>NC_139705.1:0-720000 GCF_964188405.1 Protomyctophum parallelum
TCAAGCTATTTGACTGAGAAAATGACTTTTTGGCCCTGTCGTCCCAAACCGCCCCAGGACTTCTCACGTGGCACAAAGTGGTCCCACTAAGAAGCAACTCAGTTTATAGGCATGTACGGGTGCTAGTTTTCAAGTTACAGTCCTCTCAAAAAAAAGTGAAATCAAGCTATTTGACTGAGAAAATGACTTTTTGGCCCTGTCGTCCCAAACCGCCCCAGGACTTCTCACGTGGCACAAAGTGGTCCCACTAAGAAGCAACTCAGTTTATAGGCATGTACGGGTGCTAGTTTTCAAGTTACAGTCCTCTAAAAAAAAAGTGAAATCAAGCTATTTGACTGAGAAAATGACTTTTTGGCCCTGTCGTCCCAAACCGCCCCAGGACTTCTCACGTGGCACAAAGTGGTCCCACTAAGAAGCAACTCAGTTTATAGGCATGTACGGGTGCTAGTTTTCAAGTTACAGTCCTCTAAAAAAAAAGTGAAATCAAGCTATTTGACTGAGAAAATGACTTTTTGGCCCTGTCGTCCCAAACCGCCCCAGGACTTCTCACGTGGCACAAAGTGGTCCCACTAAGAAGCAACTCAGTTATAGGCATGTACGGTTGCTAGTTTTCAAGTTACAGTCCTCTAAAAAAAAAGTGAAATCAAGCTATTTGACTGAGAAAATGACTTTTTGGCCCTGTCGTCCCAAACCGCCCCAGGACTTCTCACGTGGCACAAAGTGGTCCCACTAAGAAGCAACTCAGTTTATAGGCATGTACGGGTGCTAGTTTTCAAGTTACAGTCCTCTCAAAAAAAAAGTGAAATCAAGCTATTTGACTGAGAAAATGACTTTTTGGCCCTGTCGTCCCAAACCGCCCCAGGACTTCTCACGTGGCACAAAGTGGTCCCACTAAGAAGCAACTCAGTTTATAGGCATGTACGGGTGCTAGTTTTCAAGTTACAGTCCTCTCAAAAAAAAAGTGAAATCAAGCTATTTGACTGAGAAAATGACTTTTTGGCCCTGTCGTCCCAAACCGCCCCAGGACTTCTCACGTGGCACAAAGTGGTCCCACTAAGAAGCAACTCAGTTTATAGGCATGTACGGATGCTAGTTTTCAAGTTACAGTCCTCTCAAAAAAAAAGTGAAATCAAGCTATTTGACTGAGAAAATGACTTTTTGGCCCTGTCGTCCCAAACCGCCCCAGGACTTCTCACGTGGCACAAAGTGGTCCCACTAAGAAGCAACTCAGTTTATAGGCATGTACGGGTGCTAGTTTTCAAGTTACAGTCCTCTAAAAAAAAAGTGAAATCAAGCTATTTGACTGAGAAAATGACTTTTTGGCCCTGTCGTCCCAAACCGCCCCAGGACTTCTCACGTGGCACAAAGTGGTCCCACTAAGAAGCAACTCAGTTTATAGGCATGTACGGGTGCTAGTTTTCAAGTTACAGTCCTCTCAAAAAAAAAGTGAAATCAAGCTATTTGACTGAGAAAATTACTTTTTGGCCCTGTCGTCCCAAACCGCCCCAGGACTTCTCACGTGGCACAAAGTGGTCCCACTAAGAAGCAACTCAGTTTATAGGCATGTACGGATGCTAGTTTTCAAGTTACAGTCCTCTAAAAAAAAAAGTGAAATCAAGCTATTTGACTGAGAAAATGACTTTTTGGCCCTGTCGTCCCAAACCGCCCCAGGACTTCTCACGTGGCACAAAGTGGTCCCACTAAGAAGCAACTCAGTTTATAGGCATGTACGGGTGCTAGTTTTCAAGTTACAGTCCTCTCAAAAAAAAAGTGAAATCAAGCTATTTGACTGAGAAAATGACTTTTTGGCCCTGTCGTCCCAAACCGCCCCAGGACTTCTCACGTGGCACAAAGTGGTCCCACTAAGAAGCAACTCAGTTTATAGGCATGTACGGATGCTAGTTTTCAAGTTACAGTCCTCTCAAAAAAAAAGTGAAATCAAGCTATTTGACTGAGAAAATGACTTTTTGGCCCTGTCGTCCCAAACCGCCCCAGGACTTCTCACGTGGCACAAAGTGGTCCCACTAAGAAGCAACTCAGTTTATAGGCATGTACGGGTGCTAGTTTTCAAGTTACAGTCCTCTCAAAAAAAAAGTGAAATCAAGCTATTTGACTGAGAAAATGACTTTTTGGCCCTGTCGTCCCAAACCGCCCCAGGACTTCTCACGTGGCACAAAGTGGTCCCACTAAGAAGCAACTCAGTTTATAGGCATGTACGGGTGCTAGTTTTCAAGTTACAGTCCTCTCAAAAAAAAAGTGAAATCAAGCTATTTGACTGAGAAAATGACTTTTTGGCCCTGTCGTCCCAAACCGCCCCAGGACTTCTCACGTGGCACAAAGTGGTCCCACTAAGAAGCAACTCAGTTTATAGGCATGTACGGGTGCTAGTTTTCAAGTTACAGTCCTCTCAAAAAAAAAGTGAAATCAAGCTATTTGACTGAGAAAATGACTTTTTGGCCCTGTCGTCCCAAACCGCCCCAGGACTTCTCACGTGGCACAAAGTGGTCCCACTAAGAAGCAACTCAGTTTATAGGCATGTACGGGTGCTAGTTTTCAAGTTACAGTCCTCTAAAAAAAAAGTGAAATCAAGCTATTTGACTGAGAAAATGACTTTTTGGCCCTGTCGTCCCAAACCGCCCCAGGACTTCTCACGTGGCACAAAGTGGTCCCACTAGAAGCAACTCAGTTTATAGGCATGTACGGGTGCTAGTTTTCAAGTTACAGTCCTCTAAAAAAAAAGTGAAATCAAGCTATTTGACTGAGAAAATGACTTTTTGGCCCTGTCGTCCCAAACCGCCCCAGGACTTCTCACGTGGCACAAAGTGGTCCCACTAAGAAGCAACTCAGTTTATAGGCATGTACGGGTGCTAGTTTTCAAGTTACAGTCCTCTAAAAAAAAGTGAAATCAAGCTATTTGACTGAGAAAATGACTTTTTGGCCCTGTCGTCCCAAACCGCCCAGGACTTCTCACGTGGCACAAAGTGGTCCCACTAAGAAGCAACTCAGTTTATAGGCATGTACGGATGCTAGTTTTCAAGTTACAGTCCTCTCAAAAAAAAGTGAAATCAAGCTATTTGACTGAGAAAATGACTTTTTGGCCCTGTCGTCCCAAACCGCCCCAGGACTTCTCACGTGGCACAAAGTGGTCCCACTAAGAAGCAACTCAGTTTATAGGCATGTACGGGTGCTAGTTTTCAAGTTACAGTCCTCTCAAAAAAAAAGTGAAATCAAGCTATTTGACTGAGAAAATGACTTTTTGGCCCTGTCGTCCCAAACCGCCCCAGGACTTCTCACGTGGCACAAAGTGGTCCCACTAAGAAGCAACTCAGTTTATAGGCATGTACGGGTGCTAGTTTTCAAGTTACAGTCCTCTCAAAAAAAAAGTGAAATCAAGCTATTTGACTGAGAAAATGACTTTTTGGCCCTGTCGTCCCAAACCGCCCCAGGACTTCTCACGTGGCACAAAGTGGTCCCACTAAGAAGCAACTCAGTTTATAGGCATGTACGGGTGCTAGTTTTCAAGTTACAGTCCTCTCAAAAAAAAAGTGAAATCAAGCTATTTGACTGAGAAAATGACTTTTTGGCCCTGTCGTCCCAAACCGCCCCAGGACTTCTCACGTGGCACAAAGTGGTCCCACTAAGAAGCAACTCAGTTTATAGGCATGTACGGATGCTAGTTTTCAAGTTACAGTCCTCTCAAAAAAAAAGTGAAATCAAGCTATTTGACTGAGAAAATGACTTTTTGGCCCTGTCGTCCCAAACCGCCCCAGGACTTCTCACGTGGCACAAAGTGGTCCCACTAAGAAGCAACTCAGTTTATAGGCATGTACGGGTGCTAGTTTTCAAGTTACAGTCCTCTCAAAAAAAAAGTGAAATCAAGCTATTTGACTGAGAAAATGACTTTTTGGCCCTGTCGTCCCAAACCGCCCCCAGGACTTCTCACGTGGCACAAAGTGGTCCCACTAAGAAGCAACTCAGTTTATAGGCATGTACGGGATGCTAGTTTTCAAGTTACAGTCCTCTAAAAAAAAAAAGTGAAATCAAGCTATTTGACTGAGAAAATGACTTTTTGGCCCTGTCGTCCCAAACCGCCCCAGGACTTCTCACGTGGCACAAAGTGGTCCCACTAAGAAGCAACTCAGTTTATAGGCATGTACGGGTGCTAGTTTTCAAGTTACAGTCCTCTCAAAAAAAAAGTGAAATCAAGCTATTTGACTGAGAAAATGACTTTTTGGCCCTGTCGTCCCAAACCGCCCCAGGACTTCTCACGTGGCACAAAGTGGTCCCACTAAGAAGCAACTCAGTTTATAGGCATGTACGGGTGCTAGTTTTCAAGTTACAGTCCTCTCAAAAAAAAAGTGAAATCAAGCTATTTGACTGAGAAAATGACTTTTTGGCCCTGTCGTCCCAAACCGCCCCAGGACTTCTCACGTGGCACAAAGTGGTCCCACTAAGAAGCAACTCAGTTTATAGGCATGTACGGATGCTAGTTTTCAAGTTACAGTCCTCTCAAAAAAAAGTGAAATCAAGCTATTTGACTGAGAAAATGACTTTTTGGCCCTGTCGTCCCAAACCGCCCCAGGACTTCTCACGTGGCACAAAGTGGTCCCACTAAGAAGCAACTCAGTTTATAGGCATGTACGGGTGCTAGTTTTCAAGTTACAGTCCTCTCAAAAAAAAGTGAAATCAAGCTATTTGACTGAGAAAATGACTTTTTGGCCCTGTCGTCCCAAACCGCCCCAGGACTTCTCACGTGGCACAAAGTGGTCCCACTAAGAAGCAACTCAGTTTATAGGCATGTACGGATGCTAGTTTTCAAGTTACAGTCCTCTCAAAAAAAAAGTGAAATCAAGCTATTTGACTGAGAAAATGACTTTTTGGCCCTGTCGTCCCAAACCGCCCCAGGACTTCTCACGTGGCACAAAGTGGTCCCACTAAGAAGCAACTCAGTTTATAGGCATGTACGGGTGCTAGTTTTCAAGTTACAGTCCTCTAAAAAAAAAAGTGAAATCAAGCTATTTGACTGAGAAAATGACTTTTTGGCCCTGTCGTCCCAAACGCCCCAGGACTTCTCACGTGGCACAAAGTGGTCCCACTAAGAAGCAACTCAGTTTATAGGCATGTACGGGTGCTAGTTTTCAAGTTACAGTCCTCTAAAAAAAAGTGAAATCAAGCTATTTGACTGAGAAAATGACTTTTTGGCCCTGTCGTCCCAAACCGCCCCAGGACTTCTCACGTGGCACAAAGTGGTCCCACTAAGAAGCAACTCAGTTTATAGGCATGTACGGATGCTAGTTTTCAAGTTACAGTCCTCTCAAAAAAAAGTGAAATCAAGCTATTTGACTGAGAAAATGACTTTTTGGCCCTGTCGTCCCAAACCGCCCCAGGACTTCTCACGTGGCACAAAGTGGTCCCACTAAGAAGCAACTCAGTTTATAGGCATGTACGGGTGCTAGTTTTCAAGTTACAGTCCTCTCAAAAAAAAGTGAAATCAAGCTATTTGACTGAGAAAATGACTTTTTGGCCCTGTCGTCCCAAACCGCCCCAGGACTTCTCACGTGGCACAAAGTGGTCCCACTAAGAAGCAACTCAGTTTATAGGCATGTACGGGTGCTAGTTTTCAAGTTACAGTCCTCTCAAAAAAAAAGTGAAATCAAGCTATTTGACTGAGAAAATGACTTTTTGGCCCTGTCGTCCCAAACCGCCCCAGGACTTCTCACGTGGCACAAAGTGGTCCCACTAAGAAGCAACTCAGTTTATAGGCATGTACGGGTGCTAGTTTTCAAGTTACAGTCCTCTCAAAAAAAAAGTGAAATCAAGCTATTTGACTGAGAAAATGACTTTTTGGCCCTGTCGTCCCAAACCGCCCCAGGACTTCTCACGTGGCACAAAGTGGTCCCACTAAGAAGCAACTCAGTTTATAGGCATGTACGGATGCTAGTTTTCAAGTTACAGTCCTCTCAAAAAAAAGTGAAATCAAGCTATTTGACTGAGAAAATGACTTTTTGGCCCTGTCGTCCCAAACCGCCCCAGGACTTCTCACGTGGCACAAAGTGGTCCCACTAAGAAGCAACTCAGTTTATAGGCATGTACGGGTGCTAGTTTTCAAGTTACAGTCCTCTCAAAAAAAAAGTGAAATCAAGCTATTTGACTGAGAAAATGACTTTTTGGCCCTGTCGTCCCAAACCGCCCCAGGACTTCTCACGTGGCACAAAGTGGTCCCACTAAGAAGCAACTCAGTTTATAGGCATGTACGGCTGCTAGTTTTCAAGTTACAGTCCTCTCAAAAAAAAAGTGAAATCAAGCTATTTGACTGAGAAAATGACTTTTTGGCCCTGTCGTCCCAAACCGCCCCAGGACTTCTCACGTGGCACAAAGTGGTCCCACTAAGAAGCAACTCAGTTTATAGGCATGTACGGGTGCTAGTTTTCAAGTTACAGTCCTCTAAAAAAAAAGTGAAATCAAGCTATTTGACTGAGAAAATGACTTTTTGGCCCTGTCGTCCCAAACCGCCCCAGGACTTCTCACGTGGCACAAAGTGGTCCCACTAAGAAGCAACTCAGTTTATAGGCATGTACGGGTGCTAGTTTTCAAGTTACAGTCCTCTCAAAAAAAAGTGAAATCAAGCTATTTGACTGAGAAAATGACTTTTTGGCCCTGTCGTCCCAAACCGCCCCAGGACTTCTCACGTGGCACAAAGTGGTCCCACTAAGAAGCAACTCAGTTTATAGGCATGTACGGGTGCTAGTTTTCAAGTTACAGTCCTCTCAAAAAAAAAGTGAAATCAAGCTATTTGACTGAGAAAATGACTTTTTGGCCCTGTCGTCCCAAACCGCCCCAGGACTTCTCACGTGGCACAAAGTGGTCCCACTAAGAAGCAACTCAGTTTATAGGCATGTACGGGTGCTAGTTTTCAAGTTACAGTCCTCTCAAAAAAAAAGTGAAATCAAGCTATTTGACTGAGAAAATGACTTTTTGGCCCTGTCGTCCCAAACCGCCCCAGGACTTCTCACGTGGCACAAAGTGGTCCCACTAAGAAGCAACTCAGTTTATAGGCATGTACGGGTGCTAGTTTTCAAGTTACAGTCCTCTCAAAAAAAAAGTGAAATCAAGCTATTTGACTGAGAAAATGACTTTTGGCCCTGTCGTCCCAAACCGCCCCAGGACTTCTCACGTGGCACAAAGTGGTCCCACTAAGAAGCAACTCAGTTTATAGGCATGTACGGGTGCTAGTTTTCAAGTTACAGTCCTCTCAAAAAAAAGTGAAATCAAGCTATTTGACTGAGAAAATGACTTTTTGGCCCTGTCGTCCCAAACCGCCCCAGGACTTCTCACGTGGCACAAAGTGGTCCCACTAAGAAGCAACTCAGTTTATAGGCATGTACGGGTGCTAGTTTTCAAGTTACAGTCCTCTAAAAAAAAAAGTGAAATCAAGCTATTTGACTGAGAAAATGACTTTTTGGCCCTGTCGTCCCAAACCGCCCAGGACTTCTCACGTGGCACAAAGTGGTCCCACTAAGAAGCAACTCAGTTTATAGGCATGTACGGGATGCTAGTTTTCAAGTTACAGTCCTCTCAAAAAAAAAGTGAAATCAAGCTATTTGACTGAGAAAATGACTTTTTGGCCCTGTCGTCCCAAACCGCCCCAGGACTTCTCACGTGGCACAAAGTGGTCCCACTAAGAAGCAACTCAGTTTATAGGCATGTACGGGTGCTAGTTTTCAAGTTACAGTCCTCTCAAAAAAAAAGTGAAATCAAGCTATTTGACTGAGAAAATGACTTTTTGGCCCTGTCGTCCCAAACCGCCCCAGGACTTCTCACGTGGCACAAAGTGGTCCCACTAAGAAGCAACTCAGTTTATAGGCATGTACGGGTGCTAGTTTTCAAGTTACAGTCCTCTCAAAAAAAAGTGAAATCAAGCTATTTGACTGAGAAAATGACTTTTTGGCCCTGTCGTCCCAAACCGCCCCAGGACTTCTCACGTGGCACAAAGTGGTCCCACTAAGAAGCAACTCAGTTTATAGGCATGTACGGGTGCTAGTTTTCAAGTTACAGTCCTCTCAAAAAAAAAGTGAAATCAAGCTATTTGACTGAGAAAATGACTTTTTGGCCCTGTCGTCCCAAACCGCCCCAGGACTTCTCACGTGGCACAAAGTGGTCCCACTAAGAAGCAACTCAGTTTATAGGCATGTACGGGTGCTAGTTTTCAAGTTACAGTCCTCTCAAAAAAAAAGTGAAATCAAGCTATTTGACTGAGAAAATGACTTTTTGGCCCTGTCGTCCCAAACCGCCCCAGGACTTCTCACGTGGCACAAAGTGGTCCCACTAAGAAGCAACTCAGTTTATAGGCATGTACGGGTGCTAGTTTTCAAGTTACAGTCCTCTCAAAAAAAAAGTGAAATCAAGCTATTTGACTGAGAAAATGACTTTTTGGCCCTGTCGTCCCAAACCGCCCCAGGACTTCTCACGTGGCACAAAGTGGTCCCACTAAGAAGCAACTCAGTTTATAGGCATGTACGGGTGCTAGTTTTCAAGTTACAGTCCTCTCAAAAAAAAGTGAAATCAAGCTATTTGACTGAGAAAATGACTTTTTGGCCCTGTCGTCCCAAACCGCCCCAGGACTTCTCACGTGGCACAAAGTGGTCCCACTAAGAAGCAACTCAGTTTATAGGCATGTACGGGTGCTAGTTTTCAAGTTACAGTCCTCTAAAAAAAAAAGTGAAATCAAGCTATTTGACTGAGAAAATGACTTTTTGGCCCTGTCGTCCCAAACCGCCCCAGGACTTCTCACGTGGCACAAAGTGGTCCCACTAAGAAGCAACTCAGTTTATAGGCATGTACGGGTGCTAGTTTTCAAGTTACAGTCCTCTCAAAAAAAAAGTGAAATCAAGCTATTTGACTGAGAAATGACTTTTTGGCCCTGTCGTCCCAAACCGCCCCAGGACTTCTCACGTGGCACAAAGTGGTCCACTAAGAAGCAACTCAGTTTATAGGCATGTACGGATGCTAGTTTTCAAGTTACAGTCCTCTCAAAAAAAAAGTGAAATCAAGCTATTTGACTGAGAAAATGACTTTTTGGCCCTGTCGTCCCAAACCGCCCCAGGACTTCTCACGTGGCACAAAGTGGTCCCACTAAGAAGCAACTCAGTTTATAGGCATGTACGGGTGCTAGTTTTCAAGTTACAGTCCTCTCAAAAAAAAAGTGAAATCAAGCTATTTGACTGAGAAAATGACTTTTTGGCCCTGTCGTCCCAAACCGCCCCAGGACTTCTCATGTGGCACAAAGTGGTCCCACTAAGAAGCAACTCAGTTTATAGGCATGTACGGGTGCTAGTTTTCAAGTTACAGTCCTCTAAAAAAAAAGTGAAATCAAGCTATTTGACTGAGAAAATGACTTTTTGGCCCTGTCGTCCCAAACCGCCCCAGGACTTCTCACGTGGCACAAAGTGGTCCCACTAAGAAGCAACTCAGTTTATAGGCATGTACGGGTGCTAGTTTTCAAGTTACAGTCCTCTCAAAAAAAAAGTGAAATCAAGCTATTTGACTGAGAAAATGACTTTTTGGCCCTGTCGTCCCAAACCGCCCCAGGACTTCTCACGTGGCACAAAGTGGTCCCACTAAGAAGCAACTCAGTTTATAGGCATGTACGGATGCTAGTTTTCAAGTTACAGTCCTCTCAAAAAAAAAGTGAAATCAAGCTATTTGACTGAGAAAATGACTTTTTGGCCCTGTCGTCCCAAACCGCCCCAGGACTTCTCACGTGGCACAAAGTGGTCCCACTAAGAAGCAACTCAGTTTATAGGCATGTACGGGTGCTAGTTTTCAAGTTACAGTCCTCTCAAAAAAAAAGTGAAATCAAGCTATTTGACTGAGAAAATGACTTTTTGGCCCTGTCGTCCCAAACCGCCCCAGGACTTCTCACGTGGCACAAAGTGGTCCCACTAAGAAGCAACTCAGTTTATAGGCATGTACGGGTGCTAGTTTTCAAGTTACAGTCCTCTAAAAAAAAAAGTGAAATCAAGCTATTTGACTGAGAAAATGACTTTTTGGCCCTGTCGTCCCAAACCGCCCCAGGACTTCTCACGTGGCACAAAGTGGTCCCACTAAGAAGCAACTCAGTTTATAGGCATGTACGGGTGCTAGTTTTCAAGTTACAGTCCTCTCAAAAAAAAAGTGAAATCAAGCTATTTGACTGAGAAAATGACTTTTTGGCCCTGTCGTCCCAAACCGCCCCAGGACTTCTCACGTGGCACAAAGTGGTCCCACTAAGAAGCAACTCAGTTTATAGGCATGTACGGGTGCTAGTTTTCAAGTTACAGTCCTCTCAAAAAAAAAGTGAAATCAAGCTATTTGACTGAGAAAATGACTTTTTGGCCCTGTCGTCCCAAACCGCCCCAGGACTTCTCACGTGGCACAAAGTGGTCCCACTAAGAAGCAACTCAGTTTATAGGCATGTACGGATGCTAGTTTTCAAGTTACAGTCCTCTAAAAAAAAAAGTGAAATCAAGCTATTTGACTGAGAAAATGACTTTTTGGCCCTGTCGTCCCAAACCGCCCCAGGACTTCTCACGTGGCACAAAGTGGTCCCACTAAGAAGCAACTCAGTTTATAGGCATGTACGGGTGCTAGTTTTCAAGTTACAGTCCTCTAAAAAAAAAAGTGAAATCAAGCTATTTGACTGAGAAAATGACTTTTTGGCCCTGTCGTCCCAAACCGCCCCAGGACTTCTCACGTGGCACAAAGTGGTCCCACTAAGAAGCAACTCAGTTTATAGGCATGTACGGGTGCTAGTTTTCAAGTTACAGTCCTCTCAAAAAAAAAGTGAAATCAAGCTATTTGACTGAGAAAATGACTTTTTGGCCCTGTCGTCCCAAACCGCCCCAGGACTTCTCACGTGGCACAAAGTGGTCCCACTAAGAAGCAACTCAGTTTATAGGCATGTACGGGTGCTAGTTTTCAAGTTACAGTCCTCTCAAAAAAAAAGTGAAATCAAGCTATTTGACTGAGAAAATGACTTTTTGGCCCTGTCGTCCCAAACCGCCCCAGGACTTCTCACGTGGCACAAAGTGGTCCCACTAAGAAGCAACTCAGTTTATAGGCATGTACGGGTGCTAGTTTTCAAGTTACAGTCCTCTAAAAAAAAAGTGAAATCAAGCTATTTGACTGAGAAAATGACTTTTTGGCCCTGTCGTCCCAAACCGCCCCAGGACTTCTCACGTGGCACAAAGTGGTCCCACTAAGAAGCAACTCAGTTTATAGGCATGTACGGGTGCTAGTTTTCAAGTTACAGTCCTCTCAAAAAAAAAGTGAAATCAAGCTATTTGACTGAGAAAATGACTTTTTGGCCCTGTCGTCCCAAACCGCCCCAGGACTTCTCACGTGGCACAAAGTGGTCCCACTAAGAAGCAACTCAGTTTATAGGCATGTACGGGTGCTAGTTTTCAAGTTACAGTCCTCTACTTCCGGTCCCCAGACCCCCTTTTCAAATCAAGGGGCATGTATTCCCACTTACTTTTTTGCCCCGATTCCAATGGTGGTGGTCCTGTCTCTCTACGACCTCAGGAAGTGGGTGTAAACGCCTACTTCCTGTCCCCAGCCGTAAACGCCTACTTCCGGTCCCCAGACCCCCTTTTCAAATCAAGGGGCATGTATTCCCACTTACTTTTTTGCCCCGATTCCAATGGTGGTGGTCCTGTCTCTCTACGACCTCAGGAAGTGGTTGTAAACGCCTACTTCCTGTCCCCAGCCGTAAACGCCTACTTCCGGTCCCCAGCCCCCCTTTTCAAATCAAGGGGCATGTATTCCCACTTACTTTTTTGCCCCGATTCCAATGGTGGTGGTCCTGTCTCTCTACGACCTCAGGAAGTGGGTGTAAACGCCTACTTCCTGTCCCCAGCCGTAAACGCCTACTTCCGGTCCCCAGCCCCCCTTTTCAAATCAAGGGGCATGTATTCCCACTTACTTTTTTGCCCCGATTCCAATGGTGGTGGTCCTATCTCTCTACGACCTCAGGAAGTGGGTGTAAACGCCTACTTCCGGTCCCCAGCCTTAAACGCCTACTTCCGGTCCCCAGACCCCCTTTTCAAATCAAGGGGCATGTATTCCCACTTACTTTTTTGCCCCGATTCCAAGGGTGGTGGTCCTATCTCTCTACGACCTCAGGAAGTGGGTGTAAACGCCTACTTCCGGTCCCCAGCCTTAAACGCCTACTTCCGGTCCCCAGACCCCCTTTTCAAATCAAGGGGCATGTATTCCCACTTACTTTTTTGCCCCGATTCCAATGGTGGTGGTCCTGTCTCTCTACGACCTCAGGAAGTGGGTGTAAACGCCTACTTCCTGTCCCCAGCCGTAAACGCCTACTTCCGGTCCCCAGACCCCCTTTTCAAATCAAGGGGCATGTATTCCCACTTACTTTTTTGCCCCGATTCCAATGGTGGTGGTCCTGTCTCTCTACGACCTCAGGAAGTGGGTGTAAACGCCTACTTCCTGTCCCCAGCCGTAAACGCCTACTTCCGGTCCCCAGCCCCCCTTTTCAAATCAAGGGGCATGTATTCCCACTTACTTTTTTGCCCCGATTCCAATGGTGGTGGTCCTGTCTCTCTACGACCTCAGGAAGTGGGTGTAAACGCCTACTTCCTGTCCCCAGCCGTAAACGCCTACTTCCGGTCCCCAGCCCCCCTTTTCAAATCAAGGGGCATGTATTCCCACTTACTTTTTTGCCCCGATTCCAATGGTGGTGGTCCTATCTCTCTACGACCTCAGGAAGTGGGTGTAAACGCCTACTTCCGGTCCCCAGCCTTAAACGCCTACTTCCGGTCCCCAGACCCCCTTTTCAAATCAAGGGGCATGTATTCCCACTTACTTTTTTGCCCCGATTCCAAGGGTGGTGGTCCTATCTCTCTACGACCTCAGGAAGTGGGTGTAAACGCCTACTTCCGGTCCCCAGCCTTAAACGCCTACTTCCGGTCCCCAGACCCCCTTTTCAAATCAAGGGGCATGTATTCCCACTTACTTTTTTGCCCCGATTCCAATGGTGGTGGTCCTGTCTCTCTACGACCTCAGGAAGTGGGTGTAAACGCCTACTTCCTGTCCCCAGCCGTAAACGCCTACTTCCGGTCCCCAGACCCCCTTTTCAAATCAAGGGGCATGTATTCCCACTTACTTTTTTGCCCCGATTCCAATGGTGGTGGTCCTGTCTCTCTACGACCTCAGGAAGTGGGTGTAAACGCCTACTTCCTGTCCCCAGCCGTAAACGCCTACTTCCGGTCCCCAGCCCCCCTTTTCAAATCAAGGGGCATGTATTCCCACTTACTTTTTTGCCCCGATTCCAATGGTCGTGGTCCTGTCTCTCTACGACCTCAGGAAGTGGGTGTAAACGCCTACTTCCGGTCCCCAGCCTTAAACGCCTACTTCCGGTCCCCAGACCCCCTTTTCAAATCAAGGGGCATGTATTCCCACTTACTTTTTTGCCCCGATTCCAATGGTGGTGGTCCTGTCTCTCTACGACCTCAGGAAGTGGGTGTAAACGCCTACTTCCTGTCCCCAGCCGTAAACGCCTACTTCCGGTCCCCAGCCCCCCTTTTCAAATCAAGGGGCATGTATTCCCACTTACTTTTTTGCCCCGATTCCAATGGTGGTGGTCCTGTCTCTCTACGACCTCAGGAAGTGGGTGTAAACGCCTACTTCCTGTCCCCAGCCGTAAACGCCTACTTCCGGTCCCCAGCCCCCCTTTTCAAATCAAGGGGCATGTATTCCCACTTACTTTTTTGCCCCGATTCCAATGGTGGTGGTCCTGTCTCTCTACGACCTCAGGAAGTGGGTGTAAACGCCTACTTCCTGTCCCCAGCCGTAAACGCCTACTTCCGGTCCCCAGCCCCCCTTTTCAAATCAAGGGGCATGTATTCCCACTTACTTTTTTGCCCCGATTCCAATGGTGGTGGTCCTGTCTCTCTACGACCTCAGGAAGTGGGTGTAAACGCCTACTTCCGGTCCCCAGCCTTAAACGCCTACTTCCGGTCCCCAGACCCCCTTTTCAAATCAAGGGGCATGTATTCCCACTGACTTTTTTGCCCCGATTCCAATGGTGGTGGTCCTATCTCTCTACGACCTCAGGAAGTGGGTGTAAACGCCTACTTCCGGTCCCCAGCCTTAAACGCCTACTTCCGGTCCCCAGACCCCCTTTTCAAATCAAGGGGCATGTATTCCCACTTACTTTTTTGCCCCGATTCCAATGGTGGTGGTCCTGTCTCTCTACGACCTCAGGAAGTGGGTGTAAACGCCTACTTCCTGTCCCCAGCCGTAAACGCCTACTTCCGGTCCCCAGCCCCCCTTTTCAAATCAAGGGGCATGTATTCCCACTTACTTTTTTGCCCCGATTCCAATGGTGGTGGTCCTGTCTCTCTACGACCTCAGGAAGTGGGTGTAAACGCCTACTTCCGGTCCCCAGACCCCCTTTTCAAATCAAGGGGCATGTATTCCCACTTACTTTTTTGCCCCGATTCCAAGGGTGGTGGTCCTATCTCTCTACGACCTCAGGAAGTGGGTGTAAACGCCTACTTCCGGTCCCCAGCCTTAAACGCCTACTTCCGGTCCCCAGACCCCCTTTTCAAATCAAGGGGCATGTATTCCCACTTACTTTTTTGCCCCGATTCCAATGGTGGTGGTCCTGTCTCTCTACGACCTCAGGAAGTGGGTGTAAACGCCTACTTCCTGTCCCCAGCCGTAAACGCCTACTTCCGGTCCCCAGACCCCCTTTTCAAATCAAGGGGCATGTATTCCCACTTACTTTTTTGCCCCGATTCCAATGGTGGTGGTCCTGTCTCTCTACGACCTCAGGAAGTGGGTGTAAACGCCTACTTCCTGTCCCCAGCCGTAAACGCCTACTTCCGGTCCCCAGCCCCCCTTTTCAAATCAAGGGGCATGTATTCCCACTTACTTTTTTGCCCCGATTCCAATGGTCGTGGTCCTGTCTCTCTACGACCTCAGGAAGTGGGTGTAAACACCAACTTCCTGTCCCCAGCCGTAAACGCCTACTTCCGGTCCCCAGACCCCCTTTTCAAATCAAGGGGCATGTATTCCCACTTACTTTTTTGCCCCGATTCCAATGGTGGTGGTCCTGTCTCTCTACGACCTCAGGAAGTGGGTGTAAACGCCTACTTCCGGTCCCCAGCCTTAAACGCCTACTTCCGGTCCCCAGACCCCCTTTTCAAATCAAGGGGCATGTATTCCCACTTACTTTTTTGCCCCGATTCCAATGGTGGTGGTCCTGTCTCTCTACGACCTCAGGAAGTGGGTGTAAACGCCTACTTCCTGTCCCCAGCCGTAAACGCCTACTTCCGGTCCCCAGCCCCCCTTTTCAAATCAAGGGGCATGTATTCCCACTTACTTTTTTGCCCCGATTCCAATGGTGGTGGTCCTGTCTCTCTACGACCTCAGGAAGTGGGTGTAAACGCCTACTTCCGGTCCCCAGACCCCCTTTTCAAATCAAGGGGCATGTATTCCCACTTACTTTTTTGCCCCGATTCCAAGGGTGGTGGTCCTATCTCTCTACGACCTCAGGAAGTGGGTGTAAACGCCTACTTCCGGTCCCCAGCCTTAAACGCCTACTTCCGGTCCCCAGACCCCCTTTTCAAATCAAGGGGCATGTATTCCCACTTACTTTTTTGCCCCGATTCCAATGGTGGTGGTCCTGTCTCTCTACGACCTCAGGAAGTGGGTGTAAACGCCTACTTCCTGTCCCCAGCCGTAAACGCCTACTTCCGGTCCCCAGACCCCCTTTTCAAATCAAGGGGCATGTATTCCCACTTACTTTTTTGCCCCGATTCCAATGGTGGTGGTCCTGTCTCTCTACGACCTCAGGAAGTGGGTGTAAACGCCTACTTCCTGTCCCCAGCCGTAAACGCCTACTTCCGGTCCCCAGCCCCCCTTTTCAAATCAAGGGGCATGTATTCCCACTTACTTTTTTGCCCCGATTCCAATGGTCGTGGTCCTGTCTCTCTACGACCTCAGGAAGTGGGTGTAAACACCAACTTCCTGTCCCCAGCCGTAAACGCCTACTTCCGGTCCCCAGACCCCCTTTTCAAATCAAGGGGCATGTATTCCCACTTACTTTTTTGCCCCGATTCCAATGGTGGTGGTCCTATCTCTCTACGACCTCAGGAAGTGGGTGTAAACGCCTACTTCCGGTCCCCAGCCTTAAACGCCTACTTCCGGTCCCCAGACCCCCTTTTCAAATCAAGGGGCATGTATTCCCACTTACTTTTTTGCCCCGATTCCAATGGTGGTGGTCCTGTCTCTCTACGACCTCAGGAAGTGGGTGTAAACGCCTACTTCCTGTCCCCAGCCGTAAACGCCTACTTCCGGTCCCCAGCCCCCCTTTTCAAATCAAGGGGCATGTATTCCCACTTACTTTTTTGCCCCGATTCCAATGGTGGTGGTCCTGTCTCTCTACGACCTCAGGAAGTGGGTGTAAACGCCTACTTCCTGTCCCCAGCCGTAAACGCCTACTTCCGGTCCCCAGCACCCCTTTTCAAATCAAGGGGCATGTATTCCCACTTACTTTTTTGCCCCGATTCCAATGGTGGTGGTCCTGTCTCTCTACGACCTCAGGAAGTGGGTGTAAACGCCTACTTCCGGTCCCCAGCCTTAAACGCCTACTTCCGGTCCCCAGACCCCCTTTTCAAATCAAGGGGCATGTATTCCCACTTACTTTTTTGCCCCGATTCCAATGGTGGTGGTCCTGTCTCTCTACGACCTCAGGAAGTGGGTGTAAACGCCTACTTCCTGTCCCCAGCCGTAAACGCCTACTTCCGGTCCCCAGCCCCCCTTTTCAAATCAAGGGGCATGTATTCCCACTTACTTTTTTGCCCCGATTCCAATGGTGGTGGTCCTGTCTCTCTACGACCTCAGGAAGTGGGTGTAAACGCCTACTTCCTGTCCCCAGCCGTAAACGCCTACTTCCGGTCCCCAGCCCCCCTTTTCAAATCAAGGGGCATGTATTCCCACTTACTTTTTTGCCCCGATTCCAATGGTGGTGGTCCTATCTCTCTACGACCTCAGGAAGTGGGTGTAAACGCCTACTTCCGGTCCCCAGCCTTAAACGCCTACTTCCGGTCCCCAGACCCCCTTTTCAAATCAAGGGGCATGTATTCCCACTTACTTTTTTGCCCCGATTCCAATGGTGGTGGTCCTGTCTCTCTACGACCTCAGGAAGTGGGTGTAAACGCCTACTTCCTGTCCCCAGCCGTAAACGCCTACTTCCGGTCCCCAGCCCCCCTTTTCAAATCAAGGGGCATGTATTCCCACTTACTTTTTTGCCCCGATTCCAATGGTGGTGGTCCTGTCTCTCTACGACCTCAGGAAGTGGGTGTAAACGCCTACTTCCTGTCCCCAGCCGTAAACGCCTACTTCCGGTCCCCAGCACCCCTTTTCAAATCAAGGGGCATGTATTCCCACTTACTTTTTTGCCCCGATTCCAATGGTGGTGGTCCTGTCTCTCTACGACCTCAGGAAGTGGGTGTAAACGCCTACTTCCGGTCCCCAGCCTTAAACGCCTACTTCCGGTCCCCAGACCCCCTTTTCAAATCAAGGGGCATGTATTCCCACTTACTTTTTTGCCCCGATTCCAATGGTGGTGGTCCTGTCTCTCTACGACCTCAGGAAGTGGGTGTAAACGCCTACTTCCTGTCCCCAGCCGTAAACGCCTACTTCCGGTCCCCAGCCCCCCTTTTCAAATCAAGGGGCATGTATTCCCACTTACTTTTTTGCCCCGATTCCAATGGTGGTGGTCCTGTCTCTCTACGACCTCAGGAAGTGGGTGTAAACGCCTACTTCCTGTCCCCAGCCGTAAACGCCTACTTCCGGTCCCCAGACCCCCTTTTCAAATCAAGGGGCATGTATTCCCACTTACTTTTTTGCCACGATTCCAATGGTGGTGGTCCTGTCTCTCTACGACCTCAGGAAGTGGGTGTAAACGCCTACTTCCGGTCCCCAGCCTTAAACGCCTACTTCCGGTCCCCAGACCCCCTTTTCAAATCAAGGGGCATGTATTCCCACTTACTTTTTTGCCCCGATTCCAATGGTGGTGGTCCTGTCTCTCTACGACCTCAGGAAGTGGGTGTAAACGCCTACTTCCTGTCCCCAGCCGTAAACGCCTACTTCCGGTCCCCAGACCCCCTTTTCAAATCAAGGGGCATGTATTCCCACTTACTTTTTTGCCCCGATTCCAATGGTGGTGGTCCTGTCTCTCTACGACCTCAGGAAGTGGGTGTAAACGCCTACTTCCTGTCCCCAGCCGTAAACGCCTACTTCCGGTCCCCAGCCCCCCTTTTCAAATCAAGGGGCATGTATTCCCACTTACTTTTTTGCCCCGATTCCAATGGTGGTGGTCCTGTCTCTCTACGACCTCAGGAAGTGGGTGTAAACGCCTACTTCCGGTCCCCAGCCTTAAACGCCTACTTCCGGTCCCCAGACCCCCTTTTCAAATCAAGGGGCATGTATTCCCACTTACTTTTTTGCCCCGATTCCAATGGTGGTGGTCCTGTCTCTCTACGACCTCAGGAAGTGGGTGTAAACGCCTACTTCCTGTCCCCAGCCGTAAACGCCTACTTCCGGTCCCCAGCCCCCCTTTTCAAATCAAGGGGCATGTATTCCCACTTACTTTTTTGCCCCGATTCCAATGGTGGTGGTCCTGTCTCTCTACGACCTCAGGAAGTGGGTGTAAACGCCTACTTCCTGTCCCCAGCCGTAAACGCCTACTTCCGGTCCCCAGACCCCCTTTTCAAATCAAGGGGCATGTATTCCCACTTACTTTTTTGCCCCGATTCCAATGGTGGTGGTCCTGTCTCTCTACGACCTCAGGAAGTGGGTGTAAACGCCTACTTCCGGTCCCCAGCCTTAAACGCCATTTCCGGTCCCCAGCCCCCCTTTTCAAATCAAGGGGCATGTATTCCCACTTACTTTTTTGCCCCGATTCCAATGGTGGTGGTCCTGTCTCTCTACGACCTCAGGAAGTGGGTGTAAACGCCTACTTCCTGTCCCCAGCCGTAAACGCCTACTTCCGGTCCCCAGCCCCCCTTTTCAAATCAAGGGGCATGTATTCCCACTTACTTTTTTGCCCCGATTCCAATGGTGGTGGTCCTGTCTCTCTACGACCTCAGGAAGTGGGTGTAAACGCCTACTTCCTGTCCCCAGCCGTAAACGCCTACTTCCGGTCCCCAGCCCCCCTTTTCAAATCAAGGGCATGTATTCCCACTTACTTTTTTGCCCCGATTCCAATGGTGGTGGTCCTGTCTCTCTACGACCTCAGGAAGTGGGTGTAAACGCCTACTTCCTGTCCCCAGCCGTAAACGCCTACTTCCGGTCCCCAGCCCCCCTTTTCAAATCAAGGGGCATGTATTCCACTTACTTTTTTACCCCGATTCCAATGGTGGTGGTCCTGTCTCTCTACGACCTCAGGAAGTGGGTGCAAACACCCACTTCCTGTCCCCAGCCATAAACGCCTACTTCCGGTCCCCAGCCCCCCTTTTCAAATCAAGGGGCATGTATTCCCACTTACTTTTTTGCCCCGATTCCAATGGTGGTGGTCCTGTCTCTCTACGACCTCAGGAAGTGGGTGTAAACGCCTACTTCCTGTCCCCAGCCGTAAACGCCTACTTCCGGTCCCCAGCCCCCCTTTTCAAATCAAGGGGCATGTATTCCCACTTACTTTTTTGCCCCGATTCCAATGGTGGTGGTCCTGTCTCTCTACGACCTCAGGAAGTGGGTGTAAACGCCTACTTCCTGTCCCCAGCCGTAAACGCCTACTTCCGGTCCCCAGCCCCCCTTTTCAAATCAAGGGGCATGTATTCCCACTTACTTTTTTGCCCCGATTCCAATGGTGGTGGTCCTATCTCTCTACGACCTCAGGAAGTGGGTGTAAACGCCTACTTCCGGTCCCCAGCCTTAAACGCCTACTTCCGGTCCCCAGACCCCCTTTTCAAATCAAGGGGCATGTATTCCCACTTACTTTTTTGCCCCGATTCCAATGGTGGTGGTCCTATCTCTCTACGACCTCAGGAAGTGGGTGTAAACGCCTACTTCCGGTCCCCAGCCTTAAACGCCTACTTCCGGTCCCCAGACCCCCTTTTCAAATCAAGGGGCATGTATTCCCACTTACTTTTTTGCCCCGATTCCAATGGTGGTGGTCCTGTCTCTCTACGACCTCAGGAAGTGGGTGTAAACGCCTACTTCCTGTCCCCAGCCGTAAACGCCTACTTCCGGTCCCCAGCCCCCCTTTTCAAATCAAGGGGCATGCTTTGCCCCGATTCCAATGGTCGTGGTCCTGTCTCTCTACGACCTCAGGAAGTGGGTGTAAACACCAACTTCCTGTCCCCAGCCGTAAACATCTACTTCCGGTCCCCAGCCCCCCTTTTCAAATCAAGGGGCATGTATTCCCACTTACTTTTTTGCCCCGATTCCAATGGTGGTGGTCCTGTCTCTCTACGACCTCAGGAAGTGGGTGTAAACGCCTACTTCCTGTCCCCAGCCGTAAACGCCTACTTCCGGTCCCCAGCCCCCCTTTTCAAATCAAGGGGCATGCTTTGCCCCGATTCCAATGGTCGTGGTCCTGTCTCTCTACGACCTCAGGAAGTGGGTGTAAACACCAACTTCCTGTCCCCAGCCGTAAACATCTACTTCCGGTCCCCAGCCCCCCTTTTCAAATCAAGGGGCATGTATTCCCACTTACTTTTTTGCCCCGATTCCAGTGGTGGTGGTCCTATCTCTCTACGACCTCAGGAAGTGGGTGTAAACGCCTACTTCCGGTCCCCAGCCTTAAACGCCTACTTCCGGTCCCCAGACCCCCTTTTCAAATCAAGGGGCATGTATTCCCACTTACTTTTTTGCCCCGATTCCAATGGTGGTGGTCCTGTCTCTCTACGACCTCAGGAAGTGGGTGTAAACGCCTACTTCCTGTCCCCAGCCGTAAACGCCTACTTCCGGTCCCCAGCCCCCCTTTTCAAATCAAGGGCATGTATTCCCACTTACTTTTTTGCCCCGATTCCAATGGTGGTGGTCCTGTCTCTCTACGACCTCAGGAAGTGGGTGTAAACGCCTACTTCCTGTCCCCAGCCGTAAACGCCTACTTCCGGTCCCCAGCCCCCCTTTTCAAATCAAGGGGCATGTATTCCACTTACTTTTTTACCCCGATTCCAATGGTGGTGGTCCTGTCTCTCTACGACCTCAGGAAGTGGGTGCAAACACCCACTTCCTGTCCCCAGCCATAAACGCCTACTTCCGGTCCCCAGCCCCCCTTTTCAAATCAAGGGGCATGTATTCCCACTTACTTTTTTGCCCCGATTCCAATGGTGGTGGTCCTGTCTCTCTACGACCTCAGGAAGTGGGTGTAAACGCCTACTTCCTGTCCCCAGCCGTAAACGCCTACTTCCGGTCCCCAGCCCCCCTTTTCAAATCAAGGGGCATGTATTCCCACTTACTTTTTTGCCCCGATTCCAATGGTGGTGGTCCTGTCTCTCTACGACCTCAGGAAGTGGGTGTAAACGCCTACTTCCTGTCCCCAGCCGTAAACGCCTACTTCCGGTCCCCAGCCCCCCTTTTCAAATCAAGGGGCATGTATTCCCACTTACTTTTTTGCCCCGATTCCAATGGTGGTGGTCCTATCTCTCTACGACCTCAGGAAGTGGGTGTAAACGCCTACTTCCGGTCCCCAGCCTTAAACGCCTACTTCCGGTCCCCAGACCCCCTTTTCAAATCAAGGGGCATGTATTCCCACTTACTTTTTTGCCCCGATTCCAATGGTGGTGGTCCTATCTCTCTACGACCTCAGGAAGTGGGTGTAAACGCCTACTTCCGGTCCCCAGCCTTAAACGCCTACTTCCGGTCCCCAGACCCCCTTTTCAAATCAAGGGGCATGTATTCCCACTTACTTTTTTGCCCCGATTCCAATGGTGGTGGTCCTGTCTCTCTACGACCTCAGGAAGTGGGTGTAAACGCCTACTTCCTGTCCCCAGCCGTAAACGCCTACTTCCGGTCCCCAGCCCCCCTTTTCAAATCAAGGGGCATGCTTTGCCCCGATTCCAATGGTCGTGGTCCTGTCTCTCTACGACCTCAGGAAGTGGGTGTAAACACCAACTTCCTGTCCCCAGCCGTAAACATCTACTTCCGGTCCCCAGCCCCCCTTTTCAAATCAAGGGGCATGTATTCCCACTTACTTTTTTGCCCCGATTCCAATGGTGGTGGTCCTGTCTCTCTACGACCTCAGGAAGTGGGTGTAAACGCCTACTTCCTGTCCCCAGCCGTAAACGCCTACTTCCGGTCCCCAGCCCCCCTTTTCAAATCAAGGGGCATGCTTTGCCCCGATTCCAATGGTCGTGGTCCTGTCTCTCTACGACCTCAGGAAGTGGGTGTAAACACCAACTTCCTGTCCCCAGCCGTAAACATCTACTTCCGGTCCCCAGCCCCCCTTTTCAAATCAAGGGGCATGTATTCCCACTTACTTTTTTGCCCCGATTCCAGTGGTGGTGGTCCTATCTCTCTACGACCTCAGGAAGTGGGTGTAAACGCCTACTTCCGGTCCCCAGCCTTAAACGCCTACTTCCGGTCCCCAGACCCCCTTTTCAAATCAAGGGGCATGTATTCCCACTTACTTTTTTGCCCCGATTCCAATGGTGGTGGTCCTGTCTCTCTACGACCTCAGGAAGTGGGTGTAAACGCCTACTTCCTGTCCCCAGCCGTAAACGCCTACTTCCGGTCCCCAGCCCCTCTTTTCAAATCAAGGGGCATGTATTCCCACTTACTTTTTTGCCCCGATTCCAATGGTGGTGGTCCTATCTCTCTACGACCTCAGGAAGTGGGTGTAAACGCCTACTTCCTGTCCCCAGCCGTAAACGCCTACTTCCGGTCCCCAGCCCCTCTTTTCAAATCAAGGGGCATGTATTCCCACTTACTTTTTTGCCCCGATTCCAATGGTGGTGGTCCTGTCTCTCTACGACCTCAGGAAGTGGGTGTAAACGCCTACTTCCTGTCCCCAGCCGTAAACGCCTACTTCCGGTCCCCAGCCCCCCTTTTCAAATCAAGGGGCATGTATTCCCACTTACTTTTTTGCCCCGATTCCAATGGTGGTGGTCCTGTCTCTCTACGACCTCAGGAAGTGGGTGTAAACGCCTACTTCCTGTCCCCAGCCGTAAACGCCTACTTCCGGTCCCCAGCCCCCCTTTTCAGATCAAGGGGCATGTATTCCCACTTACTTCTTTGCCCCGATTCCAATGGTCGTGGTCCTGTCTCTCTACGACCTCAGGAAGTGGGTGTAAACACCAACTTCCTGTCCCCAGCCGTAAACATCTACTTCCGGTCCCCAGCCCCCCTTTTCAAATCAAGGGGCATGTATTCCCACTTACTTTTTTGCCCCGATTCCAATGGTGGTGGTCCTATCTCTCTACGACCTCAGGAAGTGGGTGTAAACGCCTACTTCCGGTCCCCAGCCTTAAACGCCTACTTCCGGTCCCCAGACCCCCTTTTCAAATCAAGGGGCATGTATTCCCACTTACTTTTTTGCCCCGATTCCAATGGTGGTGGTCCTGTCTCTCTACGACCTCAGGAAGTGGGTGTAAACGCCTACTTCCTGTCCCCAGCCGTAAACGCCTACTTCCGGTCCCCAGCCCCCCTTTTCAAATCAAGGGGCATGCTTTGCCCCGATTCCAATGGTCGTGGTCCTGTCTCTCTACGACCTCAGGAAGTGCGTGTAAACACCAACTTCCTGTCCCCAGCCGTAAACATCTACTTCCGGTCCCCAGCCCCCCTTTTCAAATCAAGGGGCATGTATTCCCACTTACTTTTTTGCCCCGATTCCAATGGTGGTGGTCCTGTCTCTCTACGACCTCAGGAAGTGGGTGTAAACGCCTACTTCCTGTCCCCAGCCGTAAACGCCTACTTCCGGTCCCCAGCCCCCCTTTTCAAATCAAGGGGCATGCTTTGCCCCGATTCCAATGGTCGTGGTCCTGTCTCTCTACGACCTCAGGAAGTGGGTGTAAACACCAACTTCCTGTCCCCAGCCGTAAACATCTACTTCCGGTCCCCAGCCCCCCTTTTCAAATCAAGGGGCATGTATTCCCACTTACTTTTTTGCCCCGATTCCAATGGTGGTGGTCCTATCTCTCTACGACCTCAGGAAGTGGGTGTAAACGCCTACTTCCGGTCCCCAGCCTTAAACGCCTACTTCCGGTCCCCAGACCCCCTTTTCAAATCAAGGGGCATGTATTCCCACTTACTTTTTTGCCCCGATTCCAATGGTGGTGGTCCTGTCTCTCTACGACCTCAGGAAGTGGGTGTAAACGCCTACTTCCGGTCCCCAGCCTTAAACGCCTACTTCCGGTCCCCAGACCCCCTTTTCAA
Source organism: Protomyctophum parallelum (assembly GCF_964188405.1). Classification (NCBI taxonomy): domain Eukaryota; kingdom Metazoa; phylum Chordata; class Actinopteri; order Myctophiformes; family Myctophidae; genus Protomyctophum; species Protomyctophum parallelum. Next base: position 24,388 of record NC_139705.1, read on the forward strand.
ATCAAGGGGCATGTATTCCCACTTACTTTTTTGCCCCGATTCCAATGGTGGTGGTCCTGTCTCTCTACGACCTCAGGAAGTGGGTGTAAACACCAACTTCCTGTCCCCAGCCGTAAACATCTACTTCCGGTCCCCAGCCCCTCTTTTCAAATCAAGGGGCATGTATTCCCACTTACTTTTTTGCCCCGATTCCAATGGTGGTGGTCCTATCTCTCTACGACCTCAGGAAGTGGGTGTAAACGCCTACTTCCGGTCCCCAGCCTTAAACGCCTACTTCCGGTCCCCAGACCCCCTTTTCAAATCAAGGGGCATGTATTCCCACTTACTTTTTTGCCCCGATTCCAATGGTGGTGGTCCTGTCTCTCTACGACCTCAGGAAGTGGGTGTAAACGCCTACTTCCGGTCCCCAGCCTTAAACGCCTACTTCCGGTCCCCAGACCCCCTTTTCAAATCAAGGGGCATGTATTCCCACTTACTTTTTTGCCCCGATTCCAATGGTGGTGGTCCTGTCTCTCTACGACCTCAGGAAGTGGGTGTAAACGCCTACTTCCTGTCCCCAGCCGTAAACGCCTACTTCCGGTCCCCAGCCCCTCTTTTCAAATCAAGGGGCATGTATTCCCACTTACTTTTTTGCCCCGATTCCAATGGTGGTGGTCCTATCTCTCTACGACCTCAGGAAGTGGGTGTAAACGCCTACTTCCGGTCCCCAGCCTTAAACGCCTACTTCCGGTCCCCAGACCCCCTTTTCAAATCAAGGGGCATGTATTCCCACTTACTTTTTTGCCCCGATTCCAATGGTGGTGGTCCTGTCTCTCTACGACCTCAGGAAGTGGGTGTAAACGCCTACTTCCTGTCCCCAGCCGTAAACGCCTACTTCCGGTCCCCAGCCCCTCTTTTCAAATCAAGGGGCATGTATTCCCACTTACTTTTTTGCCCCGATTCCAATGGTGGTGGTCCTATCTCTCTACGACCTCAGGAAGTGGGTGTAAACGCCTACTTCCGGTCCCCAGCCTTAAACGCCTACTTCCGGTCCCCAGACCCCCTTTTCAAATCAAGGGGCATGTATTCCCACTTACTTTTTTGCCCCGATTCCAATGGTGGTGGTCCTGTCTCTCTACGACCTCAGGAAGTGGGTGTAAACGCCTACTTCCTGTCCCCAGCCGTAAACGCCTACTTCCGGTCCCCAGCCCCTCTTTTCAAATCAAGGGGCATGTATTCCCACTTACTTTTTTGCCCCGATTCCAATGGTGGTGGTCCTATCTCTCTACGACCTCAGGAAGTGGGTGTAAACGCCTACTTCCGGTCCCCAGCCTTAAACGCCTACTTCCGGTCCCCAGACCCCCTTTTCAAATCAAGGGGCATGTATTCCCACTTACTTTTTTGCCCCGATTCCAATGGTGGTGGTCCTGTCTCTCTACGACCTCAGGAAGTGGGTGTAAACGCCTACTTCCTGTCCCCAGCCGTAAACGCCTACTTCCGGTCCCCAGCCCCCCTTTTCAAATCAAGGGGCATGTATTCCCACTTACTTTTTTGCCCCGATTCCAATGGTGGTGGTCCTGTCTCTCTACGACCTCAGGAAGTGGGTGTAAACGCCTACTTCCTGTCCCCAGCCGTAAACGCCTACTTCCGGTCCCCAGCCCCCCTTTTCAGATCAAGGGGCATGTATTCCCACTTACTTCTTTGCCCCGATTCCAATGGTCGTGGTCCTGTCTCTCTACGACCTCAGGAAGTGGGTGTAAACACCAACTTCCTGTCCCCAGCCGTAAACATCTACTTCCGGTCCCCAGCCCCCCTTTTCAAATCAAGGGGCATGTATTCCCACTTACTTTTTTGCCCCGATTCCAATGGTGGTGGTCCTATCTCTCTACGACCTCAGGAAGTGGGTGTAAACGCCTACTTCCGGTCCCCAGCCTTAAACGCCTACTTCCGGTCCCCAGACCCCCTTTTCAAATCAAGGGGCATGTATTCCCACTTACTTTTTTGCCCCGATTCCAATGGTGGTGGTCCTGTCTCTCTACGACCTCAGGAAGTGGGTGTAAACGCCTACTTCCCGTCCCCAGCCGTAAACGCCTACTTCCGGTCCCCAGCCCCCCTTTTCAAATCAAGGGGCATGCTTTGCCCCGATTCCAATGGTCGTGGTCCTGTCTCTCTACGACCTCAGGAAGTGGGTGTAAACACCAACTTCCTGTCCCCAGCCGTAAACATCTACTTCCGGTCCCCAGCCCCCCTTTTCAAATCAAGGGGCATGTATTCCCACTTACTTTTTTGCCCCGATTCCAATGGTGGTGGTCCTGTCTCTCTACGACCTCAGGAAGTGGGTGTAAACGCCTACTTCCTGTCCCCAGCCGTAAACGCCTACTTCCGGTCCCCAGCCCCCCTTTTCAAATCAAGGGGCATGCTTTGCCCCGATTCCAATGGTCGTGGTCCTGTCTCTCTACGACCTCAGGAAGTGGGTGTAAACACCAACTTCCTGTCCCCAGCCGTAAACATCTACTTCCGGTCCCCAGCCCCCCTTTTCAAATCAAGGGGCATGTATTCCCACTTACTTTTTTGCCCCGATTCCAATGGTGGTGGTCCTGTCTCTCTACGACCTCAGGAAGTGGGTGTAAACGCCTACTTCCTGTCCCCAGCCGTAAACGCCTACTTCCGGTCCCCAGCCCCTCTTTTCAAATCAAGGGGCATGTATTCCCACTTACTTTTTTGCCCCGATTCCAATGGTGGTGGTCCTATCTCTCTACGACCTCAGGAAGTGGGTGTAAACGCCTACTTCCGGTCCCCAGCCTTAAACGCCTACTTCCGGTCCCCAGACCCCCTTTTCAAATCAAGGGGCATGTATTCCCACTTACTTTTTTGCCCCGATTCCAATGGTGGTGGTCCTGTCTCTCTACGACCTCAGGAAGTGGGTGTAAACGCCTACTTCCTGTCCCCAGCCGTAAACGCCTACTTCCGGTCCCCAGCCCCCCTTTTCAAATCAAGGGGCATGTATTCCCACTTACTTTTTTGCCCCGATTCCAATGGTGGTGGTCCTGTCTCTCTACGACCTCAGGAAGTGGGTGTAAACGCCTACTTCCTGTCCCCAGCCGTAAACGCCTACTTCCGGTCCCCAGCCCCCCTTTTCAGATCAAGGGGCATGTATTCCCACTTACTTCTTTGCCCCGATTCCAATGGTCGTGGTCCTGTCTCTCTACGACCTCAGGAAGTGGGTGTAAACACCAACTTCCTGTCCCCAGCCGTAAACATCTACTTCCGGTCCCCAGCCCCCCTTTTCAAATCAAGGGGCATGTATTCCCACTTACTTTTTTGCCCCGATTCCAATGGTGGTGGTCCTATCTCTCTACGACCTCAGGAAGTGGGTGTAAACGCCTACTTCCGGTCCCCAGCCTTAAACGCCTACTTCCGGTCCCCAGACCCCCTTTTCAAATCAAGGGGCATGTATTCCCACTTACTTTTTTGCCCCGATTCCAATGGTGGTGGTCCTGTCTCTCTACGACCTCAGGAAGTGGGTGTAAACGCCTACTTCCCGTCCCCAGCCGTAAACGCCTACTTCCGGTCCCCAGCCCCCCTTTTCAAATCAAGGGGCATGCTTTGCCCCGATTCCAATGGTCGTGGTCCTGTCTCTCTACGACCTCAGGAAGTGGGTGTAAACACCAACTTCCTGTCCCCAGCCGTAAACATCTACTTCCGGTCCCCAGCCCCCCTTTTCAAATCAAGGGGCATGTATTCCCACTTACTTTTTTGCCCCGATTCCAATGGTGGTGGTCCTGTCTCTCTACGACCTCAGGAAGTGGGTGTAAACGCCTACTTCCTGTCCCCAGCCGTAAACGCCTACTTCCGGTCCCCAGCCCCCCTTTTCAAATCAAGGGGCATGCTTTGCCCCGATTCCAATGGTCGTGGTCCTGTCTCTCTACGACCTCAGGAAGTGGGTGTAAACACCAACTTCCTGTCCCCAGCCGTAAACATCTACTTCCGGTCCCCAGCCCCCCTTTTCAAATCAAGGGGCATGTATTCCCACTTACTTTTTTGCCCCGATTCCAATGGTGGTGGTCCTATCTCTCTACGACCTCAGGAAGTGGGTGTAAACGCCTACTTCCGGTCCCCAGCCTTAAACGCCTACTTCCGGTCCCCAGACCCCCTTTTCAAATCAAGGGGCATGTATTCCCACTTACTTTTTTGCCCCGATTCCAATGGTGGTGGTCCTGTCTCTCTACGACCTCAGGAAGTGGGTGTAAACGCCTACTTCCTGTCCCCAGCCGTAAACGCCTACTTCCGGTCCCCAGCCCCTCTTTTCAAATCAAGGGGCATGTATTCCCACTTACTTTTTTGCCCCGATTCCAATGGTGGTGGTCCTATCTCTCTACGACCTCAGGAAGTGGGTGTAAACGCCTACTTCCGGTCCCCAGCCTTAAACGCCTACTTCCGGTCCCCAGACCCCCTTTTCAAATCAAGGGGCATGTATTCCCACTTACTTTTTTGCCCCGATTCCAATGGTGGTGGTCCTGTCTCTCTACGACCTCAGGAAGTGGGTGTAAACGCCTACTTCCTGTCCCCAGCCGTAAACGCCTACTTCCGGTCCCCAGCCCCTCTTTTCAAATCAAGGGGCATGTATTCCCACTTACTTTTTTGCCCCGATTCCAATGGTGGTGGTCCTATCTCTCTACGACCTCAGGAAGTGGGTGTAAACGCCTACTTCCGGTCCCCAGCCTTAAACGCCTACTTCCGGTCCCCAGACCCCCTTTTCAAATCAAGGGGCATGTATTCCCACTTACTTTTTTGCCCCGATTCCAATGGTGGTGGTCCTGTCTCTCTACGACCTCAGGAAGTGGGTGTAAACGCCTACTTCCTGTCCCCAGCCGTAAACATCTACTTCCGGTCCCCAGCCCCCCTTTTCAAATCAAGGGGCATGTATTCCCACTTACTTTTTTGCCCCGATTCCAATGGTGGTGGTCCTATCTCTCTACGACCTCAGGAAGTGGGTGTAAACGCCTACTTCCGGTCCCCAGCCTTAAACGCCTACTTCCGGTCCCCAGACCCCCTTTTCAAATCAAGGGGCATGTATTCCCACTTACTTTTTTGCCCCGATTCCAATGGTGGTGGTCCTGTCTCTCTACGACCTCAGGAAGTGGGTGTAAACGCCTACTTCCTGTCCCCAGCCGTAAACGCCTACTTCCGGTCCCCAGCCCCTCTTTTCAAATCAAGGGGCATGTATTCCCACTTACTTTTTTGCCCCGATTCCAATGGTGGTGGTCCTATCTCTCTACGACCTCAGGAAGTGGGTGTAAACGCCTACTTCCGGTCCCCAGCCTTAAACGCCTACTTCCGGTCCCCAGACCCCCTTTTCAAATCAAGGGGCATGTATTCCCACTTACTTTTTTGCCCCGATTCCAATGGTGGTGGTCCTGTCTCTCTACGACCTCAGGAAGTGGGTGTAAACGCCTACTTCCTGTCCCCAGCCGTAAACGCCTACTTCCGGTCCCCAGCCCCCCTTTTCAAATCAAGGGGCATGTATTCCCACTTACCTTTTTGCCCCGATTCCAATGGTGGTGGTCCTGTCTCTCTACGACCTCAGGAAGTGGGTGTAAACACCAACTTCCTGTCCCCAGCCGTAAACATCTACTTCCATGCCCCAGCCCCCCTTTTCAAATCAAGGGGCATGTATTCCCACTTACTTTTTTGCCCCGATTCCAATGGTGGTGGTCCTGTCTCTCTACGACCTCAGGAAGTGGGTGTAAACGCCTACTTCCTGTCCCCAGCCGTAAACGCCTACTTCCGGTCCCCAGCCCCCCTTTTCAAATCAAGGGGCATGTATTCCCACTTACTTCTTTGCCCCGATTCCAATGGTCGTGGTCCTGTCTCTCTACGACCTCAGGAAGTGGGTGTAAACACCAACTTCCTGTCCCCAGCCGTAAACATCTACTTCCGGTCCCCAGCCCCTCTTTTCAAATCAAGGGGCATGTATTCCCACTTACTTTTTTGCCCCGATTCCAATGGTGGTGGTCCTATCTCTCTACGACCTCAGGAAGTGGGTGTAAACGCCTACTTCCGGCCCCCAGCCTTAAACGCCTACTTCCGGTCCCCAGACCCCCTTTTCAAATCAAGGGGCATGTATTCCCACTTACTTTTTTGCCCCGATTCCAATGGTGGTGGTCCTGTCTCTCTACGACCTCAGGAAGTGGGTGTAAACGCCTACTTCCTGTCCCCAGCCGTAAACGCCTACTTCCGGTCCCCAGCCCCCCTTTTCAAATCAAGTGGCATGTATTCCCACTTACTTTTTTGCCCCGATTCCAATGGTGGTGGTCCTGTCTCTCTACGACCTCAGGAAGTGGGTGTAAACACCAACTTCCGGTCCCCAGCCTTAAACGCCTACTTCCGGTCCCCAGACCCCCTTTTCAAATCAAGGGGCATGTATTCCCACTTACTTTTTTGCCCCGATTCCAATGGTGGTGGTCCTGTCTCTCTACGACCTCAGGAAGTGGGTGTAAACGCCTACTTCCTGTCCCCAGCCGTAAACGCCTACTTCCGGTCCCCAGCCCCCCTTTTCAAATCAAGTGGCATGTATTCCCACTTACTTTTTTGCCCCGATTCCAATGGTGGTGGTCCTGTCTCTCTACGACCTCAGGAAGTGGGTGTAAACGCCTACTTCCTGTCCCCAGCCGTAAACGCCTACTTCCGGTCCCCAGCCCCCCTTTTCAAATCAAGGGGCATGTATTCCCACTTACTTCTTTGCCCCGATTCCAATGGTCGTGGTCCTGTCTCTCTACGACCTCAGGAAGTGGGTGTAAACACCAACTTCCTGTCCCCAGCCGTAAACATCTACTTCCGGTCCCCAGCCCCTCTTTTCAAATCAAGGGGCATGTATTCCCACTTACTTTTTTGCCCCGATTCCAATGGTGGTGGTCCTGTCTCTCTACGACCTCAGGAAGTGGGTGTAAACACCAACTTCCGGTCCCCAGCCTTAAACGCCTACTTCCGGTCCCCAGACCCCCTTTTCAAATCAAGGGGCATGTATTCCTACTTACTTTTTTGCCCCGATTCCAATGGTGGTGGTCCTGTCTCTCTACGACCTCAGGAAGTGGGTGTAAACACCAACTTCCTGTCCCCAGCCGTAAACATCTACTTCCATGCCCCAGCCCCCCTTTTCAAATCAAGGGGCATGTATTCCCACTTACTTTTTTGCCCCGATTCCAATGGTGGTGGTCCTGTCTCTCTACGACCTCAGGAAGTGGGTGTAAACGCCTACTTCCTGTCCCCAGCCGTAAACGCCTACTTCCGGTCCCCAGCCCCCCTTTTCAAATCAAGGGGCATGTATTCCCACTTACTTCTTTGCCCCGATTCCAATGGTCGTGGTCCTGTCTCTCTACGACCTCAGGAAGTGGGTGTAAACACCAACTTCCTGTCCCCAGCCGTAAACATCTACTTCCGGTCCCCAGCCCCTCTTTTCAAATCAAGGGGCATGTATTCCCACTTACTTTTTTGCCCCGATTCCAATGGTGGTGGTCCTATCTCTCTACGACCTCAGGAAGTGGGTGTAAACGCCTACTTCCGGTCCCCAGCCTTAAACGCCTACTTCCGGTCCCCAGACCCCCTTTTCAAATCAAGGGGCATGTATTCCCACTTACTTTTTTGCCCCGATTCCAATGGTGGTGGTCCTGTCTCTCTACGACCTCAGGAAGTGGGTGTAAACGCCTACTTCCTGTCCCCAGCCGTAAACGCCTACTTCCGGTCCCCAGCCCCTCTTTTCAAATCAAGGGGCATGTATTCCCACTTACTTTTTTGCCCCGATTCCAATGGTGGTGGTCCTATCTCTCTACGACCTCAGGAAGTGGGTGTAAACGCCTACTTCCGGTCCCCAGCCTTAAACGCCTACTTCCGGTCCCCAGACCCCCTTTTCAAATCAAGGGGCATGTATTCCCACTTACTTTTTTGCCCCGATTCCAATGGTGGTGGTCCTGTCTCTCTACGACCTCAGGAAGTGGGTGTAAACGCCTACTTCCTGTCCCCAGCCGTAAACGCCTACTTCCGGTCCCCAGCCCCCCTTTTCAAATCAAGGGGCATGTATTCCCACTTACTTTTTTGCCCCGATTCCAATGGTGGTGGTCCTGTCTCTCTACGACCTCAGGAAGTGGGTGTAAACGCCTACTTCCTGTCCCCAGCCGTAAACGCCTACTTCCGGTCCCCAGCCCCCCTTTTCAGATCAAGGGGCATGTATTCCCACTTACTTCTTTGCCCCGATTCCAATGGTCGTGGTCCTGTCTCTCTACGACCTCAGGAAGTGGGTGTAAACACCAACTTCCTGTCCCCAGCCGTAAACATCTACTTCCGGTCCCCAGCCCCCCTTTTCAAATCAAGGGGCATGTATTCCCACTTACTTTTTTGCCCCGATTCCAATGGTGGTGGTCCTATCTCTCTACGACCTCAGGAAGTGGGTGTAAACGCCTACTTCCGGTCCCCAGCCTTAAACGCCTACTTCCGGTCCCCAGACCCCCTTTTCAAATCAAGGGGCATGTATTCCCACTTACTTTTTTGCCCCGATTCCAATGGTGGTGGTCCTGTCTCTCTACGACCTCAGGAAGTGGGTGTAAACGCCTACTTCCCGTCCCCAGCCGTAAACGCCTACTTCCGGTCCCCAGCCCCCCTTTTCAAATCAAGGGGCATGCTTTGCCCCGATTCCAATGGTCGTGGTCCTGTCTCTCTACGACCTCAGGAAGTGGGTGTAAACACCAACTTCCTGTCCCCAGCCGTAAACATCTACTTCCGGTCCCCAGCCCCCCTTTTCAAATCAAGGGGCATGTATTCCCACTTACTTTTTTGCCCCGATTCCAATGGTGGTGGTCCTGTCTCTCTACGACCTCAGGAAGTGGGTGTAAACGCCTACTTCCTGTCCCCAGCCGTAAACGCCTACTTCCGGTCCCCAGCCCCCCTTTTCAAATCAAGGGGCATGCTTTGCCCCGATTCCAATGGTCGTGGTCCTGTCTCTCTACGACCTCAGGAAGTGGGTGTAAACACCAACTTCCTGTCCCCAGCCGTAAACATCTACTTCCGGTCCCCAGCCCCCCTTTTCAAATCAAGGGGCATGTATTCCCACTTACTTTTTTGCCCCGATTCCAATGGTGGTGGTCCTATCTCTCTACGACCTCAGGAAGTGGGTGTAAACGCCTACTTCCGGTCCCCAGCCTTAAACGCCTACTTCCGGTCCCCAGACCCCCTTTTCAAATCAAGGGGCATGTATTCCCACTTACTTTTTTGCCCCGATTCCAATGGTGGTGGTCCTGTCTCTCTACGACCTCAGGAAGTGGGTGTAAACGCCTACTTCCTGTCCCCAGCCGTAAACGCCTACTTACGGTCCCCAGCCCCTCTTTTCAAATCAAGGGGCATGTATTCCCACTTACTTTTTTGCCCCGATTCCAATGGTGGTGGTCCTATCTCTCTACGACCTCAGGAAGTGGGTGTAAACGCCTACTTCCGGTCCCCAGCCTTAAACGCCTACTTCCGGTCCCCAGACCCCCTTTTCAAATCAAGGGGCATGTATTCCCACTTACTTTTTTGCCCCGATTCCAATGGTGGTGGTCCTGTCTCTCTACGACCTCAGGAAGTGGGTGTAAACGCCTACTTCCTGTCCCCAGCCGTAAACGCCTACTTCCGGTCCCCAGCCCCCCTTTTCAAATCAAGGGGCATGTATTCCCACTTACCTTTTTGCCCCGATTCCAATGGTGGTGGTCCTGTCTCTCTACGACCTCAGGAAGTGGGTGTAAACACCAACTTCCTGTCCCCAGCCGTAAACATCTACTTCCATGCCCCAGCCCCCCTTTTCAAATCAAGGGGCATGTATTCCCACTTACTTTTTTGCCCCGATTCCAATGGTGGTGGTCCTGTCTCTCTACGACCTCAGGAAGTGGGTGTAAACGCCTACTTCCTGTCCCCAGCCGTAAACGCCTACTTCCGGTCCCCAGCCCCCCTTTTCAAATCAAGTGCCATGTATTCCCACTTACTTTTTTGCCCCGATTCCAATGGTGGTGGTCCTGTCTCTCTACGACCTCAGGAAGTGGGTGTAAACACCAACTTCCGGTCCCCAGCCTTAAACGCCTACTTCCGGTCCCCAGACCCCCTTTTCAAATCAAGGGGCATGTATTCCCACTTACTTTTTTGCCCCGATTCCAATGGTGGTGGTCCTGTCTCTCTACGACCTCAGGAAGTGGGTGTAAACGCCTACTTCCTGTCCCCAGCCGTAAACGCCTACTTCCGGTCCCCAGCCCCCCTTTTCAAATCAAGTGGCATGTATTCCCACTTACTTTTTTGCCCCGATTCCAATGGTGGTGGTCCTGTCTCTCTACGACCTCAGGAAGTGGGTGTAAACGCCTACTTCCTGTCCCCAGCCGTAAACGCCTACTTCCGGTCCCCAGCCCCCCTTTTCAAATCAAGGGGCATGTATTCCCACTTACTTCTTTGCCCCGATTCCAATGGTCGTGGTCCTGTCTCTCTACGACCTCAGGAAGTGGGTGTAAACGCCTACTTCCGGCCCCCAGCCTTAAACGCCTACTTCCGGTCCCCAGACCCCCTTTTCAAATCAAGGGGCATGTATTCCCACTTACTTTTTTGCCCCGATTCCAATGGTGGTGGTCCTGTCTCTCTACGACCTCAGGAAGTGGGTGTAAACGCCTACTTCCTGTCCCCAGCCGTAAACGCCTACTTCCGGTCCCCAGCCCCCCTTTTCAAATCAAGTGCCATGTATTCCCACTTACTTTTTTGCCCCGATTCCAATGGTGGTGGTCCTGTCTCTCTACGACCTCAGGAAGTGGGTGTAAACACCAACTTCCGGTCCCCAGCCTTAAACGCCTACTTCCGGTCCCCAGACCCCCTTTTCAAATCAAGGGGCATGTATTCCCACTTACTTTTTTGCCCCGATTCCAATGGTGGTGGTCCTGTCTCTCTACGACCTCAGGAAGTGGGTGTAAACGCCTACTTCCTGTCCCCAGCCGTAAACGCCTACTTCCGGTCCCCAGCCCCCCTTTTCAAATCAAGTGGCATGTATTCCCACTTACTTTTTTGCCCCGATTCCAATGGTGGTGGTCCTGTCTCTCTACGACCTCAGGAAGTGGGTGTAAACGCCTACTTCCTGTCCCCAGCCGTAAACGCCTACTTCCGGTCCCCAGCCCCCCTTTTCAAATCAAGGGGCATGTATTCCCAATTACTTCTTTGCCCCGATTCCAATGGTCGTGGTCCTGTCTCTCTACGACCTCAGGAAGTGGGTGTAAACACCAACTTCCTGTCCCCAGCCGTAAACATCTACTTCCGGTCCCCAGCCCCTCTTTTCAAATCAAGGGGCATGTATTCCCACTTACTTTTTTGCCCCGATTCCAATGGTGGTGGTCCTGTCTCTCTACGACCTCAGGAAGTGGGTGTAAACACCAACTTCCTGTCCCCAGCCGTAAACATCTACTTCCATGCCCCAGCCCCCCTTTTCAAATCAAGGGGCATGTATTCCCACTTACTTTTTTGCCCCGATTCCAATGGTGGTGGTCCTGTCTCTCTACGACCTCAGGAAGTGGGTGTAAACGCCTACTTCCTGTCCCCAGCCGTAAACGCCTACTTCCGGTCCCCAGCCCCCCTTTTCAAATCAAGGGGCATGTATTCCCACTTACTTCTTTGCCCCGATTCCAATGGTCGTGGTCCTGTCTCTCTACGACCTCAGGAAGTGGGTGTAAACACCAACTTCCTGTCCCCAGCCGTAAACATCTACTTCCGGTCCCCAGCCCCTCTTTTCAAATCAAGGGGCATGTATTCCCACTTACTTTTTTGCCCCGATTCCAATGGTGGTGGTCCTATCTCTCTACGACCTCAGGAAGTGGGTGTAAACGCCTACTTCCGGCCCCCAGCCTTAAACGCCTACTTCCGGTCCCCAGACCCCCTTTTCAAATCAAGGGGCATGTATTCCCACTTACTTTTTTGCCCCGATTCCAATGGTGGTGGTCCTGTCTCTCTACGACCTCAGGAAGTGGGTGTAAACGCCTACTTCCTGTCCCCAGCCGTAAACGCCTACTTCCGGTCCCCAGCCCCCCTTTTCAAATCAAGTGGCATGTATTCCCACTTACTTTTTTGCCCCGATTCCAATGGTGGTGGTCCTGTCTCTCTACGACCTCAGGAAGTGGGTGTAAACACCAACTTCCGGTCCCCAGCCTTAAACGCCTACTTCCGGTCCCCAGACCCCCTTTTCAAATCAAGGGGCATGTATTCCCACTTACTTTTTTGCCCCGATTCCAATGGTGGTGGTCCTGTCTCTCTACGACCTCAGGAAGTGGGTGTAAACGCCTACTTCCTGTCCCCAGCCGTAAACGCCTACTTCCGGTCCCCAGCCCCCCTTTTCAAATCAAGTGGCATGTATTCCCACTTACTTTTTTGCCCCGATTCCAATGGTGGTGGTCCTGTCTCTCTACGACCTCAGGAAGTGGGTGTAAACGCCTACTTCCTGTCCCCAGCCGTAAACGCCTACTTCCGGTCCCCAGCCCCCCTTTTCAAATCAAGGGGCATGTATTCCCACTTACTTCTTTGCCCCGATTCCAATGGTCGTGGTCCTGTCTCTCTACGACCTCAGGAAGTGGGTGTAAACGCCTACTTCCGGCCCCCAGCCTTAAACGCCTACTTCCGGTCCCCAGACCCCCTTTTCAAATCAAGGGGCATGTATTCCCACTTACTTTTTTGCCCCGATTCCAATGGTGGTGGTCCTGTCTCTCTACGACCTCAGGAAGTGGGTGTAAACGCCTACTTCCTGTCCCCAGCCGTAAACGCCTACTTCCGGTCCCCAGCCCCCCTTTTCAAATCAAGTGCCATGTATTCCCACTTACTTTTTTGCCCCGATTCCAATGGTGGTGGTCCTGTCTCTCTACGACCTCAGGAAGTGGGTGTAAACACCAACTTCCGGTCCCCAGCCTTAAACGCCTACTTCCGGTCCCCAGACCCCCTTTTCAAATCAAGGGGCATGTATTCCCACTTACTTTTTTGCCCCGATTCCAATGGTGGTGGTCCTGTCTCTCTACGACCTCAGGAAGTGGGTGTAAACGCCTACTTCCTGTCCCCAGCCGTAAACGCCTACTTCCGGTCCCCAGCCCCCCTTTTCAAATCAAGTGGCATGTATTCCCACTTACTTTTTTGCCCCGATTCCAATGGTGGTGGTCCTGTCTCTCTACGACCTCAGGAAGTGGGTGTAAACGCCTACTTCCTGTCCCCAGCCGTAAACGCCTACTTCCGGTCCCCAGCCCCCCTTTTCAAATCAAGGGGCATGTATTCCCAATTACTTCTTTGCCCCGATTCCAATGGTCGTGGTCCTGTCTCTCTACGACCTCAGGAAGTGGGTGTAAACACCAACTTCCTGTCCCCAGCCGTAAACATCTACTTCCGGTCCCCAGCCCCTCTTTTCAAATCAAGGGGCATGTATTCCCACTTACTTTTTTGCCCCGATTCCAATGGTGGTGGTCCTGTCTCTCTACGACCTCAGGAAGTGGGTGTAAACACCAACTTCCTGTCCCCAGCCGTAAACATCTACTTCCATGCCCCAGCCCCCCTTTTCAAATCAAGGGGCATGTATTCCCACTTACTTTTTTGCCCCGATTCCAATGGTGGTGGTCCTGTCTCTCTACGACCTCAGGAAGTGGGTGTAAACGCCTACTTCCTGTCCCCAGCCGTAAACGCCTACTTCCGGTCCCCAGCCCCCCTTTTCAAATCAAGGGGCATGTATTCCCACTTACTTCTTTGCCCCGATTCCAATGGTCGTGGTCCTGTCTCTCTACGACCTCAGGAAGTGGGTGTAAACACCAACTTCCTGTCCCCAGCCGTAAACATCTACTTCCGGTCCCCAGCCCCTCTTTTCAAATCAAGGGGCATGTATTCCCACTTACTTTTTTGCCCCGATTCCAATGGTGGTGGTCCTATCTCTCTACGACCTCAGGAAGTGGGTGTAAACGCCTACTTCCGGCCCCCAGCCTTAAACGCCTACTTCCGGTCCCCAGACCCCCTTTTCAAATCAAGGGGCATGTATTCCCACTTACTTTTTTGCCCCGATTCCAATGGTGGTGGTCCTGTCTCTCTACGACCTCAGGAAGTGGGTGTAAACGCCTACTTCCTGTCCCCAGCCGTAAACGCCTACTTCCGGTCCCCAGCCCCCCTTTTCAAATCAAGTGGCATGTATTCCCACTTACTTTTTTGCCCCGATTCCAATGGTGGTGGTCCTGTCTCTCTACGACCTCAGGAAGTGGGTGTAAACACCAACTTCCGGTCCCCAGCCTTAAACGCCTACTTCCGGTCCCCAGACCCCCTTTTCAAATCAAGGGGCATGTATTCCCACTTACTTTTTTGCCCCGATTCCAATGGTGGTGGTCCTGTCTCTCTACGACCTCAGGAAGTGGGTGTAAACGCCTACTTCCTGTCCCCAGCCGTAAACGCCTACTTCCGGTCCCCAGCCCCCCTTTTCAAATCAAGTGGCATGTATTCCCACTTACTTTTTTGCCCCGATTCCAATGGTGGTGGTCCTGTCTCTCTACGACCTCAGGAAGTGGGTGTAAACGCCTACTTCCTGTCCCCAGCCGTAAACGCCTACTTCCGGTCCCCAGCCCCCCTTTTCAAATCAAGGGGCATGTATTCCCACTTACTTCTTTGCCCCGATTCCAATGGTCGTGGTCCTGTCTCTCTACGACCTCAGGAAGTGGGTGTAAACACCAACTTCCTGTCCCCAGCCGTAAACATCTACTTCCGGTCCCCAGCCCCTCTTTTCAAATCAAGGGGCATGTATTCCCACTTACTTTTTTGCCCCGATTCCAATGGTGGTGGTCCTGTCTCTCTACGACCTCAGGAAGTGGGTGTAAACACCAACTTCCTGTCCCCAGCCGTAAACATCTACTTCCATGCCCCAGCCCCCCTTTTCAAATCAAGGGGCATGTATTCCCACTTACTTTTTTGCCCCGATTCCAATGGTGGTGGTCCTGTCTCTCTACGACCTCAGGAAGTGGGTGTAAACGCCTACTTCCTGTCCCCAGCCGTAAACGCCTACTTCCGGTCCCCAGCCCCCCTTTTCAAATCAAGGGGCATGTATTCCCACTTACTTCTTTGCCCCGATTCCAATGGTCGTGGTCCTGTCTCTCTACGACCTCAGGAAGTGGGTGTAAACACCAACTTCCTGTCCCCAGCCGTAAACATCTACTTCCGGTCCCCAGCCCCTCTTTTCAAATCAAGGGGCATGTATTCCCACTTACTTTTTTGCCCCGATTCCAATGGTGGTGGTCCTATCTCTCTACGACCTCAGGAAGTGGGTGTAAACGCCTACTTCCGGCCCCCAGCCTTAAACGCCTACTTCCGGTCCCCAGACCCCCTTTTCAAATCAAGGGGCATGTATTCCCACTTACTTTTTTGCCCCGATTCCAATGGTGGTGGTCCTGTCTCTCTACGACCTCAGGAAGTGGGTGTAAACGCCTACTTCCTGTCCCCAGCCGTAAACGCCTACTTCCGGTCCCCAGCCCCCCTTTTCAAATCAAGTGGCATGTATTCCCACTTACTTTTTTGCCCCGATTCCAATGGTGGTGGTCCTGTCTCTCTACGACCTCAGGAAGTGGGTGTAAACACCAACTTCCGGTCCCCAGCCTTAAACGCCTACTTCCGGTCCCCAGACCCCCTTTTCAAATCAAGGGGCATGTATTCCCACTTACTTTTTTGCCCCGATTCCAATGGTGGTGGTCCTGTCTCTCTACGACCTCAGGAAGTGGGTGTAAACGCCTACTTCCTGTCCCCAGCCGTAAACGCCTACTTCCGGTCCCCAGCCCCCCTTTTCAAATCAAGTGGCATGTATTCCCACTTACTTTTTTGCCCCGATTCCAATGGTGGTGGTCCTGTCTCTCTACGACCTCAGGAAGTGGGTGTAAACGCCTACTTCCTGTCCCCAGCCGTAAACGCCTACTTCCGGTCCCCAGCCCCCCTTTTCAAATCAAGGGGCATGTATTCCCACTTACTTCTTTGCCCCGATTCCAATGGTCGTGGTCCTGTCTCTCTACGACCTCAGGAAGTGGGTGTAAACACCAACTTCCTGTCCCCAGCCGTAAACATCTACTTCCGGTCCCCAGCCCCTCTTTTCAAATCAAGGGGCATGTATTCCCACTTACTTTTTTGCCCCGATTCCAATGGTGGTGGTCCTATCTCTCTACGACCTCAGGAAGTGGGTGTAAACGCCTACTTCCTGTCCCCAGCCGTAAACGCCTACTTCCGGTCCCCAGCCCCCCTTTTCAAATCAAGGGGCATGTATTCCCACTTACCTTTTTGCCCCGATTCCAATGGTGGTGGTCCTGTCTCTCTACGACCTCAGGAAGTGGGTGTAAACGCCTACTTCCTGTCCCCAGCCGTAAACGCCTACTTCCGGTCCCCAGCCCCCCTTTTCAAATCAAGGGGCATGTATTCCCACTTACTTCTTTGCCCCGATTCCAATGGTCGTGGTCCTGTCTCTCTACGACCTCAGGAAGTGGGTGTAAACACCAACTTCCTGTCCCCAGCCGTAAACATCTACTTCCGGTCCCCAGCCCCTCTTTTCAAATCAAGGGGCATGTATTCCCACTTACTTTTTTGCCCCGATTCCAATGGTGGTGGTCCTATCTCTCTACGACCTCAGGAAGTGGGTGTAAACGCCTACTTCCTGTCCCCAGCCGTAAACGCCTACTTCCGGTCCCCAGCCCCCCTTTTCAAATCAAGGGGCATGTATTCCCACTTACTTCTTTGCCCCGATTCCAATGGTGGTGGTCCTGTCTCTCTACGACCTCAGGAAGTGGGTGTAAACGCCTACTTCCTGTCCCCAGCCGTAAACGCCTACTTCCGGTCCCCAGCCCCCCTTTTCAAATCAAGTGGCATGTATTCCCACTTACTTTTTTGCCCCGATTCCAATGGTGGTGGTCCTGTCTCTCTACGACCTCAGGAAGTGGGTGTAAACACCAACTTCCGGTCCCCAGCCTTAAACGCCTACTTCCGGTCCCCAGACCCCCTTTTCAAATCAAGGGGCATGTATTCCCACTTACTTTTTTGCCCCGATTCCAATGGTGGTGGTCCTGTCTCTCTACGACCTCAGGAAGTGGGTGTAAACGCCTACTTCCTGTCCCCAGCCGTAAACGCCTACTTCCGGTCCCCAGCCCCCCTTTTCAAATCAAGTGGCATGTATTCCCACTTACTTTTTTGCCCCGATTCCAATGGTGGTGGTCCTGTCTCTCTACGACCTCAGGAAGTGGGTGTAAACGCCTACTTCCTGTCCCCAGCCGTAAACGCCTACTTCCGGTCCCCAGCCCCCCTTTTCAAATCAAGGGGCATGTATTCCCACTTACTTCTTTGCCCCGATTCCAATGGTCGTGGTCCTGTCTCTCTACGACCTCAGGAAGTGGGTGTAAACACCAACTTCCTGTCCCCAGCCGTAAACATCTACTTCCGGTCCCCAGCCCCTCTTTTCAAATCAAGGGGCATGTATTCCCACTTACTTTTTTGCCCCGATTCCAATGGTGGTGGTCCTATCTCTCTACGACTTCAGGAAGTGGGTGTAAACGCCTACTTCCTGTCCCCAGCCGTAAACGCCTACTTCCGGTCCCCAGCCCCCCTTTTCAAATCAAGGGGCATGTATTCCCACTTACCTTTTTGCCCCGATTCCAATGGTGGTGGTCCTGTCTCTCTACGACCTCAGGAAGTGGGTGTAAACACCAACTTCCTGTCCCCAGCCGTAAACATCTACTTCCATGCCCCAGCCCCCCTTTTCAAATCAAGGGGCATGTATTCCCACTTACTTTTTTGCCCCGATTCCAATGGTGGTGGTCCTGTCTCTCTACGACCTCAGGAAGTGGGTGTAAACGCCTACTTCCTGTCCCCAGCCGTAAACGCCTACTTCCGGTCCCCAGCCCCCCTTTTCAAATCAAGTGGCATGTATTCCCACTTACTTTTTTGCCCCGATTCCAATGGTGGTGGTCCTGTCTCTCTACGACCTCAGGAAGTGGGTGTAAACGCCTACTTCCTGTCCCCAGCCGTAAACGCCTACTTCCGGTCCCCAGCCCCCCTTTTCAAATCAAGGGGCATGTATTCCCACTTACTTCTTTGCCCCGATTCCAATGGTCGTGGTCCTGTCTCTCTACGACCTCAGGAAGTGGGTGTAAACACCAACTTCCTGTCCCCAGCCGTAAACATCTACTTCCGGTCCCCAGCCCCTCTTTTCAAATCAAGGGGCATGTATTCCCACTTACTTTTTTGCCCCGATTCCAATGGTGGTGGTCCTATCTCTCTACGACTTCAGGAAGTGGGTGTAAACGCCTACTTCCTGTCCCCAGCCGTAAACGCCTACTTCCGGTCCCCAGCCCCCCTTTTCAAATCAAGGGGCATGTATTCCCACTTACCTTTTTGCCCCGATTCCAATGGTGGTGGTCCTGTCTCTCTACGACCTCAGGAAGTGGGTGTAAACACCAACTTCCTGTCCCCAGCCGTAAACATCTACTTCCATGCCCCAGCCCCCCTTTTCAAATCAAGGGGCATGTATTCCCACTTACTTTTTTGCCCCGATTCCAATGGTGGTGGTCCTGTCTCTCTACGACCTCAGGAAGTGGGTGTAAACGCCTACTTCCTGTCCCCAGCCGTAAACGCCTACTTCCGGTCCCCAGCCCCCCTTTTCAAATCAAGGGGCATGTATTCCCACTTACTTCTTTGCCCCGATTCCAATGGTCGTGGTCCTGTCTCTCTACGACCTCAGGAAGTGGGTGTAAACACCAACTTCCGGTCCCCAGCCTTAAACGCCTACTTCCGGTCCCCAGACCCCCTTTTCAAATCAAGGGGCATGTATTCCCACTTACTTTTTTGCCCCGATTCCAATGGTGGTGGTCCTGTCTCTCTACGACCTCAGGAAGTGGGTGTAAACGCCTACTTCCTGTCCCCAGCCGTAAACGCCTACTTCCGGTCCCCAGCCCCCCTTTTCAAATCAAGTGGCATGTATTCCCACTTACTTTTTTGCCCCGATTCCAATGGTGGTGGTCCTGTCTCTCTACGACCTCAGGAAGTGGGTGTAAACGCCTACTTCCTGTCCCCAGCCGTAAACGCCTACTTCCGGTCCCCAGCCCCCCTTTTCAAATCAAGGGGCATGTATTCCCACTTACTTCTTTGCCCCGATTCCAATGGTCGTGGTCCTGTCTCTCTACGACCTCAGGAAGTGGGTGTAAACACCAACTTCCTGTCCCCAGCCGTAAACATCTACTTCCGGTCCCCAGCCCCTCTTTTCAAATCAAGGGGCATGTATTCCCACTTACTTTTTTGCCCCGATTCCAATGGTGGTGGTCCTATCTCTCTACGACTTCAGGAAGTGGGTGTAAACGCCTACTTCCTGTCCCCAGCCGTAAACGCCTACTTCCGGTCCCCAGCCCCCCTTTTCAAATCAAGGGGCATGTATTCCCACTTACCTTTTTGCCCCGATTCCAATGGTGGTGGTCCTGTCTCTCTACGACCTCAGGAAGTGGGTGTAAACACCAACTTCCTGTCCCCAGCCGTAAACATCTACTTCCATGCCCCAGCCCCCCTTTTCAAATCAAGGGGCATGTATTCCCACTTACTTTTTTGCCCCGATTCCAATGGTGGTGGTCCTGTCTCTCTACGACCTCAGGAAGTGGGTGTAAACGCCTACTTCCTGTCCCCAGCCGTAAACGCCTACTTCCGGTCCCCAGCCCCCCTTTTCAAATCAAGGGGCATGTATTCCCACTTACTTCTTTGCCCCGATTCCAATGGTCGTGGTCCTGTCTCTCTACGACCTCAGGAAGTGGGTGTAAACACCAACTTCCTGTCCCCAGCCGTAAACATCTACTTCCGGTCCCCAGCCCCTCTTTTCAAATCAAGGGGCATGTATTCCCACTTACTTTTTTGCCCCGATTCCAATGGTGGTGGTCCTATCTCTCTACGACCTCAGGAAGTGGGTGTAAACGCCTACATCCGGCCCCCAGCCTTAAACGCCTACTTCCGGTCCCCAGACCCCCTTTTCAAATCAAGGGGCATGTATTCCCACTTACTTTTTTGCCCCGATTCCAATGGTGGTGGTCCTGTCTCTCTACGACCTCAGGAAGTGGGTGTAAACGCCTACTTCCTGTCCCCAGCCGTAAACGCCTACTTCCGGTCCCCAGCCCCCCTTTTCAAATCAAGTGGCATGTATTCCCACTTACTTTTTTGCCCCGATTCCAATGGTGGTGGTCCTGTCTCTCTACGACCTCAGGAAGTGGGTGTAAACACCAACTTCCGGTCCCCAGCCTTAAACGCCTACTTCCGGTCCCCAGACCCCCTTTTCAAATCAAGGGGCATGTATTCCCACTTACTTTTTTGCCCCGATTCCAATGGTGGTGGTCCTGTCTCTCTACGACCTCAGGAAGTGGGTGTAAACGCCTACTTCCTGTCCCCAGCCGTAAACGCCTACTTCCGGTCCCCAGCCCCCCTTTTCAAATCAAGTGGCATGTATTCCCACTTACTTTTTTGCCCCGATTCCAATGGTGGTGGTCCTGTCTCTCTACGACCTCAGGAAGTGGGTGTAAACGCCTACTTCCTGTCCCCAGCCGTAAACGCCTACTTCCGGTCCCCAGCCCCCCTTTTCAAATCAAGGGGCATGTATTCCCACTTACTTCTTTGCCCCGATTCCAATGGTCGTGGTCCTGTCTCTCTACGACCTCAGGAAGTGGGTGTAAACACCAACTTCCTGTCCCCAGCCGTAAACATCTACTTCCGGTCCCCAGCCCCTCTTTTCAAATCAAGGGGCATGTATTCCCACTTACTTTTTTGCCCCGATTCCAATGGTGGTGGTCCTATCTCTCTACGACCTCAGGAAGTGGGTGTAAACGCCTACTTCCTGTCCCCAGCCGTAAACGCCTACTTCCGGTCCCCAGCCCCCCTTTTCAAATCAAGGGGCATGTATTCCCACTTACCTTTTTGCCCCGATTCCAATGGTGGTGGTCCTGTCTCTATACGACCTCAGGAAGTGGGTGTAAACACCAACTTCCTGTCCCCAGCCGTAAACATCTACTTCCATGCCCCAGCCCCCCTTTTCAAATCAAGGGGCATGTATTCCCACTTACTTTTTTGCCCCGATTCCAATGGTGGTGGTCCTGTCTCTCTACGACCTCAGGAAGTGGGTGTAAACGCCTACTTCCTGTCCCCAGCCGTAAACGCCTACTTCCGGTCCCCAGCCCCCCTTTTCAAATCAAGGGGCATGTATTCCCACTTACTTCTTTGCCCCGATTCCAATGGTCGTGGTCCTGTCTCTCTACGACCTCAGGAAGTGGGTGTAAACACCAACTTCCTGTCCCCAGCCGTAAACATCTACTTCCGGTCCCCAGCCCCTCTTTTCAAATCAAGGGGCATGTATTCCCACTTACTTTTTTGCCCCGATTCCAATGGTGGTGGTCCTATCTCTCTACGACCTCAGGAAGTGGGTGTAAACGCCTACTTCCGGCCCCCAGCCTTAAACGCCTACTTCCGGTCCCCAGACCCCCTTTTCAAATCAAGGGGCATGTATTCCCACTTACTTTTTTGCCCCGATTCCAATGGTGGTGGTCCTGTCTCTCTACGACCTCAGGAAGTGGGTGTAAACGCCTACTTCCTGTCCCCAGCCGTAAACGCCTACTTCCGGTCCCCAGCCCCCCTTTTCAAATCAAGGGGCATGTATTCCCACTTACTTCTTTGCCCCGATTCCAATGGTCGTGGTCCTGTCTCTCTACGACCTCAGGAAGTGGGTGTAAACACCAACTTCCTGTCCCCAGCCGTAAACATCTACTTCCGGTCCCCAGCCCCTCTTTTCAAATCAAGGGGCATGTATTCCCACTTACTTTTTTGCCCCGATTCCAATGGTGGTGGTCCTATCTCTCTACGACCTCAGGAAGTGGGTGTAAACGCCTACTTCCGGCCCCCAGCCTTAAACGCCTACTTCCGGTCCCCAGACCCCCTTTTCAAATCAAGGGGCATGTATTCCCACTTACTTTTTTGCCCCGATTCCAATGGTGGTGGTCCTGTCTCTCTACGACCTCAGGAAGTGGGTGTAAACGCCTACTTCCTGTCCCCAGCCGTAAACGCCTACTTCCGGTCCCCAGCCCCCCTTTTCAAATCAAGTGGCATGTATTCCCACTTACTTTTTTGCCCCGATTCCAATGGTGGTGGTCCTGTCTCTCTACGACCTCAGGAAGTGGGTGTAAACACCAACTTCCGGTCCCCAGCCTTAAACGCCTACTTCCGGTCCCCAGACCCCCTTTTCAAATCAAGGGGCATGTATTCCCACTTACTTTTTTGCCCCGATTCCAATGGTGGTGGTCCTGTCTCTCTACGACCTCAGGAAGTGGGTGTAAACGCCTACTTCCTGTCCCCAGCCGTAAACGCCTACTTCCGGTCCCCAGCCCCCCTTTTCAAATCAAGTGGCATGTATTCCCACTTACTTTTTTGCCCCGATTCCAATGGTGGTGGTCCTGTCTCTCTACGACCTCAGGAAGTGGGTGTAAACGCCTACTTCCTGTCCCCAGCCGTAAACGCCTACTTCCGGTCCCCAGCCCCCCTTTTCAAATCAAGTGGCATGTATTCCCACTTACTTTTTTGCCCCGATTCCAATGGTGGTGGTCCTGTCTCTCTACGACCTCAGGAAGTGGGTGTAAACGCCTACTTCCTGTCCCCAGCCGTAAACGCCTACTTCCGGTCCCCAGCCCCCCTTTTCAAATCAAGGGGCATGTATTCCCACTTACTTCTTTGCCCCGATTCCAATGGTCGTGGTCCTGTCTCTCTACGACCTCAGGAAGTGGGTGTAAACACCAACTTCCTGTCCCCAGCCGTAAACATCTACTTCCGGTCCCCAGCCCCTCTTTTCAAATCAAGGGGCATGTATTCCCACTTACTTTTTTGCCCCGATTCCAATGGTGGTGGTCCTATCTCTCTACGACCTCAGGAAGTGGGTGTAAACGCCTACTTCCTGTCCCCAGCCGTAAACGCCTACTTCCGGTCCCCAGCCCCCCTTTTCAAATCAAGGGGCATGTATTCCCACTTACCTTTTTGCCCCGATTCCAATGGTGGTGGTCCTGTCTCTCTACGACCTCAGGAAGTGGGTGTAAACACCAACTTCCTGTCCCCAGCCGTAAACATCTACTTCCATGCCCCAGCCCCCCTTTTCAAATCAAGGGGCATGTATTCCCACTTACTTTTTTGCCCCGATTCCAATGGTGGTGGTCCTGTCTCTCTACGACCTCAGGAAGTGGGTGTAAACGCCTACTTCCTGTCCCCAGCCGTAAACGCCTACTTCCGGTCCCCAGCCCCCCTTTTCAAATCAAGGGGCATGTATTCCCACTTACTTCTTTGCCCCGATTCCAATGGTCGTGGTCCTGTCTCTCTACGACCTCAGGAAGTGGGTGTAAACACCAACTTCCTGTCCCCAGCCGTAAACATCTACTTCCGGTCCCCAGCCCCTCTTTTCAAATCAAGGGGCATGTATTCCCACTTACTTTTTTGCCCCGATTCCAATGGTGGTGGTCCTATCTCTCTACGACCTCAGGAAGTGGGTGTAAACGCCTACTTCCGGCCCCCAGCCTTAAACGCCTACTTCCGGTCCCCAGACCCCCTTTTCAAATCAAGGGGCATGTATTCCCACTTACTTTTTTGCCCCGATTCCAATGGTGGTGGTCCTGTCTCTCTACGACCTCAGGAAGTGGGTGTAAACGCCTACTTCCGGTCCCCAGCCCCCCTTTTCAAATCAAGTGGCATGTATTCCCACTTACTTTTTTGCCCCGATTCCAATGGTGGTGGTCCTGTCTCTCTACGACCTCAGGAAGTGGGTGTAAACACCAACTTCCGGTCCCCAGCCTTAAACGCCTACTTCCGGTCCCCAGACCCCCTTTTCAAATCAAGGGGCATGTATTCCCACTTACTTTTTTGCCCCGATTCCAATGGTGGTGGTCCTGTCTCTCTACGACCTCAGGAAGTGGGTGTAAACGCCTACTTCCTGTCCCCAGCCGTAAACGCCTACTTCCGGTCCCCAGCCCCCCTTTTCAAATCAAGGGGCATGTATTCCCACTTACTTCTTTGCCCCGATTCCAATGGTCGTGGTCCTGTCTCTCTACGACCTCAGGAAGTGGGTGTAAACACCAACTTCCTGTCCCCAGCCGTAAACATCTACTTCCGGTCCCCAGCCCCTCTTTTCAAATCAAGGGGCATGTATTCCCACTTACTTTTTTGCCCCGATTCCAATGGTGGTGGTCCTGTCTCTCTACGACCTCAGGAAGTGGGTGTAAACACCAACTTCCGGTCCCCAGCCTTAAACGCCTACTTCCGGTCCCCAGACCCCCTTTTCAAATCAAGGGGCATGTATTCCCACTTACTTTTTTGCCCCGATTCCAATGGTGGTGGTCCTGTCTCTCTACGACCTCAGGAAGTGGGTGTAAACACCTACTTCCTGTCCCCAGCCGTAAACGCCTACTTCCGGTCCCCAGCCCCCCTTTTCAAATCAAGTGGCATGTATTCCCACTTACTTTTTTGCCCCGATTCCAATGGTGGTGGTCCTGTCTCTCTACGACCTCAGGAAGTGGGTGTAAACGCCTACTTCCTGTCCCCAGCCGTAAACGCCTACTTCCGGTCCCCAGCCCCCCTTTTCAAATCAAGGGGCATGTATTCCCACTTACTTCTTTGCCCCGATTCCAATGGTCGTGGTCCTGTCTCTCTACGACCTCAGGAAGTGGGTGTAAACACCAACTTCCTGTCCCCAGCCGTAAACATCTACTTCCGGTCCCCAGCCCCTCTTTTCAAATCAAGGGGCATGTATTCCCACTTACTTTTTTGCCCCGATTCCAATGGTGGTGGTCCTATCTCTCTACGACCTCAGGAAGTGGGTGTAAACGCCTACTTCCGGCCCCCAGCCTTAAACGCCTACTTCCGGTCCCCAGACCCCCTTTTCAAATCAAGGGGCATGTATTCCCACTTACTTTTTTGCCCCGATTCCAATGGTGGTGGTCCTGTCTCTCTACGACCTCAGGAAGTGGGTGTAAACGCCTACTTCCTGTCCCCAGCCGTAAACGCCTACTTCCGGTCCCCAGCCCCCCTTTTCAAATCAAGGGGCATGTATTCCCACTTACTTTTTTGCCCCGATTCCAATGGTGGTGGTCCTGTCTCTCTACGACCTCAGGAAGTGGGTGTAAATGCCTACTTCCTGTCCCCAGCCGTAAACGCCTACTTCCGGTCCCCAGCCCCCCTTTTCAAATCAAGTGGCATGTATTCCCACTTACTTTTTTGCCCCGATTCCAATGGTGGTGGTCCTGTCTCTCTACGACCTCAGGAAGTGGGTGTAAACGCCTACTTCCTGTCCCCAGCCGTAAACGCCTACTTCCGGTCCCCAGCACCCCTTTTCAAATCAAGGGGCATGTATTCCCACTTACTTTTTTGCCCCGATTCCAATGGTGGTGGTCCTGTCTCTCTACGACCTCAGGAAGTGGGTGTAAACGCCTACTTCCTGTCCCCAGCCGTAAACGCCTACTTCCGGTCCCCAGCCCCCCTTTTCAAATCAAGGGGCATGTATTCCCACTTACTTTTTTGCCCCGATTCCAATGGTGGTGGTCCTGTCTCTCTACGACCTCAGGAAGTGGGTGTAAACGCCTACTTCCTGTCCCCAGCCGTAAACGCCTACTTCCGGTCCCCAGCCCCCCTTTTCAAATCAAGGGGCATGTATTCCCACTTACCTTTTTGCCCCGATTCCAATGGTGGTGGTCCTGTCTCTCTACGACCTCAGGAAGTGGGTGTAAACACCAACTTCCTGTCCCCAGCCGTAAACATCTACTTCCATGCCCCAGCCCCCCTTTTCAAATCAAGGGGCATGTATTCCCACTTACTTTTTTGCCCCGATTCCAATGGTGGTGGTCCTGTCTCTCTACGACCTCAGGAAGTGGGTGTAAACGCCTACTTCCTGTCCCCAGCCGTAAACGCCTACTTCCGGTCCCCAGCCCCCCTTTTCAAATCAAGGGGCATGTATTCCCACTTACTTCTTTGCCCCGATTCCAATGGTCGTGGTCCTGTCTCTCTACGACCTCAGGAAGTGGGTGTAAACACCAACTTCCTGTCCCCAGCCGTAAACATCTACTTCCGGTCCCCAGCCCCTCTTTTCAAATCAAGGGGCATGTATTCCCACTTACTTTTTTGCCCCGATTCCAATGGTGGTGGTCCTATCTCTCTACGACCTCAGGAAGTGGGTGTAAACGCCTACTTCCGGCCCCCAGCCTTAAACGCCTATTTCCGGTCCCCAGACCCCCTTTTCAAATCAAGGGGCATGTATTCCCACTTACTTTTTTGCCCCGATTCCAATGGTGGTGGTCCTGTCTCTCTACGACCTCAGGAAGTGGGTGTAAACGCCTACTTCCTGTCCCCAGCCGTAAACGCCTACTTCCGGTCCCCAGCCCCCCTTTTCAAATCAAGTGGCATGTATTCCCACTTACTTTTTTGCCCCGATTCCAATGGTGGTGGTCCTGTCTCTCTACGACCTCAGGAAGTGGGTGTAAACACCAACTTCCGGTCCCCAGCCTTAAACGCCTACTTCCGGTCCCCAGACCCCCTTTTCAAATCAAGGGGCATGTATTCCCACTTACTTTTTTGCCCCGATTCCAATGGTGGTGGTCCTGTCTCTCTACGACCTCAGGAAGTGGGTGTAAACGCCTACTTCCTGTCCCCAGCCGTAAACGCCTACTTCCGGTCCCCAGCCCCCCTTTTCAAATCAAGGGGCATGTATTCCCACTTACCTTTTTGCCCCGATTCCAATGGTGGTGGTCCTGTCTCTCTACGACCTCAGGAAGTGGGTGTAAACACCAACTTCCTGTCCCCAGCCGTAAACATCTACTTCCATGCCCCAGCCCCCCTTTTCAAATCAAGGGGCATGTATTCCCACTTACTTTTTTGCCCCGATTCCAATGGTGGTGGTCCTGTCTCTCTACGACCTCAGGAAGTGGGTGTAAACGCCTACTTCCTGTCCCCAGCCGTAAACGCCTACTTCCGGTCCCCAGCCCCCCTTTTCAAATCAAGGGGCATGTATTCCCACTTACTTCTTTGCCCCGATTCCAATGGTCGTGGTCCTGTCTCTCTACGACCTCAGGAAGTGGGTGTAAACACCAACTTCCTGTCCCCAGCCGTAAACATCTACTTCCGGTCCCCAGCCCCTCTTTTCAAATCAAGGGGCATGTATTCCCACTTACTTTTTTGCCCCGATTCCAATGGTGGTGGTCCTATCTCTCTACGACCTCAGGAAGTGGGTGTAAACGCCTACTTCCGGCCCCCAGCCTTAAACGCCTATTTCCGGTCCCCAGACCCCCTTTTCAAATCAAGGGGCATGTATTCCCACTTACTTTTTTGCCCCGATTCCAATGGTGGTGGTCCTGTCTCTCTACGACCTCAGGAAGTGGGTGTAAACGCCTACTTCCTGTCCCCAGCCGTAAACGCCTACTTCCGGTCCCCAGCCCCCCTTTTCAAATCAAGTGGCATGTATTCCCACTTACTTTTTTGCCCCGATTCCAATGGTGGTGGTCCTGTCTCTCTACGACCTCAGGAAGTGGGTGTAAACACCAACTTCCGGTCCCCAGCCTTAAACGCCTACTTCCGGTCCCCAGACCCCCTTTTCAAATCAAGGGGCATGTATTCCCACTTACTTTTTTGCCCCGATTCCAATGGTGGTGGTCCTGTCTCTCTACGACCTCAGGAAGTGGGTGTAAACGCCTACTTCCTGTCCCCAGCCGTAAACGCCTACTTCCGGTCCCCAGCCCCCCTTTTCAAATCAAGTGGCATGTATTCCCACTTACTTTTTTGCCCCGATTCCAATGGTGGTGGTCCTGTCTCTCTACGACCTCAGGAAGTGGGTGTAAACGCCTACTTCCTGTCCCCAGCCGTAAACGCCTACTTCCGG
Organism: Protomyctophum parallelum; assembly: GCF_964188405.1. Taxonomy (NCBI): domain Eukaryota; kingdom Metazoa; phylum Chordata; class Actinopteri; order Myctophiformes; family Myctophidae; genus Protomyctophum; species Protomyctophum parallelum. The sequence goes on from NC_139705.1 coordinate 52,301, forward strand.
TCCCCAGCCCCCCTTTTCAAATCAAGGGGCATGTATTCCCACTTACTTCTTTGCCCCGATTCCAATGGTCGTGGTCCTGTCTCTCTACGACCTCAGGAAGTGGGTGTAAACACCAACTTCCTGTCCCCAGCCGTAAACATCTACTTCCGGTCCCCAGCCCCTCTTTTCAAATCAAGGGGCATGTATTCCCACTTACTTTTTTGCCCCGATTCCAATGGTGGTGGTCCTATCTCTCTACGACCTCAGGAAGTGGGTGTAAACGCCTACTTCCGGCCCCCAGCCTTAAACGCCTACTTCCGGTCCCCAGACCCCCTTTTCAAATCAAGGGGCATGTATTCCCACTTACTTTTTTGCCCCGATTCCAATGGTGGTGGTCCTGTCTCTCTACGACCTCAGGAAGTGGGTGTAAACGCCTACTTCCTGTCCCCAGCCGTAAACGCCTACTTCCGGTCCCCAGCCCCCCTTTTCAAATCAAGTGGCATGTATTCCCACTTACTTTTTTGCCCCGATTCCAATGGTGGTGGTCCTGTATCTCTACGACCTCAGGAAGTGGGTGTAAACACCAACTTCCAGTCCCCAGCCTTAAACGCCTACTTCCGGTCCCCAGACCCCCTTTTCAAATCAAGGGGCATGTATTCCCACTTACTTTTTTGCCCCGATTCCAATGGTGGTGGTCCTGTCTCTCTACGACCTCAGGAAGTGGGTGTAAACGCCTACTTCCTGTCCCCAGCCGTAAACGCCTACTTCCGGTCCCCAGCCCCCCTTTTCAAATCAAGTGGCATGTATTCCCACTTACTTTTTTGCCCCGATTCCAATGGTGGTGGTCCTGTCTCTCTACGACCTCAGGAAGTGGGTGTAAACGCCTACTTCCTGTCCCCAGCCGTAAACGCCTACTTCCGGTCCCCAGCACCCCTTTTCAAATCAAGGGGCATGTATTCCCACTTACTTTTTTGCCCCGATTCCAATGGTGGTGGTCCTGTCTCTCTACGACCTCAGGAAGTGGGTGTAAACGCCTACTTCCTGTCCCCAGCCGTAAACGCCTACTTCCGGTCCCCAGCCCCCCTTTTCAAATCAAGGGGCATGTATTCCCACTTACTTTTTTGCCCCGATTCCAATGGTGGTGGTCCTGTCTCTCTACGACCTCAGGAAGTGGGTGTAAACGCCTACTTCCTGTCCCCAGCCGTAAACGCCTACTTCCGGTCCCCAGCCCCCCTTTTCAAATCAAGGGGCATGTATTCCCACTTACTTTTTTGCCCCGATTCCAATGGTGGTGGTCCTGTCTCTCTACGACCTCAAGAAGTGGGTGTAAACGCCTACTTCCGGTCCCCAGCCTTAAACACCAACTTCCTGTCCCCAGCCGTAAACATCTACTTCCATGCCCCAGCCCCCCTTTTCAAATCAAGGGGCATGTATTCCCACTTACTTTTTTGCCCCGATTCCAATGGTGGTGGTCCTGTCTCTCTACGACCTCAGGAAGTGGGTGTAAACGCCTACTTCCTGTCCCCAGCCGTAAACGCCTACTTCCGGTCCCCAGCCCCCCTTTTCAAATCAAGGGGCATGTATTCCCACTTACTTCTTTGCCCCGATTCCAATGGTCGTGGTCCTGTCTCTCTACGACCTCAGGAAGTGGGTGTAAACACCAACTTCCTGTCCCCAGCCGTAAACATCTACTTCCGGTCCCCAGCCCCTCTTTTCAAATCAAGGGGCATGTATTCCCACTTACTTTTTTGCCCCGATTCCAATGGTGGTGGTCCTATCTCTCTACGACCTCAGGAAGTGGGTGTAAACGCCTACTTCCGGCCCCCAGCCTTAAACGCCTATTTCCGGTCCCCAGACCCCCTTTTCAAATCAAGGGGCATGTATTCCCACTTACTTTTTTGCCCCGATTCCAATGGTGGTGGTCCTGTCTCTCTACGACCTCAGGAAGTGGGTGTAAACGCCTACTTCCTGTCCCCAGCCGTAAACGCCTACTTCCGGTCCCCAGCCCCCCTTTTCAAATCAAGTGGCATGTATTCCCACTTACTTTTTTGCCCCGATTCCAATGGTGGTGGTCCTGTCTCTCTACGACCTCAGGAAGTGGGTGTAAACACCAACTTCCGGTCCCCAGCCTTAAACGCCTACTTCCGGTCCCCAGACCCCCTTTTCAAATCAAGGGGCATGTATTCCCACTTACTTTTTTGCCCCGATTCCAATGGTGGTGGTCCTGTCTCTCTACGACCTCAGGAAGTGGGTGTAAACGCCTACTTCCTGTCCCCAGCCGTAAACGCCTACTTCCGGTCCCCAGCCCCCCTTTTCAAATCAAGGGGCATGTATTCCCACTTACCTTTTTGCCCCGATTCCAATGGTGGTGGTCCTGTCTCTCTACGACCTCAGGAAGTGGGTGTAAACACCAACTTCCTGTCCCCAGCCGTAAACATCTACTTCCATGCCCCAGCCCCCCTTTTCAAATCAAGGGGCATGTATTCCCACTTACTTTTTTGCCCCGATTCCAATGGTGGTGGTCCTGTCTCTCTACGACCTCAGGAAGTGGGTGTAAACGCCTACTTCCTGTCCCCAGCCGTAAACGCCTACTTCCGGTCCCCAGCCCCCCTTTTCAAATCAAGGGGCATGTATTCCCACTTACTTCTTTGCCCCGATTCCAATGGTCGTGGTCCTGTCTCTCTACGACCTCAGGAAGTGGGTGTAAACACCAACTTCCTGTCCCCAGCCGTAAACATCTACTTCCGGTCCCCAGCCCCTCTTTTCAAATCAAGGGGCATGTATTCCCACTTACTTTTTTGCCCCGATTCCAATGGTGGTGGTCCTATCTCTCTACGACCTCAGGAAGTGGGTGTAAACGCCTACTTCCGGCCCCCAGCCTTAAACGCCTATTTCCGGTCCCCAGACCCCCTTTTCAAATCAAGGGGCATGTATTCCCACTTACTTTTTTGCCCCGATTCCAATGGTGGTGGTCCTGTCTCTCTACGACCTCAGGAAGTGGGTGTAAACGCCTACTTCCTGTCCCCAGCCGTAAACGCCTACTTCCGGTCCCCAGCCCCCCTTTTCAAATCAAGTGGCATGTATTCCCACTTACTTTTTTGCCCCGATTCCAATGGTGGTGGTCCTGTCTCTCTACGACCTCAGGAAGTGGGTGTAAACGCCTACTTCCTGTCCCCAGCCGTAAACGCCTACTTCCGGTCCCCAGCCCCCCTTTTCAAATCAAGGGGCATGTATTCCCACTTACTTCTTTGCCCCGATTCCAATGGTCGTGGTCCTGTCTCTCTACGACCTCAGGAAGTGGGTGTAAACACCAACTTCCTGTCCCCAGCCGTAAACATCTACTTCCGGTCCCCAGCCCCTCTTTTCAAATCAAGGGGCATGTATTCCCACTTACTTTTTTGCCCCGATTCCAATGGTGGTGGTCCTATCTCTCTACGACCTCAGGAAGTGGGTGTAAACGCCTACTTCCGGCCCCCAGCCTTAAACGCCTATTTCCGGTCCCCAGACCCCCTTTTCAAATCAAGGGGCATGTATTCCCACTTACTTTTTTGCCCCGATTCCAATGGTGGTGGTCCTGTCTCTCTACGACCTCAGGAAGTGGGTGTAAACGCCTACTTCCTGTCCCCAGCCGTAAACGCCTACTTCCGGTCCCCAGCCCCCCTTTTCAAATCAAGTGGCATGTATTCCCACTTACTTTTTTGCCCCGATTCCAATGGTGGTGGTCCTGTCTCTCTACGACCTCAGGAAGTGGGTGTAAACACCAACTTCCGGTCCCCAGCCTTAAACGCCTACTTCCGGTCCCCAGACCCCCTTTTCAAATCAAGGGGCATGTATTCCCACTTACTTTTTTGCCCCGATTCCAATGGTGGTGGTCCTGTCTCTCTACGACCTCAGGAAGTGGGTGTAAACGCCTACTTCCTGTCCCCAGCCGTAAACGCCTACTTCCGGTCCCCAGCCCCCCTTTTCAAATCAAGGGGCATGTATTCCCACTTACCTTTTTGCCCCGATTCCAATGGTGGTGGTCCTGTCTCTCTACGACCTCAGGAAGTGGGTGTAAACACCAACTTCCTGTCCCCAGCCGTAAACATCTACTTCCATGCCCCAGCCCCCCTTTTCAAATCAAGGGGCATGTATTCCCACTTACTTTTTTGCCCCGATTCCAATGGTGGTGGTCCTGTCTCTCTACGACCTCAGGAAGTGGGTGTAAACGCCTACTTCCTGTCCCCAGCCGTAAACGCCTACTTCCGGTCCCCAGCCCCCCTTTTCAAATCAAGGGGCATGTATTCCCACTTACTTCTTTGCCCCGATTCCAATGGTCGTGGTCCTGTCTCTCTACGACCTCAGGAAGTGGGTGTAAACACCAACTTCCTGTCCCCAGCCGTAAACATCTACTTCCGGTCCCCAGCCCCTCTTTTCAAATCAAGGGGCATGTATTCCCACTTACTTTTTTGCCCCGATTCCAATGGTGGTGGTCCTATCTCTCTACGACCTCAGGAAGTGGGTGTAAACGCCTACTTCCGGCCCCCAGCCTTAAACGCCTATTTCCGGTCCCCAGACCCCCTTTTCAAATCAAGGGGCATGTATTCCCACTTACTTTTTTGCCCCGATTCCAATGGTGGTGGTCCTGTCTCTCTACGACCTCAGGAAGTGGGTGTAAACGCCTACTTCCTGTCCCCAGCCGTAAACGCCTACTTCCGGTCCCCAGCCCCCCTTTTCAAATCAAGTGGCATGTATTCCCACTTACTTTTTTGCCCCGATTCCAATGGTGGTGGTCCTGTCTCTCTACGACCTCAGGAAGTGGGTGTAAACGCCTACTTCCTGTCCCCAGCCGTAAACGCCTACTTCCGGTCCCCAGCCCCCCTTTTCAAATCAAGGGGCATGTATTCCCACTTACTTCTTTGCCCCGATTCCAATGGTCGTGGTCCTGTCTCTCTACGACCTCAGGAAGTGGGTGTAAACACCAACTTCCTGTCCCCAGCCGTAAACATCTACTTCCGGTCCCCAGCCCCTCTTTTCAAATCAAGGGGCATGTATTCCCACTTACTTTTTTGCCCCGATTCCAATGGTGGTGGTCCTATCTCTCTACGACCTCAGGAAGTGGGTGTAAACGCCTACTTCCGGCCCCCAGCCTTAAACGCCTACTTCCGGTCCCCAGACCCCCTTTTCAAATCAAGGGGCATGTATTCCCACTTACTTTTTTGCCCCGATTCCAATGGTGGTGGTCCTGTCTCTCTACGACCTCAGGAAGTGGGTGTAAACGCCTACTTCCTGTCCCCAGCCGTAAACGCCTACTTCCGGTCCCCAGCCCCCCTTTTCAAATCAAGTGGCATGTATTCCCACTTACTTTTTTGCCCCGATTCCAATGGTGGTGGTCCTGTATCTCTACGACCTCAGGAAGTGGGTGTAAACACCAACTTCCAGTCCCCAGCCTTAAACGCCTACTTCCGGTCCCCAGACCCCCTTTTCAAATCAAGGGGCATGTATTCCCACTTACTTTTTTGCCCCGATTCCAATGGTGGTGGTCCTGTCTCTCTACGACCTCAGGAAGTGGGTGTAAACGCCTACTTCCTGTCCCCAGCCGTAAACGCCTACTTCCGGTCCCCAGCCCCCCTTTTCAAATCAAGTGGCATGTATTCCCACTTACTTTTTTGCCCCGATTCCAATGGTGGTGGTCCTGTCTCTCTACGACCTCAGGAAGTGGGTGTAAACGCCTACTTCCTGTCCCCAGCCGTAAACGCCTACTTCCGGTCCCCAGCACCCCTTTTCAAATCAAGGGGCATGTATTCCCACTTACTTTTTTGCCCCGATTCCAATGGTGGTGGTCCTGTCTCTCTACGACCTCAGGAAGTGGGTGTAAACGCCTACTTCCTGTCCCCAGCCGTAAACGCCTACTTCCGGTCCCCAGCCCCCCTTTTCAAATCAAGGGGCATGTATTCCCACTTACTTTTTTGCCCCGATTCCAATGGTGGTGGTCCTGTCTCTCTACGACCTCAAGAAGTGGGTGTAAACGCCTACTTCCGGTCCCCAGCCTTAAACGCCTACTTCCGGTCCCCAGACCCCCTTTTCAAATCAAGGGGCATGTATTCCCACTTACTTTTTTGCCCCGATTCCAATGGTGGTGGTCCTGTCTCTCTACGACCTCAGGAAGTGGGTGTAAACGCCTACTTCCTGTCCCCAGCCGTAAACGCCTACTTCCGGTCCCCAGCCCCCCTTTTCAAATCAAGGGGCATGTATTCCCACTTACTTCTTTGCCCCGATTCCAATGGTCGTGGTCCTGTCTCTCTACGACCTCAGGAAGTGGGTGTAAACACCAACTTCCTGTCCCCAGCCGTAAACATCTACTTCCGGTCCCCAGCCCCTCTTTTCAAATCAAGGGGCATGTATTCCCACTTACTTTTTTGCCCCGATTCCAATGGTGGTGGTCCTATCTCTCTACGACCTCAGGAAGTGGGTGTAAACGCCTACTTCCGGTCCCCAGCCTTAAACGCCTACTTCCGGGCCCCAGACCCCCTTTTCAAATCAAGGGGCATGTATTCCCACTTACTTTTTTGCCCCGATTCCAATGGTGGTGGTCCTGTCTCTCTACGACCTCAGGAAGTGGGTGTAAACGCCTACTTCCTGTCCCCAGCCGTAAACGCCTACTTCCGGTCCCCAGCCCCCCTTTTCAAATCAAGGGGCATGTATTCCCACTTACTTTTTTGCCCCGATTCCAATGGTGGTGGTCCTGTCTCTCTACGACCTCAGGAAGTGGGTGTAAACACCAACTTCCTGTCCCCAGCCGTAAACATCTACTTCCGGTCCCCAGCCCCCCTTTTCAAATCAAGGGGCATGTATTTCCACTTACTTTTTTGCCCCGATTCCAATGGTGGTGGTCCTGTCTCTCTACGACCTCAGGAAGTGGGTGTAAACGCCTACTTCCTGTCCCCAGCCGTAAACACCTACTTCCGGTCCCCAGCACCCCTTTTCAAATCAAGGGGCATGTATTCCCACTTACTTTTTTGCCCCGATTCCAATGGTCGTGGTCCTGTCTCTCTACGACCTCAGGAAGTGGGTGTAAACACCAACTTCCTGTCCCCAGCCGTAAACATCTACTTCCGGTCCCCAGCCCCTCTTTTCAAATCAAGGGGCATGTATTCCCACTTACTTTTTTGCCCCGATTCCAATGGTGGTGGTCCTATCTCTCTACGACCTCAGGAAGTGGGTGTAAACGCCTACTTCCGGTCCCCAGCCTTAAACGCCTACTTCCGGGCCCCAGACCCCCTTTTCAAATCAAGGGGCATGTATTCCCACTTACTTTTTTGCCCCGATTCCAATGGTGGTGGTCCTGTCTCTCTACGACCTCAGGAAGTGGGTGTAAACGCCTACTTCCTGTCCCCAGCCGTAAACGCCTACTTCCGGTCCCCAGCCCCCCTTTTCAAATCAAGGGGCATGTATTCCCACTTACTTTTTTGCCCCGATTCCAATGGTGGTGGTCCTGTCTCTCTACGACCTCAGGAAGTGGGTGTAAACACCAACTTCCTGTCCCCAGCCGTAAACATCTACTTCCGGTCCCCAGCCCCCCTTTTCAAATCAAGGGGCATGTATTTCCACTTACTTTTTTGCCCCGATTCCAATGGTGGTGGTCCTGTCTCTCTACGACCTCAGGAAGTGGGTGTAAACGCCTACTTCCTGTCCCCAGCCGTAAACGCCTACTTCCGGTCCCCAGCACCCCTTTTCAAATCAAGGGGCATGTATTCCCACTTACTTTTTTGCCCCGATTCCAATGGTGGTGGTCCTGTCTCTCTACGACCTCAGGAAGAGGGTGTAAACGCCTACTTCCTGTCCCCAGCCGTAAACGCCTACTTCCGGTCCCCAGCCCCCCTTTTCAAATCAAGGGGCATGTATTCCCACTTACTTTTTTGCCCCGATTCCAATGGTGGTGGTCCTGTCTCTCTACGACCTCAAGAAGTGGGTGTAAACGCCTACTTCCGGTCCCCAGCCTTAAACGCCTACTTCCGGTCCCCAGACCCCCTTTTCAAATCAAGGGGCATGTATTCCCACTTACTTTTTTGCCCCGATTCCAATGGTGGTGGTCCTGTCTCTCTACGACCTCAGGAAGTGGGTGTAAACGCCTACTTCCTGTCCCCAGCCGTAAACGCCTACTTCCGGTCCCCAGCCCCCCTTTTCAAATCAAGGGGCATGTATTCCCACTTACTTCTTTGCCCCGATTCCAATGGTCGTGGTCCTGTCTCTCTACGACCTCAGGAAGTGGGTGTAAACACCAACTTCCTGTCCCCAGCCGTAAACATCTACTTCCGGTCCCCAGCCCCTCTTTTCAAATCAAGGGGCATGTATTCCCACTTACTTTTTTGCCCCGATTCCAATGGTGGTGGTCCTATCTCTCTACGACCTCAGGAAGTGGGTGTAAACGCCTACTTCCGGTCCCCAGCCTTAAACGCCTACTTCCGGGCCCCAGACCCCCTTTTCAAATCAAGGGGCATGTATTCCCACTTACTTTTTTGCCCCGATTCCAATGGTGGTGGTCCTGTCTCTCTACGACCTCAGGAAGTGGGTGTAAACGCCTACTTCCTGTCCCCAGCCGTAAACGCCTACTTCCGGTCCCCAGCCCCCCTTTTCAAATCAAGGGGCATGTATTCCCACTTACTTTTTTGCCCCGATTCCAATGGTGGTGGTCCTGTCTCTCTACGACCTCAGGAAGTGGGTGTAAACACCAACTTCCTGTCCCCAGCCGTAAACATCTACTTCCGGTCCCCAGCCCCCCTTTTCAAATCAAGGGGCATGTATTTCCACTTACTTTTTTGCCCCGATTCCAATGGTGGTGGTCCTGTCTCTCTACGACCTCAGGAAGTGGGTGTAAACGCCTACTTCCTGTCCCCAGCCGTAAACGCCTACTTCCGGTCCCCAGCACCCCTTTTCAAATCAAGGGGCATGTATTCCCACTTACTTTTTTGCCCCGATTCCAATGGTCGTGGTCCTGTCTCTCTACGACCTCAGGAAGTGGGTGTAAACACCAACTTCCTGTCCCCAGCCGTAAACATCTACTTCCGGTCCCCAGCCCCTCTTTTCAAATCAAGGGGCATGTATTCCCACTTACTTTTTTGCCCCGATTCCAATGGTGGTGGTCCTATCTCTCTACGACCTCAGGAAGTGGGTGTAAACGCCTACTTCCGGTCCCCAGCCTTAAACGCCTACTTCCGGGCCCCAGACCCCCTTTTCAAATCAAGGGGCATGTATTCCCACTTACTTTTTTGCCCCGATTCCAATGGTGGTGGTCCTGTCTCTCTACGACCTCAGGAAGTGGGTGTAAACGCCTACTTCCTGTCCCCAGCCGTAAACGCCTACTTCCGGTCCCCAGCCCCCCTTTTCAAATCAAGGGGCATGTATTCCCACTTACTTTTTTGCCCCGATTCCAATGGTGGTGGTCCTGTCTCTCTACGACCTCAGGAAGTGGGTGTAAACACCAACTTCCTGTCCCCAGCCGTAAACATCTACTTCCGGTCCCCAGCCCCCCTTTTCAAATCAAGGGGCATGTATTTCCACTTACTTTTTTGCCCCGATTCCAATGGTGGTGGTCCTGTCTCTCTACGACCTCAGGAAGTGGGTGTAAACGCCTACTTCCTGTCCCCAGCCGTAAACGCCTACTTCCGGTCCCCAGCACCCCTTTTCAAATCAAGGGGCATGTATTCCCACTTACTTTTTTGCCCCGATTCCAATGGTGGTGGTCCTGTCTCTCTACGACCTCAGGAAGAGGGTGTAAACGCCTACTTCCTGTCCCCAGCCGTAAACGCCTACTTCCGGTCCCCAGCCCCCCTTTTCAAATCAAGGGGCATGTATTCCCACTTACTTTTTTGCCCCGATTCCAATGGTGGTGGTCCTGTCTCTCTACGACCTCAAGAAGTGGGTGTAAACGCCTACTTCCGGTCCCCAGCCTTAAACGCCTACTTCCGGTCCCCAGACCCCCTTTTCAAATCAAGGGGCATGTATTCCCACTTACTTTTTTGCCCCGATTCCAATGGTGGTGGTCCTGTCTCTCTACGACCTCAGGAAGTGGGTGTAAACGCCTACTTCCTGTCCCCAGCCGTAAACGCCTACTTCCGGTCCCCAGCCCCCCTTTTCAAATCAAGGGGCATGTATTCCCACTTACTTCTTTGCCCCGATTCCAATGGTCGTGGTCCTGTCTCTCTACGACCTCAGGAAGTGGGTGTAAACACCAACTTCCTGTCCCCAGCCGTAAACATCTACTTCCGGTCCCCAGCCCCTCTTTTCAAATCAAGGGGCATGTATTCCCACTTACTTTTTTGCCCCGATTCCAATGGTGGTGGTCCTATCTCTCTACGACCTCAGGAAGTGGGTGTAAACGCCTACTTCCGGTCCCCAGCCTTAAACGCCTACTTCCGGGCCCCAGACCCCCTTTTCAAATCAAGGGGCATGTATTCCCACTTACTTTTTTGCCCCGATTCCAATGGTGGTGGTCCTGTCTCTCTACGACCTCAGGAAGTGGGTGTAAACGCCTACTTCCTGTCCCCAGCCGTAAACGCCTACTTCCGGTCCCCAGCCCCCCTTTTCAAATCAAGGGGCATGTATTCCCACTTACTTTTTTGCCCCGATTCCAATGGTGGTGGTCCTGTCTCTCTACGACCTCAGGAAGTGGGTGTAAACACCAACTTCCTGTCCCCAGCCGTAAACATCTACTTCCGGTCCCCAGCCCCCCTTTTCAAATCAAGGGGCATGTATTTCCACTTACTTTTTTGCCCCGATTCCAATGGTGGTGGTCCTGTCTCTCTACGACCTCAGGAAGTGGGTGTAAACGCCTACTTCCTGTCCCCAGCCGTAAACGCCTACTTCCGGTCCCCAGCACCCCTTTTCAAATCAAGGGGCATGTATTCCCACTTACTTTTTTGCCCCGATTCCAATGGTCGTGGTCCTGTCTCTCTACGACCTCAGGAAGTGGGTGTAAACACCAACTTCCTGTCCCCAGCCGTAAACATCTACTTCCGGTCCCCAGCCCCTCTTTTCAAATCAAGGGGCATGTATTCCCACTTACTTTTTTGCCCCGATTCCAATGGTGGTGGTCCTATCTCTCTACGACCTCAGGAAGTGGGTGTAAACGCCTACTTCCGGTCCCCAGCCTTAAACGCCTACTTCCGGGCCCCAGACCCCCTTTTCAAATCAAGGGGCATGTATTCCCACTTACTTTTTTGCCCCGATTCCAATGGTGGTGGTCCTGTCTCTCTACGACCTCAGGAAGTGGGTGTAAACGCCTACTTCCTGTCCCCAGCCGTAAACGCCTACTTCCGGTCCCCAGCCCCCCTTTTCAAATCAAGGGGCATGTATTCCCACTTACTTTTTTGCCCCGATTCCAATGGTGGTGGTCCTATCTCTCTACGACCTCAGGAAGTGGGTGTAAACGCCTACTTCCGGTCCCCAGCCTTAAACGCCTACTTCCGGGCCCCAGACCCCCTTTTCAAATCAAGGGGCATGTATTCCCACTTACTTTTTTGCCCCGATTCCAATGGTGGTGGTCCTGTCTCTCTACGACCTCAGGAAGTGGGTGTAAACGCCTACTTCCTGTCCCCAGCCGTAAACGCCTACTTCCGGTCCCCAGCCCCCCTTTTCAAATCAAGGGGCATGTATTCCCACTTACTTTTTTGCCCCGATTCCAATGGTGGTGGTCCTGTCTCTCTACGACCTCAGGAAGTGGGTGTAAACACCAACTTCCTGTCCCCAGCCGTAAACATCTACTTCCGGTCCCCAGCCCCCCTTTTCAAATCAAGGGGCATGTATTTCCACTTACTTTTTTGCCCCGATTCCAATGGTGGTGGTCCTGTCTCTCTACGACCTCAGGAAGTGGGTGTAAACGCCTACTTCCTGTCCCCAGCCGTAAACGCCTACTTCCGGTCCCCAGCACCCCTTTTCAAATCAAGGGGCATGTATTCCCACTTACTTTTTTGCCCCGATTCCAATGGTGGTGGTCCTGTCTCTCTACGACCTCAGGAAGAGGGTGTAAACGCCTACTTCCTGTCCCCAGCCGTAAACGCCTACTTCCGGTCCCCAGCCCCCCTTTTCAAATCAAGGGGCATGTATTCCCACTTACTTTTTTGCCCCGATTCCAATGGTGGTGGTCCTGTCTCTCTACGACCTCAAGAAGTGGGTGTAAACGCCTACTTCCGGTCCCCAGCCTTAAACGCCTACTTCCGGTCCCCAGACCCCCTTTTCAAATCAAGGGGCATGTATTCCCACTTACTTTTTTGCCCCGATTCCAATGGTGGTGGTCCTGTCTCTCTACGACCTCAGGAAGTGGGTGTAAACGCCTACTTCCTGTCCCCAGCCGTAAACGCCTACTTCCGGTCCCCAGCCCCCCTTTTCAAATCAAGGGGCATGTATTCCCACTTACTTCTTTGCCCCGATTCCAATGGTCGTGGTCCTGTCTCTCTACGACCTCAGGAAGTGGGTGTAAACACCAACTTCCTGTCCCCAGCCGTAAACATCTACTTCCGGTCCCCAGCCCCTCTTTTCAAATCAAGGGGCATGTATTCCCACTTACTTTTTTGCCCCGATTCCAATGGTGGTGGTCCTATCTCTCTACGACCTCAGGAAGTGGGTGTAAACGCCTACTTCCGGTCCCCAGCCTTAAACGCCTACTTCCGGGCCCCAGACCCCCTTTTCAAATCAAGGGGCATGTATTCCCACTTACTTTTTTGCCCCGATTCCAATGGTGGTGGTCCTGTCTCTCTACGACCTCAGGAAGTGGGTGTAAACGCCTACTTCCTGTCCCCAGCCGTAAACGCCTACTTCCGGTCCCCAGCCCCCCTTTTCAAATCAAGGGGCATGTATTCCCACTTACTTTTTTGCCCCGATTCCAATGGTGGTGGTCCTGTCTCTCTACGACCTCAGGAAGTGGGTGTAAACACCAACTTCCTGTCCCCAGCCGTAAACATCTACTTCCGGTCCCCAGCCCCCCTTTTCAAATCAAGGGGCATGTATTTCCACTTACTTTTTTGCCCCGATTCCAATGGTGGTGGTCCTGTCTCTCTACGACCTCAGGAAGTGGGTGTAAACGCCTACTTCCTGTCCCCAGCCGTAAACGCCTACTTCCGGTCCCCAGCACCCCTTTTCAAATCAAGGGGCATGTATTCCCACTTACTTTTTTGCCCCGATTCCAATGGTCGTGGTCCTGTCTCTCTACGACCTCAGGAAGTGGGTGTAAACACCAACTTCCTGTCCCCAGCCGTAAACATCTACTTCCGGTCCCCAGCCCCTCTTTTCAAATCAAGGGGCATGTATTCCCACTTACTTTTTTGCCCCGATTCCAATGGTGGTGGTCCTATCTCTCTACGACCTCAGGAAGTGGGTGTAAACGCCTACTTCCGGTCCCCAGCCTTAAACGCCTACTTCCGGGCCCCAGACCCCCTTTTCAAATCAAGGGGCATGTATTCCCACTTACTTTTTTGCCCCGATTCCAATGGTGGTGGTCCTGTCTCTCTACGACCTCAGGAAGTGGGTGTAAACGCCTACTTCCTGTCCCCAGCCGTAAACGCCTACTTCCGGTCCCCAGCCCCCCTTTTCAAATCAAGGGGCATGTATTCCCACTTACTTTTTTGCCCCGATTCCAATGGTGGTGGTCCTGTCTCTCTACGACCTCAGGAAGTGGGTGTAAACACCAACTTCCTGTCCCCAGCCGTAAACATCTACTTCCGGTCCCCAGCCCCCCTTTTCAAATCAAGGGGCATGTATTTCCACTTACTTTTTTGCCCCGATTCCAATGGTGGTGGTCCTGTCTCTCTACGACCTCAGGAAGTGGGTGTAAACGCCTACTTCCTGTCCCCAGCCGTAAACGCCTACTTCCGGTCCCCAGCACCCCTTTTCAAATCAAGGGGCATGTATTCCCACTTACTTTTTTGCCCCGATTCCAATGGTGGTGGTCCTGTCTCTCTACGACCTCAGGAAGAGGGTGTAAACGCCTACTTCCTGTCCCCAGCCGTAAACGCCTACTTCCGGTCCCCAGCCCCCCTTTTCAAATCAAGGGGCATGTATTCCCACTTACTTTTTTGCCCCGATTCCAATGGTGGTGGTCCTGTCTCTCTACGACCTCAAGAAGTGGGTGTAAACGCCTACTTCCGGTCCCCAGCCTTAAACGCCTACTTCCGGTCCCCAGACCCCCTTTTCAAATCAAGGGGCATGTATTCCCACTTACTTTTTTGCCCCGATTCCAATGGTGGTGGTCCTGTCTCTCTACGACCTCAGGAAGTGGGTGTAAACGCCTACTTCCTGTCCCCAGCCGTAAACGCCTACTTCCGGTCCCCAGCCCCCCTTTTCAAATCAAGGGGCATGTATTCCCACTTACTTCTTTGCCCCGATTCCAATGGTCGTGGTCCTGTCTCTCTACGACCTCAGGAAGTGGGTGTAAACACCAACTTCCTGTCCCCAGCCGTAAACATCTACTTCCGGTCCCCAGCCCCTCTTTTCAAATCAAGGGGCATGTATTCCCACTTACTTTTTTGCCCCGATTCCAATGGTGGTGGTCCTATCTCTCTACGACCTCAGGAAGTGGGTGTAAACGCCTACTTCCGGTCCCCAGCCTTAAACGCCTACTTCCGGGCCCCAGACCCCCTTTTCAAATCAAGGGGCATGTATTCCCACTTACTTTTTTGCCCCGATTCCAATGGTGGTGGTCCTGTCTCTCTACGACCTCAGGAAGTGCGTGTAAACGCCTACTTCCTGTCCCCAGCCGTAAACGCCTACTTCCGGTCCCCAGCCCCCCTTTTCAAATCAAGGGGCATGTATTCCCACTTACTTTTTTGCCCCGATTCCAATGGTGGTGGTCCTGTCTCTCTACGACCTCAGGAAGTGGGTGTAAACACCAACTTCCTGTCCCCAGCCGTAAACATCTACTTCCGGTCCCCAGCCCCCCTTTTCAAATCAAGGGGCATGTATTTCCACTTACTTTTTTGCCCCGATTCCAATGGTGGTGGTCCTGTCTCTCTACGACCTCAGGAAGTGGGTGTAAACGCCTACTTCCTGTCCCCAGCCGTAAACGCCTACTTCCGGTCCCCAGCACCCCTTTTCAAATCAAGGGGCATGTATTCCCACTTACTTTTTTGCCCCGATTCCAATGGTCGTGGTCCTGTCTCTCTACGACCTCAGGAAGTGGGTGTAAACACCAACTTCCTGTCCCCAGCCGTAAACATCTACTTCCGGTCCCCAGCCCCTCTTTTCAAATCAAGGGGCATGTATTCCCACTTACTTTTTTGCCCCGATTCCAATGGTGGTGGTCCTATCTCTCTACGACCTCAGGAAGTGGGTGTAAACGCCTACTTCCGGTCCCCAGCCTTAAACGCCTACTTCCGGGCCCCAGACCCCCTTTTCAAATCAAGGGGCATGTATTCCCACTTACTTTTTTGCCCCGATTCCAATGGTGGTGGTCCTGTCTCTCTACGACCTCAGGAAGTGGGTGTAAACGCCTACTTCCTGTCCCCAGCCGTAAACGCCTACTTCCGGTCCCCAGCCCCCCTTTTCAAATCAAGGGGCATGTATTCCCACTTACTTTTTTGCCCCGATTCCAATGGTGGTGGTCCTATCTCTCTACGACCTCAGGAAGTGGGTGTAAACGCCTACTTCCGGTCCCCAGCCTTAAACGCCTACTTCCGGGCCCCAGACCCCCTTTTCAAATCAAGGGGCATGTATTCCCACTTACTTTTTTGCCCCGATTCCAATGGTGGTGGTCCTGTCTCTCTACGACCTCAGGAAGTGGGTGTAAACGCCTACTTCCTGTCCCCAGCCGTAAACGCCTACTTCCGGTCCCCAGCCCCCCTTTTCAAATCAAGGGGCATGTATTCCCACTTACTTTTTTGCCCCGATTCCAATGGTGGTGGTCCTGTCTCTCTACGACCTCAGGAAGTGGGTGTAAACACCAACTTCCTGTCCCCAGCCGTAAACATCTACTTCCGGTCCCCAGCCCCCCTTTTCAAATCAAGGGGCATGTATTTCCACTTACTTTTTTGCCCCGATTCCAATGGTGGTGGTCCTGTCTCTCTACGACCTCAGGAAGTGGGTGTAAACGCCTACTTCCTGTCCCCAGCCGTAAACGCCTACTTCCGGTCCCCAGCACCCCTTTTCAAATCAAGGGGCATGTATTCCCACTTACTTTTTTGCCCCGATTCCAATGGTGGTGGTCCTGTCTCTCTACGACCTCAGGAAGAGGGTGTAAACGCCTACTTCCTGTCCCCAGCCGTAAACGCCTACTTCCGGTCCCCAGCCCCCCTTTTCAAATCAAGGGGCATGTATTCCCACTTACTTTTTTGCCCCGATTCCAATGGTGGTGGTCCTGTCTCTCTACGACCTCAAGAAGTGGGTGTAAACGCCTACTTCCGGTCCCCAGCCTTAAACGCCTACTTCCGGTCCCCAGACCCCCTTTTCAAATCAAGGGGCATGTATTCCCACTTACTTTTTTGCCCCGATTCCAATGGTGGTGGTCCTGTCTCTCTACGACCTCAGGAAGTGGGTGTAAACGCCTACTTCCTGTCCCCAGCCGTAAACGCCTACTTCCGGTCCCCAGCCCCCCTTTTCAAATCAAGGGGCATGTATTCCCACTTACTTCTTTGCCCCGATTCCAATGGTCGTGGTCCTGTCTCTCTACGACCTCAGGAAGTGGGTGTAAACACCAACTTCCTGTCCCCAGCCGTAAACATCTACTTCCGGTCCCCAGCCCCTCTTTTCAAATCAAGGGGCATGTATTCCCACTTACTTTTTTGCCCCGATTCCAATGGTGGTGGTCCTATCTCTCTACGACCTCAGGAAGTGGGTGTAAACGCCTACTTCCGGTCCCCAGCCTTAAACGCCTACTTCCGGGCCCCAGACCCCCTTTTCAAATCAAGGGGCATGTATTCCCACTTACTTTTTTGCCCCGATTCCAATGGTGGTGGTCCTGTCTCTCTACGACCTCAGGAAGTGGGTGTAAACGCCTACTTCCTGTCCCCAGCCGTAAACGCCTACTTCCGGTCCCCAGCCCCCCTTTTCAAATCAAGGGGCATGTATTCCCACTTACTTTTTTGCCCCGATTCCAATGGTGGTGGTCCTGTCTCTCTACGACCTCAGGAAGTGGGTGTAAACACCAACTTCCTGTCCCCAGCCGTAAACATCTACTTCCGGTCCCCAGCCCCCCTTTTCAAATCAAGGGGCATGTATTTCCACTTACTTTTTTGCCCCGATTCCAATGGTGGTGGTCCTGTCTCTCTACGACCTCAGGAAGTGGGTGTAAACGCCTACTTCCTGTCCCCAGCCGTAAACGCCTACTTCCGGTCCCCAGCACCCCTTTTCAAATCAAGGGGCATGTATTCCCACTTACTTTTTTGCCCCGATTCCAATGGTCGTGGTCCTGTCTCTCTACGACCTCAGGAAGTGGGTGTAAACACCAACTTCCTGTCCCCAGCCGTAAACATCTACTTCCGGTCCCCAGCCCCTCTTTTCAAATCAAGGGGCATGTATTCCCACTTACTTTTTTGCCCCGATTCCAATGGTGGTGGTCCTATCTCTCTACGACCTCAGGAAGTGGGTGTAAACGCCTACTTCCGGTCCCCAGCCTTAAACGCCTACTTCCGGGCCCCAGACCCCCTTTTCAAATCAAGGGGCATGTATTCCCACTTACTTTTTTGCCCCGATTCCAATGGTGGTGGTCCTGTCTCTCTACGACCTCAGGAAGTGGGTGTAAACGCCTACTTCCTGTCCCCAGCCGTAAACGCCTACTTCCGGTCCCCAGCCCCCCTTTTCAAATCAAGGGGCATGTATTCCCACTTACTTTTTTGCCCCGATTCCAATGGTGGTGGTCCTGTCTCTCTACGACCTCAGGAAGTGGGTGTAAACACCAACTTCCTGTCCCCAGCCGTAAACATCTACTTCCGGTCCCCAGCCCCCCTTTTCAAATCAAGGGGCATGTATTTCCACTTACTTTTTTGCCCCGATTCCAATGGTGGTGGTCCTGTCTCTCTACGACCTCAGGAAGTGGGTGTAAACGCCTACTTCCTGTCCCCAGCCGTAAACGCCTACTTCCGGTCCCCAGCACCCCTTTTCAAATCAAGGGGCATGTATTCCCACTTACTTTTTTGCCCCGATTCCAATGGTGGTGGTCCTGTCTCTCTACGACCTCAGGAAGTGGGTGTAAACGCCTACTTCCTGTCCCCAGCCGTAAACGCCTACTTCCTGTCCCCAGCCGTAAACGCCTACTTCCGGTCCCCAGCCCCCCTTTTCAAATCAAGTGGCATGTATTCCCACTTACTTTTTTGCCCCGATTCCAATGGTGGTGGTCCTGTCTCTCTACGACCTCAGGAAGTGGGTGTAAACACCAACTTCCGGTCCCCAGCCTTAAACGCCTACTTCCGGTCCCCAGACCCCCTTTTCAAATCAAGGGGCATGTATTCCCACTTACTTTTTTGCCCCGATTCCAATGGTGGTGGTCCTGTCTCTCTACGACCTCAGGAAGTGGGTGTAAACGCCTACTTCCTGTCCCCAGCCGTAAACGCCTACTTCCGGTCCCCAGCCCCCCTTTTCAAATCAAGTGGCATGTATTCCCACTTACTTTTTTGACCCGATTCCAATGGTGGTGGTCCTGTCTCTCTACGACCTCAGGAAGTGGGTGTAAACGCCTACTTCCTGTCCCCAGCCGTAAACGCCTACTTCCGGTCCCCAGCACCCCTTTTCAAATCAAGGGGCATGTATTCCCACTTACTTTTTTGCCCCGATTCCAATGGTGGTGGTCCTGTCTCTCTACGACCTCAGGAAGTGGGTGTAAACGCCTACTTCCTGTCCCCAGCCGTAAACGCCTACTTCCGGTCCCCAGCCCCCCTTTTCAAATCAAGGGGCATGTATTCCCACTTACTTTTTTGCCCCGATTCCAATGGTGGTGGTCCTGTCTCTCTACGACCTCAGGAAGTGGGTGTAAACGCCTACTTCCTGTCCCCAGCCGTAAACATCTACTTCCATGCCCCAGCCCCCCTTTTCAAATCAAGGGGCATGTATTCCCACTTACTTTTTTGCCCCGATTCCAATGGTGGTGGTCCTGTCTCTCTACGACCTCAGGAAGTGGGTGTAAACGCCTACTTCCTGTCCCCAGCCGTAAACGCCTACTTCCGGTCCCCAGCCCCCCTTTTCAAATCAAGGGGCATGTATTCCCACTTACTTCTTTGCCCCGATTCCAATGGTCGTGGTCCTGTCTCTCTACGACCTCAGGAAGTGGGTGTAAACACCAACTTCCTGTCCCCAGCCGTAAACATCTACTTCCGGTCCCCAGCCCCTCTTTTCAAATCAAGGGGCATGTATTCCCACTTACTTTTTTGCCCCGATTCCAATGGTGGTGGTCCTATCTCTCTACGACCTCAGGAAGTGGGTGTAAACGCCTACTTCCGGCCCCCAGCCTTAAACGCCTATTTCCGGTCCCCAGCCCCCCTTTTCAAATCAAGTGGCATGTATTCCCACTTACTTTTTTGCCCCGATTCCAATGGTGGTGGTCCTGTCTCTCTACGACCTCAGGAAGTGGGTGTAAACACCAACTTCCGGTCCCCAGCCTTAAACGCCTACTTCCGGTCCCCAGACCCCCTTTTCAAATCAAGGGGCATGTATTCCCACTTACTTTTTTGCCCCGATTCCAATGGTGGTGGTCCTGTCTCTCTACGACCTCAGGAAGTGGGTGTAAACGCCTACTTCCTGTCCCCAGCCGTAAACGCCTACTTCCGGTCCCCAGCCCCCCTTTTCAAATCAAGTGGCATGTATTCCCACTTACTTTTTTGCCCCGATTCCAATGGTGGTGGTCCTGTCTCTCTACGACCTCAGGAAGTGGGTGTAAACGCCTACTTCCTGTCCCCAGCCGTAAACGCCTACTTCCGCTCCCCAGCCCCCCTTTTCAAATCAAGGGGCATGTATTCCCACTTACTTCTTTGCCCCGATTCCAATGGTCGTGGTCCTGTCTCTCTACGACCTCAGGAAGTGGGTGTAAACACCAACTTCCTGTCCCCAGCCGTAAACATCTACTTCCGGTCCCCAGCCCCTCTTTTCAAATCAAGGGGCATGTATTCCCACTTACTTTTTTGCCCCGATTCCAATGGTGGTGGTCCTATCTCTCTACGACCTCAGGAAGTGGGTGTAAACGCCTACTTCCGGCCCCCAGCCTTAAACGCCTACTTCCGGTCCCCAGACCCCCTTTTCAAATCAAGGGGCATGTATTCCCACTTACTTTTTTGCCCCGATTCCAATGGTGGTGGTCCTGTCTCTCTACGACCTCAGGAAGTGGGTGTAAACGCCTACTTCCTGTCCCCAGCCGTAAACGCCTACTTCCGGTCCCCAGCCCCCCTTTTCAAATCAAGTGGCATGTATTCCCACTTACTTTTTTGCCCCGATTCCAATGGTGGTGGTCCTGTCTCTCTACGACCTCAGGAAGTGGGTGTAAACACCAACTTCCGGTCCCCAGCCTTAAACGCCTACTTCCGGTCCCCAGACCCCCTTTTCAAATCAAGGGGCATGTATTCCCACTTACTTTTTTGCCCCGATTCCAATGGTGGTGGTCCTGTCTCTCTACGACCTCAGGAAGTGGGTGTAAACGCCTACTTCCTGTCCCCAGCCGTAAACGCCTACTTCCGGTCCCCAGCCCCCCTTTTCAAATCAAGTGGCATGTATTCCCACTTACTTTTTTGCCCCGATTCCAATGGTGGTGGTCCTGTCTCTCTACGACCTCAGGAAGTGGGTGTAAACGCCTACTTCCTGTCCCCAGCCGTAAACGCCTACTTCCGGTCCCCAGCCCCCCTTTTCAAATCAAGGGGCATGTATTCCCACTTACTTCTTTGCCCCGATTCCAATGGTCGTGGTCCTGTCTCTCTACGACCTCAGGAAGTGGGTGTAAACACCAACTTCCTGTCCCCAGCCGTAAACATCTACTTCCGGTCCCCAGCCCCTCTTTTCAAATCAAGGGGCATGTATTCCCACTTACTTTTTTGCCCCGATTCCAATGGTGGTGGTCCTATCTCTCTACGACCTCAGGAAGTGGGTGTAAACGCCTACTTCCGGCCCCCAGCCTTAAACGCCTACTTCCGGTCCCCAGACCCCCTTTTCAAATCAAGGGGCATGTATTCCCACTTACTTTTTTGCCCCGATTCCAATGGTGGTGGTCCTGTCTCTCTACGACCTCAGGAAGTGGGTGTAAACGCCTACTTCCTGTCCCCAGCCGTAAACGCCTACTTCCGGTCCCCAGCCCCCCTTTTCAAATCAAGTGGCATGTATTCCCACTTACTTTTTTGCCCCGATTCCAATGGTGGTGGTCCTGTCTCTCTACGACCTCAGGAAGTGGGTGTAAACACCAACTTCCGGTCCCCAGCCTTAAACGCCTACTTCCGGTCCCCAGACCCCCTTTTCAAATCAAGGGGCATGTATTCCCACTTACTTTTTTGCCCCGATTCCAATGGTGGTGGTCCTGTCTCTCTACGACCTCAGGAAGTGGGTGTAAACGCCTACTTCCTGTCCCCAGCCGTAAACGCCTACTTCCGGTCCCCAGCCCCCCTTTTCAAATCAAGTGGCATGTATTCCCACTTACTTTTTTGCCCCGATTCCAATGGTGGTGGTCCTGTCTCTCTACGACCTCAGGAAGTGGGTGTAAACGCCTACTTCCTGTCCCCAGCCGTAAACGCCTACTTCCGGTCCCCAGCCCCCCTTTTCAAATCAAGGGGCATGTATTCCCACTTACTTCTTTGCCCCGATTCCAATGGTCGTGGTCCTGTCTCTCTACGACCTCAGGAAGTGGGTGTAAACACCAACTTCCTGTCCCCAGCCGTAAACATCTACTTCCGGTCCCCAGCCCCTCTTTTCAAATCAAGGGGCATGTATTCCCACTTACTTTTTTGCCCCGATTCCAATGGTGGTGGTCCTATCTCTCTACGACCTCAGGAAGTGGGTGTAAACGCCTACTTCCGGCCCCCAGCCTTAAACGCCTACTTCCGGACCCCAGACCCCCTTTTCAAATCAAGGGGCATGTATTCCCACTTACTTTTTTGCCCCGATTCCAATGGTGGTGGTCCTGTCTCTCTACGACCTCAGGAAGTGGGTGTAAACGCCTACTTCCTGTCCCCAGCCGTAAACGCCTACTTCCGGTCCCCAGCCCCCCTTTTCAAATCAAGTGGCATGTATTCCCACTTACTTTTTTGCCCCGATTCCAATGGTGGTGGTCCTGTCTCTCTACGACCTCAGGAAGTGGGTGTAAACGCCTACTTCCTGTCCCCAGCCGTAAACGCCTACTTCCGGTCCCCAGCCCCCCTTTTCAAATCAAGTGGCATGTATTCCCACTTACTTTTTTGCCCCGATTCCAATGGTGGTGGTCCTGTCTCTCTACGACCTCAGGAAGTGGGTGTAAACACCAACTTCCGGTCCCCAGCCTTAAACGCCTACTTCCGGTCCCCAGACCCCCTTTTCAAATCAAGGGGCATGTATTCCCACTTACTTTTTTGCCCCGATTCCAATGGTGGTGGTCCTGTCTCTCTACGACCTCAGGAAGTGGGTGTAAACGCCTACTTCCTGTCCCCAGCCGTAAACGCCTACTTCCGGTCCCCAGCCCCCCTTTTCAAATCAAGTGGCATGTATTCCCACTTACTTTTTTGCCCCGATTCCAATGGTGGTGGTCCTGTCTCTCTACGACCTCAGGAAGTGGGTGTAAACGCCTACTTCCTGTCCCCAGCCGTAAACGCCTACTTCCGGTCCCCAGCCCCCCTTTTCAAATCAAGGGGCATGTATTCCCACTTACTTCTTTGCCCCGATTCCAATGGTCGTGGTCCTGTCTCTCTACGACCTCAGGAAGTGGGTGTAAACACCAACTTCCTGTCCCCAGCCGTAAACATCTACTTCCGGTCCCCAGCCCCTCTTTTCAAATCAAGGGGCATGTATTCCCACTTACTTTTTTGCCCCGATTCCAATGGTGGTGGTCCTATCTCTCTACGACCTCAGGAAGTGGGTGTAAACGCCTACTTCCGGCCCCCAGCCTTAAACGCCTACTTCCGGTCCCCAGACCCCCTTTTCAAATCAAGGGGCATGTATTCCCACTTACTTTTTTGCCCCGATTCCAATGGTGGTGGTCCTGTCTCTCTACGACCTCAGGAAGTGGGTGTAAACGCCTACTTCCTGTCCCCAGCCGTAAACGCCTACTTCCGGTCCCCAGCCCCCCTTTTCAAATCAAGTGGCATGTATTCCCACTTACTTTTTTGCCCCGATTCCAATGGTGGTGGTCCTGTCTCTCTACGACCTCAGGAAGTGGGTGTAAACACCAACTTCCGGTCCCCAGCCTTAAACGCCTACTTCCGGTCCCCAGACCCCCTTTTCAAATCAAGGGGCATGTATTCCCACTTACTTTTTTGCCCCGATTCCAATGGTGGTGGTCCTGTCTCTCTACGACCTCAGGAAGTGGGTGTAAACGCCTACTTCCTGTCCCCAGCCGTAAACGCCTACTTCCGGTCCCCAGCCCCCCTTTTCAAATCAAGTGGCATGTATTCCCACTTACTTTTTTGCCCCGATTCCAATGGTGGTGGTCCTGTCTCTCTACGACCTCAGGAAGTGGGTGTAAACGCCTACTTCCTGTCCCCAGCCGTAAACGCCTACTTCCGGTCCCCAGCACCCCTTTTCAAATCAAGGGGCATGTATTCCCACTTACTTTTTTGCCCCGATTCCAATGGTGGTGGTCCTGTCTCTCTACGACCTCAGGAAGTGGGTGTAAACGCCTACTTCCTGTCCCCAGCCGTAAACGCCTACTTCCGGTCCCCAGCCCCCCTTTTCAAATCAAGGGGCATGTATTCCCACTTACTTCTTTGCCCCGATTCCAATGGTCGTGGTCCTGTCTCTCTACGACCTCAGGAAGTGGGTGTAAACACCAACTTCCTGTCCCCAGCCGTAAACATCTACTTCCGGTCCCCAGCCCCTCTTTTCAAATCAAGGGGCATGTATTCCCACTTACTTTTTTGCCCCGATTCCAATGGTGGTGGTCCTATCTCTCTACGACCTCAGGAAGTGGGTGTAAACGCCTACTTCCGGTCCCCAGCCTTAAACGCCTACTTCCGGGCCCCAGACCCCCTTTTCAAATCAAGGGGCATGTATTCCCACTTACTTTTTTGCCCCGATTCCAATGGTGGTGGTCCTGTCTCTCTACGACCTCAGGAAGTGGGTGTAAACGCCTACTTCCTGTCCCCAGCCGTAAACGCCTACTTCCGGTCCCCAGCCCCCCTTTTCAAATCAAGGGGCATGTATTCCCACTTACTTTTTTGCCCCGATTCCAATGGTGGTGGTCCTGTCTCTCTACGACCTCAGGAAGTGGGTGTAAACGCCTACTTCCTGTCCCCAGCCGTAAACGCCTACTTCCGGTCCCCAGCACCCCTTTTCAAATCAAGGGGCATGTATTCCCACTTACTTTTTTGCCCCGATTCCAATGGTGGTGGTCCTGTCTCTCTACGACCTCAGGAAGTGGGTGTAAACGCCTACTTCCTGTCCCCAGCCGTAAACGCCTACTTCCTGTCCCCAGCCGTAAACGCCTACTTCCGGTCCCCAGCCCCCCTTTTCAAATCAAGGGGCATGTATTCCCACTTACTTTTTTGCCCCGATTCCAATGGTGGTGGTCCTGTCTCTCTACGACCTCAAGAAGTGGGTGTAAACGCCTACTTCCGGTCCCCAGCCTTAAACGCCTACTTCCGGTCCCCAGACCCCCTTTTCAAATCAAGGGGCATGTATTCCCACTTACTTTTTTGCCCCGATTCCAATGGTGGTGGTCCTGTCTCTCTACGACCTCAGGAAGTGGGTGTAAACGCCTACTTCCTGTCCCCAGCCGTAAACGCCTACTTCCGGTCCCCAGCCCCCCTTTTCAAATCAAGGGGCATGTATTCCCACTTACTTCTTTGCCCCGATTCCAATGGTCGTGGTCCTGTCTCTCTACGACCTCAGGAAGTGGGTGTAAACACCAACTTCCTGTCCCCAGCCGTAAACATCTACTTCCGGTCCCCAGCCCCCCTTTTCAAATCAAGGGGCATGTATTCCCACTTACTTTTTTGCCCCGATTCCAATGGTGGTGGTCCTGTCTCTCTACGACCTCAGGAAGTGGGTGTAAACGCCTACTTCCTGTCCCCAGCCGTAAACGCCTACTTCCGGTCCCCAGCCCCCCTTTTCAAATCAAGGGGCATGTATTCCCACTTACTTCTTTGCCCCGATTCCAATGGTCGTGGTCCTGTCTCTCTACGACCTCAGGAAGTGGGTGTAAACACCAACTTCCTGTCCCCAGCCGTAAACATCTACTTCCGGTCCCCAGCCCCTCTTTTCAAATCAAGGGGCATGTATTCCCACTTACTTTTTTGCCCCGATTCCAATGGTGGTGGTCCTATCTCTCTACGACCTCAGGAAGTGGGTGTAAACGCCTACTTCCGGTCCCCAGCCTTAAACGCCTACTTCCGGTCCCCAGCCCCCCTTTTCAAATCAAGGGGCATGTATTCCCACTTACTTTTTTGCCCCGATTCCAATGGTGGTGGTCCTGTCTCTCTACGACCTCAGGAAGTGGGTGTAAACACCAACTTCCTGTCCCCAGCCGTAAACATCTACTTCCGGTCCCCAGCCCCCCTTTTCAAATCAAGGGGCATGTATTCCCACTTACTTTTTTGCCCCGATTCCAATGGTGGTGGTCCTGTCTCTCTACGACCTCAGGAAGTGGGTGTAAACGCCTACTTCCTGTCCCCAGCCGTAAACGCCTACTTCCGGTCCCCAGCACCCCTTTTCAAATCAAGGGGCATGTATTCCCACTTACTTTTTTGCCCCGATTCCAATGGTGGTGGTCCTGTCTCTCTACGACCTCAGGAAGTGGGTGTAAACGCCTACTTCCTGTCCCCAGCCGTAAACATCTACTTCCGGTCCCCAGCCCCTCTTTTCAAATCAAGGGGCATGTATTCCCACTTACTTTTTTGCCCCGATTCCAATGGTGGTGGTCCTATCTCTCTACGACCTCAGGAAGTGGGTGTAAACGCCTACTTCCGGTCCCCAGCCTTAAACGCCTACTTCCGGTCCCCAGCCCCCCTTTTCAAATCAAGGGGCATGTATTCCCACTTACTTTTTTGCCCCGATTCCAATGGTGGTGGTCCTGTCTCTCTACGACCTCAGGAAGTGGGTGTAAACACCAACTTCCTGTCCCCAGCCGTAAACATCTACTTCCGGTCCCCAGCCCCCCTTTTCAAATCAAGGGGCATGTATTCCCACTTACTTTTTTGCCCCGATTCCAATGGTGGTGGTCCTGTCTCTCTACGACCTCAGGAAGTGGGTGTAAACGCCTACTTCCTGTCCCCAGCCGTAAACGCCTACTTCCGGTCCCCAGCACCCCTTTTCAAATCAAGGGGCATGTATTCCCACTTACTTTTTTGCCCCGATTCCAATGGTGGTGGTCCTGTCTCTCTACGACCTCAGGAAGTGGGTGTAAACGCCTACTTCCTGTCCCCAGCCGTAAACGCCTACTTCCGGTCCCCAGCCCCCCTTTTCAAATCAAGGGGCATGTATTCCCACTTACTTTTTTGCCCCGATTCCAATGGTGGTGGTCCTGTCTCTCTACGACCTCAAGAAGTGGGTGTAAACGCCTACTTCCGGTCACCAGCCTTAAACGCCTACTTCCGGTCCCCAGACCCCCTTTTCAAATCAAGGGGCATGTATTCCCACTTACTTTTTTGCCCCGATTCCAATGGTGGTGGTCCTGTCTCTCCACGACCTCAGGAAGTGGGTGTAAACGCCTACTTCCTGTCCCCAGCCGTAAACGCCTACTTCCGGTCCCCAGCCCCCCTTTTCAAATCAAGGGGCATGTATTCCCACTTACTTCTTTGCCCCGATTCCAATGGTCGTGGTCCTGTCTCTCTACGACCTCAGGAAGTGGGTGTAAACACCAACTTCCTGTCCCCAGCCGTAAACATCTACTTCCGGTCCCCAGCCCCTCTTTTCAAATCAAGGGGCATGTATTCCCACTTACTTTTTTGCCCCGATTCCAATGGTGGTGGTCCTATCTCTCTACGACCTCAGGAAGTGGGTGTAAACGCCTACTTCCGGTCCCCAGCCTTAAACGCCTACTTCCGGTCCCCAGACCCCCTTTTCAAATCAAGGGGCATGTATTCCCACTTACTTTTTTGCCCCGATTCCAATGGTGGTGGTCCTGTCTCTCTACGACCTCAGGAAGTGGGTGTAAACGCCTACTTCCTGTCCCCAGCCGTAAACGCCTACTTCCGGTCCCCAGCCCCCCTTTTCAAATCAAGGGGCATGTATTCCCACTTACTTTTTTGCCCCGATTCCAATGGTGGTGGTCCTGTCTCTCTACGACCTCAGGAAGTGGGTGTAAACACCAACTTCCTGTCCCCAGCCGTAAACATCTACTTCCGGTCCCCAGCCCCCCTTTTCAAATCAAGGGGCATGTATTCCCACTTACTTTTTTGCCCCGATTCCAATGGTGGTGGTCCTGTCTCTCTACGACCTCAGGAAGTGGGTGTAAACGCCTACTTCCTGTCCCCAGCCGTAAACGCCTACTTCCGGTCCCCAGCACCCCTTTTCAAATCAAGGGGCATGTATTCCCACTTACTTTTTTGCCCCGATTCCAATGGTGGTGGTCCTGTCTCTCTACGACCTCAGGAAGTGGGTGTAAACGCCTACTTCCTGTCCCCAGCCGTAAACGCCTACTTCCGGTCCCCAGCCCCCCTTTTCAAATCAAGGGGCATGTATTCCCACTTACTTTTTTGCCCCGATTCCAAGGGTGGTGGTCCTGTCTCTCTACGACCTCAGGAAGTGGGTGTAAACACCAACTTCCTGTCCCCAGCCGTAAACATCTACTTCCGGTCCCCAGCCCCCCTTTTCAAATCAAGGGGCATGTATTCCCACTTACTTTTTTGCCCCGATTCCAATGGTGGTGGTCCTGTCTCTCTACGACCTCAGGAAGTGGGTGTAAACGCCTACTTCCTGTCCCCAGCCGTAAACGCCTACTTCCGGTCCCCAGCACCCCTTTTCAAATCAAGGGGCATGTATTCCCACTTACTTTTTTGCCCCGATTCCAATGGTGGTGGTCCTGTCTCTCTACGACCTCAGGAAGTGGGTGTAAACGCCTACTTCCTGTCCCCAGCCGTAAACGCCTACTTCCGGTCCCCAGCCCCCCTTTTCAAATCAAGGGGCATGTATTCCCACTTACTTTTTTGCCCCGATTCCAAGGGTGGTGGTCCTGTCTCTCTACGACCTCAAGAAGTGGGTGTAAACGCCTACTTCCGGTCACCAGCCTTAAACGCCTACTTCCGGTCCCCAGACCCCCTTTTCAAATCAAGGGGCATGTATTCCCACTTACTTTTTTGCCCCGATTCCAATGGTGGTGGTCCTGTCTCTCTACGACCTCAGGAAGTGGGTGTAAACGCCTACTTCCTGTCCCCAGCCGTAAACGCCTACTTCCGGTCCCCAGCCCCCCTTTTCAAATCAAGGGGCATGTATTCCCACTTACTTCTTTGCCCCGATTCCAATGGTCGTGGTCCTGTCTCTCTACGACCTCAGGAAGTGGGTGTAAACACCAACTTCCTGTCCCCAGCCGTAAACATCTACTTCCGGTCCCCAGCCCCTCTTTTCAAATCAAGGGGCATGTATTCCCACTTACTTTTTTGCCCCGATTCCAATGGTGGTGGTCCTATCTCTCTACGACCTCAGGAAGTGGGTGTAAACGCCTACTTCCGGTCCCCAGCCTTAAACGCCTACTTCCGGTCCCCAGCCCCCCTTTTCAAATCAAGGGGCATGTATTCCCACTTACTTTTTTGCCCCGATTCCAATGGTGGTGGTCCTGTCTCTCTACGACCTCAGGAAGTGGGTGTAAACACCAACTTCCTGTCCCCAGCCGTAAACATCTACTTCCGGTCCCCAGCCCCCCTTTTCAAATCAAGGGGCATGTTTTCCCACTTACTTTTTTGCCCCGATTCCAATGGTCGTGGTCCTGTCTCTCTACGACCTCAGGAAGTGGGTGTAAACGCCTACTTCCTGTCCCCAGCCGTAAACGCCTACTTCCGGTCCCCAGCCCCCCTTTTCAAATCAAGGGGCATGTATTCCCACTTACTTTTTTGCCCCGATTCCAATGGTGGTGGTCCTGTCTCTCTACGACCTCAGGAAGTGGGTGTAAACACCAACTTCCTGTCCCCAGCCGTAAACATCTACTTCCGGTCCCCAGCCCCCCTTTTCAAATCAAGGGGCATGTATTCCCACTTACTTTTTTGCCCCGATTCCAATGGTCGTGGTCCTGTCTCTCTACGACCTCAGGAAGTGGGTGTAAACACCAACTTCCTGTCCCCAGCCGTAAACATCTACTTCCGGTCCCCAGCCCCTCTTTTCAAATCAAGGGGCATGTATTCCCACTTACTTTTTTGCCCCGATTCCAATGGTGGTGGTCCTATCTCTCTACGACCTCAGGAAGTGGGTGTAAACGCCTACTTCCGGTCCCCAGCCTTAAACGCCTACTTCCGGTCCCCAGACCCCCTTTTCAAATCAAGGGGCATGTATTCCCACTTACTTTTTTGCCCCGATTCCAATGGTGGTGGTCCTGTCTCTCTACGACCTCAGGAAGTGGGTGTAAACGCCTACTTCCTGTCCCCAGCCGTAAACGCCTACTTCCGGTCCCCAGCCCCCCTTTTCAAATCAAGGGGCATGTATTCCCACTTACTTTTTTGCCCCGATTCCAATGGTGGTGGTCCTGTCTCTCTACGACCTCAGGAAGTGGGTGTAAACACCAACTTCCTGTCCCCAGCCGTAAACATCTACTTCCGGTCCCCAGCCCCCCTTTTCAAATCAAGGGGCATGTATTCCCACTTACTTTTTTGCCCCGATTCCAATGGTGGTGGTCCTGTCTCTCTACGACCTCAGGAAGTGGGTGTAAACGCCTACTTCCTGTCCCCAGCCGTAAACGCCTACTTCCGGTCCCCAGCACCCCTTTTCAAATCAAGGGGCATGTATTCCCACTTAATTTTTTGCCCCGATTCCAATGGTGGTGGTCCTGTCTCTCTACGACCTCAGGAAGTGGGTGTAAACGCCTACTTCCTGTCCCCAGCCGTAAACGCCTACTTCCGGTCCCCAGCCCCCCTTTTCAAATCAAGGGGCATGTATTCCCACTTACTTTTTTGCCCCGATTCCAAGGGTGGTGGTCCTGTCTCTCTACGACCTCAAGAAGTGGGTGTAAACGCCTACTTCCGGTCACCAGCCTTAAACGCCTACTTCCGGTCCCCAGACCCCCTTTTCAAATCAAGGGGCATGTATTCCCACTTACTTTTTTGCCCCGATTCCAATGGTGGTGGTCCTGTCTCTCTACGACCTCAGGAAGTGGGTGTAAACGCCTACTTCCTGTCCCCAGCCGTAAACGCCTACTTCCGGTCCCCAGCCCCCCTTTTCAAATCAAGGGGCATGTATTCCCACTTACTTCTTTGCCCCGATTCCAATGGTCGTGGTCCTGTCTCTCTACGACCTCAGGAAGTGGGTGTAAACACCAACTTCCTGTCCCCAGCCGTAAACATCTACTTCCGGTCCCCAGCCCCTCTTTTCAAATCAAGGGGCATGTATTCCCACTTACTTTTTTGCCCCGATTCCAATGGTGGTGGTCCTATCTCTCTACGACGTCAGGAAGTGGGTGTAAACGCCTACTTCCGGTCCCCAGCCTTAAACGCCTACTTCCGGTCCCCAGACCCCCTTTTCAAATCAAGGGGCATGTATTCCCACTTACTCTTTTGCCCCGATTCCAATGGTGGTGGTCCTGTCTCTCTACGACCTCAGGAAGTGGGTGTAAACGCCTACTTCCTGTCCCCAGCCATAAACGCCTACTTCCGGTCCCCAGCCCCCCTTTTCAAATCAAGGGGCATGTATTCCCACTTACTTTTTTGCCCCGATTCCAATGGTGGTGGTCCTGTCTCTCTACGACCTCAGGAAGTGGGTGTAAACACCAACTTCCTGTCCCCAGCCGTAAACATCTACTTCCGGTCCCCAGCCCCCCTTTTCAAATCAAGGGGCATGTATTCCCACTTACTTTTTTGCCCCGATTCCAATGGTGGTGGTCCTGTCTCTCTACGACCTCAGGAAGTGGGTGTAAACGCCTACTTCCTGTCCCCAGCCGTAAACGCCTACTTCCGGTCCCCAGCCCCCCTTTTCAAATCAAGGGGCATGTATTCCCACTTACTTCTTTGCCCCGATTCCAATGGTCGTGGTCCTGTCTCTCTACGACCTCAGGAAGTGGGTGTAAACACCAACTTCCTGTCCCCAGCCGTAAACATCTACTTCCGGTCCCCAGCCCCTCTTTTCAAATCAAGGGGCATGTATTCCCACTTACTTTTTTGCCCCGATTCCAATGGTGGTGGTCCTATCTCTCTACGACCTCAGGAAGTGGGTGTAAACGCCTACTTCCGGTCCCCAGCCTTAAACACCTACTTCCGGTCCCCAGACCCCCTTTTCAAATCAAGGGGCATGTATTCCCACTTACTTTTTTCCCCCGATTCCAATGGTGGTGGTCCTGTCTCTCTACGACCTCAGGAAGTGGGTGTAAACGCCTACTTCCTGTCCCCAGCCGTAAACGCCTACTTCCGGTCCCCAGCCCCCCTTTTCAAATCAAGGGGCATGTATTCCCACTTACTTTTTTGCCCCGATTCCAATGGTGGTGGTCCTGTCTCTCTACGACCTCAGGAAGTGGGTGTAAACACCAACTTCCTGTCCCCAGCCGTAAACATCTACTTCCGGTCCCCAGCCCCCCTTTTCAAATCAAGGGGCATGTATTCCCACTTACTTTTTTGCCCCGATTCCAATGGTGGTGGTCCTGTCTCTCTACGACCTCAGTAAGTGGGTGTAAACGCCTACTTCCTGTCCCCAGCCGTAAACGCCTACTTCCGGTCCCCAGCCCCCCTTTTCAAATCAAGGGGCATGTATTCCCACTTACTTCTTTGCCCCGATTCCAATGGTCGTGGTCCTGTCTCTCTACGACCTCAGGAAGTGGGTGTAAACACCAACTTCCTGTCCCCAGCCGTAAACATCTACTTCCGGTCCCCAGCCCCTCTTTTCAAATCAAGGGGCATGTATTCCCACTTACTTTTTTGCCCCGATTCCAATGGTGGTGGTCCTATCTCTCTACGACCTCAGGAAGTGGGTGTAAACGCCTACTTCCGGTCCCCAGCCTTAAACGCCTACTTCCGGTCCCCAGACCCCCTTTTCAAATCAAGGGGCATGTATTCCCACTTACTTTTTTTCCCCGATTCCAATGGTGGTGGTCCTGTCTCTCTACGACCTCAGGAAGTGGGTGTAAACGCCTACTTCCTGTCCCCAGCCGTAAACGCCTACTTCCGGTCCCCAGCCCCCCTTTTCAAATCAAGGGGCATGTATTCCCACTTACTTTTTTGCCCCGATTCCAATGGTGGTGGTCCTGTCTCTCTACGACCTCAGGAAGTGGGTGTAAACACCAACTTCCTGTCCCCAGCCGTAAACATCTACTTCCGGTCCCCAGCCCCCCTTTTCAAATCAAGGGGCATGTATTCCCACTTACTTTTTTGCCCCGATTCCAATGGTGGTGGTCCTGTCTCTCTACGACCTCAGGAAGTGGGTGTAAACGCCTACTTCCTGTCCCCAGCCGTAAACGCCTACTTCCGGTCCCCAGCACCCCTTTTCAAATCAAGGGGCATGTATTCCCACTTACTTTTTTGCCCCGATTCCAATGGTGGTGGTCCTGTCTCTCTACGACCTCAGGAAGTGGGTGTAAACGCCTACTTCCTGTCCCCAGCCGTAAACGCCTACTTCCGGTCCCCAGCCCCCCTTTTCAAATCAAGGGGCATGTATTCCCACTTACTTCTTTGCCCCGATTCCAATGGTCGTGGTCCTGTCTCTCTACGACCTCAGGAAGTGGGTGTAAACACCAACTTCCTGTCCCCAGCCGTAAACATCTACTTCCGGTCCCCAGCCCCTCTTTTCAAATCAAGGGGCATGTATTCCCACTTACTTTTTTGCCCCGATTCCAATGGTGGTGGTCCTATCTCTCTACGACCTCAGGAAGTGGGTGTAAACGCCTACTTCCTGTCCCCAGCCGTAAACGCCTACTTCCGGTCCCCAGCCCCCCTTTTCAAATCAAGGGGCATGTATTCCCACTTACTTTTTTGCCCCGATTCCAATGGTGGTGGTCCTGTCTCTCTACGACCTCAGGAAGTGGGTGTAAACGCCTACTTCCTGTCCCCAGCCGTAAACGCCTACTTCCGGTCCCCAGCCCCCCTTTTCAAATCAAGGGGCATGTATTCCCACTTACTTCTTTGCCCCGATTCCAATGGTCGTGGTCCTGTCTCTCTACGACCTCAGGAAGTGGGTGTAAACACCAACTTCCTGTCCCCAGCCGTAAACATCTACTTCCGGTCCCCAGCCCCTCTTTTCAAATCAAGGGGCATGTATTCCCACTTACTTTTTTGCCCCGATTCCAATGGTGGTGGTCCTATCTCTCTACGACCTCAGGAAGTGGGTGTAAACGCCTACTTCCTGTCCCCAGCCGTAAACGCCTACTTCCGGTCCCCAGCCCCCCTTTTCAAATCAAGGGGCATGTATTCCCACTTACCTTTTTGCCCCGATTCCAATGGTGGTGGTCCTGTCTCTATACGACCTCAGGAAGTGGGTGTAAACACCAACTTCCTGTCCCCAGCCGTAAACATCTACTTCCATGCCCCAGCCCCCCTTTTCAAATCAAGGGGCATGTATTCCCACTTACTTTTTTGCCCCGATTCCAATGGTGGTGGTCCTGTCTCTCTACGACCTCAGGAAGTGGGTGTAAACGCCTACTTCCTGTCCCCAGCCGTAAACGCCTACTTCCGGTCCCCAGCCCCCCTTTTCAAATCAAGGGGCATGTATTCCCACTTACTTCTTTGCCCCGATTCCAATGGTCGTGGTCCTGTCTCTCTACGACCTCAGGAAGTGGGTGTAAACACCAACTTCCTGTCCCCAGCCGTAAACATCTACTTCCGGTCCCCAGCCCCTCTTTTCAAATCAAGGGGCATGTATTCCCACTTACTTTTTTGCCCCGATTCCAATGGTGGTGGTCCTATCTCTCTACGACCTCAGGAAGTGGGTGTAAACGCCTACTTCCGGCCCCCAGCCTTAAACGCCTACTTCCGGTCCCCAGACCCCCTTTTCAAATCAAGGGGCATGTATTCCCACTTACTTTTTTGCCCCGATTCCAATGGTGGTGGTCCTGTCTCTCTACGACCTCAGGAAGTGGGTGTAAACGCCTACTTCCTGTCCCCAGCCGTAAACGCCTACTTCCGGTCCCCAGCCCCCCTTTTCAAATCAAGGGGCATGTATTCCCACTTACTTCTTTGCCCCGATTCCAATGGTCGTGGTCCTGTCTCTCTACGACCTCAGGAAGTGGGTGTAAACACCAACTTCCTGTCCCCAGCCGTAAACATCTACTTCCGGTCCCCAGCCCCTCTTTTCAAATCAAGGGGCATGTATTCCCACTTACTTTTTTGCCCCGATTCCAATGGTGGTGGTCCTATCTCTCTACGACCTCAGGAAGTGGGTGTAAACGCCTACTTCCGGCCCCCAGCCTTAAACGCCTACTTCCGGTCCCCAGACCCCCTTTTCAAATCAAGGGGCATGTATTCCCACTTACTTTTTTGCCCCGATTCCAATGGTGGTGGTCCTGTCTCTCTACGACCTCAGGAAGTGGGTGTAAACGCCTACTTCCTGTCCCCAGCCGTAAACGCCTACTTCCGGTCCCCAGCCCCCCTTTTCAAATCAAGTGGCATGTATTCCCACTTACTTTTTTGCCCCGATTCCAATGGTGGTGGTCCTGTCTCTCTACGACCTCAGGAAGTGGGTGTAAACACCAACTTCCGGTCCCCAGCCTTAAACGCCTACTTCCGGTCCCCAGACCCCCTTTTCAAATCAAGGGGCATGTATTCCCACTTACTTTTTTGCCCCGATTCCAATGGTGGTGGTCCTGTCTCTCTACGACCTCAGGAAGTGGGTGTAAACGCCTACTTCCTGTCCCCAGCCGTAAACGCCTACTTCCGGTCCCCAGCCCCCCTTTTCAAATCAAGTGGCATGTATTCCCACTTACTTTTTTGCCCCGATTCCAATGGTGGTGGTCCTGTCTCTCTACGACCTCAGGAAGTGGGTGTAAACGCCTACTTCCTGTCCCCAGCCGTAAACGCCTACTTCCGGTCCCCAGCCCCCCTTTTCAAATCAAGTGGCATGTATTCCCACTTACTTTTTTGCCCCGATTCCAATGGTGGTGGTCCTGTCTCTCTACGACCTCAGGAAGTGGGTGTAAACGCCTACTTCCTGTCCCCAGCCGTAAACGCCTACTTCCGGTCCCCAGCCCCCCTTTTCAAATCAAGGGGCATGTATTCCCACTTACTTCTTTGCCCCGATTCCAATGGTCGTGGTCCTGTCTCTCTACGACCTCAGGAAGTGGGTGTAAACACCAACTTCCTGTCCCCAGCCGTAAACATCTACTTCCGGTCCCCAGCCCCTCTTTTCAAATCAAGGGGCATGTATTCCCACTTACTTTTTTGCCCCGATTCCAATGGTGGTGGTCCTATCTCTCTACGACCTCAGGAAGTGGGTGTAAACGCCTACTTCCTGTCCCCAGCCGTAAACGCCTACTTCCGGTCCCCAGCCCCCCTTTTCAAATCAAGGGGCATGTATTCCCACTTACCTTTTTGCCCCGATTCCAATGGTGGTGGTCCTGTCTCTCTACGACCTCAGGAAGTGGGTGTAAACACCAACTTCCTGTCCCCAGCCGTAAACATCTACTTCCATGCCCCAGCCCCCCTTTTCAAATCAAGGGGCATGTATTCCCACTTACTTTTTTGCCCCGATTCCAATGGTGGTGGTCCTGTCTCTCTACGACCTCAGGAAGTGGGTGTAAACGCCTACTTCCTGTCCCCAGCCGTAAACGCCTACTTCCGGTCCCCAGCCCCCCTTTTCAAATCAAGGGGCATGTATTCCCACTTACTTCTTTGCCCCGATTCCAATGGTCGTGGTCCTGTCTCTCTACGACCTCAGGAAGTGGGTGTAAACACCAACTTCCTGTCCCCAGCCGTAAACATCTACTTCCGGTCCCCAGCCCCTCTTTTCAAATCAAGGGGCATGTATTCCCACTTACTTTTTTGCCCCGATTCCAATGGTGGTGGTCCTATCTCTCTACGACCTCAGGAAGTGGGTGTAAACGCCTACTTCCGGCCCCCAGCCTTAAACGCCTACTTCCGGTCCCCAGACCCCCTTTTCAAATCAAGGGGCATGTATTCCCACTTACTTTTTTGCCCCGATTCCAATGGTGGTGGTCCTGTCTCTCTACGACCTCAGGAAGTGGGTGTAAACGCCTACTTCCGGTCCCCAGCCCCCCTTTTCAAATCAAGTGGCATGTATTCCCACTTACTTTTTTGCCCCGATTCCAATGGTGGTGGTCCTGTCTCTCTACGACCTCAGGAAGTGGGTGTAAACACCAACTTCCGGTCCCCAGCCTTAAACGCCTACTTCCGGTCCCCAGACCCCCTTTTCAAATCAAGGGGCATGTATTCCCACTTACTTTTTTGCCCCGATTCCAATGGTGGTGGTCCTGTCTCTCTACGACCTCAGGAAGTGGGTGTAAACGCCTACTTCCTGTCCCCAGCCGTAAACGCCTACTTCCGGTCCCCAGCCCCCCTTTTCAAATCAAGGGGCATGTATTCCCACTTACTTCTTTGCCCCGATTCCAATGGTCGTGGTCCTGTCTCTCTACGACCTCAGGAAGTGGGTGTAAACACCAACTTCCTGTCCCCAGCCGTAAACATCTACTTCCGGTCCCCAGCCCCTCTTTTCAAATCAAGGGGCATGTATTCCCACTTACTTTTTTGCCCCGATTCCAATGGTGGTGGTCCTGTCTCTCTACGACCTCAGGAAGTGGGTGTAAACACCAACTTCCGGTCCCCAGCCTTAAACGCCTACTTCCGGTCCCCAGACCCCCTTTTCAAATCAAGGGGCATGTATTCCCACTTACTTTTTTGCCCCGATTCCAATGGTGGTGGTCCTGTCTCTCTACGACCTCAGGAAGTGGGTGTAAACACCTACTTCCTGTCCCCAGCCGTAAACGCCTACTTCCGGTCCCCAGCCCCCCTTTTCAAATCAAGTGGCATGTATTCCCACTTACTTTTTTGCCCCGATTCCAATGGTGGTGGTCCTGTCTCTCTACGACCTCAGGAAGTGGGTGTAAACGCCTACTTCCTGTCCCCAGCCGTAAACGCCTACTTCCGGTCCCCAGCCCCCCTTTTCAAATCAAGGGGCATGTATTCCCACTTACTTCTTTGCCCCGATTCCAATGGTCGTGGTCCTGTCTCTCTACGACCTCAGGAAGTGGGTGTAAACACCAACTTCCTGTCCCCAGCCGTAAACATCTACTTCCGGTCCCCAGCCCCTCTTTTCAAATCAAGGGGCATGTATTCCCACTTACTTTTTTGCCCCGATTCCAATGGTGGTGGTCCTATCTCTCTACGACCTCAGGAAGTGGGTGTAAACGCCTACTTCCGGCCCCCAGCCTTAAACGCCTACTTCCGGTCCCCAGACCCCCTTTTCAAATCAAGGGGCATGTATTCCCACTTACTTTTTTGCCCCGATTCCAATGGTGGTGGTCCTGTCTCTCTACGACCTCAGGAAGTGGGTGTAAACGCCTACTTCCTGTCCCCAGCCGTAAACGCCTACTTCCGGTCCCCAGCCCCCCTTTTCAAATCAAGGGGCATGTATTCCCACTTACTTTTTTGCCCCGATTCCAATGGTGGTGGTCCTGTCTCTCTACGACCTCAGGAAGTGGGTGTAAATGCCTACTTCCTGTCCCCAGCCGTAAACGCCTACTTCCGGTCCCCAGCCCCCCTTTTCAAATCAAGTGGCATGTATTCCCACTTACTTTTTTGCCCCGATTCCAATGGTGGTGGTCCTGTCTCTCTACGACCTCAGGAAGTGGGTGTAAACGCCTACTTCCTGTCCCCAGCCGTAAACGCCTACTTCCGGTCCCCAGCACCCCTTTTCAAATCAAGGGGCATGTATTCCCACTTACTTTTTTGCCCCGATTCCAATGGTGGTGGTCCTGTCTCTCTACGACCTCAGGAAGTGGGTGTAAACGCCTACTTCCTGTCCCCAGCCGTAAACGCCTACTTCCGGTCCCCAGCCCCCCTTTTCAAATCAAGGGGCATGTATTCCCACTTACTTTTTTGCCCCGATTCCAATGGTGGTGGTCCTGTCTCTCTACGACCTCAGGAAGTGGGTGTAAACGCCTACTTCCTGTCCCCAGCCGTAAACGCCTACTTCCGGTCCCCAGCCCCCCTTTTCAAATCAAGGGGCATGTATTCCCACTTACCTTTTTGCCCCGATTCCAATGGTGGTGGTCCTGTCTCTCTACGACCTCAGGAAGTGGGTGTAAACACCAACTTCCTGTCCCCAGCCGTAAACATCTACTTCCATGCCCCAGCCCCCCTTTTCAAATCAAGGGGCATGTATTCCCACTTACTTTTTTGCCCCGATTCCAATGGTGGTGGTCCTGTCTCTCTACGACCTCAGGAAGTGGGTGTAAACGCCTACTTCCTGTCCCCAGCCGTAAACGCCTACTTCCGGTCCCCAGCCCCCCTTTTCAAATCAAGGGGCATGTATTCCCACTTACTTCTTTGCCCCGATTCCAATGGTCGTGGTCCTGTCTCTCTACGACCTCAGGAAGTGGGTGTAAACACCAACTTCCTGTCCCCAGCCGTAAACATCTACTTCCGGTCCCCAGCCCCTCTTTTCAAATCAAGGGGCATGTATTCCCACTTACTTTTTTGCCCCGATTCCAATGGTGGTGGTCCTATCTCTCTACGACCTCAGGAAGTGGGTGTAAACGCCTACTTCCGGCCCCCAGCCTTAAACGCCTATTTCCGGTCCCCAGACCCCCTTTTCAAATCAAGGGGCATGTATTCCCACTTACTTTTTTGCCCCGATTCCAATGGTGGTGGTCCTGTCTCTCTACGACCTCAGGAAGTGGGTGTAAACGCCTACTTCCTGTCCCCAGCCGTAAACGCCTACTTCCGGTCCCCAGCCCCCCTTTTCAAATCAAGTGGCATGTATTCCCACTTACTTTTTTGCCCCGATTCCAATGGTGGTGGTCCTGTCTCTCTACGACCTCAGGAAGTGGGTGTAAACACCAACTTCCGGTCCCCAGCCTTAAACGCCTACTTCCGGTCCCCAGACCCCCTTTTCAAATCAAGGGGCATGTATTCCCACTTACTTTTTTGCCCCGATTCCAATGGTGGTGGTCCTGTCTCTCTACGACCTCAGGAAGTGGGTGTAAACGCCTACTTCCTGTCCCCAGCCGTAAACGCCTACTTCCGGTCCCCAGCCCCCCTTTTCAAATCAAGGGGCATGTATTCCCACTTACCTTTTTGCCCCGATTCCAATGGTGGTGGTCCTGTCTCTCTACGACCTCAGGAAGTGGGTGTAAACACCAACTTCCTGTCCCCAGCCGTAAACATCTACTTCCATGCCCCAGCCCCCCTTTTCAAATCAAGGGGCATGTATTCCCACTTACTTTTTTGCCCCGATTCCAATGGTGGTGGTCCTGTCTCTCTACGACCTCAGGAAGTGGGTGTAAACGCCTACTTCCTGTCCCCAGCCGTAAACGCCTACTTCCGGTCCCCAGCCCCCCTTTTCAAATCAAGGGGCATGTATTCCCACTTACTTCTTTGCCCCGATTCCAATGGTCGTGGTCCTGTCTCTCTACGACCTCAGGAAGTGGGTGTAAACACCAACTTCCTGTCCCCAGCCGTAAACATCTACTTCCGGTCCCCAGCCCCTCTTTTCAAATCAAGGGGCATGTATTCCCACTTACTTTTTTGCCCCGATTCCAATGGTGGTGGTCCTATCTCTCTACGACCTCAGGAAGTGGGTGTAAACGCCTACTTCCGGCCCCCAGCCTTAAACGCCTATTTCCGGTCCCCAGACCCCCTTTTCAAATCAAGGGGCATGTATTCCCACTTACTTTTTTGCCCCGATTCCAATGGTGGTGGTCCTGTCTCTCTACGACCTCAGGAAGTGGGTGTAAACGCCTACTTCCTGTCCCCAGCCGTAAACGCCTACTTCCGGTCCCCAGCCCCCCTTTTCAAATCAAGTGGCATGTATTCCCACTTACTTTTTTGCCCCGATTCCAATGGTGGTGGTCCTGTCTCTCTACGACCTCAGGAAGTGGGTGTAAACACCAACTTCCGGTCCCCAGCCTTAAACGCCTACTTCCGGTCCCCACACCCCCTTTTCAAATCAAGGGGCATGTATTCCCACTTACTTTTTTGCCCCGATTCCAATGGTGGTGGTCCTGTCTCTCTACGACCTCAGGAAGTGGGTGTAAACGCCTACTTCCTGTCCCCAGCCGTAAACGCCTACTTCCGGTCCCCAGCCCCCCTTTTCAAATCAAGTGGCATGTATTCCCACTTACTTTTTTGCCCCGATTCCAATGGTGGTGGTCCTGTCTCTCTACGACCTCAGGAAGTGGGTGTAAACGCCTACTTCCTGTCCCCAGCCGTAAACGCCTACTTCCGGTCCCCAGCCCCCCTTTTCAAATCAAGGGGCATGTATTCCCACTTACTTCTTTGCCCCGATTCCAATGGTCGTGGTCCTGTCTCTCTACGACCTCAGGAAGTGGGTGTAAACACCAACTTCCTGTCCCCAGCCGTAAACATCTACTTCCGGTCCCCAGCCCCTCTTTTCAAATCAAGGGGCATGTATTCCCACTTACTTTTTTGCCCCGATTCCAATGGTGGTGGTCCTATCTCTCTACGACCTCAGGAAGTGGGTGTAAACGCCTACTTCCGGCCCCCAGCCTTAAACGCCTACTTCCGGTCCCCAGACCCCCTTTTCAAATCAAGGGGCATGTATTCCCACTTACTTTTTTGCCCCGATTCCAATGGTGGTGGTCCTGTCTCTCTACGACCTCAGGAAGTGGGTGTAAACGCCTACTTCCTGTCCCCAGCCGTAAACGCCTACTTCCGGTCCCCAGCCCCCCTTTTCAAATCAAGTGGCATGTATTCCCACTTACTTTTTTGCCCCGATTCCAATGGTGGTGGTCCTGTATCTCTACGACCTCAGGAAGTGGGTGTAAACACCAACTTCCAGTCCCCAGCCTTAAACGCCTACTTCCGGTCCCCAGACCCCCTTTTCAAATCAAGGGGCATGTATTCCCACTTACTTTTTTGCCCCGATTCCAATGGTGGTGGTCCTGTCTCTCTATGACCTCAGGAAGTGGGTGTAAACGCCTACTTCCTGTCCCCAGCCGTAAACGCCTACTTCCGGTCCCCAGCCCCCCTTTTCAAATCAAGTGGCATGTATTCCCACTTACTTTTTTGCCCCGATTCCAATGGTGGTGGTCCTGTCTCTCTACGACCTCAGGAAGTGGGTGTAAACGCCTACTTCCTGTCCCCAGCCGTAAACGCCTACTTCCGGTCCCCAGCACCCCTTTTCAAATCAAGGGGCATGTATTCCCACTTACTTTTTTGCCCCGATTCCAATGGTGGTGGTCCTGTCTCTCTACGACCTCAGGAAGTGGGTGTAAACGCCTACTTCCTGTCCCCAGCCGTAAACGCCTACTTCCGGTCCCCAGCCCCCCTTTTCAAATCAAGGGGCATGTATTCCCACTTACTTTTTTGCCCCGATTCCAATGGTGGTGGTCCTGTCTCTCTACGACCTCAGGAAGTGGGTGTAAACGCCTACTTCCTGTCCCCAGCCGTAAACGCCTACTTCCGGTCCCCAGCCCCCCTTTTCAAATCAAGGGGCATGTATTCCCACTTACTTTTTTGCCCCGATTCCAATGGTGGTGGTCCTGTCTCTCTACGACCTCAAGAAGTGGGTGTAAACGCCTACTTCCGGTCCCCAGCCTTAAACACCAACTTCCTGTCCCCAGCCGTAAACATCTACTTCCATGCCCCAGCCCCCCTTTTCAAATCAAGGGGCATGTATTCCCACTTACTTTTTTGCCCCGATTCCAATGGTGGTGGTCCTGTCTCTCTACGACCTCAGGAAGTGGGTGTAAACGCCTACTTCCTGTCCCCAGCCGTAAACGCCTACTTCCGGTCCCCAGCCCCCCTTTTCAAATCAAGGGGCATGTATTCCCACTTACTTCTTTGCCCCGATTCCAATGGTCGTGGTCCTGTCTCTCTACGACCTCAGGAAGTGGGTGTAAACACCAACTTCCTGTCCCCAGCCGTAAACATCTACTTCCGGTCCCCAGCCCCTCTTTTCAAATCAAGGGGCATGTATTCCCACTTACTTTTTTGCCCCGATTCCAATGGTGGTGGTCCTATCTCTCTACGACCTCAGGAAGTGGGTGTAAACGCCTACTTCCGGCCCCCAGCCTTAAACGCCTATTTCCGGTCCCCAGACCCCCTTTTCAAATCAAGGGGCATGTATTCCCACTTACTTTTTTGCCCCGATTCCAATGGTGGTGGTCCTGTCTCTCTACGACCTCAGGAAGTGGGTGTAAACGCCTACTTCCTGTCCCCAGCCGTAAACGCCTACTTCCGGTCCCCAGCCCCCCTTTTCAAATCAAGTGGCATGTATTCCCACTTACTTTTTTGCCCCGATTCCAATGGTGGTGGTCCTGTCTCTCTACGACCTCAGGAAGTGGGTGTAAACACCAACTTCCGGTCCCCAGCCTTAAACGCCTACTTCCGGTCCCCAGACCCCCTTTTCAAATCAAGGGGCATGTATTCCCACTTACTTTTTTGCCCCGATTCCAATGGTGGTGGTCCTGTCTCTCTACGACCTCAGGAAGTGGGTGTAAACGCCTACTTCCTGTCCCCAGCCGTAAACGCCTACTTCCGGTCCCCAGCCCCCCTTTTCAAATCAAGGGGCATGTATTCCCACTTACCTTTTTGCCCCGATTCCAATGGTGGTGGTCCTGTCTCTCTACGACCTCAGGAAGTGGGTGTAAACACCAACTTCCTGTCCCCAGCCGTAAACATCTACTTCCATGCCCCAGCCCCCCTTTTCAAATCAAGGGGCATGTATTCCCACTTACTTTTTTGCCCCGATTCCAATGGTGGTGGTCCTGTCTCTCTACGACCTCAGGAAGTGGGTGTAAACGCCTACTTCCTGTCCCCAGCCGTAAACGCCTACTTCCGGTCCCCAGCCCCCCTTTTCAAATCAAGGGGCATGTATTCCCACTTACTTCTTTGCCCCGATTCCAATGGTCGTGGTCCTGTCTCTCTACGACCTCAGGAAGTGGGTGTAAACACCAACTTCCTGTCCCCAGCCGTAAACATCTACTTCCGGTCCCCAGCCCCTCTTTTCAAATCAAGGGGCATGTATTCCCACTTACTTTTTTGCCCCGATTCCAATGGTGGTGGTCCTATCTCTCTACGACCTCAGGAAGTGGGTGTAAACGCCTACTTCCGGCCCCCAGCCTTAAACGCCTATTTCCGGTCCCCAGACCCCCTTTTCAAATCAAGGGGCATGTATTCCCACTTACTTTTTTGCCCCGATTCCAATGGTGGTGGTCCTGTCTCTCTACGACCTCAGGAAGTGGGTGTAAACGCCTACTTCCTGTCCCCAGCCGTAAACGCCTACTTCCGGTCCCCAGCCCCCCTTTTCAAATCAAGTGGCATGTATTCCCACTTACTTTTTTGCCCCGATTCCAATGGTGGTGGTCCTGTCTCTCTACGACCTCAGGAAGTGGGTGTAAACACCAACTTCCGGTCCCCAGCCTTAAACGCCTACTTCCGGTCCCCAGACCCCCTTTTCAAATCAAGGGGCATGTATTCCCACTTACTTTTTTGCCCCGATTCCAATGGTGGTGGTCCTGTCTCTCTACGACCTCAGGAAGTGGGTGTAAACGCCTACTTCCTGTCCCCAGCCGTAAACGCCTACTTCCGGTCCCCAGCCCCCCTTTTCAAATCAAGTGGCATGTATTCCCACTTACTTTTTTGCCCCGATTCCAATGGTGGTGGTCCTGTCTCTCTACGACCTCAGGAAGTGGGTGTAAACGCCTACTTCCTGTCCCCAGCCGTAAACGCCTACTTCCGGTCCCCAGCCCCCCTTTTCAAATCAAGGGGCATGTATTCCCACTTACTTCTTTGCCCCGATTCCAATGGTCGTGGTCCTGTCTCTCTACGACCTCAGGAAGTGGGTGTAAACACCAACTTCCTGTCCCCAGCCGTAAACATCTACTTCCGGTCCCCAGCCCCTCTT
Source organism: Protomyctophum parallelum (assembly GCF_964188405.1). Classification (NCBI taxonomy): domain Eukaryota; kingdom Metazoa; phylum Chordata; class Actinopteri; order Myctophiformes; family Myctophidae; genus Protomyctophum; species Protomyctophum parallelum. The sequence goes on from NC_139705.1 coordinate 96,497, forward strand.
TTCAAATCAAGGGGCATGTATTCCCACTTACTTTTTTGCCCCGATTCCAATGGTGGTGGTCCTATCTCTCTACGACCTCAGGAAGTGGGTGTAAACGCCTACTTCCGGCCCCCAGCCTTAAACGCCTACTTCCGGTCCCCAGACCCCCTTTTCAAATCAAGGGGCATGTATTCCCACTTACTTTTTTGCCCCGATTCCAATGGTGGTGGTCCTGTCTCTCTACGACCTCAGGAAGTGGGTGTAAACGCCTACTTCCTGTCCCCAGCCGTAAACGCCTACTTCCGGTCCCCAGCCCCCCTTTTCAAATCAAGTGGCATGTATTCCCACTTACTTTTTTGCCCCGATTCCAATGGTGGTGGTCCTGTATCTCTACGACCTCAGGAAGTGGGTGTAAACACCAACTTCCAGTCCCCAGCCTTAAACGCCTACTTCCGGTCCCCAGACCCCCTTTTCAAATCAAGGGGCATGTATTCCCACTTACTTTTTTGCCCCGATTCCAATGGTGGTGGTCCTGTCTCTCTACGACCTCAGGAAGTGGGTGTAAACGCCTACTTCCTGTCCCCAGCCGTAAACGCCTACTTCCGGTCCCCAGCCCCCCTTTTCAAATCAAGTGGCATGTATTCCCACTTACTTTTTTGCCCCGATTCCAATGGTGGTGGTCCTGTCTCTCTACGACCTCAGGAAGTGGGTGTAAACGCCTACTTCCTGTCCCCAGCCGTAAACGCCTACTTCCGGTCCCCAGCACCCCTTTTCAAATCAAGGGGCATGTATTCCCACTTACTTTTTTGCCCCGATTCCAATGGTGGTGGTCCTGTCTCTCTACGACCTCAGGAAGTGGGTGTAAACGCCTACTTCCTGTCCCCAGCCGTAAACGCCTACTTCCGGTCCCCAGCCCCCCTTTTCAAATCAAGTGGCATGTATTCCCACTTACTTTTTTGCCCCGATTCCAATGGTGGTGGTCCTGTCTCTCTACGACCTCAGGAAGTGGGTGTAAACGCCTACTTCCTGTCCCCAGCCGTAAACGCCTACTTCCGGTCCCCAGCCCCCCTTTTCAAATCAAGGGGCATGTATTCCCACTTACTTCTTTGCCCCGATTCCAATGGTCGTGGTCCTGTCTCTCTACGACCTCAGGAAGTGGGTGTAAACACCAACTTCCTGTCCCCAGCCGTAAACATCTACTTCCGGTCCCCAGCCCCTCTTTTCAAATCAAGGGGCATGTATTCCCACTTACTTTTTTGCCCCGATTCCAATGGTGGTGGTCCTATCTCTCTACGACCTCAGGAAGTGGGTGTAAACGCCTACTTCCGGCCCCCAGCCTTAAACGCCTACTTCCGGTCCCCAGACCCCCTTTTCAAATCAAGGGGCATGTATTCCCACTTACTTTTTTGCCCCGATTCCAATGGTGGTGGTCCTGTCTCTCTACGACCTCAGGAAGTGGGTGTAAACGCCTACTTCCTGTCCCCAGCCGTAAACGCCTACTTCCGGTCCCCAGCCCCCCTTTTCAAATCAAGTGGCATGTATTCCCACTTACTTTTTTGCCCCGATTCCAATGGTGGTGGTCCTGTATCTCTACGACCTCAGGAAGTGGGTGTAAACACCAACTTCCAGTCCCCAGCCTTAAACGCCTACTTCCGGTCCCCAGACCCCCTTTTCAAATCAAGGGGCATGTATTCCCACTTACTTTTTTGCCCCGATTCCAATGGTGGTGGTCCTGTCTCTCTACGACCTCAGGAAGTGGGTGTAAACGCCTACTTCCTGTCCCCAGCCGTAAACGCCTACTTCCGGTCCCCAGCCCCCCTTTTCAAATCAAGTGGCATGTATTCCCACTTACTTTTTTGCCCCGATTCCAATGGTGGTGGTCCTGTCTCTCTACGACCTCAGGAAGTGGGTGTAAACGCCTACTTCCTGTCCCCAGCCGTAAACGCCTACTTCCGGTCCCCAGCACCCCTTTTCAAATCAAGGGGCATGTATTCCCACTTACTTTTTTGCCCCGATTCCAATGGTGGTGGTCCTGTCTCTCTACGACCTCAGGAAGTGGGTGTAAACGCCTACTTCCTGTCCCCAGCCGTAAACGCCTACTTCCGGTCCCCAGCCCCCCTTTTCAAATCAAGGGGCATGTATTCCCACTTACTTTTTTGCCCCGATTCCAATGGTGGTGGTCCTGTCTCTCTACGACCTCAAGAAGTGGGTGTAAACGCCTACTTCCGGTCCCCAGCCTTAAACGCCTACTTCCGGTCCCCAGACCCCCTTTTCAAATCAAGGGGCATGTATTCCCACTTACTTTTTTGCCCCGATTCCAATGGTGGTGGTCCTGTCTCTCTACGACCTCAGGAAGTGGGTGTAAACGCCTACTTCCTGTCCCCAGCCGTAAACGCCTACTTCCGGTCCCCAGCCCCCCTTTTCAAATCAAGGGGCATGTATTCCCACTTACTTCTTTGCCCCGATTCCAATGGTCGTGGTCCTGTCTCTCTACGACCTCAGGAAGTGGGTGTAAACACCAACTTCCTGTCCCCAGCCGTAAACATCTACTTCCGGTCCCCAGCCCCTCTTTTCAAATCAAGGGGCATGTATTCCCACTTACTTTTTTGCCCCGATTCCAATGGTGGTGGTCCTATCTCTCTACGACCTCAGGAAGTGGGTGTAAACGCCTACTTCCGGTCCCCAGCCTTAAACGCCTACTTCCGGGCCCCAGACCCCCTTTTCAAATCAAGGGGCATGTATTCCCACTTACTTTTTTGCCCCGATTCCAATGGTGGTGGTCCTGTCTCTCTACGACCTCAGGAAGTGGGTGTAAACGCCTACTTCCTGTCCCCAGCCGTAAACGCCTACTTCCGGTCCCCAGCCCCCCTTTTCAAATCAAGGGGCATGTATTCCCACTTACTTTTTTGCCCCGATTCCAATGGTGGTGGTCCTGTCTCTCTACGACCTCAGGAAGTGGGTGTAAACACCAACTTCCTGTCCCCAGCCGTAAACATCTACTTCCGGTCCCCAGCCCCCCTTTTCAAATCAAGGGGCATGTATTTCCACTTACTTTTTTGCCCCGATTCCAATGGTGGTGGTCCTGTCTCTCTACGGGCAAAAAAGTAAGTGGGAATACATGCCACTTGATTTGAAAAGGGGGGCTGGGGACCGGAAGTAGGCGTTTACGGCTGGGGACAGGAAGTAGGCGTTTACACCCACTTCCTGAGGTCGTAGAGAGACAGGACCACCACCATTGGAATCGGGGCAAAAAAGTAAGTGGGAATACATGCCCCTTGATTTGAAAAGGGGGTCTGGGGACCGGAAGTAGGCGTTTAAGGCTGGGGGCCGGAAGTAGGCGTTTACACCCACTTCCTGAGGTCGTAGAGAGATAGGACCACCACCATTGGAATCGGGGCAAAAAAGTAAGTGGGAATACATGCCCCTTGATTTGAAAAGAGGGGCTGGGGACCGGAAGTAGATGTTTACGGCTGGGGACAGGAAGTTGGTGTTTACACCCACTTCCTGAGGTCGTAGAGAGACAGGACCACGACCATTGGAATCGGGGCAAAGAAGTAAGTGGGAATACATGCCCCTTGATTTGAAAAGGGGGGCTGGGGACCGGAAGTAGGCGTTTACGGCTGGGGACAGGAAGTAGGCGTTTACACCCACTTCCTGAGGTCGTAGAGAGACAGGACCACCACCACAGGAAGTGGGTGTAAACGCCTACTTCCTGTCCCCAGCCGTAAACGCCTACTTCCGGTCCCCAGCCCCCCTTTTCAAATCAAGGGGCATGTATTCCCACTTACTTTTTTGCCCCGATTCCAATGGTGGTGGTCCTGTCTCTCTACGACCTCAGGAAGTGGGTGTAAACACCAACTTCCTGTCCCCAGCCGTAAACATCTACTTCCGGTCCCCAGCCCCCCTTTTCAAATCAAGGGGCATGTATTTCCACTTACTTTTTTGCCCCGATTCCAATGGTGGTGGTCCTGTCTCTCTACGACCTCAGGAAGTGGGTGTAAACGCCTACTTCCTGTCCCCAGCCGTAAACGCCTACTTCCGGTCCCCAGCACCCCTTTTCAAATCAAGGGGCATGTATTCCCACTTACTTTTTTGCCCCGATTCCAATGGTGGTGGTCCTGTCTCTCTACGACCTCAGGAAGAGGGTGTAAACGCCTACTTCCTGTCCCCAGCCGTAAACGCCTACTTCCGGTCCCCAGCCCCCCTTTTCAAATCAAGGGGCATGTATTCCCACTTACTTTTTTGCCCCGATTCCAATGGTGGTGGTCCTGTCTCTCTACGACCTCAAGAAGTGGGTGTAAACGCCTACTTCCGGTCCCCAGCCTTAAACGCCTACTTCCGGTCCCCAGACCCCCTTTTCAAATCAAGGGGCATGTATTCCCACTTACTTTTTTGCCCCGATTCCAATGGTGGTGGTCCTGTCTCTCTACGACCTCAGGAAGTGGGTGTAAACGCCTACTTCCTGTCCCCAGCCGTAAACGCCTACTTCCGGTCCCCAGCCCCCCTTTTCAAATCAAGGGGCATGTATTCCCACTTACTTCTTTGCCCCGATTCCAATGGTCATGGTCCTGTCTCTCTACGACCTCAGGAAGTGGGTGTAAACACCAACTTCCTGTCCCCAGCCGTAAACATCTACTTCCGGTCCCCAGCCCCTCTTTTCAAATCAAGGGGCATGTATTCCCACTTACTTTTTTGCCCCGATTCCAATGGTGGTGGTCCTATCTCTCTACGACCTCAGGAAGTGGGTGTAAACGCCTACTTCCGGTCCCCAGCCTTAAACGCCTACTTCCGGGCCCCAGACCCCCTTTTCAAATCAAGGGGCATGTATTCCCACTTACTTTTTTGCCCCGATTCCAATGGTGGTGGTCCTGTCTCTCTACGACCTCAGGAAGTGGGTGTAAACGCCTACTTCCTGTCCCCAGCCGTAAACGCCTACTTCCGGTCCCCAGCCCCCCTTTTCAAATCAAGTGGCATGTATTCCCACTTACTTTTTTGCCCCGATTCCAATGGTGGTGGTCCTGTCTCTCTACGACCTCAGGAAGTGGGTGTAAACACCAACTTCCGGTCCCCAGCCTTAAACGCCTACTTCCGGTCCCCAGACCCCCTTTTCAAATCAAGGGGCATGTATTCCCACTTACTTTTTTGCCCCGATTCCAATGGTGGTGGTCCTGTCTCTCTACGACCTCAGGAAGTGGGTGTAAACGCCTACTTCCTGTCCCCAGCCGTAAACGCCTACTTCCGGTCCCCAGCCCCCCTTTTCAAATCAAGTGGCATGTATTCCCACTTACTTTTTTGCCCCGATTCCAATGGTGGTGGTCCTGTCTCTCTACGACCTCAGGAAGTGGGTGTAAACGCCTACTTCCTGTCCCCAGCCGTAAACGCCTACTTCCGCTCCCCAGCCCCCCTTTTCAAATCAAGGGGCATGTATTCCCACTTACTTCTTTGCCCCGATTCCAATGGTCGTGGTCCTGTCTCTCTACGACCTCAGGAAGTGGGTGTAAACACCAACTTCCTGTCCCCAGCCGTAAACATCTACTTCCGGTCCCCAGCCCCTCTTTTCAAATCAAGGGGCATGTATTCCCACTTACTTTTTTGCCCCGATTCCAATGGTGGTGGTCCTATCTCTCTACGACCTCAGGAAGTGGGTGTAAACGCCTACTTCCGGCCCCCAGCCTTAAACGCCTACTTCCGGTCCCCAGACCCCCTTTTCAAATCAAGGGGCATGTATTCCCACTTACTTTTTTGCCCCGATTCCAATGGTGGTGGTCCTGTCTCTCTACGACCTCAGGAAGTGGGTGTAAACGCCTACTTCCTGTCCCCAGCCGTAAACGCCTACTTCCGGTCCCCAGCCCCCCTTTTCAAATCAAGTGGCATGTATTCCCACTTACTTTTTTGCCCCGATTCCAATGGTGGTGGTCCTGTCTCTCTACGACCTCAGGAAGTGGGTGTAAACACCAACTTCCGGTCCCCAGCCTTAAACGCCTACTTCCGGTCCCCAGACCCCCTTTTCAAATCAAGGGGCATGTATTCCCACTTACTTTTTTGCCCCGATTCCAATGGTGGTGGTCCTGTCTCTCTACGACCTCAGGAAGTGGGTGTAAACGCCTACTTCCTGTCCCCAGCCGTAAACGCCTACTTCCGGTCCCCAGCCCCCCTTTTCAAATCAAGTGGCATGTATTCCCACTTACTTTTTTGCCCCGATTCCAATGGTGGTGGTCCTGTCTCTCTACGACCTCAGGAAGTGGGTGTAAACGCCTACTTCCTGTCCCCAGCCGTAAACGCCTACTTCCGGTCCCCAGCCCCCCTTTTCAAATCAAGGGGCATGTATTCCCACTTACTTCTTTGCCCCGATTCCAATGGTCGTGGTCCTGTCTCTCTACGACCTCAGGAAGTGGGTGTAAACACCAACTTCCTGTCCCCAGCCGTAAACATCTACTTCCGGTCCCCAGCCCCTCTTTTCAAATCAAGGGGCATGTATTCCCACTTACTTTTTTGCCCCGATTCCAATGGTGGTGGTCCTATCTCTCTACGACCTCAGGAAGTGGGTGTAAACGCCTACTTCCGGCCCCCAGCCTTAAACGCCTACTTCCGGTCCCCAGACCCCCTTTTCAAATCAAGGGGCATGTATTCCCACTTACTTTTTTGCCCCGATTCCAATGGTGGTGGTCCTGTCTCTCTACGACCTCAGGAAGTGGGTGTAAACGCCTACTTCCTGTCCCCAGCCGTAAACGCCTACTTCCGGTCCCCAGCCCCCCTTTTCAAATCAAGTGGCATGTATTCCCACTTACTTTTTTGCCCCGATTCCAATGGTGGTGGTCCTGTCTCTCTACGACCTCAGGAAGTGGGTGTAAACACCAACTTCCGGTCCCCAGCCTTAAACGCCTACTTCCGGTCCCCAGACCCCCTTTTCAAATCAAGGGGCATGTATTCCCACTTACTTTTTTGCCCCGATTCCAATGGTGGTGGTCCTGTCTCTCTACGACCTCAGGAAGTGGGTGTAAACGCCTACTTCCTGTCCCCAGCCGTAAACGCCTACTTCCGGTCCCCAGCCCCCCTTTTCAAATCAAGTGGCATGTATTCCCACTTACTTTTTTGCCCCGATTCCAATGGTGGTGGTCCTGTCTCTCTACGACCTCAGGAAGTGGGTGTAAACGCCTACTTCCTGTCCCCAGCCGTAAACGCCTACTTCCGGTCCCCAGCCCCCCTTTTCAAATCAAGGGGCATGTATTCCCACTTACTTCTTTGCCCCGATTCCAATGGTCGTGGTCCTGTCTCTCTACGACCTCAGGAAGTGGGTGTAAACACCAACTTCCTGTCCCCAGCCGTAAACATCTACTTCCGGTCCCCAGCCCCTCTTTTCAAATCAAGGGGCATGTATTCCCACTTACTTTTTTGCCCCGATTCCAATGGTGGTGGTCCTATCTCTCTACGACCTCAGGAAGTGGGTGTAAACGCCTACTTCCGGCCCCCAGCCTTAAACGCCTACTTCCGGACCCCAGACCCCCTTTTCAAATCAAGGGGCATGTATTCCCACTTACTTTTTTGCCCCGATTCCAATGGTGGTGGTCCTGTCTCTCTACGACCTCAGGAAGTGGGTGTAAACGCCTACTTCCTGTCCCCAGCCGTAAACGCCTACTTCCGGTCCCCAGCCCCCCTTTTCAAATCAAGTGGCATGTATTCCCACTTACTTTTTTGCCCCGATTCCAATGGTGGTGGTCCTGTCTCTCTACGACCTCAGGAAGTGGGTGTAAACGCCTACTTCCTGTCCCCAGCCGTAAACGCCTACTTCCGGTCCCCAGCCCCCCTTTTCAAATCAAGTGGCATGTATTCCCACTTACTTTTTTGCCCCGATTCCAATGGTGGTGGTCCTGTCTCTCTACGACCTCAGGAAGTGGGTGTAAACACCAACTTCCGGTCCCCAGCCTTAAACGCCTACTTCCGGTCCCCAGACCCCCTTTTCAAATCAAGGGGCATGTATTCCCACTTACTTTTTTGCCCCGATTCCAATGGTGGTGGTCCTGTCTCTCTACGACCTCAGGAAGTGGGTGTAAACGCCTACTTCCTGTCCCCAGCCGTAAACGCCTACTTCCGGTCCCCAGCCCCCCTTTTCAAATCAAGTGGCATGTATTCCCACTTACTTTTTTGCCCCGATTCCAATGGTGGTGGTCCTGTCTCTCTACGACCTCAGGAAGTGGGTGTAAACGCCTACTTCCTGTCCCCAGCCGTAAACGCCTACTTCCGGTCCCCAGCCCCCCTTTTCAAATCAAGGGGCATGTATTCCCACTTACTTCTTTGCCCCGATTCCAATGGTCGTGGTCCTGTCTCTCTACGACCTCAGGAAGTGGGTGTAAACACCAACTTCCTGTCCCCAGCCGTAAACATCTACTTCCGGTCCCCAGCCCCTCTTTTCAAATCAAGGGGCATGTATTCCCACTTACTTTTTTGCCCCGATTCCAATGGTGGTGGTCCTATCTCTCTACGACCTCAGGAAGTGGGTGTAAACGCCTACTTCCGGCCCCCAGCCTTAAACGCCTACTTCCGGACCCCAGACCCCCTTTTCAAATCAAGGGGCATGTATTCCCACTTACTTTTTTGCCCCGATTCCAATGGTGGTGGTCCTGTCTCTCTACGACCTCAGGAAGTGGGTGTAAACGCCTACTTCCTGTCCCCAGCCGTAAACGCCTACTTCCGGTCCCCAGCCCCCCTTTTCAAATCAAGTGGCATGTATTCCCACTTACTTTTTTGCCCCGATTCCAATGGTGGTGGTCCTGTCTCTCTACGACCTCAGGAAGTGGGTGTAAACGCCTACTTCCTGTCCCCAGCCGTAAACGCCTACTTCCGGTCCCCAGCCCCCCTTTTCAAATCAAGTGGCATGTATTCCCACTTACTTTTTTGCCCCGATTCCAATGGTGGTGGTCCTGTCTCTCTACGACCTCAGGAAGTGGGTGTAAACACCAACTTCCGGTCCCCAGCCTTAAACGCCTACTTCCGGTCCCCAGACCCCCTTTTCAAATCAAGGGGCATGTATTCCCACTTACTTTTTTGCCCCGATTCCAATGGTGGTGGTCCTGTCTCTCTACGACCTCAGGAAGTGGGTGTAAACGCCTACTTCCTGTCCCCAGCCGTAAACGCCTACTTCCGGTCCCCAGCCCCCCTTTTCAAATCAAGTGGCATGTATTCCCACTTACTTTTTTGCCCCGATTCCAATGGTGGTGGTCCTGTCTCTCTACGACCTCAGGAAGTGGGTGTAAACGCCTACTTCCTGTCCCCAGCCGTAAACGCCTACTTCCGGTCCCCAGCCCCCCTTTTCAAATCAAGGGGCATGTATTCCCACTTACTTCTTTGCCCCGATTCCAATGGTCGTGGTCCTGTCTCTCTACGACCTCAGGAAGTGGGTGTAAACACCAACTTCCTGTCCCCAGCCGTAAACATCTACTTCCGGTCCCCAGCCCCTCTTTTCAAATCAAGGGGCATGTATTCCCACTTACTTTTTTGCCCCGATTCCAATGGTGGTGGTCCTATCTCTCTACGACCTCAGGAAGTGGGTGTAAACGCCTACTTCCGGCCCCCAGCCTTAAACGCCTACTTCCGGTCCCCAGACCCCCTTTTCAAATCAAGGGGCATGTATTCCCACTTACTTTTTTGCCCCGATTCCAATGGTGGTGGTCCTGTCTCTCTACGACCTCAGGAAGTGGGTGTAAACGCCTACTTCCTGTCCCCAGCCGTAAACGCCTACTTCCGGTCCCCAGCCCCCCTTTTCAAATCAAGTGGCATGTATTCCCACTTACTTTTTTGCCCCGATTCCAATGGTGGTGGTCCTGTCTCTCTACGACCTCAGGAAGTGGGTGTAAACACCAACTTCCGGTCCCCAGCCTTAAACGCCTACTTCCGGTCCCCAGACCCCCTTTTCAAATCAAGGGGCATGTATTCCCACTTACTTTTTTGCCCCGATTCCAATGGTGGTGGTCCTGTCTCTCTACGACCTCAGGAAGTGGGTGTAAACGCCTACTTCCTGTCCCCAGCCGTAAACGCCTACTTCCGGTCCCCAGCCCCCCTTTTCAAATCAAGTGGCATGTATTCCCACTTACTTTTTTGCCCCGATTCCAATGGTGGTGGTCCTGTCTCTCTACGACCTCAGGAAGTGGGTGTAAACGCCTACTTCCTGTCCCCAGCCGTAAACGCCTACTTCCGGTCCCCAGCACCCCTTTTCAAATCAAGGGGCATGTATTCCCACTTACTTTTTTGCCCCGATTCCAATGGTGGTGGTCCTGTCTCTCTACGACCTCAGGAAGTGGGTGTAAACGCCTACTTCCTGTCCCCAGCCGTAAACGCCTACTTCCGGTCCCCAGCCCCCCTTTTCAAATCAAGGGGCATGTATTCCCACTTACTTCTTTGCCCCGATTCCAATGGTCGTGGTCCTGTCTCTCTACGACCTCAGGAAGTGGGTGTAAACACCAACTTCCTGTCCCCAGCCGTAAACATCTACTTCCGGTCCCCAGCCCCTCTTTTCAAATCAAGGGGCATGTATTCCCACTTACTTTTTTGCCCCGATTCCAATGGTGGTGGTCCTATCTCTCTACGACCTCAGGAAGTGGGTGTAAACGCCTACTTCCGGTCCCCAGCCTTAAACGCCTACTTCCGGGCCCCAGACCCCCTTTTCAAATCAAGGGGCATGTATTCCCACTTACTTTTTTGCCCCGATTCCAATGGTGGTGGTCCTGTCTCTCTACGACCTCAGGAAGTGGGTGTAAACGCCTACTTCCTGTCCCCAGCCGTAAACGCCTACTTCCGGTCCCCAGCCCCCCTTTTCAAATCAAGGGGCATGTATTCCCACTTACTTTTTTGCCCCGATTCCAATGGTGGTGGTCCTGTCTCTCTACGACCTCAGGAAGTGGGTGTAAACGCCTACTTCCTGTCCCCAGCCGTAAACGCCTACTTCCGGTCCCCAGCACCCCTTTTCAAATCAAGGGGCATGTATTCCCACTTACTTTTTTGCCCCGATTCCAATGGTGGTGGTCCTGTCTCTCTACGACCTCAGGAAGTGGGTGTAAACGCCTACTTCCTGTCCCCAGCCGTAAACGCCTACTTCCTGTCCCCAGCCGTAAACGCCTACTTCCGGTCCCCAGCCCCCCTTTTCAAATCAAGGGGCATGTATTCCCACTTACTTTTTTGCCCCGATTCCAATGGTGGTGGTCCTGTCTCTCTACGACCTCAAGAAGTGGGTGTAAACGCCTACTTCCGGTCCCCAGCCTTAAACGCCTACTTCCGGTCCCCAGACCCCCTTTTCAAATCAAGGGGCATGTATTCCCACTTACTTTTTTGCCCCGATTCCAATGGTGGTGGTCCTGTCTCTCTACGACCTCAGGAAGTGGGTGTAAACGCCTACTTCCTGTCCCCAGCCGTAAACGCCTACTTCCGGTCCCCAGCCCCCCTTTTCAAATCAAGGGGCATGTATTCCCACTTACTTCTTTGCCCCGATTCCAATGGTCGTGGTCCTGTCTCTCTACGACCTCAGGAAGTGGGTGTAAACACCAACTTCCTGTCCCCAGCCGTAAACATCTACTTCCGGTCCCCAGCCCCCCTTTTCAAATCAAGGGGCATGTATTCCCACTTACTTTTTTGCCCCGATTCCAATGGTGGTGGTCCTGTCTCTCTACGACCTCAGGAAGTGGGTGTAAACGCCTACTTCCTGTCCCCAGCCGTAAACGCCTACTTCCGGTCCCCAGCCCCCCTTTTCAAATCAAGGGGCATGTATTCCCACTTACTTCTTTGCCCCGATTCCAATGGTCGTGGTCCTGTCTCTCTACGACCTCAGGAAGTGGGTGTAAACACCAACTTCCTGTCCCCAGCCGTAAACATCTACTTCCGGTCCCCAGCCCCTCTTTTCAAATCAAGGGGCATGTATTCCCACTTACTTTTTTGCCCCGATTCCAATGGTGGTGGTCCTATCTCTCTACGACCTCAGGAAGTGGGTGTAAACGCCTACTTCCGGTCCCCAGCCTTAAACGCCTACTTCCGGTCCCCAGCCCCCCTTTTCAAATCAAGGGGCATGTATTCCCACTTACTTTTTTGCCCCGATTCCAATGGTGGTGGTCCTGTCTCTCTACGACCTCAGGAAGTGGGTGTAAACACCAACTTCCTGTCCCCAGCCGTAAACATCTACTTCCGGTCCCCAGCCCCCCTTTTCAAATCAAGGGGCATGTATTCCCACTTACTTTTTTGCCCCGATTCCAATGGTGGTGGTCCTGTCTCTCTACGACCTCAGGAAGTGGGTGTAAACGCCTACTTCCTGTCCCCAGCCGTAAACGCCTACTTCCGGTCCCCAGCACCCCTTTTCAAATCAAGGGGCATGTATTCCCACTTACTTTTTTGCCCCGATTCCAATGGTGGTGGTCCTGTCTCTCTACGACCTCAGGAAGTGGGTGTAAACGCCTACTTCCTGTCCCCAGCCGTAAACATCTACTTCCGGTCCCCAGCCCCTCTTTTCAAATCAAGGGGCATGTATTCCCACTTACTTTTTTGCCCCGATTCCAATGGTGGTGGTCCTATCTCTCTACGACCTCAGGAAGTGGGTGTAAACGCCTACTTCCGGTCCCCAGCCTTAAACGCCTACTTCCGGTCCCCAGCCCCCCTTTTCAAATCAAGGGGCATGTATTCCCACTTACTTTTTTGCCCCGATTCCAATGGTGGTGGTCCTGTCTCTCTACGACCTCAGGAAGTGGGTGTAAACACCAACTTCCTGTCCCCAGCCGTAAACATCTACTTCCGGTCCCCAGCCCCCCTTTTCAAATCAAGGGGCATGTATTCCCACTTACTTTTTTGCCCCGATTCCAATGGTGGTGGTCCTGTCTCTCTACGACCTCAGGAAGTGGGTGTAAACGCCTACTTCCTGTCCCCAGCCGTAAACGCCTACTTCCGGTCCCCAGCACCCCTTTTCAAATCAAGGGGCATGTATTCCCACTTACTTTTTTGCCCCGATTCCAATGGTGGTGGTCCTGTCTCTCTACGACCTCAGGAAGTGGGTGTAAACGCCTACTTCCTGTCCCCAGCCGTAAACGCCTACTTCCGGTCCCCAGCCCCCCTTTTCAAATCAAGGGGCATGTATTCCCACTTACTTTTTTGCCCCGATTCCAATGGTGGTGGTCCTGTCTCTCTACGACCTCAAGAAGTGGGTGTAAACGCCTACTTCCGGTCACCAGCCTTAAACGCCTACTTCCGGTCCCCAGACCCCCTTTTCAAATCAAGGGGCATGTATTCCCACTTACTTTTTTGCCCCGATTCCAATGGTGGTGGTCCTGTCTCTCCACGACCTCAGGAAGTGGGTGTAAACGCCTACTTCCTGTCCCCAGCCGTAAACGCCTACTTCCGGTCCCCAGCCCCCCTTTTCAAATCAAGGGGCATGTATTCCCACTTACTTCTTTGCCCCGATTCCAATGGTCGTGGTCCTGTCTCTCTACGACCTCAGGAAGTGGGTGTAAACACCAACTTCCTGTCCCCAGCCGTAAACATCTACTTCCGGTCCCCAGCCCCTCTTTTCAAATCAAGGGGCATGTATTCCCACTTACTTTTTTGCCCCGATTCCAATGGTGGTGGTCCTATCTCTCTACGACCTCAGGAAGTGGGTGTAAACGCCTACTTCCGGTCCCCAGCCTTAAACGCCTACTTCCGGTCCCCAGACCCCCTTTTCAAATCAAGGGGCATGTATTCCCACTTACTTTTTTGCCCCGATTCCAATGGTGGTGGTCCTGTCTCTCTACGACCTCAGGAAGTGGGTGTAAACGCCTACTTCCTGTCCCCAGCCGTAAACGCCTACTTCCGGTCCCCAGCCCCCCTTTTCAAATCAAGGGGCATGTATTCCCACTTACTTTTTTGCCCCGATTCCAATGGTGGTGGTCCTGTCTCTCTACGACCTCAGGAAGTGGGTGTAAACACCAACTTCCTGTCCCCAGCCGTAAACATCTACTTCCGGTCCCCAGCCCCCCTTTTCAAATCAAGGGGCATGTATTCCCACTTACTTTTTTGCCCCGATTCCAATGGTGGTGGTCCTGTCTCTCTACGACCTCAGGAAGTGGGTGTAAACGCCTACTTCCTGTCCCCAGCCGTAAACGCCTACTTCCGGTCCCCAGCACCCCTTTTCAAATCAAGGGGCATGTATTCCCACTTACTTTTTTGCCCCGATTCCAATGGTGGTGGTCCTGTCTCTCTACGACCTCAGGAAGTGGGTGTAAACGCCTACTTCCTGTCCCCAGCCGTAAACGCCTACTTCCGGTCCCCAGCCCCCCTTTTCAAATCAAGGGGCATGTATTCCCACTTACTTTTTTGCCCCGATTCCAAGGGTGGTGGTCCTGTCTCTCTACGACCTCAGGAAGTGGGTGTAAACACCAACTTCCTGTCCCCAGCCGTAAACATCTACTTCCGGTCCCCAGCCCCCCTTTTCAAATCAAGGGGCATGTATTCCCACTTACTTTTTTGCCCCGATTCCAATGGTGGTGGTCCTGTCTCTCTACGACCTCAGGAAGTGGGTGTAAACGCCTACTTCCTGTCCCCAGCCGTAAACGCCTACTTCCGGTCCCCAGCACCCCTTTTCAAATCAAGGGGCATGTATTCCCACTTACTTTTTTGCCCCGATTCCAATGGTGGTGGTCCTGTCTCTCTACGACCTCAGGAAGTGGGTGTAAACGCCTACTTCCTGTCCCCAGCCGTAAACGCCTACTTCCGGTCCCCAGCCCCCCTTTTCAAATCAAGGGGCATGTATTCCCACTTACTTTTTTGCCCCGATTCCAAGGGTGGTGGTCCTGTCTCTCTACGACCTCAAGAAGTGGGTGTAAACGCCTACTTCCGGTCACCAGCCTTAAACGCCTACTTCCGGTCCCCAGACCCCCTTTTCAAATCAAGGGGCATGTATTCCCACTTACTTTTTTGCCCCGATTCCAATGGTGGTGGTCCTGTCTCTCTACGACCTCAGGAAGTGGGTGTAAACGCCTACTTCCTGTCCCCAGCCGTAAACGCCTACTTCCGGTCCCCAGCCCCCCTTTTCAAATCAAGGGGCATGTATTCCCACTTACTTCTTTGCCCCGATTCCAATGGTCGTGGTCCTGTCTCTCTACGACCTCAGGAAGTGGGTGTAAACACCAACTTCCTGTCCCCAGCCGTAAACATCTACTTCCGGTCCCCAGCCCCTCTTTTCAAATCAAGGGGCATGTATTCCCACTTACTTTTTTGCCCCGATTCCAATGGTGGTGGTCCTATCTCTCTACGACCTCAGGAAGTGGGTGTAAACGCCTACTTCCGGTCCCCAGCCTTAAACGCCTACTTCCGGTCCCCAGACCCCCTTTTCAAATCAAGGGGCATGTATTCCCACTTACTCTTTTGCCCCGATTCCAATGGTGGTGGTCCTGTCTCTCTACGACCTCAGGAAGTGGGTGTAAACGCCTACTTCCTGTCCCCAGCCATAAACGCCTACTTCCGGTCCCCAGCCCCCCTTTTCAAATCAAGGGGCATGTATTCCCACTTACTTTTTTGCCCCGATTCCAATGGTGGTGGTCCTGTCTCTCTACGACCTCAGGAAGTGGGTGTAAACACCAACTTCCTGTCCCCAGCCGTAAACATCTACTTCCGGTCCCCAGCCCCCCTTTTCAAATCAAGGGGCATGTTTTCCCACTTACTTTTTTGCCCCGATTCCAATGGTCGTGGTCCTGTCTCTCTACGACCTCAGGAAGTGGGTGTAAACGCCTACTTCCTGTCCCCAGCCGTAAACGCCTACTTCCGGTCCCCAGCCCCCCTTTTCAAATCAAGGGGCATGTATTCCCACTTACTTTTTTGCCCCGATTCCAATGGTGGTGGTCCTGTCTCTCTACGACCTCAGGAAGTGGGTGTAAACACCAACTTCCTGTCCCCAGCCGTAAACATCTACTTCCGGTCCCCAGCCCCCCTTTTCAAATCAAGGGGCATGTATTCCCACTTACTTTTTTGCCCCGATTCCAATGGTCGTGGTCCTGTCTCTCTACGACCTCAGGAAGTGGGTGTAAACACCAACTTCCTGTCCCCAGCCGTAAACATCTACTTCCGGTCCCCAGCCCCTCTTTTCAAATCAAGGGGCATGTATTCCCACTTACTTTTTTGCCCCGATTCCAATGGTGGTGGTCCTATCTCTCTACGACCTCAGGAAGTGGGTGTAAACGCCTACTTCCGGTCCCCAGCCTTAAACGCCTACTTCCGGTCCCCAGACCCCCTTTTCAAATCAAGGGGCATGTATTCCCACTTACTTTTTTGCCCCGATTCCAATGGTGGTGGTCCTGTCTCTCTACGACCTCAGGAAGTGGGTGTAAACGCCTACTTCCTGTCCCCAGCCGTAAACGCCTACTTCCGGTCCCCAGCCCCCCTTTTCAAATCAAGGGGCATGTATTCCCACTTACTTTTTTGCCCCGATTCCAATGGTGGTGGTCCTGTCTCTCTACGACCTCAGGAAGTGGGTGTAAACACCAACTTCCTGTCCCCAGCCGTAAACATCTACTTCCGGTCCCCAGCCCCCCTTTTCAAATCAAGGGGCATGTATTCCCACTTACTTTTTTGCCCCGATTCCAATGGTGGTGGTCCTGTCTCTCTACGACCTCAGGAAGTGGGTGTAAACGCCTACTTCCTGTCCCCAGCCGTAAACGCCTACTTCCGGTCCCCAGCACCCCTTTTCAAATCAAGGGGCATGTATTCCCACTTACTTTTTTGCCCCGATTCCAATGGTGGTGGTCCTGTCTCTCTACGACCTCAGGAAGTGGGTGTAAACGCCTACTTCCTGTCCCCAGCCGTAAACGCCTACTTCCGGTCCCCAGCCCCCCTTTTCAAATCAAGGGGCATGTATTCCCACTTACTTTTTTGCCCCGATTCCAAGGGTGGTGGTCCTGTCTCTCTACGACCTCAAGAAGTGGGTGTAAACGCCTACTTCCGGTCACCAGCCTTAAACGCCTACTTCCGGTCCCCAGACCCCCTTTTCAAATCAAGGGGCATGTATTCCCACTTACTTTTTTGCCCCGATTCCAATGGTGGTGGTCCTGTCTCTCTACGACCTCAGGAAGTGGGTGTAAACGCCTACTTCCTGTCCCCAGCCGTAAACGCCTACTTCCGGTCCCCAGCCCCCCTTTTCAAATCAAGGGGCATGTATTCCCACTTACTTCTTTGCCCCGATTCCAATGGTCGTGGTCCTGTCTCTCTACGACCTCAGGAAGTGGGTGTAAACACCAACTTCCTGTCCCCAGCCGTAAACATCTACTTCCGGTCCCCAGCCCCTCTTTTCAAATCAAGGGGCATGTATTCCCACTTACTTTTTTGCCCCGATTCCAATGGTGGTGGTCCTATCTCTCTACGACGTCAGGAAGTGGGTGTAAACGCCTACTTCCGGTCCCCAGCCTTAAACGCCTACTTCCGGTCCCCAGACCCCCTTTTCAAATCAAGGGGCATGTATTCCCACTTACTCTTTTGCCCCGATTCCAATGGTGGTGGTCCTGTCTCTCTACGACCTCAGGAAGTGGGTGTAAACGCCTACTTCCTGTCCCCAGCCATAAACGCCTACTTCCGGTCCCCAGCCCCCCTTTTCAAATCAAGGGGCATGTATTCCCACTTACTTTTTTGCCCCGATTCCAATGGTGGTGGTCCTGTCTCTCTACGACCTCAGGAAGTGGGTGTAAACACCAACTTCCTGTCCCCAGCCGTAAACATCTACTTCCGGTCCCCAGCCCCCCTTTTCAAATCAAGGGGCATGTATTCCCACTTACTTTTTTGCCCCGATTCCAATGGTGGTGGTCCTGTCTCTCTACGACCTCAGGAAGTGGGTGTAAACGCCTACTTCCTGTCCCCAGCCGTAAACGCCTACTTCCGGTCCCCAGCCCCCCTTTTCAAATCAAGGGGCATGTATTCCCACTTACTTCTTTGCCCCGATTCCAATGGTCGTGGTCCTGTCTCTCTACGACCTCAGGAAGTGGGTGTAAACACCAACTTCCTGTCCCCAGCCGTAAACATCTACTTCCGGTCCCCAGCCCCTCTTTTCAAATCAAGGGGCATGTATTCCCACTTACTTTTTTGCCCCGATTCCAATGGTGGTGGTCCTATCTCTCTACGACCTCAGGAAGTGGGTGTAAACGCCTACTTCCGGTCCCCAGCCTTAAACACCTACTTCCGGTCCCCAGACCCCCTTTTCAAATCAAGGGGCATGTATTCCCACTTACTTTTTTCCCCCGATTCCAATGGTGGTGGTCCTGTCTCTCTACGACCTCAGGAAGTGGGTGTAAACGCCTACTTCCTGTCCCCAGCCGTAAACGCCTACTTCCGGTCCCCAGCCCCCCTTTTCAAATCAAGGGGCATGTATTCCCACTTACTTTTTTGCCCCGATTCCAATGGTGGTGGTCCTGTCTCTCTACGACCTCAGGAAGTGGGTGTAAACACCAACTTCCTGTCCCCAGCCGTAAACATCTACTTCCGGTCCCCAGCCCCCCTTTTCAAATCAAGGGGCATGTATTCCCACTTACTTTTTTGCCCCGATTCCAATGGTGGTGGTCCTGTCTCTCTACGACCTCAGTAAGTGGGTGTAAACGCCTACTTCCTGTCCCCAGCCGTAAACGCCTACTTCCGGTCCCCAGCCCCCCTTTTCAAATCAAGGGGCATGTATTCCCACTTACTTCTTTGCCCCGATTCCAATGGTCGTGGTCCTGTCTCTCTACGACCTCAGGAAGTGGGTGTAAACACCAACTTCCTGTCCCCAGCCGTAAACATCTACTTCCGGTCCCCAGCCCCTCTTTTCAAATCAAGGGGCATGTATTCCCACTTACTTTTTTGCCCCGATTCCAATGGTGGTGGTCCTATCTCTCTACGACCTCAGGAAGTGGGTGTAAACGCCTACTTCCGGTCCCCAGCCTTAAACGCCTACTTCCGGTCCCCAGACCCCCTTTTCAAATCAAGGGGCATGTATTCCCACTTACTTTTTTTCCCCGATTCCAATGGTGGTGGTCCTGTCTCTCTACGACCTCAGGAAGTGGGTGTAAACGCCTACTTCCTGTCCCCAGCCGTAAACGCCTACTTCCGGTCCCCAGCCCCCCTTTTCAAATCAAGGGGCATGTATTCCCACTTACTTTTTTGCCCCGATTCCAATGGTGGTGGTCCTGTCTCTCTACGACCTCAGGAAGTGGGTGTAAACACCAACTTCCTGTCCCCAGCCGTAAACATCTACTTCCGGTCCCCAGCCCCCCTTTTCAAATCAAGGGGCATGTATTCCCACTTACTTTTTTGCCCCGATTCCAATGGTGGTGGTCCTGTCTCTCTACGACCTCAGGAAGTGGGTGTAAACGCCTACTTCCTGTCCCCAGCCGTAAACGCCTACTTCCGGTCCCCAGCACCCCTTTTCAAATCAAGGGGCATGTATTCCCACTTACTTTTTTGCCCCGATTCCAATGGTGGTGGTCCTGTCTCTCTACGACCTCAGGAAGTGGGTGTAAACGCCTACTTCCTGTCCCCAGCCGTAAACGCCTACTTCCGGTCCCCAGCCCCCCTTTTCAAATCAAGGGGCATGTATTCCCACTTACTTCTTTGCCCCGATTCCAATGGTCGTGGTCCTGTCTCTCTACGACCTCAGGAAGTGGGTGTAAACACCAACTTCCTGTCCCCAGCCGTAAACATCTACTTCCGGTCCCCAGCCCCTCTTTTCAAATCAAGGGGCATGTATTCCCACTTACTTTTTTGCCCCGATTCCAATGGTGGTGGTCCTATCTCTCTACGACCTCAGGAAGTGGGTGTAAACGCCTACTTCCGGTCCCCAGCCTTAAACGCCTACTTCCGGTCCCCAGACCCCCTTTTCAAATCAAGGGGCATGTATTCCCACTTACTTTTTTTCCCCGATTCCAATGGTGGTGGTCCTGTCTCTCTACGACCTCAGGAAGTGGGTGTAAACGCCTACTTCCTGTCCCCAGCCGTAAACGCCTACTTCCGGTCCCCAGCCCCCCTTTTCAAATCAAGGGGCATGTATTCCCACTTACTTTTTTGCCCCGATTCCAATGGTGGTGGTCCTGTCTCTCTACGACCTCAGGAAGTGGGTGTAAACACCAACTTCCTGTCCCCAGCCGTAAACATCTACTTCCGGTCCCCAGCCCCCCTTTTCAAATCAAGGGGCATGTATTCCCACTTACTTTTTTGCCCCGATTCCAATGGTGGTGGTCCTGTCTCTCTACGACCTCAGGAAGTGGGTGTAAACGCCTACTTCCTGTCCCCAGCCGTAAACGCCTACTTCCGGTCCCCAGCACCCCTTTTCAAATCAAGGGGCATGTATTCCCACTTACTTTTTTGCCCCGATTCCAATGGTGGTGGTCCTGTCTCTCTACGACCTCAGGAAGTGGGTGTAAACGCCTACTTCCTGTCCCCAGCCGTAAACGCCTACTTCCGGTCCCCAGCCCCCCTTTTCAAATCAAGGGGCATGTATTCCCACTTACTTCTTTGCCCCGATTCCAATGGTCGTGGTCCTGTCTCTCTACGACCTCAGGAAGTGGGTATAAACACCAACTTCCTGTCCCCAGCCGTAAACATCTACTTCCGGTCCCCAGCCCCTCTTTTCAAATCAAGGGGCATGTATTCCCACTTACTTTTTTGCCCCGATTCCAATGGTGGTGGTCCTATCTCTCTACGACCTCAGGAAGTGGGTGTAAACGCCTACTTCCGGTCCCCAGCCTTAAACGCCTACTTCCGGTCCCCAGACCCCCTTTTCAAATCAAGGGGCATGTATTCCCACTTACTTTTTTTCCCCGATTCCAATGGTGGTGGTCCTGTCTCTCTACGACCTCAGGAAGTGGGTGTAAACGCCTACTTCCTGTCCCCAGCCGTAAACGCCTACTTCCGGTCCCCAGCCCCCCTTTTCAAATCAAGGGGCATGTATTCCCACTTACTTTTTTGCCCCGATTCCAATGGTGGTGGTCCTGTCTCTCTACGACCTCAGGAAGTGGGTGTAAACACCAACTTCCTGTCCCCAGCCGTAAACATCTACTTCCGGTCCCCAGCCCCCCTTTTCAAATCAAGGGGCATGTATTCCCACTTACTTTTTTGCCCCGATTCCAATGGTGGTGGTCCTGTCTCTCTACGACCTCAGGAAGTGGGTGTAAACGCCTACTTCCTGTCCCCAGCCGTAAACGCCTACTTCCGGTCCCCAGCACCCCTTTTCAAATCAAGGGGCATGTATTCCCACTTACTTTTTTGCCCCGATTCCAATGGTGGTGGTCCTGTCTCTCTACGACCTCAGGAAGTGGGTGTAAACGCCTACTTCCTGTCCCCAGCCGTAAACGCCTACTTCCGGTCCCCAGCCCCCCTTTTCAAATCAAGGGGCATGTATTCCCACTTACTTTTTTGCCCCGATTCCAAGGGTGGTGGTCCTGTCTCTCTACGACCTCAGGAAGTGGGTGTAAACACCAACTTCCTGTCCCCAGCCGTAAACATCTACTTCCGGTCCCCAGCCCCCCTTTTCAAATCAAGGGGCATGTATTCCCACTTACTTTTTTGCCCCGATTCCAATGGTGGTGGTCCTGTCTCTCTACGACCTCAGGAAGTGGGTGTAAACGCCTACTTCCTGTCCCCAGCCGTAAACGCCTACTTCCGGTCCCCAGCACCCCTTTTCAAATCAAGGGGCATGTATTCCCACTTACTTTTTTGCCCCGATTCCAATGGTGGTGGTCCTGTCTCTCTACGACCTCAGGAAGTGGGTGTAAACGCCTACTTCCTGTCCCCAGCCGTAAACGCCTACTTCCGGTCCCCAGCCCCCCTTTTCAAATCAAGGGGCATGTATTCCCACTTACTTTTTTGCCCCGATTCCAAGGGTGGTGGTCCTGTCTCTCTACGACCTCAAGAAGTGGGTGTAAACGCCTACTTCCGGTCACCAGCCTTAAACGCCTACTTCCGGTCCCCAGACCCCCTTTTCAAATCAAGGGGCATGTATTCCCACTTACTTTTTTGCCCCGATTCCAATGGTGGTGGTCCTGTCTCTCTACGACCTCAGGAAGTGGGTGTAAACGCCTACTTCCTGTCCCCAGCCGTAAACGCCTACTTCCGGTCCCCAGCCCCCCTTTTCAAATCAAGGGGCATGTAATCCCACTTACTTCTTTGCCCCGATTCCAATGGTCGTGGTCCTGTCTCTCTACGACCTCAGGAAGTGGGTGTAAACACCAACTTCCTGTCCCCAGCCGTAAACATCTACTTCCGGTCCCCAGCCCCTCTTTTCAAATCAAGGGGCATGTATTCCCACTTACTTTTTTGCCCCGATTCCAATGGTGGTGGTCCTATCTCTCTACGACCTCAGGAAGTGGGTGTAAACGCCTACTTCCGGTCCCCAGCCTTAAACGCCTACTTCCGGTCCCCAGACCCCCTTTTCAAATCAAGGGGCATGTATTCCCACTTACTCTTTTGCCCCGATTCCAATGGTGGTGGTCCTGTCTCTCTACGACCTCAGGAAGTGGGTGTAAACGCCTACTTCCTGTCCCCAGCCATAAACGCCTACTTCCGGTCCCCAGCCCCCCTTTTCAAATCAAGGGGCATGTATTCCCACTTACTTTTTTGCCCCGATTCCAATGGTGGTGGTCCTGTCTCTCTACGACCTCAGGAAGTGGGTGTAAACACCAACTTCCTGTCCCCAGCCGTAAACATCTACTTCCGGTCCCCAGCCCCCCTTTTCAAATCAAGGGGCATGTATTCCCACTTACTTTTTTGCCCCGATTCCAATGGTCGTGGTCCTGTCTCTCTACGACCTCAGGAAGTGGGTGTAAACGCCTACTTCCGGTCCCCAGCCTTAAACGCCTACTTCCGGTCCCCAGCCCCCCTTTTCAAATCAAGGGGCATGTATTCCCACTTACTTTTTTGCCCCGATTCCAATGGTGGTGGTCCTGTCTCTCTACGACCTCAGGAAGTGGGTGTAAACACCAACTTCCTGTCCCCAGCCGTAAACATCTACTTCCGGTCCCCAGCCCCCCTTTTCAAATCAAGGGGCATGTATTCCCACTTACTTTTTTGCCCCGATTCCAATGGTGGTGGTCCTGTCTCTCTACGACCTCAGGAAGTGGGTGTAAACGCCTACTTCCTGTCCCCAGCCGTAAACGCCTACTTCCGGTCCCCAGCACCCCTTTTCAAATCAAGGGGCATGTATTCCCACTTACTTTTTTGCCCCGATTCCAATGGTGGTGGTCCTGTCTCTCTACGACCTCAGGAAGTGGGTGTAAACGCCTACTTCCTGTCCCCAGCCGTAAACGCCTACTTCCGGTCCCCAGCCCCCCTTTTCAAATCAAGGGGCATGTATTCCCACTTACTTCTTTGCCCCGATTCCAATGGTCGTGGTCCTGTCTCTCTACGACCTCAGGAAGTGGGTGTAAACACCAACTTCCTGTCCCCAGCCGTAAACATCTACTTCCGGTCCCCAGCCCCTCTTTTCAAATCAAGGGGCATGTATTCCCACTTACTTTTTTGCCCCGATTCCAATGGTGGTGGTCCTATCTCTCTACGACCTCAGGAAGTGGGTGTAAACGCCTACTTCCGGTCCCCAGCCTTAAACGCCTACTTCCGGTCCCCAGACCCCCTTTTCAAATCAAGGGGCATGTATTCCCACTTACTTTTTTTCCCCGATTCCAATGGTGGTGGTCCTGTCTCTCTACGACCTCAGGAAGTGGGTGTAAACGCCTACTTCCTGTCCCCAGCCGTAAACGCCTACTTCCGGTCCCCAGCCCCCCTTTTCAAATCAAGGGGCATGTATTCCCACTTACTTTTTTGCCCCGATTCCAATGGTGGTGGTCCTGTCTCTCTACGACCTCAGGAAGTGGGTGTAAACACCAACTTCCTGTCCCCAGCCGTAAACATCTACTTCCGGTCCCCAGCCCCCCTTTTCAAATCAAGGGGCATGTATTCCCACTTACTTTTTTGCCCCGATTCCAATGGTGGTGGTCCTGTCTCTCTACGACCTCAGTAAGTGGGTGTAAACGCCTACTTCCTGTCCCCAGCCGTAAACGCCTACTTCCGGTCCCCAGCCCCCCTTTTCAAATCAAGGGGCATGTATTCCCACTTACTTCTTTGCCCCGATTCCAATGGTCGTGGTCCTGTCTCTCTACGACCTCAGGAAGTGGGTGTAAACACCAACTTCCTGTCCCCAGCCGTAAACATCTACTTCCGGTCCCCAGCCCCTCTTTTCAAATCAAGGGGCATGTATTCCCACTTACTTTTTTGCCCCGATTCCAATGGTGGTGGTCCTATCTCTCTACGACCTCAGGAAGTGGGTGTAAACGCCTACTTCCGGTCCCCAGCCTTAAACGCCTACTTCCGGTCCCCAGACCCCCTTTTCAAATCAAGGGGCATGTATTCCCACTTACTTTTTTTCCCCGATTCCAATGGTGGTGGTCCTGTCTCTCTACGACCTCAGGAAGTGGGTGTAAACGCCTACTTCCTGTCCCCAGCCGTAAACGCCTACTTCCGGTCCCCAGCCCCCCTTTTCAAATCAAGGGGCATGTATTCCCACTTACTTTTTTGCCCCGATTCCAATGGTGGTGGTCCTGTCTCTCTACGACCTCAGGAAGTGGGTGTAAACACCAACTTCCTGTCCCCAGCCGTAAACATCTACTTCCGGTCCCCAGCCCCCCTTTTCAAATCAAGGGGCATGTATTCCCACTTACTTTTTTGCCCCGATTCCAATGGTGGTGGTCCTGTCTCTCTACGACCTCAGGAAGTGGGTGTAAACGCCTACTTCCTGTCCCCAGCCGTAAACGCCTACTTCCGGTCCCCAGCCCCCCTTTTCAAATCAAGGGGCATGTATTCCCACTTACTTCTTTGCCCCGATTCCAATGGTCGTGGTCCTGTCTCTCTACGACCTCAGGAAGTGGGTGTAAACACCAACTTCCTGTCCCCAGCCGTAAACATCTACTTCCGGTCCCCAGCCCCCCTTTTCAAATCAAGGGGCATGTATTCCCACTTACTTTTTTGCCCCGATTCCAATGGTGGTGGTCCTGTCTCTCTACGACCTCAGGAAGTGGGTGTAAACGCCTACTTCCTGTCCCCAGCCGTAAACGCCTACTTCCGGTCCCCAGCCCCCCTTTTCAAATCAAGGGGCATGTATTCCCACTTACTTCTTTGCCCCGATTCCAATGGTCGTGGTCCTGTCTCTCTACGACCTCAGGAAGTGGGTGTAAACACCAACTTCCTGTCCCCAGCCGTAAACATCTACTTCCGGTCCCCAGCCCCTCTTTTCAAATCAAGGGGCATGTATTCCCACTTACTTTTTTGCCCCGATTCCAATGGTGGTGGTCCTATCTCTCTACGACCTCAGGAAGTGGGTGTAAACGCCTACTTCCGGTCCCCAGCCTTAAACGCCTACTTCCGGTCCCCAGACCCCCTTTTCAAATCAAGGGGCATGTATTCCCACTTACTTTTTTTCCCCGATTCCAATGGTGGTGGTCCTGTCTCTCTACGACCTCAGGAAGTGGGTGTAAACGCCTACTTCCTGTCCCCAGCCGTAAACGCCTACTTCCGGTCCCCAGCCCCCCTTTTCAAATCAAGGGGCATGTATTCCCACTTACTTTTTTGCCCCGATTCCAATGGTGGTGGTCCTGTCTCTCTACGACCTCAGGAAGTGGGTGTAAACACCAACTTCCTGTCCCCAGCCGTAAACATCTACTTCCGGTCCCCAGCCCCCCTTTTCAAATCAAGGGGCATGTATTCCCACTTACTTTTTTGCCCCGATTCCAATGGTGGTGGTCCTGTCTCTCTACGACCTCAGGAAGTGGGTGTAAACGCCTACTTCCTGTCCCCAGCCGTAAACGCCTACTTCCGGTCCCCAGCCCCCCTTTTCAAATCAAGGGGCATGTATTCCCACTTACTTCTTTGCCCCGATTCCAATGGTCGTGGTCCTGTCTCTCTACGACCTCAGGAAGTGGGTGTAAACACCAACTTCCTGTCCCCAGCCGTAAACATCTACTTCCGGTCCCCAGCCCCTCTTTTCAAATCAAGGGGCATGTATTCCCACTTACTTTTTTGCCCCGATTCCAATGGTGGTGGTCCTATCTCTCTACGACCTCAGGAAGTGGGTGTAAACGCCTACTTCCGGTCCCCAGCCTTAAACGCCTACTTCCGGTCCCCAGACCCCCTTTTCAAATCAAGGGGCATGTATTCCCACTTACTTTTTTTCCCCGATTCCAATGGTGGTGGTCCTGTCTCTCTACGACCTCAGGAAGTGGGTGTAAACGCCTACTTCCTGTCCCCAGCCGTAAACGCCTACTTCCGGTCCCCAGCCCCCCTTTTCAAATCAAGGGGCATGTATTCCCACTTACTTTTTTGCCCCGATTCCAATGGTGGTGGTCCTGTCTCTCTACGACCTCAGGAAGTGGGTGTAAACACCAACTTCCTGTCCCCAGCCGTAAACATCTACTTCCGGTCCCCAGCCCCCCTTTTCAAATCAAGGGGCATGTATTCCCACTTACTTTTTTGCCCCGATTCCAATGGTGGTGGTCCTGTCTCTCTACGACCTCAGGAAGTGGGTGTAAACGCCTACTTCCTGTCCCCAGCCGTAAACGCCTACTTCCGGTCCCCAGCACCCCTTTTCAAATCAAGGGGCATGTATTCCCACTTACTTTTTTGCCCCGATTCCAATGGTGGTGGTCCTGTCTCTCTACGACCTCAGGAAGTGGGTGTAAACGCCTACTTCCTGTCCCCAGCCGTAAACGCCTACTTCCGGTCCCCAGCCCCCCTTTTCAAATCAAGGGGCATGTATTCCCACTTACTTTTTTGCCCCGATTCCAAGGGTGGTGGTCCTGTCTCTCTACGACCTCAGGAAGTGGGTGTAAACACCAACTTCCTGTCCCCAGCCGTAAACATCTACTTCCGGTCCCCAGCCCCCCTTTTCAAATCAAGGGGCATGTATTCCCACTTACTTTTTTGCCCCGATTCCAATGGTGGTGGTCCTGTCTCTCTACGACCTCAGGAAGTGGGTGTAAACGCCTACTTCCTGTCCCCAGCCGTAAACGCCTACTTCCGGTCCCCAGCACCCCTTTTCAAATCAAGGGGCATGTATTCCCACTTACTTTTTTGCCCCGATTCCAATGGTGGTGGTCCTGTCTCTCTACGACCTCAGGAAGTGGGTGTAAACGCCTACTTCCTGTCCCCAGCCGTAAACGCCTACTTCCGGTCCCCAGCCCCCCTTTTCAAATCAAGGGGCATGTATTCCCACTTACTTTTTTGCCCCGATTCCAAGGGTGGTGGTCCTGTCTCTCTACGACCTCAAGAAGTGGGTGTAAACGCCTACTTCCGGTCACCAGCCTTAAACGCCTACTTCCGGTCCCCAGACCCCCTTTTCAAATCAAGGGGCATGTATTCCCACTTACTTTTTTGCCCCGATTCCAATGGTGGTGGTCCTGTCTCTCTACGACCTCAGGAAGTGGGTGTAAACGCCTACTTCCTGTCCCCAGCCGTAAACGCCTACTTCCGGTCCCCAGCCCCCCTTTTCAAATCAAGGGGCATGTATTCCCACTTACTTCTTTGCCCCGATTCCAATGGTCGTGGTCCTGTCTCTCTACGACCTCAGGAAGTGGGTGTAAACACCAACTTCCTGTCCCCAGCCGTAAACATCTACTTCCGGTCCCCAGCCCCTCTTTTCAAATCAAGGGGCATGTATTCCCACTTACTTTTTTGCCCCGATTCCAATGGTGGTGGTCCTATCTCTCTACGACCTCAGGAAGTGGGTGTAAACGCCTACTTCCGGTCCCCAGCCTTAAACGCCTACTTCCGGTCCCCAGACCCCCTTTTCAAATCAAGGGGCATGTATTCCCACTTACTCTTTTGCCCCGATTCCAATGGTGGTGGTCCTGTCTCTCTACGACCTCAGGAAGTGGGTGTAAACGCCTACTTCCTGTCCCCAGCCATAAACGCCTACTTCCGGTCCCCAGCCCCCCTTTTCAAATCAAGGGGCATGTATTCCCACTTACTTTTTTGCCCCGATTCCAATGGTGGTGGTCCTGTCTCTCTACGACCTCAGGAAGTGGGTGTAAACACCAACTTCCTGTCCCCAGCCGTAAACATCTACTTCCGGTCCCCAGCCCCCCTTTTCAAATCAAGGGGCATGTATTCCCACTTACTTTTTTGCCCCGATTCCAATGGTCGTGGTCCTGTCTCTCTACGACCTCAGGAAGTGGGTGTAAACGCCTACTTCCTGTCCCCAGCCGTAAACGCCTACTTCCGGTCCCCAGCCCCCCTTTTCAAATCAAGGGGCATGTATTCCCACTTACTTTTTTGCCCCGATTCCAATGGTGGTGGTCCTGTCTCTCTACGACCTCAGGAAGTGGGTGTAAACACCAACTTCCTGTCCCCAGCCGTAAACATCTACTTCCGGTCCCCAGCCCCCCTTTTCAAATCAAGGGGCATGTATTCCCACTTACTTTTTTGCCCCGATTCCAATGGTCGTGGTCCTGTCTCTCTACGACCTCAGGAAGTGGGTGTAAACACCAACTTCCTGTCCCCAGCCGTAAACATCTACTTCCGGTCCCCAGCCCCTCTTTTCAAATCAAGGGGCATGTATTCCCACTTACTTTTTTGCCCCGATTCCAATGGTGGTGGTCCTATCTCTCTACGACCTCAGGAAGTGGGTGTAAACGCCTACTTCCGGTCCCCAGCCTTAAACGCCTACTTCCGGTCCCCAGACCCCCTTTTCAAATCAAGGGGCATGTATTCCCACTTACTTTTTTGCCCCGATTCCAATGGTGGTGGTCCTGTCTCTCTACGACCTCAGGAAGTGGGTGTAAACGCCTACTTCCTGTCCCCAGCCGTAAACGCCTACTTCCGGTCCCCAGCCCCCCTTTTCAAATCAAGGGGCATGTATTCCCACTTACTTTTTTGCCCCGATTCCAATGGTGGTGGTCCTGTCTCTCTACGACCTCAGGAAGTGGGTGTAAACACCAACTTCCTGTCCCCAGCCGTAAACATCTACTTCCGGTCCCCAGCCCCCCTTTTCAAATCAAGGGGCATGTATTCCCACTTACTTTTTTGCCCCGATTCCAATGGTGGTGGTCCTGTCTCTCTACGACCTCAGGAAGTGGGTGTAAACGCCTACTTCCTGTCCCCAGCCGTAAACGCCTACTTCCGGTCCCCAGCACCCCTTTTCAAATCAAGGGGCATGTATTCCCACTTACTTTTTTGCCCCGATTCCAATGGTGGTGGTCCTGTCTCTCTACGACCTCAGGAAGTGGGTGTAAACGCCTACTTCCTGTCCCCAGCCGTAAACGCCTACTTCCGGTCCCCAGCCCCCCTTTTCAAATCAAGGGGCATGTATTCCCACTTACTTTTTTGCCCCGATTCCAAGGGTGGTGGTCCTGTCTCTCTACGACCTCAAGAAGTGGGTGTAAACGCCTACTTCCGGTCACCAGCCTTAAACGCCTACTTCCGGTCCCCAGACCCCCTTTTCAAATCAAGGGGCATGTATTCCCACTTACTTTTTTGCCCCGATTCCAATGGTGGTGGTCCTGTCTCTCTACGACCTCAGGAAGTGGGTGTAAACGCCTACTTCCTGTCCCCAGCCGTAAACGCCTACTTCCGGTCCCCAGCCCCCCTTTTCAAATCAAGGGGCATGTATTCCCACTTACTTCTTTGCCCCGATTCCAATGGTCGTGGTCCTGTCTCTCTACGACCTCAGGAAGTGGGTGTAAACACCAACTTCCTGTCCCCAGCCGTAAACATCTACTTCCGGTCCCCAGCCCCTCTTTTCAAATCAAGGGGCATGTATTCCCACTTACTTTTTTGCCCCGATTCCAATGGTGGTGGTCCTATCTCTCTACGACGTCAGGAAGTGGGTGTAAACGCCTACTTCCGGTCCCCAGCCTTAAACGCCTACTTCCGGTCCCCAGACCCCCTTTTCAAATCAAGGGGCATGTATTCCCACTTACTCTTTTGCCCCGATTCCAATGGTGGTGGTCCTGTCTCTCTACGACCTCAGGAAGTGGGTGTAAACGCCTACTTCCTGTCCCCAGCCATAAACGCCTACTTCCGGTCCCCAGCCCCCCTTTTCAAATCAAGGGGCATGTATTCCCACTTACTTTTTTGCCCCGATTCCAATGGTGGTGGTCCTGTCTCTCTACGACCTCAGGAAGTGGGTGTAAACACCAACTTCCTGTCCCCAGCCGTAAACATCTACTTCCGGTCCCCAGCCCCCCTTTTCAAATCAAGGGGCATGTATTCCCACTTACTTTTTTGCCCCGATTCCAATGGTGGTGGTCCTGTCTCTCTACGACCTCAGGAAGTGGGTGTAAACGCCTACTTCCTGTCCCCAGCCGTAAACGCCTACTTCCGGTCCCCAGCCCCCCTTTTCAAATCAAGGGGCATGTATTCCCACTTACTTCTTTGCCCCGATTCCAATGGTCGTGGTCCTGTCTCTCTACGACCTCAGGAAGTGGGTGTAAACACCAACTTCCTGTCCCCAGCCGTAAACATCTACTTCCGGTCCCCAGCCCCTCTTTTCAAATCAAGGGGCATGTATTCCCACTTACTTTTTTGCCCCGATTCCAATGGTGGTGGTCCTATCTCTCTACGACCTCAGGAAGTGGGTGTAAACGCCTACTTCCGGTCCCCAGCCTTAAACACCTACTTCCGGTCCCCAGACCCCCTTTTCAAATCAAGGGGCATGTATTCCCACTTACTTTTTTCCCCCGATTCCAATGGTGGTGGTCCTGTCTCTCTACGACCTCAGGAAGTGGG
This sequence comes from Protomyctophum parallelum, assembly GCF_964188405.1. Classification (NCBI taxonomy): domain Eukaryota; kingdom Metazoa; phylum Chordata; class Actinopteri; order Myctophiformes; family Myctophidae; genus Protomyctophum; species Protomyctophum parallelum. Next base: position 127,199 of record NC_139705.1, read on the forward strand.
TGTAAACGCCTACTTCCTGTCCCCAGCCGTAAACGCCTACTTCCGGTCCCCAGCCCCCCTTTTCAAATCAAGGGGCATGTATTCCCACTTACTTTTTTGCCCCGATTCCAATGGTGGTGGTCCTGTCTCTCTACGACCTCAGGAAGTGGGTGTAAACACCAACTTCCTGTCCCCAGCCGTAAACATCTACTTCCGGTCCCCAGCCCCCCTTTTCAAATCAAGGGGCATGTATTCCCACTTACTTTTTTGCCCCGATTCCAATGGTGGTGGTCCTGTCTCTCTACGACCTCAGTAAGTGGGTGTAAACGCCTACTTCCTGTCCCCAGCCGTAAACGCCTACTTCCGGTCCCCAGCCCCCCTTTTCAAATCAAGGGGCATGTATTCCCACTTACTTCTTTGCCCCGATTCCAATGGTCGTGGTCCTGTCTCTCTACGACCTCAGGAAGTGGGTGTAAACACCAACTTCCTGTCCCCAGCCGTAAACATCTACTTCCGGTCCCCAGCCCCTCTTTTCAAATCAAGGGGCATGTATTCCCACTTACTTTTTTGCCCCGATTCCAATGGTGGTGGTCCTATCTCTCTACGACCTCAGGAAGTGGGTGTAAACGCCTACTTCCGGTCCCCAGCCTTAAACGCCTACTTCCGGTCCCCAGACCCCCTTTTCAAATCAAGGGGCATGTATTCCCACTTACTTTTTTCCCCCGATTCCAATGGTGGTGGTCCTGTCTCTCTACGACCTCAGGAAGTGGGTGTAAACGCCTACTTCCTGTCCCCAGCCGTAAACGCCTACTTCCGGTCCCCAGCCCCCCTTTTCAAATCAAGGGGCATGTATTCCCACTTACTTTTTTGCCCCGATTCCAATGGTGGTGGTCCTGTCTCTCTACGACCTCAGGAAGTGGGTGTAAACACCAACTTCCTGTCCCCAGCCGTAAACATCTACTTCCGGTCCCCAGCCCCCCTTTTCAAATCAAGGGGCATGTATTCCCACTTACTTTTTTGCCCCGATTCCAATGGTGGTGGTCCTGTCTCTCTACGACCTCAGGAAGTGGGTGTAAACGCCTACTTCCTGTCCCCAGCCGTAAACGCCTACTTCCGGTCCCCAGCACCCCTTTTCAAATCAAGGGGCATGTATTCCCACTTACTTTTTTGCCCCGATTCCAATGGTGGTGGTCCTGTCTCTCTACGACCTCAGGAAGTGGGTGTAAACACCAACTTCCTGTCCCCAGCCGTAAACATCTACTTCCGGTCCCCAGCCCCTCTTTTCAAATCAAGGGGCATGTATTCCCACTTACTTTTTTGCCCCGATTCCAATGGTGGTGGTCCTATCTCTCTACGACCTCAGGAAGTGGGTGTAAACGCCTACTTCCGGTCCCCAGCCTTAAACACCTACTTCCGGTCCCCAGACCCCCTTTTCAAATCAAGGGGCATGTATTCCCACTTACTTTTTTCCCCCGATTCCAATGGTGGTGGTCCTGTCTCTCTACGACCTCAGGAAGTGGGTGTAAACGCCTACTTCCTGTCCCCAGCCGTAAACGCCTACTTCCGGTCCCCAGCCCCCCTTTTCAAATCAAGGGGCATGTATTCCCACTTACTTTTTTGCCCCGATTCCAATGGTGGTGGTCCTGTCTCTCTACGACCTCAGGAAGTGGGTGTAAACACCAACTTCCTGTCCCCAGCCGTAAACATCTACTTCCGGTCCCCAGCCCCCCTTTTCAAATCAAGGGGCATGTATTCCCACTTACTTTTTTGCCCCGATTCCAATGGTGGTGGTCCTGTCTCTCTACGACCTCAGTAAGTGGGTGTAAACGCCTACTTCCTGTCCCCAGCCGTAAACGCCTACTTCCGGTCCCCAGCCCCCCTTTTCAAATCAAGGGGCATGTATTCCCACTTACTTCTTTGCCCCGATTCCAATGGTCGTGGTCCTGTCTCTCTACGACCTCAGGAAGTGGGTGTAAACACCAACTTCCTGTCCCCAGCCGTAAACATCTACTTCCGGTCCCCAGCCCCTCTTTTCAAATCAAGGGGCATGTATTCCCACTTACTTTTTTGCCCCGATTCCAATGGTGGTGGTCCTATCTCTCTACGACCTCAGGAAGTGGGTGTAAACGCCTACTTCCGGTCCCCAGCCTTAAACGCCTACTTCCGGTCCCCAGACCCCCTTTTCAAATCAAGGGGCATGTATTCCCACTTACTTTTTTCCCCCGATTCCAATGGTGGTGGTCCTGTCTCTCTACGACCTCAGGAAGTGGGTGTAAACGCCTACTTCCTGTCCCCAGCCGTAAACGCCTACTTCCGGTCCCCAGCCCCCCTTTTCAAATCAAGGGGCATGTATTCCCACTTACTTTTTTGCCCCGATTCCAATGGTGGTGGTCCTGTCTCTCTACGACCTCAGGAAGTGGGTGTAAACACCAACTTCCTGTCCCCAGCCGTAAACATCTACTTCCGGTCCCCAGCCCCCCTTTTCAAATCAAGGGGCATGTATTCCCACTTACTTTTTTGCCCCGATTCCAATGGTGGTGGTCCTGTCTCTCTACGACCTCAGGAAGTGGGTGTAAACGCCTACTTCCTGTCCCCAGCCGTAAACGCCTACTTCCGGTCCCCAGCACCCCTTTTCAAATCAAGGGGCATGTATTCCCACTTACTTTTTTGCCCCGATTCCAATGGTGGTGGTCCTGTCTCTCTACGACCTCAGGAAGTGGGTGTAAACGCCTACTTCCTGTCCCCAGCCGTAAACGCCTACTTCCGGTCCCCAGCCCCCCTTTTCAAATCAAGGGGCATGTATTCCCACTTACTTCTTTGCCCCGATTCCAATGGTCGTGGTCCTGTCTCTCTACGACCTCAGGAAGTGGGTGTAAACACCAACTTCCTGTCCCCAGCCGTAAACATCTACTTCCGGTCCCCAGCCCCTCTTTTCAAATCAAGGGGCATGTATTCCCACTTACTTTTTTGCCCCGATTCCAATGGTGGTGGTCCTATCTCTCTACGACCTCAGGAAGTGGGTGTAAACGCCTACTTCCGGTCCCCAGCCTTAAACGCCTACTTCCGGTCCCCAGACCCCCTTTTCAAATCAAGGGGCATGTATTCCCACTTACTTTTTTTCCCCGATTCCAATGGTGGTGGTCCTGTCTCTCTACGACCTCAGGAAGTGGGTGTAAACGCCTACTTCCTGTCCCCAGCCGTAAACGCCTACTTCCGGTCCCCAGCCCCCCTTTTCAAATCAAGGGGCATGTATTCCCACTTACTTTTTTGCCCCGATTCCAATGGTGGTGGTCCTGTCTCTCTACGACCTCAGGAAGTGGGTGTAAACACCAACTTCCTGTCCCCAGCCGTAAACATCTACTTCCGGTCCCCAGCCCCCCTTTTCAAATCAAGGGGCATGTATTCCCACTTACTTTTTTGCCCCGATTCCAATGGTGGTGGTCCTGTCTCTCTACGACCTCAGGAAGTGGGTGTAAACGCCTACTTCCTGTCCCCAGCCGTAAACGCCTACTTCCGGTCCCCAGCACCCCTTTTCAAATCAAGGGGCATGTATTCCCACTTACTTTTTTGCCCCGATTCCAATGGTGGTGGTCCTGTCTCTCTACGACCTCAGGAAGTGGGTGTAAACGCCTACTTCCTGTCCCCAGCCGTAAACGCCTACTTCCGGTCCCCAGCCCCCCTTTTCAAATCAAGGGGCATGTATTCCCACTTACTTTTTTGCCCCGATTCCAATGGTGGTGGTCCTGTCTCTCTACGACCTCAGGAAGTGGGTGTAAACGCCTACTTCCTGTCCCCAGCCGTAAACGCCTACTTCCGGTCCCCAGCCCCCCTTTTCAAATCAAGGGGCATGTATTCCCACTTACTTCTTTGCCCCGATTCCAATGGTCGTGGTCCTGTCTCTCTACGACCTCAGGAAGTGGGTGTAAACACCAACTTCCTGTCCCCAGCCGTAAACATCTACTTCCGGTCCCCAGCCCCTCTTTTCAAATCAAGGGGCATGTATTCCCACTTACTTTTTTGCCCCGATTCCAATGGTGGTGGTCCTATCTCTCTACGACCTCAGGAAGTGGGTGTAAACGCCTACTTCCGGTCCCCAGCCTTAAACGCCTACTTCCGGTCCCCAGACCCCCTTTTCAAATCAAGGGGCATGTATTCCCACTTACTTTTTTTCCCCGATTCCAATGGTGGTGGTCCTGTCTCTCTACGACCTCAGGAAGTGGGTGTAAACGCCTACTTCCTGTCCCCAGCCGTAAACGCCTACTTCCGGTCCCCAGCCCCCCTTTTCAAATCAAGGGGCATGTATTCCCACTTACTTTTTTGCCCCGATTCCAATGGTGGTGGTCCTGTCTCTCTACGACCTCAGGAAGTGGGTGTAAACACCAACTTCCTGTCCCCAGCCGTAAACATCTACTTCCGGTCCCCAGCCCCCCTTTTCAAATCAAGGGGCATGTATTCCCACTTACTTTTTTGCCCCGATTCCAATGGTGGTGGTCCTGTCTCTCTACGACCTCAGGAAGTGGGTGTAAACGCCTACTTCCTGTCCCCAGCCGTAAACGCCTACTTCCGGTCCCCAGCACCCCTTTTCAAATCAAGGGGCATGTATTCCCACTTACTTTTTTGCCCCGATTCCAATGGTGGTGGTCCTGTCTCTCTACGACCTCAGGAAGTGGGTGTAAACGCCTACTTCCTGTCCCCAGCCGTAAACGCCTACTTCCGGTCCCCAGCCCCCCTTTTCAAATCAAGGGGCATGTATTCCCACTTACTTCTTTGCCCCGATTCCAATGGTCGTGGTCCTGTCTCTCTACGACCTCAGGAAGTGGGTGTAAACACCAACTTCCTGTCCCCAGCCGTAAACATCTACTTCCGGTCCCCAGCCCCTCTTTTCAAATCAAGGGGCATGTATTCCCACTTACTTTTTTGCCCCGATTCCAATGGTGGTGGTCCTATCTCTCTACGACCTCAGGAAGTGGGTGTAAACGCCTACTTCCGGTCCCCAGCCTTAAACGCCTACTTCCGGTCCCCAGACCCCCTTTTCAAATCAAGGGGCATGTATTCCCACTTACTTTTTTTCCCCGATTCCAATGGTGGTGGTCCTGTCTCTCTACGACCTCAGGAAGTGGGTGTAAACGCCTACTTCCTGTCCCCAGCCGTAAACGCCTACTTCCGGTCCCCAGCCCCCCTTTTCAAATCAAGGGGCATGTATTCCCACTTACTTTTTTGCCCCGATTCCAATGGTGGTGGTCCTGTCTCTCTACGACCTCAGGAAGTGGGTGTAAACACCAACTTCCTGTCCCCAGCCGTAAACATCTACTTCCGGTCCCCAGCCCCCCTTTTCAAATCAAGGGGCATGTATTCCCACTTACTTTTTTGCCCCGATTCCAATGGTGGTGGTCCTGTCTCTCTACGACCTCAGGAAGTGGGTGTAAACGCCTACTTCCTGTCCCCAGCCGTAAACGCCTACTTCCGGTCCCCAGCACCCCTTTTCAAATCAAGGGGCATGTATTCCCACTTACTTTTTTGCCCCGATTCCAATGGTGGTGGTCCTGTCTCTCTACGACCTCAGGAAGTGGGTGTAAACGCCTACTTCCTGTCCCCAGCCGTAAACGCCTACTTCCGGTCCCCAGCCCCCCTTTTCAAATCAAGGGGCATGTATTCCCACTTACTTTTTTGCCCCGATTCCAATGGTGGTGGTCCTGTCTCTCTACGACCTCAAGAAGTGGGTGTAAACGCCTACTTCCGGTCCCCAGCCTTAAACGCCTACTTCCGGTCCCCAGACCCCCTTTTCAAATCAAGGGGCATGTATTCCCACTTACTTTTTTGCCCCGATTCCAATGGTGGTGGTCCTGTCTCTCTACGACCTCAGGAAGAGGGTGTAAACGCCTACTTCCTGTCCCCAGCCGTAAACGCCTACTTCCGGTCCCCAGCCCCCCTTTTCAAATCAAGGGGCATGTATTCCCACTTACTTCTTTGCCCCGATTCCAATGGTCGTGGTCCTGTCTCTCTACGACCTCAGGAAGTGGGTGTAAACACCAACTTCCTGTCCCCAGCCGTAAACATCTACTTCCGGTCCCCAGCCCCTCTTTTCAAATCAAGGGGCATGTATTCCCACTTACTTTTTTGCCCCGATTCCAATGGTGGTGGTCCTATCTCTCTACGACCTCAGGAAGTGGGTGTAAACGCCTACTTCCGGTCCCCAGCCTTAAACGCCTACTTCCGGTCCCCAGACCCCCTTTTCAAATCAAGGGGCATGTATTCCCACTTACTCTTTTGCCCCGATTCCAATGGTGGTGGTCCTGTCTCTCTACGACCTCAGGAAGTGGGTGTAAACGCCTACTTCCTGTCCCCAGCCATAAACGCCTACTTCCGGTCCCCAGCCCCCCTTTTCAAATCAAGGGGCATGTATTCCCACTTACTTTTTTGCCCCGATTCCAATGGTGGTGGTCCTGTCTCTCTACGACCTCAGGAAGTGGGTGTAAACACCAACTTCCTGTCCCCAGCCGTAAACATCTACTTCCGGTCCCCAGCCCCCCTTTTCAAATCAAGGGGCATGTATTCCCACTTACTTTTTTGCCCCGATTCCAATGGTGGTGGTCCTGTCTCTCTACGACCTCAGGAAGTGGGTGTAAACGCCTACTTCCTGTCCCCAGCCGTAAACGCCTACTTCCGGTCCCCAGCCCCCCTTTTCAAATCAAGGGGCATGTATTCCCACTTACTTCTTTGCCCCGATTCCAATGGTCGTGGTCCTGTCTCTCTACGACCTCAGGAAGTGGGTGTAAACACCAACTTCCTGTCCCCAGCCGTAAACATCTACTTCCGGTCCCCAGCCCCTCTTTTCAAATCAAGGGGCATGTATTCCCACTTACTTTTTTGCCCCGATTCCAATGGTGGTGGTCCTATCTCTCTACGACCTCAGGAAGTGGGTGTAAACGCCTACTTCCTGTCCCCAGCCGTAAACGCCTACTTCCGGTCCCCAGCCCCCCTTTTCAAATCAAGTGGCATGTATTCCCACTTACTTTTTTGCCCCGATTCCAATGGTGGTGGTCCTGTCTCTCTACGACCTCAGGAAGTGGGTGTAAACGCCTACTTCCTGTCCCCAGCCGTAAACGCCTACTTCCGGTCCCCAGAACCCCTTTTCAAATCAAGGGGCATGTATTCCCACTTACTTTTTTGCCCCGATTCCAATGGTGGTGGTCCTGTCTCTCTACGACCTCAGGAAGTGGGTGTAAACGCCTACTTCCTGTCCCCAGCCGTAAACGCCTACTTCCGGTCCCCAGCCCCCCTTTTCAAATCAAGGGGCATGTATTCCCACTTACTTTTTTGCCCCGATTCCAATGGTGGTGGTCCTGTCTCTCTACGACCTCAAGAAGTGGGTGTAAACGCCTACTTCCGGTCCCCAGCCTTAAACGCCTACTTCCGGTCCCCAGACCCCCTTTTCAAATCAAGGGGCATGTATTCCCACTTACTTTTTTGCCCCGATTCCAATGGTGGTGGTCCTGTCTCTCTACGACCTCAGGAAGTGGGTGTAAACGCCTACTTCCTGTCCCCAGCCGTAAACGCCTACTTCCGGTCCCCAGAACCCCTTTTCAAATCAAGGGGCATGTATTCCCACTTACTTTTTTGCCCCGATTCCAATGGTGGTGGTCCTGTCTCTCTACGACCTCAGGAAGTGGGTGTAAACGCCTACTTCCTGTCCCCAGCCGTAAACGCCTACTTCCGGTCCCCAGCCCCCCTTTTCAAATCAAGGGGCATGTATTCCCACTTACTTTTTTGCCCCGATTCCAATGGTGGTGGTCCTGTCTCTCTACGACCTCAAGAAGTGGGTGTAAACGCCTACTTCCGGTCCCCAGCCTTAAACGCCTACTTCCGGTCCCCAGACCCCCTTTTCAAATCAAGGGGCATGTATTCCCACTTACTTTTTTGCCCCGATTCCAATGGTGGTGGTCCTGTCTCTCTACGACCTCAGGAAGTGGGTGTAAACGCCTACTTCCTGTCCCCAGCCGTAAACGCCTACTTCCGGTCCCCAGCCCCCCTTTTCAAATCAAGGGGCATGTATTCCCACTTACTTCTTTGCCCCGATTCCAATGGTCGTGGTCCTGTCTCTCTACGACCTCAGGAAGTGGGTGTAAACACCAACTTCCTGTCCCCAGCCGTAAACATCTACTTCCGGTCCCCAGCCCCTCTTTTCAAATCAAGGGGCATGTATTCCCACTTACTTTTTTGCCCCGATTCCAATGGTGGTGGTCCTATCTCTCTACGACCTCAGGAAGTGGGTGTAAACGCCTACTTCCGGCCCCCAGCCTTAAACGCCTACTTCCGGTCCCCAGACCCCCTTTTCAAATCAAGGGGCATGTATTCCCACTTACTTTTTTGCCCCGATTCCAATGGTAGTGGTCCTGTCTCTCTACGACCTCAGGAAGTGGGTGTAAACACCAACTTCCGGTCCCCAGCCTTAAACGCCTACTTCCGGTCCCCAGACCCCCTTTTCAAATCAAGGGGCATGTATTCCCACTTACTTTTTTGCCCCGATTCCAATGGTCGTGGTCCTGTCTCTCTACGACCTCAGGAAGTGGGTGTAAACACCAACTTCCTGTCCCCAGCCGTAAACGCCTACTTCCGGTCCCCAGACCCCCTTTTCAAATCAAGGGGCATGTATTCCCACTTACTTTTTTGCCCCGATTCCAATGGTGGTGGTCCTGTCTCTCTACGACGTCAGGAAGTGGGTGTAAACGCCTACTTCCTGTCCCCAGCCGTAAACGCCTACTTCCGGTCCCCAGCCCCCCTTTTCAAATCAAGGGGCATGTATTCCCACTTACTTCTTTGCCCCGATTCCAATGGTCGTGGTCCTGTCTCTCTACGACCTCAGGAAGTGGGTGTAAACACCAACTTCCTGTCCCCAGCCGTAAACATCTACTTCCGGTCCCCAGCCCCTCTTTTCAAATCAAGGGGCATGTATTCCCACTTACGTTTTTGCCCCGATTCCAATGGTGGTGGTCCTATCTCTCTACGACCTCAGGAAGTGGGTGTAAACGCCTACTTCCGGCCCCCAGCCTTAAACGCCTACTTCCGGTCCCCAGACCCCCTTTTCAAATCAAGGGGCATGTATTCCCACTTACTTTTTTGCCCCGATTCCAATGGTGGTGGTCCTGTCTCTCTACGACCTCAGGAAGTGGGTGTAAACACCAACTTCCGGTCCCCAGCCTTAAACGCCTACTTCCGGTCCCCAGACCCCCTTTTCAAATCAAGGGGCATGTATTCCCACTTACTTTTTTGCCCCGATTCCAATGGTCGTGGTCCTGTCTCTCTACGACCTCAGGAAGTGGGTGTAAACACCAACTTCCTGTCCCCAGCCGTAAACGCCTACTTCCGGTCCCCAGCCCCCCTTTTCAAATCAAGTGGCATGTATTCCCACTTACTTTTTTGCCCCGATTCCAATGGTGGTGGTCCTGTCTCTCTACGACCTCAGGAAGTGGGTGTAAACGCCTACTTCCTGTCCCCAGCCGTAAACGCCTACTTCCGGTCCCCAGAACCCCTTTTCAAATCAAGGGGCATGTATTCCCACTTACTTTTTTGCCCCGATTCCAATGGTGGTGGTCCTGTCTCTCTACGACCTCAGGAAGTGGGTGTAAACGCCTACTTCCTGTCCCCAGCCGTAAACGCCTACTTCCGGTCCCCAGCCCCCCTTTTCAAATCAAGGGGCATGTATTCCCACTTACTTTTTTGCCCCGATTCCAATGGTGGTGGTCCTGTCTCTCTACGACCTCAAGAAGTGGGTGTAAACGCCTACTTCCGGTCCCCAGCCTTAAACGCCTACTTCCGGTCCCCAGACCCCCTTTTCAAATCAAGGGGCATGTATTCCCACTTACTTTTTTGCCCCGATTCCAATGGTGGTGGTCCTGTCTCTCTACGACCTCAGGAAGTGGGTGTAAACGCCTACTTCCTGTCCCCAGCCGTAAACGCCTACTTCCGGTCCCCAGCCCCCCTTTTCAAATCAAGGGGCATGTATTCCCACTTACTTCTTTGCCCCGATTCCAATGGTCGTGGTCCTGTCTCTCTACGACCTCAGGAAGTGGGTGTAAACACCAACTTCCTGTCCCCAGCCGTAAACATCTACTTCCGGTCCCCAGCCCCTCTTTTCAAATCAAGGGGCATGTATTCCCACTTACTTTTTTGCCCCGATTCCAATGGTGGTGGTCCTATCTCTCTACGACCTCAGGAAGTGGGTGTAAACGCCTACTTCCGGCCCCCAGCCTTAAACGCCTACTTCCGGTCCCCAGACCCCCTTTTCAAATCAAGGGGCATGTATTCCCACTTACTTTTTTGCCCCGATTCCAATGGTAGTGGTCCTGTCTCTCTACGACCTCAGGAAGTGGGTGTAAACACCAACTTCCGGTCCCCAGCCTTAAACGCCTACTTCCGGTCCCCAGACCCCCTTTTCAAATCAAGGGGCATGTATTCCCACTTACTTTTTTGCCCCGATTCCAATGGTGGTGGTCCTGTCTCTCTACGACCTCAGGAAGTGGGTGTAAACGCCTACTTCCTGTCCCCAGCCGTAAACGCCTACTTCCGGTCCCCAGCCCCCCTTTTCAAATCAAGGGGCATGTATTCCCACTTACTTTTTTGCCCCGATTCCAATGGTGGTGGTCCTGTCTCTCTACGACCTCAGGAAGTGGGTGTAAACGCCTACTTCCTGTCCCCAGCCGTAAACGCCTACTTCCGGTCCCCAGAACCCCTTTTCAAATCAAGGGGCATGTATTCCCACTTACTTTTTTGCCCCGATTCCAATGGTGGTGGTCCTGTCTCTCTACGACCTCAGGAAGTGGGTGTAAACGCCTACTTCCTGTCCCCAGCCGTAAACGCCTACTTCCGGTCCCCAGCCCCCCTTTTCAAATCAAGGGGCATGTATTCCCACTTACTTTTTTGCCCCGATTCCAATGGTGGTGGTCCTGTCTCTCTACGACCTCAAGAAGTGGGTGTAAACGCCTACTTCCGGTCCCCAGCCTTAAACGCCTACTTCCGGTCCCCAGACCCCCTTTTCAAATCAAGGGGCATGTATTCCCACTTACTTTTTTGCCCCGATTCCAATGGTGGTGGTCCTGTCTCTCTACGACCTCAGGAAGTGGGTGTAAACGCCTACTTCCTGTCCCCAGCCGTAAACGCCTACTTCCGGTCCCCAGAACCCCTTTTCAAATCAAGGGGCATGTATTCCCACTTACTTTTTTGCCCCGATTCCAATGGTGGTGGTCCTGTCTCTCTACGACCTCAGGAAGTGGGTGTAAACGCCTACTTCCTGTCCCCAGCCGTAAACGCCTACTTCCGGTCCCCAGCCCCCCTTTTCAAATCAAGGGGCATGTATTCCCACTTACTTTTTTGCCCCGATTCCAATGGTGGTGGTCCTGTCTCTCTACGACCTCAAGAAGTGGGTGTAAACGCCTACTTCCGGTCCCCAGCCTTAAACGCCTACTTCCGGTCCCCAGACCCCCTTTTCAAATCAAGGGGCATGTATTCCCACTTACTTTTTTGCCCCGATTCCAATGGTGGTGGTCCTGTCTCTCTACGACCTCAGGAAGTGGGTGTAAACGCCTACTTCCTGTCCCCAGCCGTAAACGCCTACTTCCGGTCCCCAGCCCCCCTTTTCAAATCAAGGGGCATGTATTCCCACTTACTTCTTTGCCCCGATTCCAATGGTCGTGGTCCTGTCTCTCTACGACCTCAGGAAGTGGGTGTAAACACCAACTTCCTGTCCCCAGCCGTAAACATCTACTTCCGGTCCCCAGCCCCTCTTTTCAAATCAAGGGGCATGTATTCCCACTTACTTTTTTGCCCCGATTCCAATGGTGGTGGTCCTATCTCTCTACGACCTCAGGAAGTGGGTGTAAACGCCTACTTCCGGCCCCCAGCCTTAAACGCCTACTTCCGGTCCCCAGACCCCCTTTTCAAATCAAGGGGCATGTATTCCCACTTACTTTTTTGCCCCGATTCCAATGGTAGTGGTCCTGTCTCTCTACGACCTCAGGAAGTGGGTGTAAACACCAACTTCCGGTCCCCAGCCTTAAACGCCTACTTCCGGTCCCCAGACCCCCTTTTCAAATCAAGGGGCATGTATTCCCACTTACTTTTTTGCCCCGATTCCAATGGTCGTGGTCCTGTCTCTCTACGACCTCAGGAAGTGGGTGTAAACACCAACTTCCTGTCCCCAGCCGTAAACGCCTACTTCCGGTCCCCAGACCCCCTTTTCAAATCAAGGGGCATGTATTCCCACTTACTTTTTTGCCCCGATTCCAATGGTGGTGGTCCTGTCTCTCTACGACGTCAGGAAGTGGGTGTAAACGCCTACTTCCTGTCCCCAGCCGTAAACGCCTACTTCCGGTCCCCAGCCCCCCTTTTCAAATCAAGGGGCATGTATTCCCACTTACTTCTTTGCCCCGATTCCAATGGTCGTGGTCCTGTCTCTCTACGACCTCAGGAAGTGGGTGTAAACACCAACTTCCTGTCCCCAGCCGTAAACATCTACTTCCGGTCCCCAGCCCCTCTTTTCAAATCAAGGGGCATGTATTCCCACTTACGTTTTTGCCCCGATTCCAATGGTGGTGGTCCTATCTCTCTACGACCTCAGGAAGTGGGTGTAAACGCCTACTTCCGGCCCCCAGCCTTAAACGCCTACTTCCGGTCCCCAGACCCCCTTTTCAAATCAAGGGGCATGTATTCCCACTTACTTTTTTGCCCCGATTCCAATGGTGGTGGTCCTGTCTCTCTACGACCTCAGGAAGTGGGTGTAAACACCAACTTCCGGTCCCCAGCCTTAAACGCCTACTTCCGGTCCCCAGACCCCCTTTTCAAATCAAGGGGCATGTATTCCCACTTACTTTTTTGCCCCGATTCCAATGGTCGTGGTCCTGTCTCTCTACGACCTCAGGAAGTGGGTGTAAACACCAACTTCCTGTCCCCAGCCGTAAACGCCTACTTCCGGTCCCCAGCCCCCCTTTTCAAATCAAGTGGCATGTATTCCCACTTACTTTTTTGCCCCGATTCCAATGGTGGTGGTCCTGTCTCTCTACGACCTCAGGAAGTGGGTGTAAACGCCTACTTCCTGTCCCCAGCCGTAAACGCCTACTTCCGGTCCCCAGAACCCCTTTTCAAATCAAGGGGCATGTATTCCCACTTACTTTTTTGCCCCGATTCCAATGGTGGTGGTCCTGTCTCTCTACGACCTCAGGAAGTGGGTGTAAACGCCTACTTCCTGTCCCCAGCCGTAAACGCCTACTTCCGGTCCCCAGCCCCCCTTTTCAAATCAAGGGGCATGTATTCCCACTTACTTTTTTGCCCCGATTCCAATGGTGGTGGTCCTGTCTCTCTACGACCTCAAGAAGTGGGTGTAAACGCCTACTTCCGGTCCCCAGCCTTAAACGCCTACTTCCGGTCCCCAGACCCCCTTTTCAAATCAAGGGGCATGTATTCCCACTTACTTTTTTGCCCCGATTCCAATGGTGGTGGTCCTGTCTCTCTACGACCTCAGGAAGTGGGTGTAAACGCCTACTTCCTGTCCCCAGCCGTAAACGCCTACTTCCGGTCCCCAGCCCCCCTTTTCAAATCAAGGGGCATGTATTCCCACTTACTTCTTTGCCCCGATTCCAATGGTCGTGGTCCTGTCTCTCTACGACCTCAGGAAGTGGGTGTAAACACCAACTTCCTGTCCCCAGCCGTAAACATCTACTTCCGGTCCCCAGCCCCTCTTTTCAAATCAAGGGGCATGTATTCCCACTTACTTTTTTGCCCCGATTCCAATGGTGGTGGTCCTATCTCTCTACGACCTCAGGAAGTGGGTGTAAACGCCTACTTCCGGCCCCCAGCCTTAAACGCCTACTTCCGGTCCCCAGACCCCCTTTTCAAATCAAGGGGCATGTATTCCCACTTACTTTTTTGCCCCGATTCCAATGGTAGTGGTCCTGTCTCTCTACGACCTCAGGAAGTGGGTGTAAACACCAACTTCCGGTCCCCAGCCTTAAACGCCTACTTCCGGTCCCCAGACCCCCTTTTCAAATCAAGGGGCATGTATTCCCACTTACTTTTTTGCCCCGATTCCAATGGTGGTGGTCCTGTCTCTCTACGACCTCAGGAAGTGGGTGTAAACGCCTACTTCCTGTCCCCAGCCGTAAACGCCTACTTCCGGTCCCCAGCCCCCCTTTTCAAATCAAGGGGCATGTATTCCCACTTACTTTTTTGCCCCGATTCCAATGGTGGTGGTCCTGTCTCTCTACGACCTCAGGAAGTGGGTGTAAACGCCTACTTCCTGTCCCCAGCCGTAAACGCCTACTTCCGGTCCCCAGAACCCCTTTTCAAATCAAGGGGCATGTATTCCCACTTACTTTTTTGCCCCGATTCCAATGGTGGTGGTCCTGTCTCTCTACGACCTCAGGAAGTGGGTGTAAACGCCTACTTCCTGTCCCCAGCCGTAAACGCCTACTTCCGGTCCCCAGCCCCCCTTTTCAAATCAAGGGGCATGTATTCCCACTTACTTTTTTGCCCCGATTCCAATGGTGGTGGTCCTGTCTCTCTACGACCTCAAGAAGTGGGTGTAAACGCCTACTTCCGGTCCCCAGCCTTAAACGCCTACTTCCGGTCCCCAGACCCCCTTTTCAAATCAAGGGGCATGTATTCCCACTTACTTTTTTGCCCCGATTCCAATGGTGGTGGTCCTGTCTCTCTACGACCTCAGGAAGTGGGTGTAAACGCCTACTTCCTGTCCCCAGCCGTAAACGCCTACTTCCGGTCCCCAGAACCCCTTTTCAAATCAAGGGGCATGTATTCCCACTTACTTTTTTGCCCCGATTCCAATGGTGGTGGTCCTGTCTCTCTACGACCTCAGGAAGTGGGTGTAAACGCCTACTTCCTGTCCCCAGCCGTAAACGCCTACTTCCGGTCCCCAGCCCCCCTTTTCAAATCAAGGGGCATGTATTCCCACTTACTTTTTTGCCCCGATTCCAATGGTGGTGGTCCTGTCTCTCTACGACCTCAAGAAGTGGGTGTAAACGCCTACTTCCGGTCCCCAGCCTTAAACGCCTACTTCCGGTCCCCAGACCCCCTTTTCAAATCAAGGGGCATGTATTCCCACTTACTTTTTTGCCCCGATTCCAATGGTGGTGGTCCTGTCTCTCTACGACCTCAGGAAGTGGGTGTAAACGCCTACTTCCTGTCCCCAGCCGTAAACGCCTACTTCCGGTCCCCAGCCCCCCTTTTCAAATCAAGGGGCATGTATTCCCACTTACTTCTTTGCCCCGATTCCAATGGTCGTGGTCCTGTCTCTCTACGACCTCAGGAAGTGGGTGTAAACACCAACTTCCTGTCCCCAGCCGTAAACATCTACTTCCGGTCCCCAGCCCCTCTTTTCAAATCAAGGGGCATGTATTCCCACTTACTTTTTTGCCCCGATTCCAATGGTGGTGGTCCTATCTCTCTACGACCTCAGGAAGTGGGTGTAAACGCCTACTTCCGGCCCCCAGCCTTAAACGCCTACTTCCGGTCCCCAGACCCCCTTTTCAAATCAAGGGGCATGTATTCCCACTTACTTTTTTGCCCCGATTCCAATGGTAGTGGTCCTGTCTCTCTACGACCTCAGGAAGTGGGTGTAAACACCAACTTCCGGTCCCCAGCCTTAAACGCCTACTTCCGGTCCCCAGACCCCCTTTTCAAATCAAGGGGCATGTATTCCCACTTACTTTTTTGCCCCGATTCCAATGGTCGTGGTCCTGTCTCTCTACGACCTCAGGAAGTGGGTGTAAACACCAACTTCCTGTCCCCAGCCGTAAACGCCTACTTCCGGTCCCCAGACCCCCTTTTCAAATCAAGGGGCATGTATTCCCACTTACTTTTTTGCCCCGATTCCAATGGTGGTGGTCCTGTCTCTCTACGACGTCAGGAAGTGGGTGTAAACGCCTACTTCCTGTCCCCAGCCGTAAACGCCTACTTCCGGTCCCCAGCCCCCCTTTTCAAATCAAGGGGCATGTATTCCCACTTACTTCTTTGCCCCGATTCCAATGGTCGTGGTCCTGTCTCTCTACGACCTCAGGAAGTGGGTGTAAACACCAACTTCCTGTCCCCAGCCGTAAACATCTACTTCCGGTCCCCAGCCCCTCTTTTCAAATCAAGGGGCATGTATTCCCACTTACGTTTTTGCCCCGATTCCAATGGTGGTGGTCCTATCTCTCTACGACCTCAGGAAGTGGGTGTAAACGCCTACTTCCGGCCCCCAGCCTTAAACGCCTACTTCCGGTCCCCAGACCCCCTTTTCAAATCAAGGGGCATGTATTCCCACTTACTTTTTTGCCCCGATTCCAATGGTGGTGGTCCTGTCTCTCTACGACCTCAGGAAGTGGGTGTAAACACCAACTTCCGGTCCCCAGCCTTAAACGCCTACTTCCGGTCCCCAGACCCCCTTTTCAAATCAAGGGGCATGTATTCCCACTTACTTTTTTGCCCCGATTCCAATGGTCGTGGTCCTGTCTCTCTACGACCTCAGGAAGTGGGTGTAAACACCAACTTCCTGTCCCCAGCCGTAAACGCCTACTTCCGGTCCCCAGCCCCCCTTTTCAAATCAAGTGGCATGTATTCCCACTTACTTTTTTGCCCCGATTCCAATGGTGGTGGTCCTGTCTCTCTACGACCTCAGGAAGTGGGTGTAAACGCCTACTTCCTGTCCCCAGCCGTAAACGCCTACTTCCGGTCCCCAGAACCCCTTTTCAAATCAAGGGGCATGTATTCCCACTTACTTTTTTGCCCCGATTCCAATGGTGGTGGTCCTGTCTCTCTACGACCTCAGGAAGTGGGTGTAAACGCCTACTTCCTGTCCCCAGCCGTAAACGCCTACTTCCGGTCCCCAGCCCCCCTTTTCAAATCAAGGGGCATGTATTCCCACTTACTTTTTTGCCCCGATTCCAATGGTGGTGGTCCTGTCTCTCTACGACCTCAAGAAGTGGGTGTAAACGCCTACTTCCGGTCCCCAGCCTTAAACGCCTACTTCCGGTCCCCAGACCCCCTTTTCAAATCAAGGGGCATGTATTCCCACTTACTTTTTTGCCCCGATTCCAATGGTGGTGGTCCTGTCTCTCTACGACCTCAGGAAGTGGGTGTAAACGCCTACTTCCTGTCCCCAGCCGTAAACGCCTACTTCCGGTCCCCAGCCCCCCTTTTCAAATCAAGGGGCATGTATTCCCACTTACTTCTTTGCCCCGATTCCAATGGTCGTGGTCCTGTCTCTCTACGACCTCAGGAAGTGGGTGTAAACACCAACTTCCTGTCCCCAGCCGTAAACATCTACTTCCGGTCCCCAGCCCCTCTTTTCAAATCAAGGGGCATGTATTCCCACTTACTTTTTTGCCCCGATTCCAATGGTGGTGGTCCTATCTCTCTACGACCTCAGGAAGTGGGTGTAAACGCCTACTTCCGGCCCCCAGCCTTAAACGCCTACTTCCGGTCCCCAGACCCCCTTTTCAAATCAAGGGGCATGTATTCCCACTTACTTTTTTGCCCCGATTCCAATGGTAGTGGTCCTGTCTCTCTACGACCTCAGGAAGTGGGTGTAAACACCAACTTCCGGTCCCCAGCCTTAAACGCCTACTTCCGGTCCCCAGACCCCCTTTTCAAATCAAGGGGCATGTATTCCCACTTACTTTTTTGCCCCGATTCCAATGGTCGTGGTCCTGTCTCTCTACGACCTCAGGAAGTGGGTGTAAACGCCTACTTCCTGTCCCCAGCCGTAAACGCCTACTTCCGGTCCCCAGCCCCCCTTTTCAAATCAAGGGGCATGTATTCCCACTTACTTCTTTGCCCCGATTCCAATGGTCGTGGTCCTGTCTCTCTACGACCTCAGGAAGTGGGTGTAAACACCAACTTCCTGTCCCCAGCCGTAAACATCTACTTCCGGTCCCCAGCCCCTCTTTTCAAATCAAGGGGCATGTATTCCCACTTACGTTTTTGCCCCGATTCCAATGGTGGTGGTCCTATCTCTCTACGACCTCAGGAAGTGGGTGTAAACGCCTACTTCCGGCCCCCAGCCTTAAACGCCTACTTCCGGTCCCCAGACCCCCTTTTCAAATCAAGGGGCATGTATTCCCACTTACTTTTTTGCCCCGATTCCAATGGTGGTGGTCCTGTCTCTCTACGACCTCAGGAAGTGGGTGTAAACACCAACTTCCGGTCCCCAGCCTTAAACGCCTACTTCCGGTCCCCAGACCCCCTTTTCAAATCAAGGGGCATGTATTCCCACTTACTTTTTTGCCCCGATTCCAATGGTCGTGGTCCTGTCTCTCTACGACCTCAGGAAGTGGGTGTAAACACCAACTTCCTGTCCCCAGCCGTAAACGCCTACTTCCGGTCCCCAGCCCCCCTTTTCAAATCAAGTGGCATGTATTCCCACTTACTTTTTTGCCCCGATTCCAATGGTGGTGGTCCTGTCTCTCTACGACCTCAGGAAGTGGGTGTAAACGCCTACTTCCTGTCCCCAGCCGTAAACGCCTACTTCCGGTCCCCAGAACCCCTTTTCAAATCAAGGGGCATGTATTCCCACTTACTTTTTTGCCCCGATTCCAATGGTGGTGGTCCTGTCTCTCTACGACCTCAGGAAGTGGGTGTAAACGCCTACTTCCTGTCCCCAGCCGTAAACGCCTACTTCCGGTCCCCAGCCCCCCTTTTCAAATCAAGGGGCATGTATTCCCACTTACTTTTTTGCCCCGATTCCAATGGTGGTGGTCCTGTCTCTCTACGACCTCAAGAAGTGGGTGTAAACGCCTACTTCCGGTCCCCAGCCTTAAACGCCTACTTCCGGTCCCCAGACCCCCTTTTCAAATCAAGGGGCATGTATTCCCACTTACTTTTTTGCCCCGATTCCAATGGTGGTGGTCCTGTCTCTCTACGACCTCAGGAAGTGGGTGTAAACGCCTACTTCCTGTCCCCAGCCGTAAACGCCTACTTCCGGTCCCCAGCCCCCCTTTTCAAATCAAGGGGCATGTATTCCCACTTACTTCTTTGCCCCGATTCCAATGGTCGTGGTCCTGTCTCTCTACGACCTCAGGAAGTGGGTGTAAACACCAACTTCCTGTCCCCAGCCGTAAACATCTACTTCCGGTCCCCAGCCCCTCTTTTCAAATCAAGGGGCATGTATTCCCACTTACTTTTTTGCCCCGATTCCAATGGTGGTGGTCCTATCTCTCTACGACCTCAGGAAGTGGGTGTAAACGCCTACTTCCGGCCCCCAGCCTTAAACGCCTACTTCCGGTCCCCAGACCCCCTTTTCAAATCAAGGGGCATGTATTCCCACTTACTTTTTTGCCCCGATTCCAATGGTGGTGGTCCTGTCTCTCTACGACCTCAGGAAGTGGGTGTAAACACCAACTTCCGGTCCCCAGCCTTAAACGCCTACTTCCGGTCCCCAGACCCCCTTTTCAAATCAAGGGGCATGTATTCCCACTTACTTTTTTGCCCCGATTCCAATGGTCGTGGTCCTGTCTCTCTACGACCTCAGGAAGTGGGTGTAAACACCAACTTCCTGTCCCCAGCCGTAAACATCTACTTCCGGTCCCCAGCCCCTCTTTTCAAATCAAGGGGCATGTATTCCCACTTACTTTTTTGCCCCGATTCCAATGGTGGTGGTCCTGTCTCTCTACGACCTCAGGAAGTGGGTGTAAACGCCTACTTCCTGTCCCCAGCCGTAAACGCCTACTTCCGGTCCCCAGCCCCCCTTTTCAAATCAAGTGGCATGTATTCCCACTTACTTTTTTGCCCCGATTCCAATGGTGGTGGTCCTGGCTCTCTACGACCTCAGGAAGTGGGTGTAAACACCAACTTCCGGTCCCCAGCCTTAAACGCCTACTTCCGGTCCCCAGACCCCCTTTTCAAATCAAGGGGCATGTATTCCCACTTACTTTTTTGCCCCGATTCCAATGGTGGTGGTCCTGTCTCTCTACGACCTCAGGAAGTGGGTGTAAACGCCTACTTCCTGTCCCCAGCCGTAAACGCCTACTTCCGGTCCCCAGCCCCCCTTTTCAAATCAAGTGGCATGTATTCCCACTTACTTTTTTGCCCCGATTCCAATGGTGGTGGTCCTGTCTCTCTACGACCTCAGGAAGTGGGTGTAAACGCCTACTTCCTGTCCCCAGCCGTAAACGCCTACTTCCGGTCCCCAGCACCCCTTTTCAAATCAAGGGGCATGTATTCCCACTTACTTTTTTGCCCCGATTCCAATGGTGGTGGTCCTGTCTCTCTACGACCTCAGGAAGTGGGTGTAAACACCAACTTCCGGTCCCCATTCTTAAACGCCTACTTCCGGTCCCCAGACCCCCTTTTCAAATCAAGGGGCATGTATTCCCACTTACTTTTTTGCCCCGATTCCAATGGTCGTGGTCCTGTCTCTCTACGACCTCAGGAAGTGGGTGTAAACACCAACTTCCTGTCCCCAGCCGTAAACGCCTACTTCCGGTCCCCAGCCCCCCTTTTCAAATCAAGTGGCATGTATTCCCACTTACTTTTTTGCCCCGATTCCAATGGTGGTGGTCCTGTCTCTCTACGACCTCAGGAAGTGGGTGTAAACGCCTACTTCCTGTCCCCAGCCGTAAACGCCTACTTCCGGTCCCCAGAACCCCTTTTCAAATCAAGGGGCATGTATTCCCACTTACTTTTTTGCCCCGATTCCAATGGTGGTGGTCCTGTCTCTCTACGACCTCAGGAAGTGGGTGTAAACGCCTACTTCCTGTCCCCAGCCGTAAACGCCTACTTCCGGTCCCCAGCCCCCCTTTTCAAATCAAGGGGCATGTATTCCCACTTACTTTTTTGCCCCGATTCCAATGGTGGTGGTCCTGTCTCTCTACGACCTCAAGAAGTGGGTGTAAACGCCTACTTCCGGTCCCCAGCCTTAAACGCCTACTTCCGGTCCCCAGACCCCCTTTTCAAATCAAGGGGCATGTATTCCCACTTACTTTTTTGCCCCGATTCCAATGGTGGTGGTCCTGTCTCTCTACGACCTCAGGAAGTGGGTGTAAACGCCTACTTCCTGTCCCCAGCCGTAAACGCCTACTTCCGGTCCCCAGCACCCCTTTTCAAATCAAGGGGCATGTATTCCCACTTACTTTTTTGCCCCGATTCCAATGGTGGTGGTCCTGTCTCTCTACGACCTCAGGAAGTGGGTGTAAACGCCTACTTCCTGTCCCCAGCCGTAAACGCCTACTTCCGGTCCCCAGCCCCCCTTTTCAAATCAAGGGGCATGTATTCCCACTTACTTTTTTGCCCCGATTCCAATGGTGGTGGTCCTGTCTCTCTACGACCTCAAGAAGTGGGTGTAAACGCCTACTTCCGGTCCCCAGCCTTAAACGCCTACTTCCGGTCCCCAGCACCGCTTTTCAAATCAAGGGGCATGTATTCCCACTTACTTTTTTGCCCCGATTCCAATGGTGGTGGTCCTGTCTCTCTACGACCTCAGGAAGTGGGTGTAAACGCCTACTTCCTGTCCCCAGCCGTAAACGCCTACTTCCGGTCCCCAGCCCCCCTTTTCAAATCAAGGGGCATGTATTCCCACTTACTTTTTTGCCCCGATTCCAATGGTGGTGGTCCTGTCTCTCTACGACCTCAAGAAGTGGGTGTAAACGCCTACTTCCGGTCCCCAGCCTTAAACGCCTACTTCCGGTCCCCAGACCCCCTTTTCAAATCAAGGGGCAAGTATTCCCACTTACTTTTTTGCCCCGATTCCAATGGTGGTGGTCCTGTCTCTCTACGACCTCAGGAAGTGGGTGTAAACGCCTACTTCCTGTCCCCAGCCGTAAACGCCTACTTCCGGTCCCCAGCCCCCCTTTTCAAATCAAGGGGCATGTATTCCCACTTACTTCTTTGCCCCGATTCCAATGGTCGTGGTCCTGTCTCTCTACGACCTCAGGAAGTGGGTGTAAACACCAACTTCCTGTCCCCAGCCGTAAACATCTACTTCCGGTCCCCAGCCCCTCTTTTCAAATCAAGGGGCATGTATTCCCACTTACTTTTTTGCCCCGATTCCAATGGTGGTGGTCCTATCTCTCTACGACCTCAGGAAGTGGGTGTAAACGCCTACTTCCGGTCCCCAGCCTTAAACGCCTACTTCCGGGCCCCAGACCCCCTTTTCAAATCAAGGGGCATGTATTCCCACTTACTTTTTTGCCCCGATTCCAATGGTGGTGGTCCTGTCTCTCTACGACCTCAGGAAGTGGGTGTAAACACCAACTTCCTGTCCCCAGCCGTAAACATCTACTTCCGGTCCCCAGCCCCCCTTTTCAAATCAAGGGGCATGTATTTCCACTTACTTTTTTGCCCCGATTCCAATGGTGGTGGTCCTGTCTCTCTACGACCTCAGGAAGTGGGTGTAAACGCCTACTTCCTGTCCCCAGCCGTAAACGCCTACTTCCGGTCCCCAGCACCCCTTTTCAAATCAAGGGGCATGTATT
Organism: Protomyctophum parallelum; assembly: GCF_964188405.1. Classification (NCBI taxonomy): domain Eukaryota; kingdom Metazoa; phylum Chordata; class Actinopteri; order Myctophiformes; family Myctophidae; genus Protomyctophum; species Protomyctophum parallelum. The sequence goes on from NC_139705.1 coordinate 149,632, forward strand.
CCCACTTACTTTTTTGCCCCGATTCCAATGGTGGTGGTCCTGTCTCTCTACGACCTCAGGAAGTGGGTGTAAACGCCTACTTCCTGTCCCCAGCCGTAAACGCCTACTTCCTGTCCCCAGCCGTAAACGCCTACTTCCGGTCCCCAGCCCCCCTTTTCAAATCAAGGGGCATGTATTCCCACTTACTTTTTTGCCCCGATTCCAATGGTGGTGGTCCTGTCTCTCTACGACCTCAAGAAGTGGGTGTAAACGCCTACTTCCGGTCCCCAGCCTTAAACGCCTACTTCCGGTCCCCAGACCCCCTTTTCAAATCAAGGGGCATGTATTCCCACTTACTTTTTTGCCCCGATTCCAATGGTGGTGGTCCTGTCTCTCTACGACCTCAGGAAGTGGGTGTAAACGCCTACTTCCTGTCCCCAGCCGTAAACGCCTACTTCCGGTCCCCAGCCCCCCTTTTCAAATCAAGGGGCATGTATTCCCACTTACTTCTTTGCCCCGATTCCAATGGTCGTGGTCCTGTCTCTCTACGACCTCAGGAAGTGGGTGTAAACACCAACTTCCTGTCCCCAGCCGTAAACATCTACTTCCGGTCCCCAGCCCCCCTTTTCAAATCAAGGGGCATGTATTCCCACTTACTTTTTTGCCCCGATTCCAATGGTGGTGGTCCTGTCTCTCTACGACCTCAGGAAGTGGGTGTAAACGCCTACTTCCTGTCCCCAGCCGTAAACGCCTACTTCCGGTCCCCAGCCCCCCTTTTCAAATCAAGGGGCATGTATTCCCACTTACTTCTTTGCCCCGATTCCAATGGTCGTGGTCCTGTCTCTCTACGACCTCAGGAAGTGGGTGTAAACACCAACTTCCTGTCCCCAGCCGTAAACATCTACTTCCGGTCCCCAGCCCCTCTTTTCAAATCAAGGGGCATGTATTCCCACTTACTTTTTTGCCCCGATTCCAATGGTGGTGGTCCTATCTCTCTACGACCTCAGGAAGTGGGTGTAAACGCCTACTTCCGGTCCCCAGCCTTAAACGCCTACTTCCGGTCCCCAGACCCCCTTTTCAAATCAAGGGGCATGTATTCCCACTTACTTTTTTGCCCCGATTCCAATGGTGGTGGTCCTGTCTCTCTACGATCTCAGGAAGTGGGTGTAAACGCCTACTTCCTGTCCCCAGCCGTAAACGCCTACTTCCGGTCCCCAGCCCCCCTTTTCAAATCAAGGGGCATGTATTCCCACTTACTTTTTTGCCCCGATTCCAATGGTGGTGGTCCTGTCTCTCTACGACCTCAGGAAGTGGGTGTAAACACCAACTTCCTGTCCCCAGCCGTAAACATCTACTTCCGGTCCCCAGCCCCCCTTTTCAAATCAAGGGGCATGTATTCCCACTTACTTTTTTGCCCCGATTCCAATGGTGGTGGTCCTGTCTCTCTACGACCTCAGGAAGTGGGTGTAAACGCCTACTTCCTGTCCCCAGCCGTAAACGCCTACTTCCGGTCCCCAGCACCCCTTTTCAAATCAAGGGGCATGTATTCCCACTTACTTTTTTGCCCCGATTCCAATGGTGGTGGTCCTGTCTCTCTACGACCTCAGGAAGTGGGTGTAAACGCCTACTTCCTGTCCCCAGCCGTAAACGCCTACTTCCGGTCCCCAGCCCCCCTTTTCAAATCAAGGGGCATGTATTCCCACTTACTTTTTTGCCCCGATTCCAAGGGTGGTGGTCCTGTCTCTCTACGACCTCAAGAAGTGGGTGTAAACGCCTACTTCCGGTCACCAGCCTTAAACGCCTACTTCCGGTCCCCAGACCCCCTTTTCAAATCAAGGGGCATGTATTCCCACTTACTTTTTTGCCCCGATTCCAATGGTGGTGGTCCTGTCTCTCTACGACCTCAGGAAGTGGGTGTAAACGCCTACTTCCTGTCCCCAGCCGTGAACGCCTACTTCCGGTCCCCAGCCCCCCTTTTCAAATCAAGGGGCATGTATTCCCACTTACTTCTTTGCCCCGATTCCAATGGTCGTGGTCCTGTCTCTCTACGACCTCAGGAAGTGGGTGTAAACACCAACTTCCTGTCCCCAGCCGTAAACATCTACTTCCGGTCCCCAGCCCCTCTTTTCAAATCAAGGGGCATGTATTCCCACTTACTTTTTTGCCCCGATTCCAATGGTGGTGGTCCTATCTCTCTACGACCTCAGGAAGTGGGTGTAAACGCCTACTTCCGGTCCCCAGCCTTAAACGCCTACTTCCGGTCCCCAGACCCCCTTTTCAAATCAAGGGGCATGTATTCCCACTTACTCTTTTGCCCCGATTCCAATGGTGGTGGTCCTGTCTCTCTACGACCTCAGGAAGTGGGTGTAAACGCCTACTTCCTGTCCCCAGCCATAAACGCCTACTTCCGGTCCCCAGCCCCCCTTTTCAAATCAAGGGGCATGTATTCCCACTTACTTTTTTGCCCCGATTCCAATGGTGGTGGTCCTGTCTCTCTACGACCTCAGGAAGTGGGTGTAAACACCAACTTCCTGTCCCCAGCCGTAAACATCTACTTCCGGTCCCCAGCCCCCCTTTTCAAATCAAGTGGCATGTATTCCCACTTACTTTTTTGCCCCGATTCCAATGGTGGTGGTCCTGTCTCTCTACGACCTCAGGAAGTGGGTGTAAACGCCTACTTCCTGTCCCCAGCCGTAAACGCCTACTTCCGGTCCCCAGCACCCCTTTTCAAATCAAGGGGCATGTATTCCCACTTACTTTTTTGCCCCGATTCCAATGGTGGTGGTCCTGTCTCTCTACGACCTCAGGAAGTGGGTGTAAACGCCTACTTCCTGTCCCCAGCCGTAAACGCCTACTTCCGGTCCCCAGCCCCCCTTTTCAAATCAAGGGGCATGTATTCCCACTTACTTTTTTGCCCCGATTCCAATGGTGGTGGTCCTGTCTCTCTACGACCTCAAGAAGTGGGTGTAAACGCCTACTTCCGGTCCCCAGCCTTAAACGCCTACTTCCGGTCCCCAGCACCGCTTTTCAAATCAAGGGGCATGTATTCCCACTTACTTTTTTGCCCCGATTCCAATGGTGGTGGTCCTGTCTCTCTACGACCTCAGGAAGTGGGTGTAAACGCCTACTTCCTGTCCCCAGCCGTAAACGCCTACTTCCGGTCCCCAGCCCCCCTTTTCAAATCAAGGGGCATGTATTCCCACTTACTTTTTTGCCCCGATTCCAATGGTGGTGGTCCTGTCTCTCTACGACCTCAAGAAGTGGGTGTAAACGCCTACTTCCGGTCCCCAGCCTTAAACGCCTACTTCCGGTCCCCAGACCCCCTTTTCAAATCAAGGGGCAAGTATTCCCACTTACTTTTTTGCCCCGATTCCAATGGTGGTGGTCCTGTCTCTCTACGACCTCAGGAAGTGGGTGTAAACGCCTACTTCCTGTCCCCAGCCGTAAACGCCTACTTCCGGTCCCCAGCCCCCCTTTTCAAATCAAGGGGCATGTATTCCCACTTACTTCTTTGCCCCGATTCCAATGGTCGTGGTCCTGTCTCTCTACGACCTCAGGAAGTGGGTGTAAACACCAACTTCCTGTCCCCAGCCGTAAACATCTACTTCCGGTCCCCAGCCCCTCTTTTCAAATCAAGGGGCATGTATTCCCACTTACTTTTTTGCCCCGATTCCAATGGTGGTGGTCCTATCTCTCTACGACCTCAGGAAGTGGGTGTAAACGCCTACTTCCGGTCCCCAGCCTTAAACGCCTACTTCCGGGCCCCAGACCCCCTTTTCAAATCAAGGGGCATGTATTCCCACTTACTTTTTTGCCCCGATTCCAATGGTGGTGGTCCTGTCTCTCTACGACCTCAGGAAGTGGGTGTAAACGCCTACTTCCTGTCCCCAGCCGTAAACGCCTACTTCCGGTCCCCAGCCCCCCTTTTCAAATCAAGGGGCATGTATTCCCACTTACTTTTTTGCCCCGATTCCAATGGTGGTGGTCCTGTCTCTCTACGACCTCAGGAAGTGGGTGTAAACACCAACTTCCTGTCCCCAGCCGTAAACATCTACTTCCGGTCCCCAGCCCCCCTTTTCAAATCAAGGGGCATGTATTTCCACTTACTTTTTTGCCCCGATTCCAATGGTGGTGGTCCTGTCTCTCTACGACCTCAGGAAGTGGGTGTAAACGCCTACTTCCTGTCCCCAGCCGTAAACGCCTACTTCCGGTCCCCAGCACCCCTTTTCAAATCAAGGGGCATGTATTCCCACTTACTTTTTTGCCCCGATTCCAATGGTGGTGGTCCTGTCTCTCTACGACCTCAGGAAGTGGGTGTAAACGCCTACTTCCTGTCCCCAGCCGTAAACGCCTACTTCCTGTCCCCAGCCGTAAACGCCTACTTCCGGTCCCCAGCCCCCCTTTTCAAATCAAGGGGCATGTATTCCCACTTACTTTTTTGCCCCGATTCCAATGGTGGTGGTCCTGTCTCTCTACGACCTCAAGAAGTGGGTGTAAACGCCTACTTCCTGTCCCCAGCCGTAAACGCCTACTTCCGGTCCCCAGCACCCCTTTTCAAATCAAGGGGCATGTATTCCCACTTACTTTTTTGCCCCGATTCCAATGGTGGTGGTCCTGTCTCTCTACGACCTCAGGAAGTGGGTGTAAACGCCTACTTCCTGTCCCCAGCCGTAAACGCCTACTTCCGGTCCCCAGCCCCCCTTTTCAAATCAAGGGGCATGTATTCCCACTTACTTTTTTGCCCCGATTCCAAGGGTGGTGGTCCTGTCTCTCTACGACCTCAAGAAGTGGGTGTAAACGCCTACTTCCGGTCACCAGCCTTAAACGCCTACTTCCGGTCCCCAGACCCCCTTTTCAAATCAAGGGGCATGTATTCCCACTTACTTTTTTGCCCCGATTCCAATGGTGGTGGTCCTGTCTCTCTACGACCTCAGGAAGTGGGTGTAAACGCCTACTTCCTGTCCCCAGCCGTAAACGCCTACTTCCGGTCCCCAGCCCCCCTTTTCAAATCAAGGGGCATGTATTCCCACTTACTTCTTTGCCCCGATTCCAATGGTCGTGGTCCTGTCTCTCTACGACCTCAGGAAGTGGGTGTAAACACCAACTTCCTGTCCAGGGCCGTAAACATCTACTTCCGGTCCCCAGCCCCTCTTTTCAAATCAAGGGGCATGTATTCCCACTTACTTTTTTGCCCCGATTCCAATGGTGGTGGTCCTATCTCTCTACGACCTCAGGAAGTGGGTGTAAACGCCTACTTCCGGTCCCCAGCCTTAAACGCCTACTTCCGGTCCCCAGACCCCCTTTTCAAATCAAGGGGCATGTATTCCCACTTACTCTTTTGCCCCGATTCCAATGGTGGTGGTCCTGTCTCTCTACGACCTCAGGAAGTGGGTGTAAACGCCTACTTCCTGTCCCCAGCCATAAACGCCTACTTCCGGTCCCCAGCCCCCCTTTTCAAATCAAGGGGCATGTATTCCCACTTACTTTTTTGCCCCGATTCCAATGGTGGTGGTCCTGTCTCTCTACGACCTCAGGAAGTGGGTGTAAACACCAACTTCCTGTCCCCAGCCGTAAACATCTACTTCCGGTCCCCAGCCCCCCTTTTCAAATCAAGGGGCATGTATTCCCACTTACTTTTTTGCCCCGATTCCAATGGTGGTGGTCCTGTCTCTCTACGACCTCAGGAAGTGGGTGTAAACGCCTACTTCCTGTCCCCAGCCGTAAACGCCTACTTCCGGTCCCCAGCCCCCCTTTTCAAATCAAGGGGCATGTATTCCCACTTACTTCTTTGCCCCGATTCCAATGGTCGTGGTCCTGTCTCTCTACGACCTCAGGAAGTGGGTGTAAACACCAACTTCCTGTCCCCAGCCGTAAACATCTACTTCCGGTCCCCAGCCCCTCTTTTCAAATCAAGGGGCATGTATTCCCACTTACTTTTTTGCCCCGATTCCAATGGTGGTGGTCCTGTCTCTCTACGACCTCAGGAAGTGGGTGTAAACGCCTACTTCCTGTCCCCAGCCGTAAACGCCTACTTCCGGTCCCCAGACCCCCTTTTCAAATCAAGGGGCATGTATTCCCACTTACTTCTTTGCCCCGATTCCAATGGTCGTGGTCCTGTCTCTCTACGACCTCAGGAAGTGGGTGTAAACACCAACTTCCTGTCCCCAGCCGTAAACATCTACTTCCGGTCCCCAGCCCCTCTTTTCAAATCAAGGGGCATGTATTCCCACTTACTTTTTTGCCCCGATTCCAATGGTGGTGGTCCTATCTCTCTACGACCTCAGGAAGTGGGTGTAAACGCCTACTTCCGGTCCCCAGCCTTAAACGCCTACTTCCGGGCCCCAGACCCCCTTTTCAAATCAAGGGGCATGTATTCCCACTTACTTTTTTGCCCCGATTCCAATGGTGGTGGTCCTGTCTCTCTACGACCTCAGGAAGTGGGTGTAAACGCCTACTTCCTGTCCCCAGCCGTAAACGCCTACTTCCGGTCCCCAGCCCCCCTTTTCAAATCAAGGGGCATGTATTCCCACTTACTTTTTTGCCCCGATTCCAATGGTGGTGGTCCTGTCTCTCTACGACCTCAGGAAGTGGGTGTAAACACCAACTTCCTGTCCCCAGCCGTAAACATCTACTTCCGGTCCCCAGCCCCCCTTTTCAAATCAAGGGGCATGTATTTCCACTTACTTTTTTGCCCCGATTCCAATGGTGGTGGTCCTGTCTCTCTACGACCTCAGGAAGTGGGTGTAAACGCCTACTTCCTGTCCCCAGCCGTAAACGCCTACTTCCGGTCCCCAGCACCCCTTTTCAAATCAAGGGGCATGTATTCCCACTTACTTTTTTGCCCCGATTCCAATGGTGGTGGTCCTGTCTCTCTACGACCTCAGGAAGTGGGTGTAAACGCCTACTTCCTGTCCCCAGCCGTAAACGCCTACTTCCTGTCCCCAGCCGTAAACGCCTACTTCCGGTCCCCAGCCCCCCTTTTCAAATCAAGGGGCATGTATTCCCACTTACTTTTTTGCCCCGATTCCAATGGTGGTGGTCCTGTCTCTCTACGACCTCAAGAAGTGGGTGTAAACGCCTACTTCCGGTCCCCAGCCTTAAACGCCTACTTCCGGTCCCCAGACCCCCTTTTCAAATCAAGGGGCATGTATTCCCACTTACTTTTTTGCCCCGATTCCAATGGTGGTGGTCCTGTCTCTCTACGACCTCAGGAAGTGGGTGTAAACGCCTACTTCCTGTCCCCAGCCGTAAACGCCTACTTCCGGTCCCCAGCCCCCCTTTTCAAATCAAGGGGCATGTATTCCCACTTACTTCTTTGCCCCGATTCCAATGGTCGTGGTCCTGTCTCTCTACGACCTCAGGAAGTGGGTGTAAACACCAACTTCCTGTCCCCAGCCGTAAACATCTACTTCCGGTCCCCAGCCCCCCTTTTCAAATCAAGGGGCATGTATTCCCACTTACTTTTTTTTCCCCGATTCCAATGGTGGTGGTCCTGTCTCTCTACGACCTCAGGAAGTGGGTGTAAACGCCTACTTCCTGTCCCCAGCCGTAAACGCCTACTTCCGGTCCCCAGCCCCCCTTTTCAAATCAAGGGGCATGTATTCCGACTTACTTCTTTGCCCCGATTCCAATGGTCGTGGTCCTGTCTCTCTACGACCTCAGGAAGTGGGTGTAAACACCAACTTCCTGTCCCCAGCCGTAAACATCTACTTCCGGTCCCCAGCCCCTCTTTTCAAATCAAGGGGCATGTATTCCCACTTACTTTTTTGCCCCGATTCCAATGGTGGTGGTCCTATCTCTCTACGACCTCAGGAAGTGGGTGTAAACGCCTACTTCCGGTCCCCAGCCTTAAACGCCTACTTCCGGTCCCCAGACCCCCTTTTCAAATCAAGGGGCATGTATTCCCACTTACTTTTTTGCCCCGATTCCAATGGTGGTGGTCCTGTCTCTCTACGACCTCAGGAAGTGGGTGTAAACGCCTACTTCCTGTCCCCAGCCGTAAACGCCTACTTCCGGTCCCCAGCCCCCCTTTTCAAATCAAGGGGCATGTATTCCCACTTACTTTTTTGCCCCGATTCCAATGGTGGTGGTCCTGTCTCTCTACGACCTCAGGAAGTGGGTGTAAACGCCTACTTCCTGTCCCCAGCCGTAAACGCCTACTTCCGGTCCCCAGCCCCCCTTTTCAAATCAAGGGGCATGTATTCCCACTTACTTCTTTGCCCCGATTCCAATGGTCGTGGTCCTGTCTCTCTACGACCTCAGGAAGTGGGTGTAAACACCAACTTCCTGTCCCCAGCCGTAAACATCTACTTCCGGTCCCCAGCCCCTCTTTTCAAATCAAGGGGCATGTATTCCCACTTACTTTTTTGCCCCGATTCCAATGGTGGTGGTCCTATCTCTCTACGACCTCAGGAAGTGGGTGTAAACGCCTACTTCCGGTCCCCAGCCTTAAACGCCTACTTCCGGTCCCCAGACCCCCTTTTCAAATCAAGGGGCATGTATTCCCACTTACTTTTTTGCCCCGATTCCAATGGTGGTGGTCCTGTCTCTCTACGACCTCAGGAAGTGGGTGTAAACGCCTACTTCCTGTCCCCAGCCGTAAACGCCTACTTCCGGTCCCCAGCCCCCCTTTTCAAATCAAGGGGCATGTATTCCCACTTACTTTTTTGCCCCGATTCCAATGGTGGTGGTCCTGTCTCTCTACGACCTCAGGAAGTGGGTGTAAACACCAACTTCCTGTCCCCAGCCGTAAACATCTACTTCCGGTCCCCAGCCCCCCTTTTCAAATCAAGGGGCATGTATTCCCACTTACTTTTTTGCCCCGATTCCAATGGTGGTGGTCCTGTCTCTCTACGACCTCAGGAAGTGGGTGTAAACGCCTACTTCCTGTCCCCAGCCGTAAACGCCTACTTCCGGTCCCCAGCACCCCTTTTCAAATCAAGGGGCATGTATTCCCACTTACTTTTTTGCCCCGATTCCAATGGTGGTGGTCCTGTCTCTCTACGACCTCAGGAAGTGGGTGTAAACGCCTACTTCCTGTCCCCAGCCGTAAACGCCTACTTCCGGTCCCCAGCCCCCCTTTTCAAATCAAGGGGCATGTATTCCCACTTACTTTTTTGCCCCGATTCCAAGGGTGGTGGTCCTGTCTCTCTACGACCTCAAGAAGTGGGTGTAAACGCCTACTTCCGGTCACCAGCCTTAAACGCCTACTTCCGGTCCCCAGACCCCCTTTTCAAATCAAGGGGCATGTATTCCCACTTACTTTTTTGCCCCGATTCCAATGGTGGTGGTCCTGTCTCTCTACGACCTCAGGAAGTGGGTGTAAACGCCTACTTCTTGTCCCCAGCCGTAAACGCCTACTTCCGGTCCCCAGCCCCCCTTTTCAAATCAAGGGGCATGTATTCCCACTTACTTCTTTGCCCCGATTCCAATGGTCGTGGTCCTGTCTCTCTACGACCTCAGGAAGTGGGTGTAAACACCAACTTCCTGTCCCCAGCCGTAAACATCTACTTCCGGTCCCCAGCCCCTCTTTTCAAATCAAGGGGCATGTATTCCCACTTACTTTTTTGCCCCGATTCCAATGGTGGTGGTCCTATCTCTCTACGACCTCAGGAAGTGGGTGTAAACGCCTACTTCCGGTCCCCAGCCTTAAACGCCTACTTCCGGTCCCCAGACCCCCTTTTCAAATCAAGGGGCATGTATTCCCACTTACTCTTTTGCCCCGATTCCAATGGTGGTGGTCCTGTCTCTCTACGACCTCAGGAAGTGGGTGTAAACGCCTACTTCCTGTCCCCAGCCATAAACGCCTACTTCCGGTCCCCAGCCCCCCTTTTCAAATCAAGGGGCATGTATTCCCACTTACTTTTTTGCCCCGATTCCAATGGTGGTGGTCCTGTCTCTCTACGACCTCAGGAAGTGGGTGTAAACACCAACTTCCTGTCCCCAGCCGTAAACATCTACTTCCGGTCCCCAGCCCCCCTTTTCAAATCAAGGGGCATGTATTCCCACTTACTTTTTTGCCCCGATTCCAATGGTGGTGGTCCTGTCTCTCTACGACCTCAGGAAGTGGGTGTAAACGCCTACTTCCTGTCCCCAGCCGTAAACGCCTACTTCCGGTCCCCAGCCCCCCTTTTCAAATCAAGGGGCATGTATTCCCACTTACTTCTTTGCCCCGATTCCAATGGTCGTGGTCCTGTCTCTCTACGACCTCAGGAAGTGGGTGTAAACACCAACTTCCTGTCCCCAGCCGTAAACATCTACTTCCGGTCCCCAGCCCCTCTTTTCAAATCAAGGGGCATGTATTCCCACTTACTTTTTTGCCCCGATTCCAATGGTGGTGGTCCTGTCTCTCTACGACCTCAGGAAGTGGGTGTAAACGCCTACTTCCTGTCCCCAGCCGTAAACGCCTACTTCCGGTCCCCAGCCCCCCTTTTCAAATCAAGGGGCATGTATTCCCACTTACTTTTTTGCCCCGATTCCAATGGTGGTGGTCCTGTCTCTCTACGACCTCAAGAAGTGGGTGTAAACGCCTACTTCCGGTCCCCAGCCTTAAACGCCTACTTCCGGTCCCCAGACCCCCTTTTCAAATCAAGGGGCATGTATTCCCACTTACTTTTTTGCCCCGATTCCAATGGTGGTGGTCCTGTCTCTCTACGACCTCAGGAAGTGGGTGTAAACGCCTACTTCCTGTCCCCAGCCGTAAACGCCTACTTCCGGTCCCCAGCCCCCCTTTTCAAATCAAGGGGCATGTATTCCCACTTACTTCTTTGCCCCGATTCCAATGGTCGTGGTCCTGTCTCTCTACGACCTCAGGAAGTGGGTGTAAACACCAACTTCCTGTCCCCAGCCGTAAACATCTACTTCCGGTCCCCAGCCCCTCTTTTCAAATCAAGGGGCATGTATTCCCACTTACTCTTTTGCCCCGATTCCAATGGTGGTGGTCCTGTCTCTCTACGACCTCAGGAAGTGGGTGTAAACGCCTACTTCCTGTCCCCAGCCATAAACGCCTACTTCCGGTCCCCAGCCCCCCTTTTCAAATCAAGGGGCATGTATTCCCACTTACTTTTTTGCCCCGATTCCAATGGTCGTGGTCCTGTCTCTCTACGACCTCAGGAAGTGGGTGTAAACACCAACTTCCTGTCCCCAGCCGTAAACATCTACTTCCGGTCCCCAGCCCCTCTTTTCAAATCAAGGGGCATGTATTCCCACTTACTTTTTTGCCCCGATTCCAATGGTGGTGGTCCTGTCTCTCTACGACCTCAGGAAGTGGGTGTAAACGCCTACTTCCTGTCCCCAGCCGTAAACGCCTACTTCCGGTCCCCAGCCCCCCTTTTCAAATCAAGGGGCATGTATTCCCACTTACTTTTTTGCCCCGATTCCAATGGTGGTGGTCCTGTCTCTCTACGACCTCAAGAAGTGGGTGTAAACGCCTACTTCCGGTCCCCAGCCTTAAACGCCTACTTCCGGTCCCCAGACCCCCTTTTCAAATCAAGGGGCATGTATTCCCACTTACTTTTTTGCCCCGATTCCAATGGTGGTGGTCCTGTCTCTCTACGACCTCAGGAAGTGGGTGTAAACGCCTACTTCCTGTCCCCAGCCGTAAACGCCTACTTCCGGTCCCCAGCACCCCTTTTCAAATCAAGGGGCATGTATTCCCACTTACTTTTTTGCCCCGATTCCAATGGTGGTGGTCCTGTCTCTCTACGACCTCAGGAAGTGGGTGTAAACGCCTACTTCCTGTCCCCAGCCGTAAACGCCTACTTCCGGTCCCCAGCCCCCCTTTTCAAATCAAGGGGCATGTATTCCCACTTACTTTTTTGCCCCGATTCCAAGGGTGGTGGTCCTGTCTCTCTACGACCTCAAGAAGTGGGTGTAAACGCCTACTTCCGGTCACCAGCCTTAAACGCCTACTTCCGGTCCCCAGACCCCCTTTTCAAATCAAGGGGCATGTATTCCCACTTACTTTTTTGCCCCGATTCCAATGGTGGTGGTCCTGTCTCTCTACGACCTCAGGAAGTGGGTGTAAACGCCTACTTCTTGTCCCCAGCCGTAAACGCCTACTTCCGGTCCCCAGCCCCCCTTTTCAAATCAAGGGGCATGTATTCCCACTTACTTCTTTGCCCCGATTCCAATGGTCGTGGTCCTGTCTCTCTACCACCTCAGGAAGTGGGTGTAAACACCAACTTCCTGTCCCCAGCCGTAAACATCTACTTCCGGTCCCCAGCCCCTCTTTTCAAATCAAGGGGCATGTATTCCCACTTACTTTTTTGCCCCGATTCCAATGGTGGTGGTCCTATCTCTCTACGACCTCAGGAAGTGGGTGTAAACGCCTACTTCCGGTCCCCAGCCTTAAACGCCTACTTCCGGTCCCCAGACCCCCTTTTCAAATCAAGGGGCATGTATTCCCACTTACTCTTTTGCCCCGATTCCAATGGTGGTGGTCCTGTCTCTCTACGACCTCAGGAAGTGGGTGTAAACGCCTACTTCCTGTCCCCAGCCATAAACGCCTACTTCCGGTCCCCAGCCCCCCTTTTCAAATCAAGGGGCATGTATTCCCACTTACTTTTTTGCCCCGATTCCAATGGTGGTGGTCCTGTCTCTCTACGACCTCAAGAAGTGGGTGTAAACGCCTACTTCCGGTCCCCAGCCTTAAACGCCTACTTCCGGTCCCCAGACCCCCTTTTCAAATCAAGGGGCATGTATTCCCACTTACTTTTTTGCCCCGATTCCAATGGTGGTGGTCCTGTCTCTCTACGACCTCAGGAAGTGGGTGTAAACGCCTACTTCCTGTCCCCAGCCGTAAACGCCTACTTCCGGTCCCCAGCCCCCCTTTTCAAATCAAGGGGCATGTATTCCCACTTACTTCTTTGCCCCGATTCCAATGGTCGTGGTCCTGTCTCTCTACGACCTCAGGAAGTGGGTGTAAACACCAACTTCCTGTCCCCAGCCGTAAACATCTACTTCCGGTCCCCAGCCCCTCTTTTCAAATCAAGGGGCATGTATTCCCACTTACTCTTTTGCCCCGATTCCAATGGTGGTGGTCCTGTCTCTCTACGACCTCAGGAAGTGGGTGTAAACGCCTACTTCCTGTCCCCAGCCATAAACGCCTACTTCCGGTCCCCAGCCCCCCTTTTCAAATCAAGGGGCATGTATTCCCACTTACTTTTTTGCCCCGATTCCAATGGTCGTGGTCCTGTCTCTCTACGACCTCAGGAAGTGGGTGTAAACACCAACTTCCTGTCCCCAGCCGTAAACATCTACTTCCGGTCCCCAGCCCCTCTTTTCAAATCAAGGGGCATGTATTCCCACTTACTTTTTTGCCCCGATTCCAATGGTGGTGGTCCTGTCTCTCTACGACCTCAGGAAGTGGGTGTAAACGCCTACTTCCTGTCCCCAGCCGTAAACGCCTACTTCCGGTCCCCAGCCCCCCTTTTCAAATCAAGGGGCATGTATTCCCACTTACTTTTTTGCCCCGATTCCAATGGTGGTGGTCCTGTCTCTCTACGACCTCAAGAAGTGGGTGTAAACGCCTACTTCCGGTCCCCAGCCTTAAACGCCTACTTCCGGTCCCCAGACCCCCTTTTCAAATCAAGGGGCATGTATTCCCACTTACTTTTTTGCCCCGATTCCAATGGTGGTGGTCCTGTCTCTCTACGACCTCAGGAAGTGGGTGTAAACGCCTACTTCCTGTCCCCAGCCGTAAACGCCTACTTCCGGTCCCCAGCACCCCTTTTCAAATCAAGGGGCATGTATTCCCACTTACTTTTTTGCCCCGATTCCAATGGTGGTGGTCCTGTCTCTCTACGACCTCAGGAAGTGGGTGTAAACGCCTACTTCCTGTCCCCAGCCGTAAACGCCTACTTCCGGTCCCCAGCCCCCCTTTTCAAATCAAGGGGCATGTATTCCCACTTACTTTTTTGCCCCGATTCCAAGGGTGGTGGTCCTGTCTCTCTACGACCTCAAGAAGTGGGTGTAAACGCCTACTTCCGGTCACCAGCCTTAAACGCCTACTTCCGGTCCCCAGACCCCCTTTTCAAATCAAGGGGCATGTATTCCCACTTACTTTTTTGCCCCGATTCCAATGGTGGTGGTCCTGTCTCTCTACGACCTCAGGAAGTGGGTGTAAACGCCTACTTCTTGTCCCCAGCCGTAAACGCCTACTTCCGGTCCCCAGCCCCCCTTTTCAAATCAAGGGGCATGTATTCCCACTTACTTCTTTGCCCCGATTCCAATGGTCGTGGTCCTGTCTCTCTACCACCTCAGGAAGTGGGTGTAAACACCAACTTCCTGTCCCCAGCCGTAAACATCTACTTCCGGTCCCCAGCCCCTCTTTTCAAATCAAGGGGCATGTATTCCCACTTACTTTTTTGCCCCGATTCCAATGGTGGTGGTCCTATCTCTCTACGACCTCAGGAAGTGGGTGTAAACGCCTACTTCCGGTCCCCAGCCTTAAACGCCTACTTCCGGTCCCCAGACCCCCTTTTCAAATCAAGGGGCATGTATTCCCACTTACTCTTTTGCCCCGATTCCAATGGTGGTGGTCCTGTCTCTCTACGACCTCAGGAAGTGGGTGTAAACGCCTACTTCCTGTCCCCAGCCATAAACGCCTACTTCCGGTCCCCAGCCCCCCTTTTCAAATCAAGGGGCATGTATTCCCACTTACTTTTTTGCCCCGATTCCAATGGTGGTGGTCCTGTCTCTCTACGACCTCAGGAAGTGGGTGTAAACACCAACTTCCTGTCCCCAGCCGTAAACATCTACTTCCGGTCCCCAGCCCCCCTTTTCAAATCAAGGGGCATGTATTCCCACTTACTTTTTTGCCCCGATTCCAATGGTGGTGGTCCTGTCTCTCTACGACCTCAGGAAGTGGGTGTAAACGCCTACTTCCTGTCCCCAGCCGTAAACGCCTACTTCCGGTCCCCAGCCCCCCTTTTCAAATCAAGGGGCATGTATTCCCACTTACTTCTTTGCCCCGATTCCAATGGTCGTGGTCCTGTCTCTCTACGACCTCAGGAAGTGGGTGTAAACACCAACTTCCTGTCCCCAGCCGTAAACATCTACTTCCGGTCCCCAGCCCCTCTTTTCAAATCAAGGGGCATGTATTCCCACTTACTTTTTTGCCCCGATTCCAATGGTGGTGTTCCTGTCTCTCTACGACCTCAGGAAGTGGGTGTAAACGCCTACTTCCTGTCCCCAGCCGTAAACGCCTACTTCCGGTCCCCAGCCCCCCTTTTCAAATCAAGGGGCATGTATTCCCACTTACTTTTTTGCCCCGATTCCAATGGTGGTGGTCCTGTCTCTCTACGACCTCAAGAAGTGGGTGTAAACGCCTACTTCCGGTCCCCAGCCTTAAACGCCTACTTCCGGTCCCCAGACCCCCTTTTCAAATCAAGGGGCATGTATTCCCACTTACTTTTTTGCCCCGATTCCAATGGTGGTGGTCCTGTCTCTCTACGACCTCAGGAAGTGGGTGTAAACGCCTACTTCCTGTCCCCAGCCGTAAACGCCTACTTCCGGTCCCCAGCCCCCCTTTTCAAATCAAGGGGCATGTATTCCCACTTACTTCTTTGCCCCGATTCCAATGGTCGTGGTCCTGTCTCTCTACGACCTCAGGAAGTGGGTGTAAACACCAACTTCCTGTCCCCAGCCGTAAACATCTACTTCCGGTCCCCAGCCCCTCTTTTCAAAGCAAGGGGCATGTATTCCCACTTACTTTTTTGCCCCGATTCCAATGGTGGTGGTCCTATCTCTCTACGACCTCAGGAAGTGGGTGTAAACGCCTACTTCCGGTCCCCAGCCTTAAACGCCTACTTCCGGTCCCCAGACCCCCTTTTCAAATCAAGGGGCATGTATTCCCACTTACTCTTTTGCCCCGATTCCAATGGTGGTGGTCCTGTCTCTCTACGACCTCAGGAAGTGGGTGTAAACGCCTACTTCCTGTCCCCAGCCATAAACGCCTACTTCCGGTCCCCAGCCCCCCTTTTCAAATCAAGGGGCATGTATTCCCACTTACTTTTTTGCCCCGATTCCAATGGTCGTGGTCCTGTCTCTCTACGACCTCAGGAAGTGGGTGTAAACACCAACTTCCTGTCCCCAGCCGTAAACATCTACTTCCGGTCCCCAGCCCCTCTTTTCAAATCAAGGGGCATGTATTCCCACTTACTTTTTTGCCCCGATTCCAATGGTGGTGGTCCTGTCTCTCTACGACCTCAGGAAGTGGGTGTAAACGCCTACTTCCTGTCCCCAGCCGTAAACGCCTACTTCCGGTCCCCAGCCCCCCTTTTCAAATCAAGGGGCATGTATTCCCACTTACTTTTTTGCCCCGATTCCAATGGTGGTGGTCCTGTCTCTCTACGACCTCAAGAAGTGGGTGTAAACGCCTACTTCCGGTCCCCAGCCTTAAACGCCTACTTCCGGTCTCCAGACCCCCTTTTCAAATCAAGGGGCATGTATTCCCACTTACTTTTTTGCCCCGATTCCAATGGTGGTGGTCCTGTCTCTCTACGACCTC
The DNA here is from genome assembly GCF_964188405.1 of Protomyctophum parallelum. NCBI lineage: Eukaryota > Metazoa > Chordata > Actinopteri > Myctophiformes > Myctophidae > Protomyctophum > Protomyctophum parallelum. Next base: position 166,121 of record NC_139705.1, read on the forward strand.
AGGAAGTGGGTGTAAACGCCTACTTCCTGTCCCCAGCCGTAAACGCCTACTTCCGGTCCCCAGCCCCCCTTTTCAAATCAAGGGGCATGTATTCCCACTTACTTCTTTGCCCCGATTCCAATGGTCGTGGTCCTGTCTCTCTACGACCTCAGGAAGTGGGTGTAAACACCAACTTCCTGTCCCCAGCCGTAAACATCTACTTCCGGTCCCCAGCCCCTCTTTTCAAAGCAAGGGGCATGTATTCCCACTTACTTTTTTGCCCCGATTCCAATGGTGGTGGTCCTATCTCTCTACGACCTCAGGAAGTGGGTGTAAACGCCTACTTCCGGTCCCCAGCCTTAAACGCCTACTTCCGGTCCCCAGACCCCCTTTTCAAATCAAGGGGCATGTATTCCCACTTACTCTTTTGCCCCGATTCCAATGGTGGTGGTCCTGTCTCTCTACGACCTCAGGAAGTGGGTGTAAACGCCTACTTCCTGTCCCCAGCCATAAACGCCTACTTCCGGTCCCCAGCCCCCCTTTTCAAATCAAGGGGCATGTATTCCCACTTACTTTTTTGCCCCGATTCCAATGGTGGTGGTCCTGTCTCTCTACGACCTCAGGAAGTGGGTGTAAACACCAACTTCCTGTCCCCAGCCGTAAACATCTACTTCCGGTCCCCAGCCCCCCTTTTCAAATCAAGGGGCATGTATTCCCACTTACTTTTTTGCCCCGATTCCAATGGTGGTGGTCCTGTCTCTCTACGACCTCAGGAAGTGGGTGTAAACGCCTACTTCCTGTCCCCAGCCGTAAACGCCTACTTCCGGTCCCCAGCCCCCCTTTTCAAATCAAGGGGCATGTATTCCCACTTACTTCTTTGCCCCGATTCCAATGGTCGTGGTCCTGTCTCTCTACGACCTCAGGAAGTGGGTGTAAACGCCTACTTCCTGTCCCCAGCCATAAACGCCTACTTCCGGTCCCCAGCCCCCCTTTTCAAATCAAGGGGCATGTATTCCCACTTACTTTTTTGCCCCGATTCCAATGGTGGTGGTCCTGTCTCTCTACGACCTCAGGAAGTGGGTGTAAACACCAACTTCCTGTCCCCAGCCGTAAACATCTACTTCCGGTCCCCAGCCCCCCTTTTCAAATCAAGGGGCATGTATTCCCACTTACTTTTTTGCCCCGATTCCAATGGTGGTGGTCCTGTCTCTCTACGACCTCAGGAAGTGGGTGTAAACGCCTACTTCCTGTCCCCAGCCGTAAACGCCTACTTCCGGTCCCCAGCCCCCCTTTTCAAATCAAGGGGCATGTATTCCCACTTACTTCTTTGCCCCGATTCCAATGGTCGTGGTCCTGTCTCTCTACGACCTCAGGAAGTGGGTGTAAACACCAACTTCCTGTCCCCAGCCGTAAACATCTACTTCCGGTCCCCAGCCCCTCTTTTCAAATCAAGGGGCATGTATTCCCACTTACTTTTTTGCCCCGATTCCAATGGTGGTCCTATCTCTCTACGACCTCAGGAAGTGGGTGTAAACGCCTACTTCCGGCCCCCAGCCTTAAACGCCTACTTCCGGTCCCCAGACCCCCTTTTCAAATCAAGGGGCATGTATTCCCACTTACTTTTTTGCCCCGATTCCAATGGTGGTGGTCCTGTCTCTCTACGACCTCAGGAAGTGGGTGTAAACGCCTACTTCCTGTCCCCAGCCGTAAACGCCTACTTCCGGTCCCCAGCCCCCCTTTTCAAATCAAGTGGCATGTATTCCCACTTACTTTTTTGCCCCGATTCCAATGGTGGTGGTCCTGTCTCTCTACGACCTCAGGAAGTGGGTGTAAACGCCTACTTCCTGTCCCCAGCCGTAAACGCCTACTTCCGGTCCCCAGCCCCCCTTTTCAAATCAAGTGGCATGTATTCCCACTTACTTTTTTGCCCCGATTCCAATGGTGGTGGTCCTGTCTCTCTACGACCTCAGGAAGTGGGTGTAAACGCCTACTTCCTGTCCCCAGCCGTAAACGCCTACTTCCGGTCCCCAGCACCCCTTTTCAAATCAAGGGGCATGTATTCCCACTTACTTTTTTGCCCCGATTCCAATGGTGGTGGTCCTGTCTCTCTACGACCTCAAGAAGTGGGTGTAAACGCCTACTTCCGGTCCCCAGCCTTAAACGCCTACTTCCGGTCCCCAGACCCCCTTTTCAAATCAAGGGGCATGTATTCCCACTTACTTTTTTGCCCCGATTCCAATGGTGGTGGTCCTGTCTCTCTACGACCTCAGGAAGTGGGTGTAAACGCCTACTTCCTGTCCCCAGCCGTAAACGCCTACTTCCGGTCCCCAGCCCCCCTTTTCAAATCAAGGGGCATGTATTCCCACTTACTTCTTTGCCCCGATTCCAATGGTCGTGGTCCTGTCTCTCTACGACCTCAGGAAGTGGGTGTAAACACCAACTTCCTGTCCCCAGCCGTAAACATCTACTTCCGGTCCCCAGCCCCCCTTTTCAAATCAAGGGGCATGTATTCCCACTTACTTCTTTGCCCCGATTCCAATGGTCGTGGTCCTGTCTCTCTACGACCTCAGGAAGTGGGTGTAAACACCAACTTCCTGTCCCCAGCCGTAAACATCTACTTCCGGTCCCCAGCCCCTCTTTTCAAAGCAAGGGGCATGTATTCCCACTTACTTTTTTGCCCCGATTCCAATGGTGGTGGTCCTATCTCTCTACGACCTCAGGAAGTGGGTGTAAACGCCTACTTCCGGTCCCCAGCCTTAAACGCCTACTTCCGGTCCCCAGACCCCCTTTTCAAATCAAGGGGCATGTATTCCCACTTACTCTTTTGCCCCGATTCCAATGGTGGTGGTCCTGTCTCTCTACGACCTCAGGAAGTGGGTGTAAACGCCTACTTCCTGTCCCCAGCCATAAACGCCTACTTCCGGTCCCCAGCCCCCCTTTTCAAATCAAGGGGCATGTATTCCCACTTACTTTTTTGCCCCGATTCCAATGGTCGTGGTCCTGTCTCTCTACGACCTCAGGAAGTGGGTGTAAACACCAACTTCCTGTCCCCAGCCGTAAACATCTACTTCCGGTCCCCAGCCCCTCTTTTCAAATCAAGGGGCATGTATTCCCACTTACTTTTTTGCCCCGATTCCAATGGTGGTGGTCCTGTCTCTCTACGACCTCAGGAAGTGGGTGTAAACGCCTACTTCCTGTCCCCAGCCGTAAACGCCTACTTCCGGTCCCCAGCCCCCCTTTTCAAATCAAGGGGCATGTATTCCCACTTACTTTTTTGCCCCGATTCCAATGGTGGTGGTCCTGTCTCTCTACGACCTCAAGAAGTGGGTGTAAACGCCTACTTCCGGTCCCCAGCCTTAAACGCCTACTTCCGGTCCCCAGACCCCCTTTTCAAATCAAGGGGCATGTATTCCCACTTACTTTTTTGCCCCGATTCCAATGGTGGTGGTCCTGTCTCTCTACGACCTCAGGAAGTGGGTGTAAACGCCTACTTCCTGTCCCCAGCCGTAAACGCCTACTTCCGGTCCCCAGCACCCCTTTTCAAATCAAGGGGCATGTATTCCCACTTACTTTTTTGCCCCGATTCCAATGGTGGTGGTCCTGTCTCTCTACGACCTCAGGAAGTGGGTGTAAACGCCTACTTCCTGTCCCCAGCCGTAAACGCCTACTTCCGGTCCCCAGCCCCCCTTTTCAAATCAAGGGGCATGTATTCCCACTTACTTTTTTGCCCCGATTCCAAGGGTGGTGGTCCTGTCTCTCTACGACCTCAAGAAGTGGGTGTAAACGCCTACTTCCGGTCACCAGCCTTAAACGCCTACTTCCGGTCCCCAGACCCCCTTTTCAAATCAAGGGGCATGTATTCCCACTTACTTTTTTGCCCCGATTCCAATGGTGGTGGTCCTGTCTCTCTACGACCTCAGGAAGTGGGTGTAAACGCCTACTTCTTGTCCCCAGCCGTAAACGCCTACTTCCGGTCCCCAGCCCCCCTTTTCAAATCAAGGGGCATGTATTCCCACTTACTTCTTTGCCCCGATTCCAATGGTCGTGGTCCTGTCTCTCTACCACCTCAGGAAGTGGGTGTAAACACCAACTTCCTGTCCCCAGCCGTAAACATCTACTTCCGGTCCCCAGCCCCTCTTTTCAAATCAAGGGGCATGTATTCCCACTTACTTTTTTGCCCCGATTCCAATGGTGGTGGTCCTATCTCTCTACGACCTCAGGAAGTGGGTGTAAACGCCTACTTCCGGTCCCCAGCCTTAAACGCCTACTTCCGGTCCCCAGACCCCCTTTTCAAATCAAGGGGCATGTATTCCCACTTACTCTTTTGCCCCGATTCCAATGGTGGTGGTCCTGTCTCTCTACGACCTCAGGAAGTGGGTGTAAACGCCTACTTCCTGTCCCCAGCCATAAACGCCTACTTCCGGTCCCCAGCCCCCCTTTTCAAATCAAGGGGCATGTATTCCCACTTACTTTTTTGCCCCGATTCCAATGGTGGTGGTCCTGTCTCTCTACGACCTCAGGAAGTGGGTGTAAACACCAACTTCCTGTCCCCAGCCGTAAACATCTACTTCCGGTCCCCAGCCCCCCTTTTCAAATCAAGGGGCATGTATTCCCACTTACTTTTTTGCCCCGATTCCAATGGTGGTGGTCCTGTCTCTCTACGACCTCAGGAAGTGGGTGTAAACGCCTACTTCCTGTCCCCAGCCGTAAACGCCTACTTCCGGTCCCCAGCCCCCCTTTTCAAATCAAGGGGCATGTATTCCCACTTACTTCTTTGCCCCGATTCCAATGGTCGTGGTCCTGTCTCTCTACGACCTCAGGAAGTGGGTGTAAACACCAACTTCCTGTCCCCAGCCGTAAACATCTACTTCCGGTCCCCAGCCCCTCTTTTCAAATCAAGGGGCATGTATTCCCACTTACTTTTTTGCCCCGATTCCAATGGTGGTGTTCCTGTCTCTCTACGACCTCAGGAAGTGGGTGTAAACGCCTACTTCCTGTCCCCAGCCGTAAACGCCTACTTCCGGTCCCCAGCCCCCCTTTTCAAATCAAGGGGCATGTATTCCCACTTACTTTTTTGCCCCGATTCCAATGGTGGTGGTCCTGTCTCTCTACGACCTCAAGAAGTGGGTGTAAACGCCTACTTCCGGTCCCCAGCCTTAAACGCCTACTTCCGGTCCCCAGACCCCCTTTTCAAATCAAGGGGCATGTATTCCCACTTACTTTTTTGCCCCGATTCCAATGGTGGTGGTCCTGTCTCTCTACGACCTCAGGAAGTGGGTGTAAACGCCTACTTCCTGTCCCCAGCCGTAAACGCCTACTTCCGGTCCCCAGCCCCCCTTTTCAAATCAAGGGGCATGTATTCCCACTTACTTCTTTGCCCCGATTCCAATGGTCGTGGTCCTGTCTCTCTACGACCTCAGGAAGTGGGTGTAAACACCAACTTCCTGTCCCCAGCCGTAAACATCTACTTCCGGTCCCCAGCCCCTCTTTTCAAAGCAAGGGGCATGTATTCCCACTTACTTTTTTGCCCCGATTCCAATGGTGGTGGTCCTATCTCTCTACGACCTCAGGAAGTGGGTGTAAACGCCTACTTCCGGTCCCCAGCCTTAAACGCCTACTTCCGGTCCCCAGACCCCCTTTTCAAATCAAGGGGCATGTATTCCCACTTACTCTTTTGCCCCGATTCCAATGGTGGTGGTCCTGTCTCTCTACGACCTCAGGAAGTGGGTGTAAACGCCTACTTCCTGTCCCCAGCCATAAACGCCTACTTCCGGTCCCCAGCCCCCCTTTTCAAATCAAGGGGCATGTATTCCCACTTACTTTTTTGCCCCGATTCCAATGGTCGTGGTCCTGTCTCTCTACGACCTCAGGAAGTGGGTGTAAACACCAACTTCCTGTCCCCAGCCGTAAACATCTACTTCCGGTCCCCAGCCCCTCTTTTCAAATCAAGGGGCATGTATTCCCACTTACTTTTTTGCCCCGATTCCAATGGTGGTGGTCCTGTCTCTCTACGACCTCAGGAAGTGGGTGTAAACGCCTACTTCCTGTCCCCAGCCGTAAACGCCTACTTCCGGTCCCCAGCCCCCCTTTTCAAATCAAGGGGCATGTATTCCCACTTACTTTTTTGCCCCGATTCCAATGGTGGTGGTCCTGTCTCTCTACGACCTCAAGAAGTGGGTGTAAACGCCTACTTCCGGTCCCCAGCCTTAAACGCCTACTTCCGGTCTCCAGACCCCCTTTTCAAATCAAGGGGCATGTATTCCCACTTACTTTTTTGCCCCGATTCCAATGGTGGTGGTCCTGTCTCTCTACGACCTCAGGAAGTGGGTGTAAACGCCTACTTCCTGTCCCCAGCCGTAAACGCCTACTTCCGGTCCCCAGCCCCCCTTTTCAAATCAAGGGGCATGTATTCCCACTTACTTCTTTGCCCCGATTCCAATGGTCGTGGTCCTGTCTCTCTACGACCTCAGGAAGTGGGTGTAAACACCAACTTCCTGTCCCCAGCCGTAAACATCTACTTCCGGTCCCCAGCCCCTCTTTTCAAAGCAAGGGGCATGTATTCCCACTTACTTTTTTGCCCCGATTCCAATGGTGGTGGTCCTATCTCTCTACGACCTCAGGAAGTGGGTGTAAACGCCTACTTCCGGTCCCCAGCCTTAAACGCCTACTTCCGGTCCCCAGACCCCCTTTTCAAATCAAGGGGCATGTATTCCCACTTACTCTTTTGCCCCGATTCCAATGGTGGTGGTCCTGTCTCTCTACGACCTCAGGAAGTGGGTGTAAACGCCTACTTCCTGTCCCCAGCCATAAACGCCTACTTCCGGTCCCCAGCCCCCCTTTTCAAATCAAGGGGCATGTATTCCCACTTACTTTTTTGCCCCGATTCCAATGGTGGTGGTCCTGTCTCTCTACGACCTCAGGAAGTGGGTGTAAACACCAACTTCCTGTCCCCAGCCGTAAACATCTACTTCCGGTCCCCAGCCCCCCTTTTCAAATCAAGGGGCATGTATTCCCACTTACTTTTTTGCCCCGATTCCAATGGTGGTGGTCCTGTCTCTCTACGACCTCAGGAAGTGGGTGTAAACGCCTACTTCCTGTCCCCAGCCGTAAACGCCTACTTCCGGTCCCCAGCCCCCCTTTTCAAATCAAGGGGCATGTATTCCCACTTACTTCTTTGCCCCGATTCCAATGGTCGTGGTCCTGTCTCTCTACGACCTCAGGAAGTGGGTGTAAACACCAACTTCCTGTCCCCAGCCGTAAACATCTACTTCCGGTCCCCAGCCCCTCTTTTCAAATCAAGGGGCATGTATTCCCACTTACTTTTTTGCCCCGATTCCAATGGTGGTCCTATCTCTCTACGACCTCAGGAAGTGGGTGTAAACGCCTACTTCCGGCCCCCAGCCTTAAACGCCTACTTCCGGTCCCCAGACCCCCTTTTCAAATCAAGGGGCATGTATTCCCACTTACTTTTTTGCCCCGATTCCAATGGTGGTGGTCCTGTCTCTCTACGACCTCAGGAAGTGGGTGTAAACGCCTACTTCCTGTCCCCAGCCGTAAACGCCTACTTCCGGTCCCCAGCCCCCCTTTTCAAATCAAGTGGCATGTATTCCCACTTACTTTTTTGCCCCGATTCCAATGGTGGTGGTCCTGTCTCTCTACGACCTCAGGAAGTGGGTGTAAACGCCTACTTCCTGTCCCCAGCCGTAAACGCCTACTTCCGGTCCCCAGCCCCCCTTTTCAAATCAAGTGGCATGTATTCCCACTTACTTTTTTGCCCCGATTCCAATGGTGGTGGTCCTGTCTCTCTACGACCTCAGGAAGTGGGTGTAAACGCCTACTTCCTGTCCCCAGCCGTAAACGCCTACTTCCGGTCCCCAGCACCCCTTTTCAAATCAAGGGGCATGTATTCCCACTTACTTTTTTGCCCCGATTCCAATGGTGGTGGTCCTGTCTCTCTACGACCTCAAGAAGTGGGTGTAAACGCCTACTTCCGGTCCCCAGCCTTAAACGCCTACTTCCGGTCCCCAGACCCCCTTTTCAAATCAAGGGGCATGTATTCCCACTTACTTTTTTGCCCCGATTCCAATGGTGGTGGTCCTGTCTCTCTACGACCTCAGGAAGTGGGTGTAAACGCCTACTTCCTGTCCCCAGCCGTAAACGCCTACTTCCGGTCCCCAGCCCCCCTTTTCAAATCAAGGGGCATGTATTCCCACTTACTTCTTTGCCCCGATTCCAATGGTCGTGGTCCTGTCTCTCTACGACCTCAGGAAGTGGGTGTAAACACCAACTTCCTGTCCCCAGCCGTAAACATCTACTTCCGGTCCCCAGCCCCCCTTTTCAAATCAAGGGGCATGTATTCCCACTTACTTTTTTGCCCCGATTCCAATGGTGGTGGTCCTGTCTCTCTACGACCTCAGGAAGTGGGTGTAAACGCCTACTTCCTGTCCCCAGCCGTAAACGCCTACTTCCGGTCCCCAGCCCCCCTTTTCAAATCAAGGGGCATGTATTCCCACTTACTTCTTTGCCCCGATTCCAATGGTCGTGGTCCTGTCTCTCTACGACCTCAGGAAGTGGGTGTAAACACCAACTTCCTGTCCCCAGCCGTAAACATCTACTTCCGGTCCCCAGCCCCTCTTTTCAAATCAAGGGGCATGTATTCCCACTTACTTTTTTGCCCCGATTCCAATGGTGGTCCTATCTCTCTACGACCTCAGGAAGTGGGTGTAAACGCCTACTTCCGGCCCCCAGCCTTAAACGCCTACTTCCGGTCCCCAGACCCCCTTTTCAAATCAAGGGGCATGTATTCCCACTTACTTTTTTGCCCCGATTCCAATGGTGGTGGTCCTGTCTCTCTACGACCTCAGGAAGTGGGTGTAAACGCCTACTTCCTGTCCCCAGCCGTAAACGCCTACTTCCGGTCCCCAGCCCCCCTTTTCAAATCAAGGGGCATGTATTCCCACTTACTTTTTTGCCCCGATTCCAATGGTGGTGGTCCTGTCTCTCTACGACCTCAGGAAGTGGGTGTAAACGCCTACTTCCTGTCCCCAGCCGTAAACGCCTACTTCCGGTCCCCAGCCCCCCTTTTCAAATCAAGGGGCATGTATTCCCACTTACTTCTTTGCCCCGATTCCAATGGTCGTGGTCCTGTCTCTCTACGACCTCAGGAAGTGGGTGTAAACACCAACTTCCTGTCCCCAGCCGTAAACATCTACTTCCGGTCCCCAGCCCCTCTTTTCAAATCAAGGGGCATGTATTCCCACTTACTTTTTTGCCCCGATTCCAATGGTGGTCCTATCTCTCTACGACCTCAGGAAGTGGGTGTAAACGCCTACTTCCGGCCCCCAGCCTTAAACGCCTACTTCCGGTCCCCAGACCCCCTTTTCAAATCAAGGGGCATGTATTCCCACTTACTTTTTTGCCCCGATTCCAATGGTGGTGGTCCTGTCTCTCTACGACCTCAGGAAGTGGGTGTAAACGCCTACTTCCTGTCCCCAGCCGTAAACGCCTACTTCCGGTCCCCAGCCCCCCTTTTCAAATCAAGTGGCATGTATTCCCACTTACTTTTTTGCCCCGATTCCAATGGTGGTGGTCCTGTCTCTCTACGACCTCAGGAAGTGGGTGTAAACGCCTACTTCCTGTCCCCAGCCGTAAACGCCTACTTCCGGTCCCCAGCCCCCCTTTTCAAATCAAGTGGCATGTATTCCCACTTACTTTTTTGCCCCGATTCCAATGGTGGTGGTCCTGTCTCTCTACGACCTCAGGAAGTGGGTGTAAACGCCTACTTCCTGTCCCCAGCCGTAAACGCCTACTTCCGGTCCCCAGCACCCCTTTTCAAATCAAGGGGCATGTATTCCCACTTACTTTTTTGCCCCGATTCCAATGGTGGTGGTCCTGTCTCTCTACGACCTCAAGAAGTGGGTGTAAACGCCTACTTCCGGTCCCCAGCCTTAAACGCCTACTTCCGGTCCCCAGACCCCCTTTTCAAATCAAGGGGCATGTATTCCCACTTACTTTTTTGCCCCGATTCCAATGGTGGTGGTCCTGTCTCTCTACGACCTCAGGAAGTGGGTGTAAACGCCTACTTCCTGTCCCCAGCCGTAAACGCCTACTTCCGGTCCCCAGCCCCCCTTTTCAAATCAAGGGGCATGTATTCCCACTTACTTCTTTGCCCCGATTCCAATGGTCGTGGTCCTGTCTCTCTACGACCTCAGGAAGTGGGTGTAAACACCAACTTCCTGTCCCCAGCCGTAAACATCTACTTCCGGTCCCCAGCCCCCCTTTTCAAATCAAGGGGCATGTATTCCCACTTACTTTTTTGCCCCGATTCCAATGGTGGTGGTCCTGTCTCTCTACGACCTCAGGAAGTGGGTGTAAACGCCTACTTCCTGTCCCCAGCCGTAAACGCCTACTTCCGGTCCCCAGCCCCCCTTTTCAAATCAAGGGGCATGTATTCCCACTTACTTCTTTGCCCCGATTCCAATGGTCGTGGTCCTGTCTCTCTACGACCTCAGGAAGTGGGTGTAAACACCAACTTCCTGTCCCCAGCCGTAAACATCTACTTCCGGTCCCCAGCCCCTCTTTTCAAATCAAGGGGCATGTATTCCCACTTACTTTTTTGCCCCGATTCCAATGGTGGTCCTATCTCTCTACGACCTCAGGAAGTGGGTGTAAACGCCTACTTCCGGCCCCCAGCCTTAAACGCCTACTTCCGGTCCCCAGACCCCCTTTTCAAATCAAGGGGCATGTATTCCCACTTACTTTTTTGCCCCGATTCCAATGGTGGTGGTCCTGTCTCTCTACGACCTCAGGAAGTGGGTGTAAACGCCTACTTCCTGTCCCCAGCCGTAAACGCCTACTTCCGGTCCCCAGCCCCCCTTTTCAAATCAAGTGGCATGTATTCCCACTTACTTTTTTGCCCCGATTCCAATGGTGGTGGTCCTGTCTCTCTACGACCTCAGGAAGTGGGTGTAAACGCCTACTTCCTGTCCCCAGCCGTAAACGCCTACTTCCGGTCCCCAGCCCCCCTTTTCAAATCAAGTGGCATGTATTCCCACTTACTTTTTTGCCCCGATTCCAATGGTGGTGGTCCTGTCTCTCTACGACCTCAGGAAGTGGGTGTAAACGCCTACTTCCTGTCCCCAGCCGTAAACGCCTACTTCCGGTCCCCAGCACCCCTTTTCAAATCAAGGGGCATGTATTCCCACTTACTTTTTTGCCCCGATTCCAATGGTGGTGGTCCTGTCTCTCTACGACCTCAAGAAGTGGGTGTAAACGCCTACTTCCGGTCCCCAGCCTTAAACGCCTACTTCCGGTCCCCAGACCCCCTTTTCAAATCAAGGGGCATGTATTCCCACTTACTTTTTTGCCCCGATTCCAATGGTGGTGGTCCTGTCTCTCTACGACCTCAGGAAGTGGGTGTAAACGCCTACTTCCTGTCCCCAGCCGTAAACGCCTACTTCCGGTCCCCAGCCCCCCTTTTCAAATCAAGGGGCATGTATTCCCACTTACTTCTTTGCCCCGATTCCAATGGTCGTGGTCCTGTCTCTCTACGACCTCAGGAAGTGGGTGTAAACACCAACTTCCTGTCCCCAGCCGTAAACATCTACTTCCGGTCCCCAGCCCCTCTTTTCAAATCAAGGGGCATGTATTCCCACTTACTTTTTTGCCCCGATTCCAATGGTGGTGGTCCTATCTCTCTACGACCTCAGGAAGTGGGTGTAAACGCCTACTTCCGGCCCCCAGCCTTAAACGCCTACTTCCGGTCCCCAGACCCCCTTTTCAAATCAAGGGGCATGTATTCCCACTTACTTTTTTGCCCCGATTCCAATGGTGGTGGTCCTGTCTCTCTACGACCTCAGGAAGTGGGTGTAAACACCAACTTCCGGTCCCCAGCCTTAAACGCCTACTTCCGGTCCCCAGACCCCCTTTTCAAATCAAGGGGCATGTATTCCCACTTACTTTTTTGCCCCGATTCCAATGGTGGTGGTCCTGTCTCTCTACGACCTCAGGAAGTGGGTGTAAACGCCTACTTCCTGTCCCCAGCCGTAAACGCCTACTTCCGGTCCCCAGCCCCCCTTTTCAAATCAAGTGGCATGTATTCCCACTTACTTTTTTGCCCCGATTCCAATGGTGGTGGTCCTGTCTCTCTACGACCTCAGGAAGTGGGTGTAAACGCCTACTTCCTGTCCCCAGCCGTAAACGCCTACTTCCGGTCCCCAGCACCCCTTTTCAAATCAAGGGGCATGTATTCCCACTTACTTTTTTGCCCCGATTCCAATGGTGGTGGTCCTGTCTCTCTACGACCTCAGGAAGTGGGTGTAAACGCCTACTTCCTGTCCCCAGCCGTAAACGCCTACTTCCGGTCCCCAGCCCCCCTTTTCAAATCAAGGGGCATGTATTCCCACTTACTTTTTTGCCCCGATTCCAATGGTGGTGGTCCTGTCTCTCTACGACCTCAAGAAGTGGGTGTAAACGCCTACTTCCGGTCCCCAGCCTTAAACGCCTACTTCCGGTCCCCAGCACCCCTTTTCAAATCAAGGGGCATGTATTCCCACTTACTTTTTTGCCCCGATTCCAATGGTGGTGGTCCTGTCTCTCTACGACCTCAGGAAGTGGGTGTAAACGCCTACTTCCTGTCCCCAGCCGTAAACGCCTACTTCCGGTCCCCAGCCCCCCTTTTCAAATCAAGGGGCATGTATTCCCACTTACTTTTTTGCCCCGATTCCAATGGTGGTGGTCCTGTCTCTCTACGACCTCAGGAAGTGGGTGTAAACGCCTACTTCCTGTCCCCAGCCGTAAACGCCTACTTCCGGTCCCCAGCCCCCCTTTTCAAATCAAGGGGCATGTATTCCCACTTACTTTTTTGCCCCGATTCCAATGGTGGTGGTCCTGTCTCTCTACGACCTCAAGAAGTGGGTGTAAACGCCTACTTCCGGTCCCCAGTCTTAAACGCCTACTTCCGGTCCCCAGACCCCCTTTTCAAATCAAGGGGCATGTATTCCCACTTACTTCTTTGCCCCGATTCCAATGGTCGTGGTCCTGTCTCTCTACGACCTCAGGAAGTGGGTGTAAACACCAACTTCCTGTCCCCAGCCGTAAACATCTACTTCCGGTCCCCAGCCCCTCTTTTCAAATCAAGGGGCATGTATTCCCACTTACTTTTTTGCCCCGATTCCAATGGTGGTGGTCCTGTCTCTCTACGACCTCAGGAAGTGGGTGTAAACGCCTACTTCCTGTCCCCAGCCGTAAACGCCTACTTCCGGTCCCCAGCCCCCCTTTTCAAATCAAGGGGCATGTATTCCCACTTACTTTTTTGCCCCGATTCCAATGGTGGTGGTCCTGTCTCTCTACGACCTCAAGAAGTGGGTGTAAACGCCTACTTCCGGTCCCCAGCCTTAAACGCCTACTTCCGGTCCCCAGCACCCCTTTTCAAATCAAGGGGCATGTATTCCCACTTACTTTTTTGCCCCGATTCCAATGGTGGTGGTCCTGTCTCTCTACGACCTCAGGAAGTGGGTGTAAACGCCTACTTCCTGTCCCCAGCCGTAAACGCCTACTTCCGGTCCCCAGCCCCCCTTTTCAAATCAAGGGGCATGTATTCCCACTTACTTTTTTGCCCCGATTCCAATGGTGGTGGTCCTGTCTCTCTACGACCTCAGGAAGTGGGTGTAAACGCCTACTTCCTGTCCCCAGCCGTAAACGCCTACTTCCGGTCCCCAGCCCCCCTTTTCAAATCAAGGGGCATGTATTCCCACTTACTTTTTTGCCCCGATTCCAATGGTGGTGGTCCTGTCTCTCTACGACCTCAAGAAGTGGGTGTAAACGCCTACTTCCGGTCCCCAGTCTTAAACGCCTACTTCCGGTCCCCAGACCCCCTTTTCAAATCAAGGGGCATGTATTCCCACTTACTTCTTTGCCCCGATTCCAATGGTCGTGGTCCTGTCTCTCTACGACCTCAGGAAGTGGGTGTAAACACCAACTTCCTGTCCCCAGCCGTAAACATCTACTTCCGGTCCCCAGCCCCTCTTTTCAAATCAAGGGGCATGTATTCCCACTTACTTTTTTGCCCCGATTCCAATGGTGGTGGTCCTGTCTCTCTACGACCTCAAGAAGTGGGTGTAAACGCCTACTTCCGGCCCCCAGCCTTAAACGCCTACTTCCGGTCCCCAGACCCCCTTTTCAAATCAAGGGGCATGTATTCCCACTTACTTTTTTGCCCCGATTCCAATGGTGGTGGTCCTGTCTCTCTACGACCTCAGGAAGTGGGTGTAAACGCCTACTTCCTGTCCCCAGCCGTAAACGCCTACTTCCGGTCCCCAGCCCCCCTTTTCAAATCAAGTGGCATGTATTCCCACTTACTTTTTTGCCCCGATTCCAATGGTGGTGGTCCTGTCTCTCTACGACCTCAGGAAGTGGGTGTAAACACCAACTTCCGGTCCCCAGCCTTAAACGCCTACTTCCGGTCCCCAGACCCCCTTTTCAAATCAAGGGGCATGTATTCCCACTTACTTTTTTGCCCCGATTCCAATGGTGGTGGTCCTGTCTCTCTACGACCTCAGGAAGTGGGTGTAAACGCCTACTTCCTGTCCCCAGCCGTAAACGCCTACTTCCGGTCCCCAGCCCCCCTTTTCAAATCAAGTGGCATGTATTCCCACTTACTTTTTTGCCCCGATTCCAATGGTGGTGGTCCTGTCTCTCTACGACCTCAGGAAGTTGGTGTAAACGCCTACTTCCTGTCCCCAGCCGTAAACGCCTACTTCCGGTCCCCAGCCCCCCTTTTCAAATCAAGGGGCATGTATTCCCACTTACTTTTTTGCCCCGATTCCAATGGTGGTGGTCCTGTCTCTCTACGACCTCAAGAAGTGGGTGTAAACGCCTACTTCCGGTCCCCAGCCTTAAACGCCTACTTCCGGTCCCCAGACCCCCTTTTCAAATCAAGGGGCATGTATTCCCACTTACTTTTTTGCCCCGATTCCAATGGTTGTGGTCCTGTCTCTCTACGACCTCAGGAAGTGGGTGTAAACGCCTACTTCCTGTCCCCAGCCGTAAACGCCTACTTCCGGTCCCCAGCCCCCCTTTTCAAATCAAGGGGCATGTATTCCCACTTACTTCTTTGCCCCGATTCCAATGGTCGTGGTCCTGTCTCTCTACGACCTCAGGAAGTGGGTGTAAACACCAACTTCCTGTCCCCAGTCGTAAACATCTACTTCCGGTCCCCAGCCCCTCTTTTCAAATCAAGGGGCATGTATTCCCACTTATTTTTTTGCCCCGATTCCAATGGTGGTGGTCCTGTCTCTCTACGACCTCAAGAAGTGGGTGTAAACGCCTACTTCCGGCCCCCAGCCTTAAACGCCTACTTCCGGTCCCCAGACCCCCTTTTCAAATCAAGGGGCATGTATTCCCACTTACTTTTTTGCCCCGATTCCAATGGTGGTGGTCCTGTCTCTCTACGACCTCAGGAAGTGGGTGTAAACGCCTACTTCCGGTCCCCAGCCTTAAACGCCTACTTCCGGTCCCCAGCCCCCCTTTTCAAATCAAGTGGCATGTATTCCCACTTACTTTTTTGCCCCGATTCCAATGGTGGTGGTCCTGTCTCTCTACGACCTCAGGAAGTGGGTGTAAACACCAACTTCCGGTCCCCAGCCTTAAACGCCTACTTCCGGTCCCCAGACCCCCTTTTCAAATCAAGGGGCATGTATTCCCACTTACTTTTTTGCCCCGATTCCAATGGTGGTGGTCCTGTCTCTCTATGACCTCAGGAAGTGGGTGTAAACGCCTACTTCCTGTCCCCAGCCGTAAACGCCTACTTCCGGTCCCCAGCCCCCCTTTTCAAATCAAGTGGCATGTATTCCCACTTACTTTTTTGCCCCGATTCCAATGGTGGTGGTCCTGTCTCTCTACGACCTCAGGAAGTGGGTGTAAACGCCTACTTCCTGTCCCCAGCCGTAAACGCCTACTTCCGGTCCCCAGGACCCCTTTTCAAATCAAGGGGCATGTATTCCCACTTACTTTTTTGCCCCGATTCCAATGGTGGTGGTCCTGTCTCTCTACGACCTCAGGAAGTGGGTGTAAACGCCTACTTCCTGTCCCCAGCCGTAAACGCCTACTTCCGGTCCCCAGCCCCCCTTTTCAAATCAAGGGGCATGTATTCCCACTTACTTTTTTGCCCCGATTCCAATGGTGGTGGTCCTGTCTCTCTACGACCTCAAGAAGTGGGTGTAAACGCCTACTTCCGGTCCCCAGCCTTAAACGCCTACTTCCGGTCCCCAGACCCCCTTTTCAAATCAAGGGGCATGTATTCCCACTTACTTTTTTGCCCCGATTCCAATGGTTGTGGTCCTGTCTCTCTACGACCTCAGGAAGTGGGTGTAAACGCCTACTTCCTGTCCCCAGCCGTAAACGCCTACTTCCGGTCCCCAGCCCCCCTTTTCAAATCAAGGGGCATGTATTCCCACTTACTTCTTTGCCCCGATTCCAATGGTCGTGGTCCTGTCTCTCTACGACCTCAGGAAGTGGGTGTAAACACCAACTTCCTGTCCCCAGCCGTAAACATCTACTTCCGGTCCCCAGCCCCTCTTTTCAAATCAAGGGGCATGTATTCCCACTTACTTTTTTGCCCCGATTCCAATGGTGGTGGTCCTATCTCTCTACGACCTCAGGAAGTGGGTGTAAACGCCTACTTCCGGTCCCCAGCCTTAAACGCCTACTTCCGGTCCCCAGACCCCCTTTTCAAATCAAGGGGCATGTATTCCCACTTACTCTTTTGCCCCGATTCCAATGGTGGTGGTCCTGTCTCTCTACGACCTCAGGAAGTGGGTGTAAACGCCTACTTCCTGTCCCCAGCCATAAACGCCTACTTCCGGTCCCCAGCCCCCCTTTTCAAATCAAGGGGCATGTATTCCCACTTACTTTTTTGCCCCGATTCCAATGGTGGTGGTCCTGTCTCTCTACGACCTCAGGAAGTGGGTGTAAACACCAACTTCCTGTCCCCAGCCGTAAACATCTACTTCCGGTCCCCAGCCCCCCTTTTCAAATCAAGGGGCATGTATTCCCACTTACTTTTTTGCCCCGATTCCAATGGTGGTGGTCCTGTCTCTCTACGACCTCAGGAAGTGGGTGTAAACGCCTACTTCCTGTCCCCAGCCGTAAACGCCTACTTCCGGTCCCCAGCCCCCCTTTTCAAATCAAGGGGCATGTATTCCCACTTACTTTTTTGCCCCGATTCCAATGGTGGTGGTCCTGTCTCTCTACGACCTCAAGAAGTGGGTGTAAACGCCTACTTCCGGTCCCCAGCCTTAAACGCCTACTTCCGGTCCCCAGACCCCCTTTTCAAATCAAGGGGCATGTATTCCCACTTACTTTTTTGCCCCGATTCCAATGGTTGTGGTCCTGTCTCTCTACGACCTCAGGAAGTGGGTGTAAACGCCTACTTCCTGTCCCCAGCCGTAAACGCCTACTTCCGGTCCCCAGCCCCCCTTTTCAAATCAAGGGGCATGTATTCCCACTTACTTCTTTGCCCCGATTCCAATGGTCGTGGTCCTGTCTCTCTACGACCTCAGGAAGTGGGTGTAAACACCAACTTCCTGTCCCCAGCCGTAAACATCTACTTCCGGTCCCCAGCCCCTCTTTTCAAATCAAGGGGCATGTATTCCCACTTACTTTTTTGCCCCGATTCCAATGGTGGTGGTCCTATCTCTCTACGACCTCAGGAAGTGGGTGTAAACGCCTACTTCCGGTCCCCAGCCTTAAACGCCTACTTCCGGTCCCCAGACCCCCTTTTCAAATCAAGGGGCATGTATTCCCACTTACTCTTTTGCCCCGATTCCAATGGTGGTGGTCCTGTCTCTCTACGACCTCAGGAAGTGGGTGTAAACGCCTACTTCCTGTCCCCAGCCATAAACGCCTACTTCCGGTCCCCAGCCCCCCTTTTCAAATCAAGGGGCATGTATTCCCACTTACTTTTTTGCCCCGATTCCAATGGTGGTGGTCCTGTCTCTCTACGACCTCAGGAAGTGGGTGTAAACACCAACTTCCTGTCCCCAGCCGTAAACATCTACTTCCGGTCCCCAGCCCCCCTTTTCAAATCAAGGGGCATGTATTCCCACTTACTTTTTTGCCCCGATTCCAATGGTGGTGGTCCTGTCTCTCTACGACCTCAGGAAGTGGGTGTAAACGCCTACTTCCTGTCCCCAGCCGTAAACGCCTACTTCCGGTCCCCAGCCCCCCTTTTCAAATCAAGGGGCATGTATTCCCACTTACTTCTTTGCCCCGATTCCAATGGTCGTGGTCCTGTCTCTCTACGACCTCAGGAAGTGGGTGTAAACACCAACTTCCTGTCCCCAGCCGTAAACATCTACTTCCGGTCCCCAGCCCCTCTTTTCAAATCAAGGGGCATGTATTCCCACTTACTTTTTTGCCCCGATTCCAATGGTGGTGGTCCTATCTCTCTACGACCTCAGGAAGTGGGTGTAAACGCCTACTTCCGGTCCCCAGCCTTAAACGCCTACTTCCGGTCCCCAGACCCCCTTTTCAAATCAAGGGGCATGTATTCCCACTTACTCTTTTGCCCCGATTCCAATGGTGGTGGTCCTGTCTCTCTACGACCTCAGGAAGTGGGTGTAAACGCCTACTTCCTGTCCCCAGCCATAAACGCCTACTTCCGGTCCCCAGCCCCCCTTTTCAAATCAAGGGGCATGTATTCCCACTTACTTTTTTGCCCCGATTCCAATGGTGGTGGTCCTGTCTCTCTACGACCTCAGGAAGTGGGTGTAAACACCAACTTCCTGTCCCCAGCCGTAAACATCTACTTCCGGTCCCCAGCCCCCCTTTTCAAATCAAGGGGCATGTATTCCCACTTACTTTTTTGCCCCGATTCCAATGGTGGTGGTCCTGTCTCTCTACGACCTCAGGAAGTGGGTGTAAACGCCTACTTCCTGTCCCCAGCCGTAAACGCCTACTTCCGGTCCCCAGCCCCCCTTTTCAAATCAAGGGGCATGTATTCCCACTTACTTCTTTGCCCCGATTCCAATGGTCGTGGTCCTGTCTCTCTACGACCTCAGGAAGTGGGTGTAAACACCAACTTCCTGTCCCCAGCCGTAAACATCTACTTCCGGTCCCCAGCCCCTCTTTTCAAATCAAGGGGCATGTATTCCCACTTACTTTTTTGCCCCGATTCCAATGGTGGTGGTCCTATCTCTCTACGACCTCAGGAAGTGGGTGTAAACGCCTACTTCCGGTCCCCAGCCTTAAACGCCTACTTCCGGTCCCCAGACCCCCTTTTCAAATCAAGGGGCATGTATTCCCACTTACTTTTTTGCCCCGATTCCAATGGTGGTGGTCCTGTCTCTCTACGACCTCAGGAAGTGGGTGTAAACGCCTACTTCCTGTCCCCAGCCGTAAACGCCTACTTCCGGTCCCCAGCCCCCCTTTTCAAATCAAGGGGCATGTATTCCCACTTACTTTTTTGCCCCGATTCCAATGGTGGTGGTCCTGTCTCTCTACGACCTCAAGAAGTGGGTGTAAACGCCTACTTCCGGTCCCCAGCCTTAAACGCCTACTTCCGGTCCCCAGACCCCCTTTTCAAATCAAGGGGCATGTATTCCCACTTACTTTTTTGCCCCGATTCCAATGGTTGTGGTCCTGTCTCTCTACGACCTCAGGAAGTGGGTGTAAACGCCTACTTCCTGTCCCCAGCCGTAAACGCCTACTTCCGGTCCCCAGCCCCCCTTTTCAAATCAAGGGGCATGTATTCCCACTTACTTCTTTGCCCCGATTCCAATGGTCGTGGTCCTGTCTCTCTACGACCTCAGGAAGTGGGTGTAAACACCAACTTCCTGTCCCCAGCCGTAAACATCTACTTCCGGTCCCCAGCCCCTCTTTTCAAATCAAGGGGCATGTATTCCCACTTACTTTTTTGCCCCGATTCCAATGGTGGTGGTCCTATCTCTCTACGACCTCAGGAAGTGGGTGTAAACGCCTACTTCCGGTCCCCAGCCTTAAACGCCTACTTCCGGTCCCCAGACCCCCTTTTCAAATCAAGGGGCATGTATTCCCACTTACTCTTTTGCCCCGATTCCAATGGTGGTGGTCCTGTCTCTCTACGACCTCAGGAAGTGGGTGTAAACGCCTACTTCCTGTCCCCAGCCATAAACGCCTACTTCCGGTCCCCAGCCCCCCTTTTCAAATCAAGGGGCATGTATTCCCACTTACTTTTTTGCCCCGATTCCAATGGTGGTGGTCCTGTCTCTCTACGACCTCAGGAAGTGGGTGTAAACACCAACTTCCTGTCCCCAGCCGTAAACATCTACTTCCGGTCCCCAGCCCCCCTTTTCAAATCAAGGGGCATGTATTCCCACTTACTTTTTTGCCCCGATTCCAATGGTGGTGGTCCTGTCTCTCTACGACCTCAGGAAGTGGGTGTAAACGCCTACTTCCTGTCCCCAGCCGTAAACGCCTACTTCCGGTCCCCAGCCCCCCTTTTCAAATCAAGGGGCATGTATTCCCACTTACTTCTTTGCCCCGATTCCAATGGTCGTGGTCCTGTCTCTCTACGACCTCAGGAAGTGGGTGTAAACACCAACTTCCTGTCCCCAGCCGTAAACATCTACTTCCGGTCCCCAGCCCCTCTTTTCAAATCAAGGGGCATGTATTCCCACTTACTTTTTTGCCCCGATTCCAATGGTGGTGGTCCTATCTCTCTACGACCTCAGGAAGTGGGTGTAAACGCCTACTTCCGGTCCCCAGCCTTAAACGCCTACTTCCGGTCCCCAGACCCCCTTTTCAAATCAAGGGGCATGTATTCCCACTTACTCTTTTGCCCCGATTCCAATGGTGGTGGTCCTGTCTCTCTACGACCTCAGGAAGTGGGTGTAAACGCCTACTTCCTGTCCCCAGCCATAAACGCCTACTTCCGGTCCCCAGCCCCCCTTTTCAAATCAAGGGGCATGTATTCCCACTTACTTTTTTGCCCCGATTCCAATGGTGGTGGTCCTGTCTCTCTACGACCTCAGGAAGTGGGTGTAAACACCAACTTCCTGTCCCCAGCCGTAAACATCTACTTCCGGTCCCCAGCCCCCCTTTTCAAATCAAGGGGCATGTATTCCCACTTACTTTTTTGCCCCGATTCCAATGGTGGTGGTCCTGTCTCTCTACGACCTCAGGAAGTGGGTGTAAACGCCTACTTCCTGTCCCCAGCCGTAAACGCCTACTTCCGGTCCCCAGCCCCCCTTTTCAAATCAAGGGGCATGTATTCCCACTTACTTCTTTGCCCCGATTCCAATGGTCGTGGTCCTGTCTCTCTACGACCTCAGGAAGTGGGTGTAAACACCAACTTCCTGTCCCCAGCCGTAAACATCTACTTCCGGTCCCCAGCCCCTCTTTTCAAATCAAGGGGCATGTATTCCCACTTACTTTTTTGCCCCGATTCCAATGGTGGTGGTCCTATCTCTCTACGACCTCAGGAAGTGGGTGTAAACGCCTACTTCCGGTCCCCAGCCTTAAACGCCTACTTCCGGTCCCCAGACCCCCTTTTCAAATCAAGGGGCATGTATTCCCACTTACTTTTTTGCCCCGATTCCAATGGTGGTGGTCCTGTCTCTCTACGACCTCAGGAAGTGGGTGTAAACGCCTACTTCCTGTCCCCAGCCGTAAACGCCTACTTCCGGTCCCCAGCCCCCCTTTTCAAATCAAGGGGCATGTATTCCCACTTACTTTTTTGCCCCGATTCCAATGGTGGTGGTCCTGTCTCTCTACGACCTCAAGAAGTGGGTGTAAACGCCTACTTCCGGTCCCCAGCCTTAAACGCCTACTTCCGGTCCCCAGACCCCCTTTTCAAATCAAGGGGCATGTATTCCCACTTACTTTTTTGCCCCGATTCCAATGGTTGTGGTCCTGTCTCTCTACGACCTCAGGAAGTGGGTGTAAACGCCTACTTCCTGTCCCCAGCCGTAAACGCCTACTTCCGGTCCCCAGCCCCCCTTTTCAAATCAAGGGGCATGTATTCCCACTTACTTCTTTGCCCCGATTCCAATGGTCGTGGTCCTGTCTCTCTACGACCTCAGGAAGTGGGTGTAAACACCAACTTCCTGTCCCCAGCCGTAAACATCTACTTCCGGTCCCCAGCCCCTCTTTTCAAATCAAGGGGCATGTATTCCCACTTACTTTTTTGCCCCGATTCCAATGGTGGTGGTCCTATCTCTCTACGACCTCAGGAAGTGGGTGTAAACGCCTACTTCCGGTCCCCAGCCTTAAACGCCTACTTCCGGTCCCCAGACCCCCTTTTCAAATCAAGGGGCATGTATTCCCACTTACTCTTTTGCCCCGATTCCAATGGTGGTGGTCCTGTCTCTCTACGACCTCAGGAAGTGGGTGTAAACGCCTACTTCCTGTCCCCAGCCATAAACGCCTACTTCCGGTCCCCAGCCCCCCTTTTCAAATCAAGGGGCATGTATTCCCACTTACTTTTTTGCCCCGATTCCAATGGTGGTGGTCCTGTCTCTCTACGACCTCAGGAAGTGGGTGTAAACACCAACTTCCTGTCCCCAGCCGTAAACATCTACTTCCGGTCCCCAGCCCCCCTTTTCAAATCAAGGGGCATGTATTCCCACTTACTTTTTTGCCCCGATTCCAATGGTGGTGGTCCTGTCTCTCTACGACCTCAGGAAGTGGGTGTAAACGCCTACTTCCTGTCCCCAGCCGTAAACGCCTACTTCCGGTCCCCAGCCCCCCTTTTCAAATCAAGGGGCATGTATTCCCACTTACTTCTTTGCCCCGATTCCAATGGTCGTGGTCCTGTCTCTCTACGACCTCAGGAAGTGGGTGTAAACACCAACTTCCTGTCCCCAGCCGTAAACATCTACTTCCGGTCCCCAGCCCCTCTTTTCAAATCAAGGGGCATGTATTCCCACTTACTTTTTTGCCCCGATTCCAATGGTGGTGGTCCTATCTCTCTACGACCTCAGGAAGTGGGTGTAAACGCCTACTTCCGGTCCCCAGCCTTAAACGCCTACTTCCGGTCCCCAGACCCCCTTTTCAAATCAAGGGGCATGTATTCCCACTTACTCTTTTGCCCCGATTCCAATGGTGGTGGTCCTGTCTCTCTACGACCTCAGGAAGTGGGTGTAAACGCCTACTTCCTGTCCCCAGCCATAAACGCCTACTTCCGGTCCCCAGCCCCCCTTTTCAAATCAAGGGGCATGTATTCCCACTTACTTTTTTGCCCCGATTCCAATGGTGGTGGTCCTGTCTCTCTACGACCTCAGGAAGTGGGTGTAAACACCAACTTCCTGTCCCCAGCCGTAAACATCTACTTCCGGTCCCCAGCCCCCCTTTTCAAATCAAGGGGCATGTATTCCCACTTACTTTTTTGCCCCGATTCCAATGGTGGTGGTCCTGTCTCTCTACGACCTCAGGAAGTGGGTGTAAACGCCTACTTCCTGTCCCCAGCCGTAAACGCCTACTTCCGGTCCCCAGCCCCCCTTTTCAAATCAAGGGGCATGTATTCCCACTTACTTCTTTGCCCCGATTCCAATGGTCGTGGTCCTGTCTCTCTACGACCTCAGGAAGTGGGTGTAAACACCAACTTCCTGTCCCCAGCCGTAAACATCTACTTCCGGTCCCCAGCCCCTCTTTTCAAATCAAGGGGCATGTATTCCCACTTACTTTTTTGCCCCGATTCCAATGGTGGTGGTCCTATCTCTCTACGACCTCAGGAAGTGGGTGTAAACGCCTACTTCCGGTCCCCAGCCTTAAACGCCTACTTCCGGTCCCCAGACCCCCTTTTCAAATCAAGGGGCATGTATTCCCACTTACTTTTTTGCCCCGATTCCAATGGTGGTGGTCCTGTCTCTCTACGACCTCAGGAAGTGGGTGTAAACGCCTACTTCCTGTCCCCAGCCGTAAACGCCTACTTCCGGTCCCCAGCCCCCCTTTTCAAATCAAGTGGCATGTATTCCCACTTACTTTTTTGCCCCGATTCCAATGGTGGTGGTCCTGTCTCTCTACGACCTCAGGAAGTGGGTGTAAACGCCTACTTCCTGTCCCCAGCCGTAAACGCCTACTTCCGGTCCCCAGCACCCCTTTTCAAATCAAGGGGCATGTATTCCCACTTACTTTTTTGCCCCGATTCCAATGGTGGTGGTCCTGTCTCTCTACGACCTCAGGAAGTGGGTGTAAACGCCTACTTCCTGTCCCCAGCCGTAAACGCCTACTTCCGGTCCCCAGCCCCCCTTTTCAAATCAAGGGGCATGTATTCCCACTTACTTCTTTGCCCCGATTCCAATGGTCGTGGTCCTGTCTCTCTACGACCTCAGGAAGTGGGTGTAAACACCAACTTCCTGTCCCCAGCCGTAAACATCTACTTCCGGTCCCCAGCCCCTCTTTTCAAATCAAGGGGCATGTATTCCCACTTACTTTTTTGCCCCGATTCCAATGGTGGTGGTCCTATCTCTCTACGACCTCAGGAAGTGGGTGTAAACGCCTACTTCGGCCCCCAGCCTTAAACGCCTACTTCCGGTCCCCAGACCCCCTTTTCAAATCAAGGGGCATGTATTCCCACTTACTTTTTTGCCCCGATTCCAATGGTGGTGGTCCTGTCTCTCTACGACCTCAAGAAGTGGGTGTAAACGCCTACTTCCTGTCCCCAGCCGTAAACGCCTACTTCCGGTCCCCAGACCCCCTTTTCAAATCAAGGGGCATGTATTCCCACTTACTTTTTTGCCCCGATTCCAATGGTGGTGGTCCTGTCTCTCTACGACCTCAGGAA
The DNA here is from genome assembly GCF_964188405.1 of Protomyctophum parallelum. Lineage (NCBI taxonomy): Eukaryota > Metazoa > Chordata > Actinopteri > Myctophiformes > Myctophidae > Protomyctophum > Protomyctophum parallelum. The sequence continues at coordinate 190,860 of NC_139705.1, forward strand.
GTGGGTGTAAACGCCTACTTCCTGTCCCCAGCCGTAAACGCCTACTTCCGGTCCCCAGCACCCCTTTTCAAATCAAGGGGCATGTATTCCCACTTACTTTTTTGCCCCGATTCCAATGGTGGTGGTCCTGTCTCTCTACGACCTCAGGAAGTGGGTGTAAACGCCTACTTCCTGTCCCCAGCCGTAAACGCCTACTTCCGGTCCCCAGCCCCCCTTTTCAAATCAAGGGGCATGTATTCCCACTTACTTTTTTGCCCCGATTCCAATGGTGGTGGTCCTGTCTCTCTACGACCTCAGGAAGTGGGTGTAAACGCCTACTTCCTGTCCCCAGCCGTAAACGCCTACTTCCGGTCCCCAGCCCCCCTTTTCAAATCAAGTGGCATGTATTCCCACTTACTTTTTTGCCCCGATTCCAATGGTGGTGGTCCTGTCTCTCTACGACCTCAGGAAGTGGGTGTAAACGCCTACTTCCTGTCCCCAGCCGTAAACGCCTACTTCCGGTCCCCAGCACCCCTTTTCAAATCAAGGGGCATGTATTCCCACTTACTTTTTTGCCCCGATTCCAATGGTGGTGGTCCTGTCTCTCTACGACCTCAAGAAGTGGGTGTAAACGCCTACTTCCGGTCCCCAGCCTTAAACGCCTACTTCCGGTCCCCAGACCCCCTTTTCAAATCAAGGGGCATGTATTCCCACTTACTTTTTTGCCCCGATTCCAATGGTGGTGGTCCTGTCTCTCTACGACCTCAGGAAGTGGGTGTAAACGCCTACTTCCTGTCCCCAGCCGTAAACGCCTACTTCCGGTCCCCAGCCCCCCTTTTCAAATCAAGGGGCATGTATTCCCACTTACTTCTTTGCCCCGATTCCAATGGTCGTGGTCCTGTCTCTCTACGACCTCAGGAAGTGGGTGTAAACACCAACTTCCTGTCCCCAGCCGTAAACATCTACTTCCGGTCCCCAGCCCCCCTTTTCAAATCAAGGGGCATGTATTCCCACTTACTTTTTTGCCCCGATTCCAATGGTGGTGGTCCTGTCTCTCTACGACCTCAGGAAGTGGGTGTAAACGCCTACTTCCTGTCCCCAGCCGTAAACGCCTACTTCCGGTCCCCAGCCCCCCTTTTCAAATCAAGGGGCATGTATTCCCACTTACTTCTTTGCCCCGATTCCAATGGTCGTGGTCCTGTCTCTCTACGACCTCAGGAAGTGGGTGTAAACACCAACTTCCTGTCCCCAGCCGTAAACATCTACTTCCGGTCCCCAGCCCCTCTTTTCAAATCAAGGGGCATGTATTCCCACTTACTTTTTTGCCCCGATTCCAATGGTGGTCCTATCTCTCTACGACCTCAGGAAGTGGGTGTAAACGCCTACTTCCGGCCCCCAGCCTTAAACGCCTACTTCCGGTCCCCAGACCCCCTTTTCAAATCAAGGGGCATGTATTCCCACTTACTTTTTTGCCCCGATTCCAATGGTGGTGGTCCTGTCTCTCTACGACCTCAGGAAGTGGGTGTAAACGCCTACTTCCTGTCCCCAGCCGTAAACGCCTACTTCCGGTCCCCAGCCCCCCTTTTCAAATCAAGTGGCATGTATTCCCACTTACTTTTTTGCCCCGATTCCAATGGTGGTGGTCCTGTCTCTCTACGACCTCAGGAAGTGGGTGTAAACGCCTACTTCCTGTCCCCAGCCGTAAACGCCTACTTCCGGTCCCCAGCCCCCCTTTTCAAATCAAGTGGCATGTATTCCCACTTACTTTTTTGCCCCGATTCCAATGGTGGTGGTCCTGTCTCTCTACGACCTCAGGAAGTGGGTGTAAACGCCTACTTCCTGTCCCCAGCCGTAAACGCCTACTTCCGGTCCCCAGCACCCCTTTTCAAATCAAGGGGCATGTATTCCCACTTACTTTTTTGCCCCGATTCCAATGGTGGTGGTCCTGTCTCTCTACGACCTCAAGAAGTGGGTGTAAACGCCTACTTCCGGTCCCCAGCCTTAAACGCCTACTTCCGGTCCCCAGACCCCCTTTTCAAATCAAGGGGCATGTATTCCCACTTACTTTTTTGCCCCGATTCCAATGGTGGTGGTCCTGTCTCTCTACGACCTCAGGAAGTGGGTGTAAACGCCTACTTCCTGTCCCCAGCCGTAAACGCCTACTTCCGGTCCCCAGCCCCCCTTTTCAAATCAAGGGGCATGTATTCCCACTTACTTCTTTGCCCCGATTCCAATGGTCGTGGTCCTGTCTCTCTACGACCTCAGGAAGTGGGTGTAAACACCAACTTCCTGTCCCCAGCCGTAAACATCTACTTCCGGTCCCCAGCCCCTCTTTTCAAATCAAGGGGCATGTATTCCCACTTACTTTTTTGCCCCGATTCCAATGGTGGTCCTATCTCTCTACGACCTCAGGAAGTGGGTGTAAACGCCTACTTCCGGCCCCCAGCCTTAAACGCCTACTTCCGGTCCCCAGACCCCCTTTTCAAATCAAGGGGCATGTATTCCCACTTACTTTTTTGCCCCGATTCCAATGGTGGTGGTCCTGTCTCTCTACGACCTCAGGAAGTGGGTGTAAACGCCTACTTCCTGTCCCCAGCCGTAAACGCCTACTTCCGGTCCCCAGCCCCCCTTTTCAAATCAAGTGGCATGTATTCCCACTTACTTTTTTGCCCCGATTCCAATGGTGGTGGTCCTGTCTCTCTACGACCTCAGGAAGTGGGTGTAAACGCCTACTTCCTGTCCCCAGCCGTAAACGCCTACTTCCGGTCCCCAGCCCCCCTTTTCAAATCAAGTGGCATGTATTCCCACTTACTTTTTTGCCCCGATTCCAATGGTGGTGGTCCTGTCTCTCTACGACCTCAGGAAGTGGGTGTAAACGCCTACTTCCTGTCCCCAGCCGTAAACACCTACTTCCGGTCCCCAGCACCCCTTTTCAAATCAAGGGGCATGTATTCCCACTTACTTTTTTGCCCCGATTCCAATGGTGGTGGTCCTGTCTCTCTACGACCTCAAGAAGTGGGTGTAAACGCCTACTTCCGGTCCCCAGCCTTAAACGCCTACTTCCGGTCCCCAGACCCCCTTTTCAAATCAAGGGGCATGTATTCCCACTTACTTTTTTGCCCCGATTCCAATGGTGGTGGTCCTGTCTCTCTACGACCTCAGGAAGTGGGTGTAAACGCCTACTTCCTGTCCCCAGCCGTAAACGCCTACTTCCGGTCCCCAGCCCCCCTTTTCAAATCAAGGGGCATGTATTCCCACTTACTTCTTTGCCCCGATTCCAATGGTCGTGGTCCTGTCTCTCTACGACCTCAGGAAGTGGGTGTAAACACCAACTTCCTGTCCCCAGCCGTAAACATCTACTTCCGGTCCCCAGCCCCTCTTTTCAAATCAAGGGGCATGTATTCCCACTTACTTTTTTGCCCCGATTCCAATGGTGGTGGTCCTATCTCTCTACGACCTCAGGAAGTGGGTGTAAACGCCTACTTCCGGCCCCCAGCCTTAAACGCCTACTTCCGGTCCCCAGACCCCCTTTTCAAATCAAGGGGCATGTATTCCCACTTACTTTTTTGCCCCGATTCCAATGGTGGTGGTCCTGTCTCTCTACGACCTCAGGAAGTGGGTGTAAACACCAACTTCCGGTCCCCAGCCTTAAACGCCTACTTCCGGTCCCCAGACCCCCTTTTCAAATCAAGGGGCATGTATTCCCACTTACTTTTTTGCCCCGATTCCAATGGTGGTGGTCCTGTCTCTCTACGACCTCAGGAAGTGGGTGTAAACGCCTACTTCCTGTCCCCAGCCGTAAACGCCTACTTCCGGTCCCCAGCCCCCCTTTTCAAATCAAGTGGCATGTATTCCCACTTACTTTTTTGCCCCGATTCCAATGGTGGTGGTCCTGTCTCTCTACGACCTCAGGAAGTGGGTGTAAACGCCTACTTCCTGTCCCCAGCCGTAAACGCCTACTTCCGGTCCCCAGCACCCCTTTTCAAATCAAGGGGCATGTATTCCCACTTACTTTTTTGCCCCGATTCCAATGGTGGTGGTCCTGTCTCTCTACGACCTCAGGAAGTGGGTGTAAACGCCTACTTCCTGTCCCCAGCCGTAAACGCCTACTTCCGGTCCCCAGCCCCCCTTTTCAAATCAAGGGGCATGTATTCCCACTTACTTTTTTGCCCCGATTCCAATGGTGGTGGTCCTGTCTCTCTACGACCTCAAGAAGTGGGTGTAAACGCCTACTTCCGGTCCACAGCCTTAAACGCCTACTTCCGGTCCCCAGACCCCCTTTTCAAATCAAGGGGCATGTATTCCCACTTACTTTTTTGCCCCGATTCCAATGGTGGTGGTCCTGTCTCTCTACGACCTCAGGAAGTGGGTGTAAACGCCTACTTCCTGTCCCCAGCCGTAAACATCTACTTCCGGTCCCCAGCCCCTCTTTTCAAATCAAGGGGCATGTATTCCCACTTACTTTTTTGCCCCGATTCCAATGGTGGTGGTCCTGTCTCTCTACGACCTCAAGAAGTGGGTGTAAACGCCTACTTCCGGCCCCCAGCCTTAAACGCCTACTTCCGGTCCCCAGACCCCCTTTTCAAATCAAGGGGCATGTATTCCCACTTACTTTTTTGCCCCGATTCCAATGGTGGTGGTCCTGTCTCTCTACGACCTCAGGAAGTGGGTGTAAACACCAACTTCCGGTCCCCAGCCTTAAACGCCTACTTCCGGTCCCCAGCCCCCCTTTTCAAATCAAGTGGCATGTATTCCCACTTACTTTTTTGCCCCGATTCCAATGGTGGTGGTCCTGTCTCTCTACGACCTCAGGAAGTGGGTGTAAACGCCTACTTCCTGTCCCCAGCCGTAAACGCCTACTTCCGGTCCCCAGCACCCCTTTTCAAATCAAGGGGCATGTATTCCCACTTACTTTTTTGCCCCGATTCCAATGGTGGTGGTCCTGTCTCTCTACGACCTCAGGAAGTGGGTGTAAACGCCTACTTCCTGTCCCCAGCCGTAAACGCCTACTTCCGGTCCCCAGCCCCCCTTTTCAAATCAAGGGGCATGTATTCCCACTTACTTTTTTGCCCCGATTCCAATGGTGGTGGTCCTGTCTCTCTACGACCTCAAGAAGTGGGTGTAAACGCCTACTTCCGGTCCCCAGTCTTAAACGCCTACTTCCGGTCCCCAGACCCCCTTTTCAAATCAAGGGGCATGTATTCCCACTTACTTCTTTGCCCCGATTCCAATGGTCGTGGTCCTGTCTCTCTACGACCTCAGGAAGTGGGTGTAAACACCAACTTCCTGTCCCCAGCCGTAAACATCTACTTCCGGTCCCCAGCCCCTCTTTTCAAATCAAGGGGCATGTATTCCCACTTACTTTTTTGCCCCGATTCCAATGGTGGTGGTCCTGTCTCTCTACGACCTCAAGAAGTGGGTGTAAACGCCTACTTCCGGCCCCCAGCCTTAAACGCCTACTTCCGGTCCCCAGACCCCCTTTTCAAATCAAGGGGCATGTATTCCCACTTACTTTTTTGCCCCGATTCCAATGGTGGTGGTCCTGTCTCTCTACGACCTCAGGAAGTGGGTGTAAACGCCTACTTCCTGTCCCCAGCCGTAAACGCCTACTTCCGGTCCCCAGCCCCCCTTTTCAAATCAAGTGGCATGTATTCCCACTTACTTTTTTGCCCCGATTCCAATGGTGGTGGTCCTGTCTCTCTACGACCTCAGGAAGTGGGTGTAAACACCAACTTCCGGTCCCCAGCCTTAAACGCCTACTTCCGGTCCCCAGACCCCCTTTTCAAATCAAGGGGCATGTATTCCCACTTACTTTTTTGCCCCGATTCCAATGGTGGTGGTCCTGTCTCTCTACGACCTCAGGAAGTGGGTGTAAACGCCTACTTCCTGTCCCCAGCCGTAAACGCCTACTTCCGGTCCCCAGCCCCCCTTTTCAAATCAAGTGGCATGTATTCCCACTTACTTTTTTGCCCCGATTCCAATGGTGGTGGTCCTGTCTCTCTACGACCTCAGGAAGTGGGTGTAAACGCCTACTTCCTGTCCCCAGCCGTAAACGCCTACTTCCGGTCCCCAGCCCCCCTTTTCAAATCAAGGGGCATGTATTCCCACTTACTTTTTTGCCCCGATTCCAATGGTGGTGGTCCTGTCTCTCTACGACCTCAAGAAGTGGGTGTAAACGCCTACTTCCGGTCCCCAGCCTTAAACGCCTACTTCCGGTCCCCAGACCCCCTTTTCAAATCAAGGGGCATGTATTCCCACTTACTTTTTTGCCCCGATTCCAATGGTTGTGGTCCTGTCTCTCTACGACCTCAGGAAGTGGGTGTAAACGCCTACTTCCTGTCCCCAGCCGTAAACGCCTACTTCCGGTCCCCAGCCCCCCTTTTCAAATCAAGGGGCATGTATTCCCACTTACTTCTTTGCCCCGATTCCAATGGTCGTGGTCCTGTCTCTCTACGACCTCAGGAAGTGGGTGTAAACACCAACTTCCTGTCCCCAGTCGTAAACATCTACTTCCGGTCCCCAGCCCCTCTTTTCAAATCAAGGGGCATGTATTCCCACTTATTTTTTTGCCCCGATTCCAATGGTGGTGGTCCTGTCTCTCTACGACCTCAAGAAGTGGGTGTAAACGCCTACTTCCGGCCCCCAGCCTTAAACGCCTACTTCCGGTCCCCAGACCCCCTTTTCAAATCAAGGGGCATGTATTCCCACTTACTTTTTTGCCCCGATTCCAATGGTGGTGGTCCTGTCTCTCTACGACCTCAGGAAGTGGGTGTAAACGCCTACTTCCGGTCCCCAGCCTTAAACGCCTACTTCCGGTCCCCAGCCCCCCTTTTCAAATCAAGTGGCATGTATTCCCACTTACTTTTTTGCCCCGATTCCAATGGTGGTGGTCCTGTCTCTCTACGACCTCAGGAAGTGGGTGTAAACACCAACTTCCTGTCCCCAGTCGTAAACATCTACTTCCGGTCCCCAGCCCCTCTTTTCAAATCAAGGGGCATGTATTCCCACTTATTTTTTTGCCCCGATTCCAATGGTGGTGGTCCTGTCTCTCTACGACCTCAGGAAGTGGGTGTAAACGCCTACTTCCTGTCCCCAGCCGTAAACGCCTACTTCCGGTCCCCAGCCCCCCTTTTCAAATCAAGTGGCATGTATTCCCACTTACTTTTTTGCCCCGATTCCAATGGTGGTGGTCCTGTCTCTCTACGACCTCAGGAAGTGGGTGTAAACGCCTACTTCCTGTCCCCAGCCGTAAACGCCTACTTCCGGTCCCCAGCCCCCCTTTTCAAATCAAGGGGCATGTATTCCCACTTACTTTTTTGCCCCGATTCCAATGGTGGTGGTCCTGTCTCTCTACGACCTCAAGAAGTGGGTGTAAACGCCTACTTCCGGTCCCCAGCCTTAAACGCCTACTTCCGGTCCCCAGACCCCCTTTTCAAATCAAGGGGCATGTATTCCCACTTACTTTTTTGCCCCGATTCCAATGGTTGTGGTCCTGTCTCTCTACGACCTCAGGAAGTGGGTGTAAACGCCTACTTCCTGTCCCCAGCCGTAAACGCCTACTTCCGGTCCCCAGCCCCCCTTTTCAAATCAAGGGGCATGTATTCCCACTTACTTCTTTGCCCCGATTCCAATGGTCGTGGTCCTGTCTCTCTACGACCTCAGGAAGTGGGTGTAAACACCAACTTCCTGTCCCCAGTCGTAAACATCTACTTCCGGTCCCCAGCCCCTCTTTTCAAATCAAGGGGCATGTATTCCCACTTATTTTTTTGCCCCGATTCCAATGGTGGTGGTCCTGTCTCTCTACGACCTCAAGAAGTGGGTGTAAACGCCTACTTCCGGCCCCCAGCCTTAAACGCCTACTTCCGGTCCCCAGACCCCCTTTTCAAATCAAGGGGCATGTATTCCCACTTACTTTTTTGCCCCGATTCCAATGGTGGTGGTCCTGTCTCTCTACGACCTCAGGAAGTGGGTGTAAACGCCTACTTCCGGTCCCCAGCCTTAAACGCCTACTTCCGGTCCCCAGCCCCCCTTTTCAAATCAAGTGGCATGTATTCCCACTTACTTTTTTGCCCCGATTCCAATGGTGGTGGTCCTGTCTCTCTACGACCTCAGGAAGTGGGTGTAAACACCAACTTCCGGTCCCCAGCCTTAAACGCCTACTTCCGGTCCCCAGACCCCCTTTTCAAATCAAGGGGCATGTATTCCCACTTACTTTTTTGCCCCGATTCCAATGGTGGTGGTCCTGTCTCTCTACGACCTCAGGAAGTGGGTGTAAACGCCTACTTCCTGTCCCCAGCCGTAAACGCCTACTTCCGGTCCCCAGGACCCCTTTTCAAATCAAGGGGCATGTATTCCCACTTACTTTTTTGCCCCGATTCCAATGGTGGTGGTCCTGTCTCTCTACGACCTCAGGAAGTGGGTGTAAACGCCTACTTCCTGTCCCCAGCCGTAAACGCCTACTTCCGGTCCCCAGCCCCCCTTTTCAAATCAAGGGGCATGTATTCCCACTTACTTTTTTGCCCCGATTCCAATGGTGGTGGTCCTGTCTCTCTACGACCTCAAGAAGTGGGTGTAAACGCCTACTTCCGGTCCCCAGCCTTAAACGCCTACTTCCGGTCCCCAGACCCCCTTTTCAAATCAAGGGGCATGTATTCCCACTTACTTTTTTGCCCCGATTCCAATGGTTGTGGTCCTGTCTCTCTACGACCTCAGGAAGTGGGTGTAAACGCCTACTTCCTGTCCCCAGCCGTAAACGCCTACTTCCGGTCCCCAGCCCCCCTTTTCAAATCAAGGGGCATGTATTCCCACTTACTTCTTTGCCCCGATTCCAATGGTCGTGGTCCTGTCTCTCTACGACCTCAGGAAGTGGGTGTAAACACCAACTTCCTGTCCCCAGCCGTAAACATCTACTTCCGGTCCCCAGCCCCTCTTTTCAAATCAAGGGGCATGTATTCCCACTTACTTTTTTGCCCCGATTCCAATGGTGGTGGTCCTATCTCTCTACGACCTCAGGAAGTGGGTGTAAACGCCTACTTCCGGTCCCCAGCCTTAAACGCCTACTTCCGGTCCCCAGACCCCCTTTTCAAATCAAGGGGCATGTATTCCCACTTACTCTTTTGCCCCGATTCCAATGGTGGTGGTCCTGTCTCTCTACGACCTCAGGAAGTGGGTGTAAACGCCTACTTCCTGTCCCCAGCCATAAACGCCTACTTCCGGTCCCCAGCCCCCCTTTTCAAATCAAGGGGCATGTATTCCCACTTACTTTTTTGCCCCGATTCCAATGGTGGTGGTCCTGTCTCTCTACGACCTCAGGAAGTGGGTGTAAACACCAACTTCCTGTCCCCAGCCGTAAACATCTACTTCCGGTCCCCAGCCCCCCTTTTCAAATCAAGGGGCATGTATTCCCACTTACTTTTTTGAGGTAGGCGTTTACACCCACTTCCTGAGGTCGTAGAGAGATAGGACCACCACCATTGGAATCGGGGCAAAGAAGTAAGTGGGAATACATGCCCCTTGATTTGAAAAGGGGGGCTGGGGACCGGAAGTAGGCGTTTACGGCTGGGGACAGGAAGTAGGCGTTTACACCCACTTCCTGAGGTCGTAGAGAGACAGGACCACCACCATTGGAATCGGGGCAAAAAAGTAAGTGGGAATACATGCCACTTGATTTGAAAAGGGGGGCTGGGGACCGGAAGTAGGCGTTTACGGCTGGGGACAGGAAGTAGGCGTTTACACCCACTTCCTGAGGTCGTAGAGAGACAGGACCACCACCATTGGAATCGGGGCAAAAAAGTAAGTGGGAATACATGCCCCTTGATTTGAAAAGGGGGTCTGGGGACCGGAAGTAGGCGTTTAAGGCTGGGGACCGGAAGTAGGCGTTTACACCCACTTCCTGAGGTCGTAGAGAGATAGGACCACCACCATTGGAATCGGGGCAAAAAAGTAAGTGGGAATACATGCCCCTTGATTTGAAAAGAGGGGCTGGGGACCGGAAGTAGATGTTTACGGCTGGGGACAGGAAGTTGGTGTTTACACCCACTTCCTGAGGTCGTAGAGAGACAGGACCACGACCATTGGAATCGGGGCAAAGAAGTAAGTGGGAATACATGCCCCTTGATTTGAAAAGGGGGGCTGGGGACCGGAAGTAGGCGTTTACGGCTGGGGACAGGAAGTAGGCGTTTACACCCACTTCCTGAGGTCGTAGAGAGACAGGACCACCACCATTGGAATCGGGGCAAAAAAGTAAGTGGGAATACATGCCCCTTGATTTGAAAAGGGGGGCTGGGGACCGGAAGTAGATGTTTACGGCTGGGGACAGGAAGTTGGTGTTTACACCCACTTCCTGAGGTCGTAGAGAGACAGGACCACCACCATTGGAATCGGGGCAAAAAAGTAAGTGGGAATACATGCCCCTTGATTTGAAAAGGGGGGCTGGGGACCGGAAGTAGGCGTTTATGGCTGGGGACAGGAAGTAGGCGTTTACACCCACTTCCTGAGGTCGTAGAGAGACAGGACCACCACCATTGGAATCGGGGCAAAAGAGTAAGTGGGAATACATGCCCCTTGATTTGAAAAGGGGGTCTGGGGACCGGAAGTAGGCGTTTAAGGCTGGGGACCGGAGGTAGGCGTTTACACCCACTTCCTGAGGTCGTAGAGAGACAGGACCACGACCATTGGAATCGGGGCAAAGAAGTAAGTGGGAATACATGCCCCTTGATTTGAAAAGGGGGGCTGGGGACCGGAAGTAGGCGTTTACGGCTGGGGACAGGAAGTAGGCGTTTACACCCACTTCCTGAGGTCGTAGAACATCTACTTCCGGTCCCCAGCCCCTCTTTTCAAATCAAGGGGCATGTATTCCCACTTACTTTTTTGCCCCGATTCCAATGGTGGTGGTCCTATCTCTCTACGACCTCAGGAAGTGGGTGTAAACGCCTACTTCCGGTCCCCAGCCTTAAACGCCTACTTCCGGTCCCCAGACCCCCTTTTCAAATCAAGGGGCATGTATTCCCACTTACTTTTTTGCCCCGATTCCAATGGTGGTGGTCCTGTCTCTCTACGACCTCAGGAAGTGGGTGTAAACACCAACTTCCTGTCCCCAGCCGTAAACATCTACTTCCGGTCCCCAGCCCCCCTTTTCAAATCAAGGGGCATGTATTCCCACTTACTTTTTTGCCCCGATTCCAATGGTGGTGGTCCTGTCTCTCTACGACCTCAGGAAGTGGGTGTAAACGCCTACTTCCTGTCCCCAGCCGTAAACGCCTACTTCCGGTCCCCAGCCCCCCTTTTCAAATCAAGGGGCATGTATTCCCACTTACTTCTTTGCCCCGATTCCAATGGTCGTGGTCCTGTCTCTCTACGACCTCAGGAAGTGGGTGTAAACACCAACTTCCTGTCCCCAGCCGTAAACATCTACTTCCGGTCCCCAGCCCCTCTTTTCAAATCAAGGGGCATGTATTCCCACTTACTTTTTTGCCCCGATTCCAATGGTGGTGGTCCTATCTCTCTACGACCTCAGGAAGTGGGTGTAAACGCCTACTTCCGGTCCCCAGCCTTAAACGCCTACTTCCGGTCCCCAGACCCCCTTTTCAAATCAAGGGGCATGTATTCCCACTTACTTTTTTGCCCCGATTCCAATGGTGGTGGTCCTGTCTCTCTACGACCTCAGGAAGTGGGTGTAAACGCCTACTTCCTGTCCCCAGCCGTAAACGCCTACTTCCGGTCCCCAGCCCCCCTTTTCAAATCAAGTGGCATGTATTCCCACTTACTTTTTTGCCCCGATTCCAATGGTGGTGGTCCTGTCTCTCTACGACCTCAGGAAGTGGGTGTAAACGCCTACTTCCTGTCCCCAGCCGTAAACGCCTACTTCCGGTCCCCAGCCCCCCTTTTCAAATCAAGGGGCATGTATTCCCACTTACTTCTTTGCCCCGATTCCAATGGTCGTGGTCCTGTCTCTCTACGACCTCAGGAAGTGGGTGTAAACACCAACTTCCTGTCCCCAGCCGTAAACATCTACTTCCGGTCCCCAGCCCCTCTTTTCAAATCAAGGGGCATGTATTCCCACTTACTTTTTTGCCCCGATTCCAATGGTGGTGGTCCTATCTCTCTACGACCTCAGGAAGTGGGTGTAAACGCCTACTTCCGGTCCCCAGCCTTAAACGCCTACTTCCGGTCCCCAGACCCCCTTTTCAAATCAAGGGGCATGTATTCCCACTTACTTTTTTGCCCCGATTCCAATGGTGGTGGTCCTGTCTCTCTACGACCTCAGGAAGTGGGTGTAAACGCCTACTTCCTGTCCCCAGCCGTAAACGCCTACTTCCGGTCCCCAGCCCCCCTTTTCAAATCAAGTGGCATGTATTCCCACTTACTTTTTTGCCCCGATTCCAATGGTGGTGGTCCTGTCTCTCTACGACCTCAGGAAGTGGGTGTAAACGCCTACTTCCTGTCCCCAGCCGTAAACGCCTACTTCCGGTCCCCAGCACCCCTTTTCAAATCAAGTGGCATGTATTCCCACTTACTTCTTTGCCCCGATTCCAATGGTCGTGGTCCTGTCTCTCTACGACCTCAGGAAGTGGGTGTAAACACCAACTTCCTGTCCCCAGCCGTAAACATCTACTTCCGGTCCCCAGCCCCTCTTTTCAAATCAAGGGGCATGTATTCCCACTTACTTTTTTGCCCCGATTCCAATGGTGGTGGTCCTATCTCTCTACGACCTCAGGAAGTGGGTGTAAACGCCTACCTCCGGTCCCCAGCCTTAAACGCCTACTTCCGGTCCCCAGACCCCCTTTTCAAATCAAGGGGCATGTATTCCCACTTACTCTTTTGCCCCGATTCCAATGGTGGTGGTCCTGTCTCTCTACGACCTCAGGAAGTGGGTGTAAACGCCTACTTCCTGTCCCCAGCCATAAACGCCTACTTCCGGTCCCCAGCCCCCCTTTTCAAATCAAGGGGCATGTATTCCCACTTACTTTTTTGCCCCGATTCCAATGGTGGTGGTCCTGTCTCTCTACGACCTCAGGAAGTGGGTGTAAACACCAACTTCCTGTCCCCAGCCGTAAACATCTACTTCCGGTCCCCAGCCCCCCTTTTCAAATCAAGGGGCATGTATTCCCACTTACTTTTTTGCCCCGATTCCAATGGTGGTGGTCCTGTCTCTCTACGACCTCAGGAAGTGGGTGTAAACGCCTACTTCCTGTCCCCAGCCGTAAACGCCTACTTCCGGTCCCCAGCCCCCCTTTTCAAATCAAGGGGCATGTATTCCCACTTACTTCTTTGCCCCGATTCCAATGGTCGTGGTCCTGTCTCTCTACGACCTCAGGAAGTGGGTGTAAACACCAACTTCCTGTCCCCAGCCGTAAACATCTACTTCCGGTCCCCAGCCCCTCTTTTCAAATCAAGGGGCATGTATTCCCACTTACTTTTTTGCCCCGATTCCAATGGTGGTGGTCCTATCTCTCTACGACCTCAGGAAGTGGGTGTAAACGCCTACTTCCGGTCCCCAGCCTTAAACGCCTACTTCCGGTCCCCAGACCCCCTTTTCAAATCAAGGGGCATGTATTCCCACTTACTTTTTTGCCCCGATTCCAATGGTGGTGGTCCTGTCTCTCTACGACCTCAGGAAGTGGGTGTAAACGCCTACTTCCTGTCCCCAGCCGTAAACGCCTACTTCCGGTCCCCAGCCCCCCTTTTCAAATCAAGTGGCATGTATTCCCACTTACTTTTTTGCCCCGATTCCAATGGTGGTGGTCCTGTCTCTCTACGACCTCAGGAAGTGGGTGTAAACGCCTACTTCCTGTCCCCAGCCGTAAACGCCTACTTCCGGTCCCCAGCACCCCTTTTCAAATCAAGGGGCATGTATTCCCACTTACTTTTTTGCCCCGATTCCAATGGTGGTGGTCCTGTCTCTCTACGACCTCAGGAAGTGGGTGTAAACGCCTACTTCCTGTCCCCAGCCGTAAACGCCTACTTCCGGTCCCCAGCCCCCCTTTTCAAATCAAGGGGCATGTATTCCCACTTACTTCTTTGCCCCGATTCCAATGGTCGTGGTCCTGTCTCTCTACGACCTCAGGAAGTGGGTGTAAACACCAACTTCCTGTCCCCAGCCGTAAACATCTACTTCCGGTCCCCAGCCCCTCTTTTCAAATCAAGGGGCATGTATTCCCACTTACTTTTTTGCCCCGATTCCAATGGTGGTGGTCCTATCTCTCTACGACCTCAGGAAGTGGGTGTAAACGCCTACTTCGGCCCCCAGCCTTAAACGCCTACTTCCGGTCCCCAGACCCCCTTTTCAAATCAAGGGGCATGTATTCCCACTTACTTTTTTGCCCCGATTCCAATGGTGGTGGTCCTGTCTCTCTACGACCTCAAGAAGTGGGTGTAAACGCCTACTTCCTGTCCCCAGCCGTAAACGCCTACTTCCGGTCCCCAGACCCCCTTTTCAAATCAAGGGGCATGTATTCCCACTTACTTTTTTGCCCCGATTCCAATGGTGGTGGTCCTGTCTCTCTACGACCTCAGGAAGTGGGTGTAAACGCCTACTTCCTGTCCCCAGCCGTAAACGCCTACTTCCGGTCCCCAGCACCCCTTTTCAAATCAAGGGGCATGTATTCCCACTTACTTTTTTGCCCCGATTCCAATGGTGGTGGTCCTGTCTCTCTACGACCTCAGGAAGTGGGTGTAAACGCCTACTTCCTGTCCCCAGCCGTAAACGCCTACTTCCGGTCCCCAGCCCCCCTTTTCAAATCAAGGGGCATGTATTCCCACTTACTTTTTTGCCCCGATTCCAATGGTGGTGGTCCTGTCTCTCTACGACCTCAAGAAGTGGGTGTAAACGCCTACTTCCGGTCCCCAGCCTTAAACGCCTACTTCCGGTCCCCAGACCCCCTTTTCAAATCAAGGGGCATGTATTCCCACTTACTTTTTTGCCCCGATTCCAATGGTGGTGGTCCTGTCTCTCTACGACCTCAGGAAGTGGGTGTAAACGCCTACTTCCTGTCCCCAGCCGTAAACGCCTACTTCCGGTCCCCAGCCCCCCTTTTCAAATCAAGGGGCATGTATTCCCACTTACTTCTTTGCCCCGATTCCAATGGTCGTGGTCCTGTCTCTCTACGACCTCAGGAAGTGGGTGTAAACACCAACTTCCTGTCCCCAGCCGTAAACATCTACTTCCGGTCCCCAGCCCCTCTTTTCAAATCAAGGGGCATGTATTCCCACTTACTTTTTTGCCCCGATTCCAATGGTGGTGGTCCTATCTCTCTACGACCTCAGGAAGTGGGTGTAAACGCCTACTTCCGGCCCCCAGCCTTAAACGCCTACTTCCGGTCCCCAGACCCCCTTTTCAAATCAAGGGGCATGTATTCCCACTTACTTTTTTGCCCCGATTCCAATGGTGGTGGTCCTGTCTCTCTACGACCTCAGGAAGTGGGTGTAAACGCCTACTTCCGGTCCCCAGCCTTAAACGCCTACTTCCGGTCCCCAGACCCCCTTTTCAAATCAAGGGGCATGTATTCCCACTTACCTTTTTGCCCCGATTCCAATGGTGGTGGTCCTGTCTCTCTACGACCTCAGGAAGTGGGTGTAAACGCCTACTTCCTGTCCCCAGCCGTAAACGCCTACTTCCGGTCCCCAGCCCCCCTTTTCAAATCAAGGGGCATGTATTCCCACTTACTTTTTTGCCCCGATTCCAATGGTGGTGGTCCTGTCTCTCTACGACCTCAAGAAGTGGGTGTAAACGCCTACTTCCGGTCCCCAGCCTTAAACGCCTACTTCCGGTCCCCAGACCCCCTTTTCAAATCAAGGGGCATGTATTCCCACTTACTTTTTTGCCCCGATTCCAATGGTGGTGGTCCTGTCTCTCTACGACCTCAGGAAGTGGGTGTAAACGCCTACTTCCTGTCCCCAGCCGTAAACGCCTACTTCCGGTCCCCAGCCCCCCTTTTCAAATCAAGGGGCATGTATTCCCACTTACTTCTTTGCCCCGATTCCAATGGTCGTGGTCCTGTCTCTCTACGACCTCAGGAAGTGGGTGTAAACACCAACTTCCTGTCCCCAGCCGTAAACATCTACTTCCGGTCCCCAGCCCCTCTTTTCAAATCAAGGGGCATGTATTCCCACTTACTTTTTTGCCCCGATTCCAATGGTGGTGGTCCTATCTCTCTACGACCTCAGGAAGTGGGTGTAAACGCCTACTTCCGGCCCCCAGCCTTAAACGCCTACTTCCGGTCCCCAGACCCCCTTTTCAAATCAAGGGGCATGTATTCCCACTTACTTTTTTGCCCCGATTCCAATGGTGGTGGTCCTGTCTCTCTACGACCTCAGGAAGTGGGTGTAAACACCTACTTCCGGTCCCCAGCCTTAAACGCCTACTTCCGGTCCCCAGACCCCCTTTTCAAATCAAGGGGCATGTATTCCCACTTACCTTTTTGCCCCGATTCCAATGGTGGTGGTCCTGTCTCTCTACGACCTCAGGAAGTGGGTGTAAACGCCTACTTCCTGTCCCCAGCCGTAAACGCCTACTTCCGGTCCCCAGCCCCCCTTTTCAAATCAAGGGGCATGTATTCCCACTTACTTTTTTGCCCCGATTCCAATGGTGGTGGTCCTGTCTCTCTACGACCTCAAGAAGTGGGTGTAAACGCCTACTTCCGGTCCCCAGCCTTAAACGCCTACTTCCGGTCCCCAGACCCCCTTTTCAAATCAAGGGGCATGTATTCCCACTTACTTTTTTGCCCCGATTCCAATGGTGGTGGTCCTGTCTCTCTACGACCTCAGGAAGTGGGTGTAAACGCCTACTTCCTGTCCCCAGCCGTAAACGCCTACTTCCGGTCCCCAGCCCCCCTTTTCAAATCAAGGGGCATGTATTCCCACTTACTTCTTTGCCCCGATTCCAATGGTCGTGGTCCTGTCTCTCTACGACCTCAGGAAGTGGGTGTAAACACCAACTTCCTGTCCCCAGCCGTAAACATCTACTTCCGGTCCCCAGCCCCTCTTTTCAAATCAAGGGGCATGTATTCCCACTTACTTTTTTGCCCCGATTCCAATGGTGGTGGTCCTATCTCTCTACGACCTCAGGAAGTGGGTGTAAACGCCTACTTCCGGCCCCCAGCCTTAAACGCCTACTTCCGGTCCCCAGACCCCCTTTTCAAATCAAGGGGCATGTATTCCCACTTACTTTTTTGCCCCGATTCCAATGGTGGTGGTCCTGTCTCTCTACGACCTCAGGAAGTGGGTGTAAACACCTACTTCCGGTCCCCAGCCTTAAACGCCTACTTCCGGTCCCCAGACCCCCTTTTCAAATCAAGGGGCATGTATTCCCACTTACCTTTTTGCCCCGATTCCAATGGTGGTGGTCCTGTCTCTCTACGACCTCAGGAAGTGGGTGTAAACGCCTACTTCCTGTCCCCAGCCGTAAACGCCTACTTCCGGTCCCCAGCCCCCCTTTTCAAATCAAGGGGCATGTATTCCCACTTACTTTTTTGCCCCGATTCCAATGGTGGTGGTCCTGTCTCTCTACGACCTCAAGAAGTGGGTGTAAACGCCTACTTCCGGTCCCCAGCCTTAAACGCCTACTTCCGGTCCCCAGACCCCCTTTTCAAATCAAGGGGCATGTATTCCCACTTACTTTTTTGCCCCGATTCCAATGGTGGTGGTCCTGTCTCTCTACGACCTCAGGAAGTGGGTGTAAACGCCTACTTCCTGTCCCCAGCCGTAAACGCCTACTTCCGGTCCCCAGCCCCCCTTTTCAAATCAAGGGGCATGTATTCCCACTTACTTCTTTGCCCCGATTCCAATGGTCGTGGTCCTGTCTCTCTACGACCTCAGGAAGTGGGTGTAAACACCAACTTTCTGTCCCCAGCCGTAAACGCCTACTTCCGGTCCCCAGCCCCCCTTTTCAAATCAAGGGGCATGTATTCCCACTTACTTTTTTGCCCCGATTCCAATGGTGGTGGTCCTGTCTCTCTACGACCTCAAGAAGTGGGTGTAAACGCCTACTTCCGGTCCCCAGCCTTAAACGCCTACTTCCGGTCCCCAGACCCCCTTTTCAAATCAAGGGGCATGTATTCCCACTTACTTTTTTGCCCCGATTCCAATGGTGGTGGTCCTGTCTCTCTACGACCTCAGGAAGTGGGTGTAAACGCCTACTTCCTGTCCCCAGCCGTAAACGCCTACTTCCGGTCCCCAGCCCCCCTTTTCAAATCAAGGGGCATGTATTCCCACTTACTTCTTTGCCCCGATTCCAATGGTCGTGGTCCTGTCTCTCTACGACCTCAGGAAGTGGGTGTAAACACCAACTTCCTGTCCCCAGCCGTAAACATCTACTTCCGGTCCCCAGCCCCTCTTTTCAAATCAAGGGGCATGTATTCCCACTTACTTTTTTGCCCCGATTCCAATGGTGGTGGTCCTATCTCTCTACGACCTCAGGAAGTGGGTGTAAACGCCTACTTCCGGCCCCCAGCCTTAAACGCCTACTTCCGGTCCCCAGACCCCCTTTTCAAATCAAGGGGCATGTATTCCCACTTACTTTTTTGCCCCGATTCCAATGGTGGTGGTCCTGTCTCTCTACGACCTCAGGAAGTGGGTGTAAACACCAACTTCCGGTCCCCAGCCTTAAACGCCTACTTCCGGTCCCCAGACCCCCTTTTCAAATCAAGGGGCATGTATTCCCACTTACTTTTTTGCCCCGATTCCAATGGTGGTGGTCCTGTCTCTCTACGACCTCAGGAAGTGGGTGTAAACGCCTACTTCCTGTCCCCAGCCGTAAACGCCTACTTCCGGTCCCCAGCCCCCCTTTTCAAATCAAGGGGCATGTATTCCCACTTACTTTTTTGCCCCGATTCCAATGGTGGTGGTCCTGTCTCTCTACGACCTCAGGAAGTGGGTGTAAACGCCTACTTCCTGTCCCCAGCCGTAAACGCCTACTTCCGGTCCCCAGCCCCCCTTTTCAAATCAAGGGGCATGTATTCCCACTTACTTCTTTGCCCCGATTCCAATGGTCGTGGTCCTGTCTCTCTACGACCTCAGGAAGTGGGTGTAAACACCAACTTCCTGTCCCCAGCCGTAAACATCTACTTCCGGTCCCCAGCCCCTCTTTTCAAATCAAGGGGCATGTATTCCCACTTACTTTTTTGCCCCGATTCCAATGGTGGTGGTCCTATCTCTCTACGACCTCAGGAAGTGGGTGTAAACGCCTACTTCCGGTCCCCAGCCTTAAACGCCTACTTCCGGTCCCCAGACCCCCTTTTCAAATCAAGGGGCATGTATTCCCACTTACTTTTTTGCCCCGATTCCAATGGTGGTGGTCCTGTCTCTCTACGACCTCAGGAAGTGGGTGTAAACGCCTACTTCCTGTCCCCAGCCGTAAACGCCTACTTCCGGTCCCCAGCCCCCCTTTTCAAATCAAGTGGCATGTATTCCCACTTACTTTTTTGCCCCGATTCCAATGGTGGTGGTCCTGTCTCTCTACGACCTCAGGAAGTGGGTGTAAACGCCTACTTCCTGTCCCCAGCCGTAAACGCCTACTTCCGGTCCCCAGCACCCCTTTTCAAATCAAGGGGCATGTATTCCCACTTACTTTTTTGCCCCGATTCCAATGGTGGTGGTCCTGTCTCTCTACGACCTCAGGAAGTGGGTGTAAACGCCTACTTCCTGTCCCCAGCCGTAAACGCCTACTTCCGGTCCCCAGCCCCCCTTTTCAAATCAAGGGGCATGTATTCCCACTTACTTCTTTGCCCCGATTCCAATGGTCGTGGTCCTGTCTCTCTACGACCTCAGGAAGTGGGTGTAAACACCAACTTCCTGTCCCCAGCCGTAAACATCTACTTCCGGTCCCCAGCCCCTCTTTTCAAATCAAGGGGCATGTATTCCCACTTACTTTTTTGCCCCGATTCCAATGGTGGTGGTCCTATCTCTCTACGACCTCAGGAAGTGGGTGTAAACGCCTACTTCGGCCCCCAGCCTTAAACGCCTACTTCCGGTCCCCAGACCCCCTTTTCAAATCAAGGGGCATGTATTCCCACTTACTTTTTTGCCCCGATTCCAATGGTGGTGGTCCTGTCTCTCTACGACCTCAAGAAGTGGGTGTAAACGCCTACTTCCTGTCCCCAGCCGTAAACGCCTACTTCCGGTCCCCAGACCCCCTTTTCAAATCAAGGGGCATGTATTCCCACTTACTTTTTTGCCCCGATTCCAATGGTGGTGGTCCTGTCTCTCTACGACCTCAGGAAGTGGGTGTAAACGCCTACTTCCTGTCCCCAGCCGTAAACGCCTACTTCCGGTCCCCAGCACCCCTTTTCAAATCAAGGGGCATGTATTCCCACTTACTTTTTTGCCCCGATTCCAATGGTGGTGGTCCTGTCTCTCTACGACCTCAGGAAGTGGGTGTAAACGCCTACTTCCTGTCCCCAGCCGTAAACGCCTACTTCCGGTCCCCAGCCCCCCTTTTCAAATCAAGGGGCATGTATTCCCACTTACTTTTTTGCCCCGATTCCAATGGTGGTGGTCCTGTCTCTCTACGACCTCAAGAAGTGGGTGTAAACGCCTACTTCCGGTCCCCAGCCTTAAACGCCTACTTCCGGTCCCCAGACCCCCTTTTCAAATCAAGGGGCATGTATTCCCACTTACTTTTTTGCCCCGATTCCAATGGTGGTGGTCCTGTCTCTCTACGACCTCAGGAAGTGGGTGTAAACGCCTACTTCCTGTCCCCAGCCGTAAACGCCTACTTCCGGTCCCCAGCCCCCCTTTTCAAATCAAGGGGCATGTATTCCCACTTACTTTTTTGCCCCGATTCCAATGGTGGTGGTCCTGTCTCTCTACGACCTCAAGAAGTGGGTGTAAACGCCTACTTCCGGTCCCCAGCCTTAAACGCCTACTTCCGGTCCCCAGACCCCCTTTTCAAATCAAGGGGCATGTATTCCCACTTACTTTTTTGCCCCGATTCCAATGGTGGTGGTCCTGTCTCTCTACGACCTCAGGAAGTGGGTGTAAACGCCTACTTCGGCCCCCAGCCTTAAACGCCTACTTCCGGTCCCCAGACCCCCTTTTCAAATCAAGGGGCATGTATTCCCACTTACTTTTTTGCCCCGATTCCAATGGTGGTGGTCCTGTCTCTCTACGACCTCAAGAAGTGGGTGTAAACGCCTACTTCCTGTCCCCAGCCGTAAACGCCTACTTCCGGTCCCCAGACCCCCTTTTCAAATCAAGGGGCATGTATTCCCACTTACTTTTTTGCCCCGATTCCAATGGTGGTGGTCCTGTCTCTCTACGACCTCAGGAAGTGGGTGTAAACGCCTACTTCCTGTCCCCAGCCGTAAACGCCTACTTCCGGTCCCCAGCACCCCTTTTCAAATCAAGGGGCATGTATTCCCACTTACTTTTTTGCCCCGATTCCAATGGTGGTGGTCCTGTCTCTCTACGACCTCAGGAAGTGGGTGTAAACGCCTACTTCCTGTCCCCAGCCGTAAACGCCTACTTCCGGTCCCCAGCCCCCCTTTTCAAATCAAGGGGCATGTATTCCCACTTACTTTTTTGCCCCGATTCCAATGGTGGTGGTCCTGTCTCTCTACGACCTCAAGAAGTGGGTGTAAACGCCTACTTCCGGTCCCCAGCCTTAAACGCCTACTTCCGGTCCCCAGACCCCCTTTTCAAATCAAGGGGCATGTATTCCCACTTACTTTTTTGCCCCGATTCCAATGGTGGTGGTCCTGTCTCTCTACGACCTCAAGAAGTGGGTGTAAACGCCTACTTCCTGTCCCCAGCCGTAAACGCCTACTTCCGGTCCCCAGACCCCCTTTTCAAATCAAGGGGCATGTATTCCCACTTACTTTTTTGCCCCGATTCCAATGGTGGTGGTCCTGTCTCTCTACGACCTCAGGAAGTGGGTGTAAACGCCTACTTCCTGTCCCCAGCCGTAAACGCCTACTTCCGGTCCCCAGCCCCCCTTTTCAAATCAAGGGGCATGTATTCCCACTTACTTTTTTGCCCCGATTCCAATGGTGGTGGTCCTGTCTCTCTACGACCTCAAGAAGTGGGTGTAAACGCCTACTTCCGGTCCCCAGCCTTAAACGCCTACTTCCGGTCCCCAGACCCCCTTTTCAAATCAAGGGGCATGTATTCCCACTTACTTTTTTGCCCCGATTCCAATGGTGGTGGTCCTGTCTCTCTACGACCTCAAGAAGTGGGTGTAAACGCCTACTTCCTGTCCCCAGCCGTAAACGCCTACTTCCGGTCCCCAGACCCCCTTTTCAAATCAAGGGGCATGTATTCCCACTTACTTTTTTGCCCCGATTCCAATGGTGGTGGTCCTGTCTCTCTACGACCTCAGGAAGTGGGTGTAAACGCCTACTTCCTGTCCCCAGCCGTAAACGCCTACTTCCGGTCCCCAGCACCCCTTTTCAAATCAAGGGGCATGTATTCCCACTTACTTTTTTGCCCCGATTCCAATGGTGGTGGTCCTGTCTCTCTACGACCTCAGGAAGTGGGTGTAAACGCCTACTTCCTGTCCCCAGCCGTAAACGCCTACTTCCGGTCCCCAGCCCCCCTTTTCAAATCAAGGGGCATGTATTCCCACTTACTTTTTTGCCCCGATTCCAATGGTGGTGGTCCTGTCTCTCTACGACCTCAAGAAGTGGGTGTAAACGCCTACTTCCGGTCCCCAGCCTTAAACGCCTACTTCCGGTCCCCAGACCCCCTTTTCAAATCAAGGGGCATGTATTCCCACTTACTTTTTTGCCCCGATTCCAATGGTGGTGGTCCTGTCTCTCTACGACCTCAGGAAGTGGGTGTAAACGCCTACTTCCTGTCCCCAGCCGTAAACGCCTACTTCCGGTCCCCAGCCCCCCTTTTCAAATCAAGGGGCATGTATTCCCACTTACTTTTTTGCCCCGATTCCAATGGTGGTGGTCCTGTCTCTCTACGACCTCAAGAAGTGGGTGTAAACGCCTACTTCCGGTCCCCAGCCTTAAACGCCTACTTCCGGTCCCCAGCCCCTCTTTTCAAATCAAGGGGCATGTATTCCCACTTACTTTTTTGCCCCGATTCCAATGGTGGTGGTCCTATCTCTCTACGACCTCAGGAAGTGGGTGTAAACGCCTACTTCCGGTCCCCAGCCTTAAACGCCTACTTCCGGTCCCCAGACCCCCTTTTCAAATCAAGGGGCATGTATTCCCACTTACTTTTTTGCCCCGATTCCAATGGTGGTGGTCCTGTCTCTCTACGACCTCAGGAAGTGGGTGTAAACGCCTACTTCGGCCCCCAGCCTTAAACGCCTACTTCCGGTCCCCAGACCCCCTTTTCAAATCAAGGGGCATGTATTCCCACTTACTTTTTTGCCCCGATTCCAATGGTGGTGGTCCTGTCTCTCTACGACCTCAAGAAGTGGGTGTAAACGCCTACTTCCTGTCCCCAGCCGTAAACGCCTACTTCCGGTCCCCAGACCCCCTTTTCAAATCAAGGGGCATGTATTCCCACTTACTTTTTTGCCCCGATTCCAATGGTGGTGGTCCTGTCTCTCTACGACCTCAGGAAGTGGGTGTAAACGCCTACTTCCTGTCCCCAGCCGTAAACGCCTACTTCCGGTCCCCAGCACCCCTTTTCAAATCAAGGGGCATGTATTCCCACTTACTTTTTTGCCCCGATTCCAATGGTGGTGGTCCTGTCTCTCTACGACCTCAGGAAGTGGGTGTAAACGCCTACTTCCTGTCCCCAGCCGTAAACGCCTACTTCCGGTCCCCAGCCCCCCTTTTCAAATCAAGGGGCATGTATTCCCACTTACTTTTTTGCCCCGATTCCAATGGTGGTGGTCCTGTCTCTCTACGACCTCAAGAAGTGGGTGTAAACGCCTACTTCCGGTCCCCAGCCGTAAACGCCTACTTCCGGTCCCCAGACCCCCTTTTCAAATCAAGGGGCATGTATTCCCACTTACTTTTTTGCCCCGATTCCAATGGTGGTGGTCCTGTCTCTCTACGACCTCAGGAAGTGGGTGTAAACGCCTACTTCCTGTCCCCAGCCGTAAACGCCTACTTCCGGTCCCCAGCCCCCCTTTTCAAATCAAGGGGCATGTATTCCCACTTACTTCTTTGCCCCGATTCCAATGGTCGTGGTCCTGTCTCTCTACGACCTCAGGAAGTGGGTGTAAACACCAACTTCCTGTCCCCAGCCGTAAACATCTACTTCCGGTCCCCAGCCCCTCTTTTCAAATCAAGGGGCATGTATTCCCACTTACTTTTTTGCCCCGATTCCAATGGTGGTGGTCCTATCTCTCTACGACCTCAGGAAGTGGGTGTAAACGCCTACTTCCGGCCCCCAGCCTTAAACGCCTACTTCCGGTCCCCAGACCCCCTTTTCAAATCAAGGGGCATGTATTCCCACTTACTTTTTTGCCCCGATTCCAATGGTGGTGGTCCTGTCTCTCTACGACCTCAGGAAGTGGGTGTAAACACCAACTTCCGGTCCCCAGCCTTAAACGCCTACTTCCGGTCCCCAGACCCCCTTTTCAAATCAAGGGGCATGTATTCCCACTTACTTTTTTGCCCCGATTCCAATGGTGGTGGTCCTGTCTCTCTACGACCTCAGGAAGTGGGTGTAAACGCCTACTTCCTGTCCCCAGCCGTAAACGCCTACTTCCGGTCCCCAGCCCCCCTTTTCAAATCAAGGGGCATGTATTCCCACTTACTTTTTTGCCCCGATTCCAATGGTGGTGGTCCTGTCTCTCTACGACCTCAAGAAGTGGGTGTAAACGCCTACTTCCGGTCCCCAGCCTTAAACGCCTACTTCCGGTCCCCAGACCCCCTTTTCAAATCAAGGGGCATGTATTCCCACTTACTTTTTTGCCCCGATTCCAATGGTGGTGGTCCTGTCTCTCTACGACCTCAGGAAGTGGGTGTAAACGCCTACTTCCTGTCCCCAGCCGTAAACGCCTACTTCCGGTCCCCAGCCCCCCTTTTCAAATCAAGGGGCATGTATTCCCACTTACTTCTTTGCCCCGATTCCAATGGTCGTGGTCCTGTCTCTCTACGACCTCAGGAAGTGGGTGTAAACACCAACTTCCTGTCCCCAGCCGTAAACATCTACTTCCGGTCCCCAGCCCCTCTTTTCAAATCAAGGGGCATGTATTCCCACTTACTTTTTTGCCCCGATTCCAATGGTGGTGGTCCTATCTCTCTACGACCTCAGGAAGTGGGTGTAAACGCCTACTTCCGGCCCCCAGCCTTAAACGCCTACTTCCGGTCCCCAGACCCCCTTTTCAAATCAAGGGGCATGTATTCCCACTTACTTTTTTGCCCCGATTCCAATGGTGGTGGTCCTGTCTCTCTACGACCTCAGGAAGTGGGTGTAAACACCAACTTCCGGTCCCCAGCCTTAAACGCCTACTTCCGGTCCCCAGACCCCCTTTTCAAATCAAGGGGCATGTATTCCCACTTACTTTTTTGCCCCGATTCCAATGGTGGTGGTCCTGTCTCTCTACGACCTCAAGAAGTGGGTGTAAACGCCTACTTCCGGTCCCCAGCCTTAAACGCCTACTTCCGGTCCCCAGACCCCCTTTTCAAATCAAGGGGCATGTATTCCCACTTACTTTTTTGCCCCGATTCCAATGGTGGTGGTCCTGTCTCTCTACGACCTCAGGAAGTGGGTGTAAACGCCTACTTCCTGTCCCCAGCCGTAAACGCCTACTTCCGGTCCCCAGCCCCCCTTTTCAAATCAAGGGGCATGTATTCCCACTTACTTCTTTGCCCCGATTCCAATGGTCGTGGTCCTGTCTCTCTACGACCTCAGGAAGTGGGTGTAAACACCAACTTCCTGTCCCCAGCCGTAAACATCTACTTCCGGTCCCCAGCCCCTCTTTTCAAATCAAGGGGCATGTATTCCCACTTACTTTTTTGCCCCGATTCCAATGGTGGTGGTCCTATCTCTCTACGACCTCAGGAAGTGGGTGTAAACGCCTACTTCCGGCCCCCAGCCTTAAACGCCTACTTCCGGTCCCCAGACCCCCTTTTCAAATCAAGGGGCATGTATTCCCACTTACTTTTTTGCCCCGATTCCAATGGTGGTGGTCCTGTCTCTCTACGACCTCAGGAAGTGGGTGTAAACACCAACTTCCGGTCCCCAGCCTTAAACGCCTACTTCCGGTCCCCAGACCCCCTTTTCAAATCAAGGGGCATGTATTCCCACTTACTTTTTTGCCCCGATTCCAATGGTGGTGGTCCTGTCTCTCTACGACCTCAGGAAGTGGGTGTAAACGCCTACTTCCTGTCCCCAGCCGTAAACGCCTACTTCCGGTCCCCAGCCCCCCTTTTCAAATCAAGTGGCATGTATTCCCACTTACTTTTTTGCCCCGATTCCAATGGTGGTGGTCCTGTCTCTCTACGACCTCAGGAAGTGGGTGTAAACGCCTACTTCCTGTCCCCAGCCGTAAACGCCTACTTCCGGTCCCCAGCACCCCTTTTCAAATCAAGGGGCATGTATTCCCACTTACTTTTTTGCCCCGATTCCAATGGTGGTGGTCCTGTCTCTCTACGACCTCAGGAAGTGGGTGTAAACGCCTACTTCCTGTCCCCAGCCGTAAACGCCTACTTCCGGTCCCCAGCCCCCCTTTTCAAATCAAGGGGCATGTCTTCCCACTTACTTTTTTGCCCCGATTCCAATGGTGGTGGTCCTGTCTCTCTACGACCTCAAGAAGTGGGTGTAAACGCCTACTTCCGGTCCCCAGCCTTAAACGCCTACTTCCGGTCCCCAGACCCCCTTTTCAAATCAAGGGGCATGTATTCCCACTTACTTTTTTGCCCCGATTCCAATGGTGGTGGTCCTGTCTCTCTACGACCTCAGGAAGTGGGTGTAAACGCCTACTTCCTGTCCCCAGCCGTAAACGCCTACTTCCGGTCCCCAGCCCCCCTTTTCAAATCAAGGGGCATGTATTCCCACTTACTTCTTTGCCCCGATTCCAATGGTCGTGGTCCTGTCTCTCTACGACCTCAGGAAGTGGGTGTAAACACCAACTTCCTGTCCCCAGCCGTAAACATCTACTTCCGGTCCCCAGCCCCTCTTTTCAAATCAAGGGGCATGTATTCCCACTTACTTTTTTGCCCCGATTCCAATGGTGGTGGTCCTGTCTCTCTACGACCTCAGGAAGTGGGTGTAAACACCAACTTCCGGTCCCCAGCCTTAAACGCCTACTTCCGGTCCCCAGACCCCCTTTTCAAATCAAGGGGCATGTATTCCCACTTACTTTTTTGCCCCGATTCCAATGGTGGTGGTCCTGTCTCTCTACGACCTCAGGAAGTGGGTGTAAACGCCTACTTCCTGTCCCCAGCCGTAA
Organism: Protomyctophum parallelum; assembly: GCF_964188405.1. Taxonomy (NCBI): domain Eukaryota; kingdom Metazoa; phylum Chordata; class Actinopteri; order Myctophiformes; family Myctophidae; genus Protomyctophum; species Protomyctophum parallelum. The sequence goes on from NC_139705.1 coordinate 218,140, forward strand.
ACGCCTACTTCCGGTCCCCAGCCCCCCTTTTCAAATCAAGGGGCATGTATTCCCACTTACTTCTTTGCCCCGATTCCAATGGTCGTGGTCCTGTCTCTCTACGACCTCAGGAAGTGGGTGTAAACACCAACTTCCTGTCCCCAGCCGTAAACATCTACTTCCGGTCCCCAGCCCCCCTTTTCAAATCAAGTGGCATGTATTCCCACTTACTTTTTTGCCCCGATTCCAATGGTGGTGGTCCTGTCTCTCTACGACCTCAGGAAGTGGGTGTAAACGCCTACTTCCTGTCCCCAGCCGTAAACGCCTACTTCCGGTCCCCAGCACCCCTTTTCAAATCAAGGGGCATGTATTCCCACTTACTTTTTTGCCCCGATTCCAATGGTGGTGGTCCTGTCTCTCTACGACCTCAGGAAGTGGGTGTAAACGCCTACTTCCTGTCCCCAGCCGTAAACGCCTACTTCCGGTCCCCAGCCCCCCTTTTCAAATCAAGGGGCATGTATTCCCACTTACTTTTTTGCCCCGATTCCAATGGTGGTGGTCCTGTCTCTCTACGACCTCAAGAAGTGGGTGTAAACGCCTACTTCCGGTCCCCAGCCTTAAACGCCTACTTCCGGTCCCCAGACCCCCTTTTCAAATCAAGGGGCATGTATTCCCACTTACTTCTTTGCCCCGATTCCAATGGTCGTGGTCCTGTCTCTCTACGACCTCAGGAAGTGGGTGTAAACACCAACTTCCTGTCCCCAGCCGTAAACGCCTACTTCCGGTCCCCAGCCTTAAACGCCTACTTCCGGTCCCCAGACCCCCTTTTCAAATCAAGGGGCATGTATTCCCACTTACTTTTTTGCCCCGATTCCAATGGTGGTGGTCCTGTCTCTCTACGACCTCAGGAAGTGGGTGTAAACGCCTACTTCCTGTCCCCAGCCGTAAACGCCTACTTCCGGTCCCCAGCCCCCCTTTTCAAATCAAGGGGCATGTATTCCCACTTACTTCTTTGCCCCGATTCCAATGGTGGTGGTCCTGTCTCTCTACGACCTCAGGAAGTGGGTGTAAACGCCTACTTCCTGTCCCCAGCCGTAAACGCCTACTTCCGGTCCCCAGCCCCCCTTTTCAAATCAAGGGGCATGTATTCCCACTTACTTCTTTGCCCCGATTCCAATGGTCGTGGTCCTGTCTCTCTACGACCTCAGGAAGTGGGTGTAAACACCAACTTCCTGTCCCCAGCCGTAAACATCTACTTCCGGTCCCCAGCCCCTCTTTTCAAATCAAGGGGCATGTATTCCCACTTACTTTTTTGCCCCGATTCCAATGGTGGTGGTCCTGTCTCTCTACGACCTCAGGAAGTGCGTGTAAACACCAACTTCCGGTCCCCAGCCTTAAACGCCTACTTCCGGTCCCCAGACCCCCTTTTCAAATCAAGGGGCATGTATTCCCACTTACTTTTTTGCCCCGATTCCAATGGTGGTGGTCCTGTCTCTCTACGACCTCAGGAAGTGGGTGTAAACGCCTACTTCCTGTCCCCAGCCGTAAACGCCTACTTCCGGTCCCCAGACCCCCTTTTCAAATCAAGGGGCATGTATTCCCACTTACTTTTTTGCCCCGATTCCAATGGTGGTGGTCCTGTCTCTCTACGACCTCAGGAAGTGGGTGTAAACGCCTACTTCCTGTCCCCAGCCGTAAACGCCTACTTCCGGTCCCCAGCACCCCTTTTCAAATCAAGGGGCATGTATTCCCACTTACTTTTTTGCCCCGATTCCAATGGTGGTGGTCCTGTCTCTCTACGACCTCAGGAAGTGGGTGTAAACGCCTACTTCCTGTCCCCAGCCGTAAACGCCTACTTCCGGTCCCCAGCCCCCCTTTTCAAATCAAGGGGCATGTATTCCCACTTACTTTTTTGCCCCGATTCCAATGGTGGTGGTCCTGTCTCTCTACGACCTCAAGAAGTGGGTGTAAACGCCTACTTCCGGTCCCCAGCCTTAAACGCCTACTTCCGGTCCCCAGACCCCCTTTTCAAATCAAGGGGCATGTATTCCCACTTACTTCTTTGCCCCGATTCCAATGGTCGTGGTCCTGTCTCTCTACGACCTCAGGAAGTGGGTGTAAACACCAACTTCCTGTCCCCAGCCGTAAACGCCTACTTCCGGTCCCCAGCCTTAAACGCCTACTTCCGGTCCCCAGACCCCCTTTTCAAATCAAGGGGCATGTATTCCCACTTACTTTTTTGCCCCGATTCCAATGGTGGTGGTCCTGTCTCTCTACGACCTCAGGAAGTGGGTGTAAACGCCTACTTCCTGTCCCCAGCCGTAAACGCCTACTTCCGGTCCCCAGCCCCCCTTTTCAAATCAAGGGGCATGTATTCCCACTTACTTCTTTGCCCCGATTCCAATGGTCGTGGTCCTGTCTCTCTACGACCTCAGGAAGTGGGTGTAAACACCAACTTCCTGTCCCCAGCCGTAAACATCTACTTCCGGTCCCCAGCCCCTCTTTTCAAATCAAGGGGCATGTATTCCCACTTACTTTTTTGCCCCGATTCCAATGGTGGTGGTCCTGTCTCTCTACGACCTCAGGAAGTGCGTGTAAACACCAACTTCCGGTCCCCAGCCTTAAACGCCTACTTCCGGTCCCCAGACCCCCTTTTCAAATCAAGGGGCATGTATTCCCACTTACTTTTTTGCCCCGATTCCAATGGTGGTGGTCCTGTCTCTCTACGACCTCAGGAAGTGGGTGTAAACGCCTACTTCCTGTCCCCAGCCGTAAACGCCTACTTCCGGTCCCCAGCCCCCCTTTTCAAATCAAGGGGCATGTATTCCCACTTACTTCTTTGCCCCGATTCCAATGGTCGTGGTCCTGTCTCTCTACGACCTCAGGAAGTGGGTGTAAACACCAACTTCCTGTCCCCAGCCGTAAACATCTACTTCCGGTCCCCAGCCCCCCTTTTCAAATCAAGTGGCATGTATTCCCACTTACTTTTTTGCCCCGATTCCAATGGTGGTGGTCCTGTCTCTCTACGACCTCAGGAAGTGGGTGTAAACGCCTACTTCCTGTCCCCAGCCGTAAACGCCTACTTCCGGTCCCCAGCACCCCTTTTCAAATCAAGGGGCATGTATTCCCACTTACTTTTTTGCCCCGATTCCAATGGTGGTGGTCCTGTCTCTCTACGACCTCAGGAAGTGGGTGTAAACGCCTACTTCCTGTCCCCAGCCGTAAACGCCTACTTCCGGTCCCCAGCCCCCCTTTTCAAATCAAGGGGCATGTATTCCCACTTACTTTTTTGCCCCGATTCCAATGGTGGTGGTCCTGTCTCTCTACGACCTCAAGAAGTGGGTGTAAACGCCTACTTCCGGTCCCCAGCCTTAAACGCCTACTTCCGGTCCCCAGACCCCCTTTTCAAATCAAGGGGCATGTATTCCCACTTACTTCTTTGCCCCGATTCCAATGGTCGTGGTCCTGTCTCTCTACGACCTCAGGAAGTGGGTGTAAACACCAACTTCCTGTCCCCAGCCGTAAACATCTACTTCCGGTCCCCAGCCCCTCTTTTCAAATCAAGGGGCATGTATTCCCACTTACTTTTTTGCCCCGATTCCAATGGTGGTGGTCCTATCTCTCTACGACCTCAGGAAGTGGGTGTAAACGCCTACTTCCGGCCCCCAGCCTTAAACGCCTACTTCCGGTCCCCAGACCCCCTTTTCAAATCAAGGGGCATGTATTCCCACTTACTTTTTTGCCCCGATTCCAATGGTGGTGGTCCTGTCTCTCTACGACCTCAGGAAGTGGGTGTAAACACCAACTTCCGGTCCCCAGCCTTAAACGCCTACTTCCGGTCCCCAGACCCCCTTTTCAAATCAAGGGGCATGTATTCCCACTTACTTTTTTGCCCCGATTCCAATGGTGGTGGTCCTGTCTCTCTACGACCTCAGGAAGTGGGTGTAAACGCCTACTTCCTGTCCCCAGCCGTAAACGCCTACTTCCGGTCCCCAGCCCCCCTTTTCAAATCAAGGGGCATGTATTCCCACTTACTTTTTTGCCCCGATTCCAATGGTGGTGGTCCTGTCTCTCTACGACCTCAAGAAGTGGGTGTAAACGCCTACTTCCGGTCCCCAGCCTTAAACGCCTACTTCCGGTCCCCAGACCCCCTTTTCAAATCAAGGGGCATGTATTCCCACTTACTTTTTTGCCCTGATTCCAATGGTGGTGGTCCTGTCTCTCTACGACCTCAGGAAGTGGGTGTAAACGCCTACTTCCTGTCCCCAGCCGTAAACGCCTACTTCCGGTCCCCAGCCCCCCTTTTCAAATCAAGGGGCATGTATTCCCACTTACTTTTTTGCCCCGATTCCAATGGTGGTGGTCCTGTCTCTCTACGACCTCAAGAAGTGGGTGTAAACGCCTACTTCCGGTCCCCAGCCTTAAACGCCTACTTCCGGTCCCCAGACCCCCTTTTCAAATCAAGGGGCATGTATTCCCACTTACTTTTTTGCCCTGATTCCAATGGTGGTGGTCCTGTCTCTCTACGACCTCAGGAAGTGGGTGTAAACGCCTACTTCCTGTCCCCAGCCGTAAACGCCTACTTCCGGTCCCCAGCCCCCCTTTTCAAATCAAGGGGCATGTATTCCCACTTACTTCTTTGCCCCGATTCCAATGGTCGTGGTCCTGTCTCTCTACGACCTCAGGAAGTGGGTGTAAACACCAACTTCCTGTCCCCAGCCGTAAACATCTACTTCCGGTCCCCAGCCCCTCTTTTCAAATCAAGGGGCATGTATTCCCACTTACTTTTTTGCCCCGATTCCAATGGTGGTGGTCCTATCTCTCTACGACCTCAGGAAGTGGGTGTAAACGCCTACTTCCGGCCCCCAGCCTTAAACGCCTACTTCCGGTCCCCAGACCCCCTTTTCAAATCAAGGGGCATGTATTCCCACTTACTTTTTTGCCCCGATTCCAATGGTGGTGGTCCTGTCTCTCTACGACCTCAGGAAGTGGGTGTAAACACCAACTTCCTGTCCCCAGCCTTAAACGCCTACTTCCGGTCCCCAGACCCCCTTTTCAAATCAAGGGGCATGTATTCCCACTTACTTTTTTGCCCCGATTCCAATGGTGGTGGTCCTGTCTCTCTACGACCTCAGGAAGTGGGTGTAAACGCCTACTTCCTGTCCCCAGCCGTAAACGCCTACTTCCGGTCCCCAGCCCCCCTTTTCAAATCAAGGGGCATGTATTCCCACTTACTTTTTTGCCCCGATTCCAATGGTGGTGGTCCTGTCTCTCTACGACCTCAAGAAGTGGGTGTAAACGCCTACTTCCGGTCCCCAGCCTTAAACGCCTACTTCCGGTCCCCAGACCCCCTTTTCAAATCAAGGGGCATGTATTCCCACTTACTTTTTTGCCCCGATTCCAATGGTGGTGGTCCTGTCTCTCTACGACCTCAGGAAGTGGGTGTAAACGCCTACTTCCTGTCCCCAGCCGTAAACGCCTACTTCCGGTCCCCAGCCCCCCTTTTCAAATCAAGGGGCATGTATTCCCACTTACTTTTTTGCCCCGATTCCAATGGTGGTGGTCCTGTCTCTCTACGACCTCAAGAAGTGGGTGTAAACGCCTACTTCCGGTCCCCAGCCTTAAACGCCTACTTCCGGTCCCCAGACCCCCTTTTCAAATCAAGGGGCATGTATTCCCACTTACTTTTTTGCCCTGATTCCAATGGTGGTGGTCCTGTCTCTCTACGACCTCAGGAAGTGGGTGTAAACGCCTACTTCCTGTCCCCAGCCGTAAACGCCTACTTCCGGTCCCCAGCCCCCCTTTTCAAATCAAGGGGCATGTATTCCCACTTACTTCTTTGCCCCGATTCCAATGGTCGTGGTCCTGTCTCTCTACGACCTCAGGAAGTGGGTGTAAACACCAACTTCCTGTCCCCAGCCGTAAACATCTACTTCCGGTCCCCAGCCCCTCTTTTCAAATCAAGGGGCATGTATTCCCACTTACTTTTTTGCCCCGATTCCAATGGTGGTGGTCCTATCTCTCTACGACCTCAGGAAGTGGGTGTAAACGCCTACTTCCGGCCCCCAGCCTTAAACGCCTACTTCCGGTCCCCAGACCCCCTTTTCAAATCAAGGGGCATGTATTCCCACTTACTTTTTTGCCCCGATTCCAATGGTGGTGGTCCTGTCTCTCTACGACCTCAGGAAGTGGGTGTAAACACCAACTTCCGGTCCCCAGCCTTAAACGCCTACTTCCGGTCCCCAGACCCCCTTTTCAAATCAAGGGGCATGTATTCCCACTTACTTTTTTGCCCCGATTCCAATGGTGGTGGTCCTGTCTCTCTACGACCTCAGGAAGTGGGTGTAAACGCCTACTTCCTGTCCCCAGCCGTAAACGCCTACTTCCGGTCCCCAGCCCCCCTTTTCAAATCAAGGGGCATGTATTCCCACTTACTTTTTTGCCCCGATTCCAATGGTGGTGGTCCTGTCTCTCTACGACCTCAAGAAGTGGGTGTAAACGCCTACTTCCGGTCCCCAGCCTTAAACGCCTACTTCCGGTCCCCAGACCCCCTTTTCAAATCAAGGGGCATGTATTCCCACTTACTTTTTTGCCCCGATTCCAATGGTGGTGGTCCTGTCTCTCTACGACCTCAGGAAGTGGGTGTAAACACCAACTTCCGGTCCCCAGCCTTAAACGCCTACTTCCGGTCCCCAGACCCCCTTTTCAAATCAAGGGGCATGTATTCCCACTTACTTTTTTGCCCCGATTCCAATGGTGGTGGTCCTGTCTCTCTACGACCTCAGGAAGTGGGTGTAAACGCCTACTTCCTGTCCCCAGCCGTAAACGCCTACTTCCGGTCCCCAGCCCCCCTTTTCAAATCAAGGGGCATGTATTCCCACTTACTTTTTTGCCCCGATTCCAATGGTGGTGGTCCTGTCTCTCTACGACCTCAAGAAGTGGGTGTAAACGCCTACTTCCGGTCCCCAGCCTTAAACGCCTACTTCCGGTCCCCAGACCCCCTTTTCAAATCAAGGGGCATGTATTCCCACTTACTTTTTTGCCCCGATTCCAATGGTGGTGGTCCTGTCTCTCTACGACCTCAGGAAGTGGGTGTAAACGCCTACTTCCTGTCCCCAGCCGTAAACGCCTACTTCCGGTCCCCAGCCCCCCTTTTCAAATCAAGGGGCATGTATTCCCACTTACTTCTTTGCCCCGATTCCAATGGTCGTGGTCCTGTCTCTCTACGACCTCAGGAAGTGGGTGTAAACACCAACTTCCTGTCCCCAGCCGTAAACATCTACTTCCGGTCCCCAGCCCCTCTTTTCAAATCAAGGGGCATGTATTCCCACTTACTTTTTTGCCCCGATTCCAATGGTGGTGGTCCTATCTCTCTACGACCTCAGGAAGTGGGTGTAAACGCCTACTTCCGGCCCCCAGCCTTAAACGCCTACTTCCGGTCCCCAGACCCCCTTTTCAAATCAAGGGGCATGTATTCCCACTTACTTTTTTGCCCCGATTCCAATGGTGGTGGTCCTGTCTCTCTACGACCTCAAGAAGTGGGTGTAAACGCCTACTTCCGGTCCCCAGCCTTAAACGCCTACTTCCGGTCCCCAGACCCCCTTTTCAAATCAAGGGGCATGTATTCCCACTTACTTTTTTGCCCCGATTCCAATGGTGGTGGTCCTGTCTCTCTACGACCTCAGGAAGTGGGTGTAAACGCCTACTTCCTGTCCCCAGCCGTAAACGCCTACTTCCGGTCCCCAGCCCCCCTTTTCAAATCAAGGGGCATGTATTCCCACTTACTTTTTTGCCCCGATTCCAATGGTGGTGGTCCTGTCTCTCTACGACCTCAAGAAGTGGGTGTAAACGCCTACTTCCGGTCCCCAGCCTTAAACGCCTACTTCCGGTCCCCAGACCCCCTTTTCAAATCAAGGGGCATGTATTCCCACTTACTTTTTTGCCCTGATTCCAATGGTGGTGGTCCTGTCTCTCTACGACCTCAGGAAGTGGGTGTAAACGCCTACTTCCTGTCCCCAGCCGTAAACGCCTACTTCCGGTCCCCAGCCCCCCTTTTCAAATCAAGGGGCATGTATTCCCACTTACTTCTTTGCCCCGATTCCAATGGTCGTGGTCCTGTCTCTCTACGACCTCAGGAAGTGGGTGTAAACACCAACTTCCTGTCCCCAGCCGTAAACATCTACTTCCGGTCCCCAGCCCCTCTTTTCAAATCAAGGGGCATGTATTCCCACTTACTTTTTTGCCCCGATTCCAATGGTGGTGGTCCTATCTCTCTACGACCTCAGGAAGTGGGTGTAAACGCCTACTTCCGGCCCCCAGCCTTAAACGCCTACTTCCGGTCCCCAGACCCCCTTTTCAAATCAAGGGGCATGTATTCCCACTTACTTTTTTGCCCCGATTCCAATGGTGGTGGTCCTGTCTCTCTACGACCTCAGGAAGTGGGTGTAAACACCAACTTCCGGTCCCCAGCCTTAAACGCCTACTTCCGGTCCCCAGACCCCCTTTTCAAATCAAGGGGCATGTATTCCCACTTACTTTTTTGCCCCGATTCCAATGGTGGTGGTCCTGTCTCTCTACGACCTCAGGAAGTGGGTGTAAACGCCTACTTCCTGTCCCCAGCCGTAAACGCCTACTTCCGGTCCCCAGCCCCCCTTTTCAAATCAAGGGGCATGTATTCCCACTTACTTTTTTGCCCCGATTCCAATGGTGGTGGTCCTGTCTCTCTACGACCTCAAGAAGTGGGTGTAAACGCCTACTTCCGGTCCCCAGCCTTAAACGCCTACTTCCGGTCCCCAGACCCCCTTTTCAAATCAAGGGGCATGTATTCCCACTTACTTTTTTGCCCCGATTCCAATGGTGGTGGTCCTGTCTCTCTACGACCTCAGGAAGTGGGTGTAAACACCAACTTCCGGTCCCCAGCCTTAAACGCCTACTTCCGGTCCCCAGACCCCCTTTTCAAATCAAGGGGCATGTATTCCCACTTACTTTTTTGCCCCGATTCCAATGGTGGTGGTCCTGTCTCTCTACGACCTCAGGAAGTGGGTGTAAACGCCTACTTCCTGTCCCCAGCCGTAAACGCCTACTTCCGGTCCCCAGCCCCCCTTTTCAAATCAAGGGGCATGTATTCCCACTTACTTTTTTGCCCCGATTCCAATGGTGGTGGTCCTGTCTCTCTACGACCTCAAGAAGTGGGTGTAAACGCCTACTTCCGGTCCCCAGCCTTAAACGCCTACTTCCGGTCCCCAGACCCCCTTTTCAAATCAAGGGGCATGTATTCCCACTTACTTTTTTGCCCCGATTCCAATGGTGGTGGTCCTGTCTCTCTACGACCTCAGGAAGTGGGTGTAAACGCCTACTTCCTGTCCCCAGCCGTAAACGCCTACTTCCGGTCCCCAGCCCCCCTTTTCAAATCAAGGGGCATGTATTCCCACTTACTTCTTTGCCCCGATTCCAATGGTCGTGGTCCTGTCTCTCTACGACCTCAGGAAGTGGGTGTAAACACCAACTTCCTGTCCCCAGCCGTAAACATCTACTTCCGGTCCCCAGCCCCTCTTTTCAAATCAAGGGGCATGTATTCCCACTTACTTTTTTGCCCCGATTCCAATGGTGGTGGTCCTATCTCTCTACGACCTCAGGAAGTGGGTGTAAACGCCTACTTCCGGCCCCCAGCCTTAAACGCCTACTTCCGGTCCCCAGACCCCCTTTTCAAATCAAGGGGCATGTATTCCCACTTACTTTTTTGCCCCGATTCCAATGGTGGTGGTCCTGTCTCTCTACGACCTCAGGAAGTGGGTGTAAACACCAACTTCCGGTCCCCAGCCTTAAACGCCTACTTCCGGTCCCCAGACCCCCTTTTCAAATCAAGGGGCATGTATTCCCACTTACTTTTTTGCCCCGATTCCAATGGTGGTGGTCCTGTCTCTCTACGACCTCAGGAAGTGGGTGTAAACGCCTACTTCCTGTCCCCAGCCGTAAACGCCTACTTCCGGTCCCCAGCCCCCCTTTTCAAATCAAGGGGCATGTATTCCCACTTACTTTTTTGCCCCGATTCCAATGGTGGTGGTCCTGTCTCTCTACGACCTCAAGAAGTGGGTGTAAACGCCTACTTCCGGTCCCCAGCCTTAAACGCCTACTTCCGGTCCCCAGACCCCCTTTTCAAATCAAGGGGCATGTATTCCCACTTACTTTTTTGCCCCGATTCCAATGGTGGTGGTCCTGTCTCTCTACGACCTCAGGAAGTGGGTGTAAACACCAACTTCCGGTCCCCAGCCTTAAACGCCTACTTCCGGTCCCCAGACCCCCTTTTCAAATCAAGGGGCATGTATTCCCACTTACTTTTTTGCCCCGATTCCAATGGTGGTGGTCCTGTCTCTCTACGACCTCAGGAAGTGGGTGTAAACGCCTACTTCCTGTCCCCAGCCGTAAACGCCTACTTCCGGTCCCCAGCCCCCCTTTTCAAATCAAGGGGCATGTATTCCCACTTACTTTTTTGCCCCGATTCCAATGGTGGTGGTCCTGTCTCTCTACGACCTCAAGAAGTGGGTGTAAACGCCTACTTCCGGTCCCCAGCCTTAAACGCCTACTTCCGGTCCCCAGACCCCCTTTTCAAATCAAGGGGCATGTATTCCCACTTACTTTTTTGCCCCGATTCCAATGGTGGTGGTCCTGTCTCTCTACGACCTCAGGAAGTGGGTGTAAACGCCTACTTCCTGTCCCCAGCCGTAAACGCCTACTTCCGGTCCCCAGCCCCCCTTTTCAAATCAAGGGGCATGTATTCCCACTTACTTCTTTGCCCCGATTCCAATGGTCGTGGTCCTGTCTCTCTACGACCTCAGGAAGTGGGTGTAAACACCAACTTCCTGTCCCCAGCCGTAAACATCTACTTCCGGTCCCCAGCCCCTCTTTTCAAATCAAGGGGCATGTATTCCCACTTACTTTTTTGCCCCGATTCCAATGGTGGTGGTCCTATCTCTCTACGACCTCAGGAAGTGGGTGTAAACGCCTACTTCCGGCCCCCAGCCTTAAACGCCTACTTCCGGTCCCCAGACCCCCTTTTCAAATCAAGGGGCATGTATTCCCACTTACTTTTTTGCCCCGATTCCAATGGTGGTGGTCCTGTCTCTCTACGACCTCAGGAAGTGGGTGTAAACGCCTACTTCCTGTCCCCAGCCGTAAACATCTACTTCCGGTCCCCAGCCCCTCTTTTCAAATCAAGGGGCATGTATTCCCACTTACTTTTTTGCCCCGATTCCAATGGTGGTGGTCCTGTCTCTCTACGACCTCAGGAAGTGGGTGTAAACGCCTACTTCCTGTCCCCAGCCGTAAACGCCTACTTCCGGTCCCCAGCCCCCCTTTTCAAATCAAGGGGCATGTATTCCCACTTACTTTTTTGCCCCGATTCCAATGGTGGTGGTCCTGTCTCTCTACGACCTCAAGAAGTGGGTGTAAACGCCTACTTCCGGTCCCCAGCCTTAAACGCCTACTTCCGGTCCCCAGACCCCCTTTTCAAATCAAGGGGCATGTATTCCCACTTACTTTTTTGCCCCGATTCCAATGGTGGTGGTCCTGTCTCTCTACGACCTCAGGAAGTGGGTGTAAACGCCTACTTCCTGTCCCCAGCCGTAAACGCCTACTTCCGGTCCCCAGCCCCCCTTTTCAAATCAAGGGGCATGTATTCCCACTTACTTCTTTGCCCCGATTCCAATGGTCGTGGTCCTGTCTCTCTACGACCTCAGGAAGTGGGTGTAAACACCAACTTCCTGTCCCCAGCCGTAAACATCTACTTCCGGTCCCCAGCCCCTCTTTTCAAATCAAGGGGCATGTATTCCCACTTACTTTTTTGCCCCGATTCCAATGGTGGTGGTCCTATCTCTCTACGACCTCAGGAAGTGGGTGTAAACGCCTACTTCCGGCCCCCAGCCTTAAACGCCTACTTCCGGTCCCCAGACCCCCTTTTCAAATCAAGGGGCATGTATTCCCACTTACTTTTTTGCCCCGATTCCAATGGTGGTGGTCCTGTCTCTCTACGACCTCAGGAAGTGGGTGTAAACACCAACTTCCGGTCCCCAGCCTTAAACGCCTACTTCCGGTCCCCAGACCCCCTTTTCAAATCAAGGGGCATGTATTCCCACTTACTTTTTTGCCCCGATTCCAATGGTGGTGGTCCTGTCTCTCTACGACCTCAGGAAGTGGGTGTAAACGCCTACTTCCTGTCCCCAGCCGTAAACGCCTACTTCCGGTCCCCAGCCCCCCTTTTCAAATCAAGGGGCATGTATTCCCACTTACTTTTTTGCCCCGATTCCAATGGTGGTGGTCCTGTCTCTCTACGACCTCAAGAAGTGGGTGTAAACGCCTACTTCCGGTCCCCAGCCTTAAACGCCTACTTCCGGTCCCCAGACCCCCTTTTCAAATCAAGGGGCATGTATTCCCACTTACTTTTTTGCCCCGATTCCAATGGTGGTGGTCCTGTCTCTCTACGACCTCAGGAAGTGGGTGTAAACGCCTACTTCCTGTCCCCAGCCGTAAACGCCTACTTCCGGTCCCCAGCCCCCCTTTTCAAATCAAGGGGCATGTATTCCCACTTACTTCTTTGCCCCGATTCCAATGGTCGTGGTCCTGTCTCTCTACGACCTCAGGAAGTGGGTGTAAACACCAACTTCCTGTCCCCAGCCGTAAACATCTACTTCCGGTCCCCAGCCCCTCTTTTCAAATCAAGGGGCATGTATTCCCACTTACTTTTTTGCCCCGATTCCAATGGTGGTGGTCCTGTCTCTCTACGACCTCAGGAAGTGGGTGTAAACGCCTACTTCCTGTCCCCAGCCGTAAACGCCTACTTCCGGTCCCCAGCCCCCCTTTTCAAATCAAGGGGCATGTATTCCCACTTACTTTTTTGCCCCGATTCCAATGGTGGTGGTCCTGTCTCTCTACGACCTCAAGAAGTGGGTGTAAACGCCTACTTCCGGTCCCCAGCCTTAAACGCCTACTTCCGGTCCCCAGACCCCCTTTTCAAATCAAGGGGCATGTATTCCCACTTACTTTTTTGCCCCGATTCCAATGGTGGTGGTCCTGTCTCTCTACGACCTCAGGAAGTGGGTGTAAACGCCTACTTCCTGTCCCCAGCCGTAAACGCCTACTTCCGGTCCCCAGCCCCCCTTTTCAAATCAAGGGGCATGTATTCCCACTTACTTCTTTGCCCCGATTCCAATGGTCGTGGTCCTGTCTCTCTACGACCTCAGGAAGTGGGTGTAAACACCAACTTCCTGTCCCCAGCCGTAAACATCTACTTCCGGTCCCCAGCCCCTCTTTTCAAATCAAGGGGCATGTATTCCCACTTACTTTTTTGCCCCGATTCCAATGGTGGTGGTCCTATCTCTCTACGACCTCAGGAAGTGGGTGTAAACGCCTACTTCCGGCCCCCAGCCTTAAACGCCTACTTCCGGTCCCCAGACCCCCTTTTCAAATCAAGGGGCATGTATTCCCACTTACTTTTTTGCCCCGATTCCAATGGTGGTGGTCCTGTCTCTCTACGACCTCAGGAAGTGGGTGTAAACGCCTACTTCCTGTCCCCAGCCGTAAACGCCTACTTCCGGTCCCCAGCCCCCCTTTTCAAATCAAGGGGCATGTATTCCCACTTACTTTTTTGCCCCGATTCCAATGGTGGTGGTCCTGTCTCTCTACGACCTCAAGAAGTGGGTGTAAACGCCTACTTCCGGTCCCCAGCCTTAAACGCCTACTTCCGGTCCCCAGACCCCCTTTTCAAATCAAGGGGCATGTATTCCCACTTACTTTTTTGCCCCGATTCCAATGGTGGTGGTCCTGTCTCTCTACGACCTCAGGAAGTGGGTGTAAACGCCTACTTCCTGTCCCCAGCCGTAAACGCCTACTTCCGGTCCCCAGCCCCCCTTTTCAAATCAAGGGGCATGTATTCCCACTTACTTCTTTGCCCCGATTCCAATGGTCGTGGTCCTGTCTCTCTACGACCTCAGGAAGTGGGTGTAAACACCAACTTCCTGTCCCCAGCCGTAAACATCTACTTCCGGTCCCCAGCCCCTCTTTTCAAATCAAGGGGCATGTATTCCCACTTACTTTTTTGCCCCGATTCCAATGGTGGTGGTCCTATCTCTCTACGACCTCAGGAAGTGGGTGTAAACGCCTACTTCCGGCCCCCAGCCTTAAACGCCTACTTCCGGTCCCCAGACCCCCTTTTCAAATCAAGGGGCATGTATTCCCACTTACTTTTTTGCCCCGATTCCAATGGTGGTGGTCCTGTCTCTCTACGACCTCAAGAAGTGGGTGTAAACGCCTACTTCCGGTCCCCAGCCTTAAACGCCTACTTCCGGTCCCCAGACCCCCTTTTCAAATCAAGGGGCATGTATTCCCACTTACTTTTTTGCCCCGATTCCAATGGTGGTGGTCCTGTCTCTCGACGACCTCAGGAAGTGGGTGTAAACGCCTACTTCCTGTCCCCAGCCGTAAACGCCTACTTCCGGTCCCCAGCCCCCCTTTTCAAAACAAGGGGCATGTATTCCCACTTACTTCTTTGCCCCGATTCCAATGGTCGTGGTCCTGTCTCTCTACGACCTCAGGAAGTGGGTGTAAACACCAACTTCCTGTCCCCAGCCGTAAACATCTACTTCCGGTCCCCAGCCCCTCTTTTCAAATCAAGGGGCATGTATTCCCACTTACTTTTTTGCCCCGATTCCAATGGTGGTGGTCCTATCTCTCTACGACCTCAGGAAGTGGGTGTAAACGCCTACTTCCGGCCCCCAGCCTTAAACGCCTACTTCCGGTCCCCAGACCCCCTTTTCAAATCAAGGGGCATGTATTCCCACTTACTTTTTTGCCCCGATTCCAATGGTGGTGGTCCTGTCTCTCTACGACCTCAGGAAGTGGGTGTAAACACCAACTTCCGGTCCCCAGCCTTAAACGCCTACTTCCGGTCCCCAGACCCCCTTTTCAAATCAAGGGGCATGTATTCCCACTTACTTTTTTGCCCCGATTCCAATGGTGGTGGTCCTGTCTCTCTACGACCTCAGGAAGTGGGTGTAAACGCCTACTTCCTGTCCCCAGCCGTAAACGCCTACTTCCGGTCCCCAGCCCCCCTTTTCAAATCAAGTGGCATGTATTCCCACTTACTTTTTTGCCCCGATTCCAATGGTGGTGGTCCTGTCTCTCTACGACCTCAGGAAGTGGGTGTAAACGCCTACTTCCTGTCCCCAGCCGTAAACGCCTACTTCCGGTCCCCAGCACCCCTTTTCAAATCAAGGGGCATGTATTCCCACTTACTTTTTTGCCCCGATTCCAATGGTGGTGGTCCTGTCTCTCTACGACCTCAGGAAGTGGGTGTAAACACCAACTTCCGGTCCCCAGCCTTAAACGCCTACTTCCGGTCCCCAGACCCCCTTTTCAAATCAAGGGGCATGTATTCCCACTTACTTTTTTGCCCCGATTCCAATGGTGGTGGTCCTGTCTCTCTACGACCTCAGGAAGTGGGTGTAAACGCCTACTTCCTGTCCCCAGCCGTAAACGCCTACTTCCGGTCCCCAGCCCCCCTTTTCAAATCAAGTGGCATGTATTCCCACTTACTTTTTTGCCCCGATTCCAATGGTGGTGGTCCTGTCTCTCTACGACCTCAGGAAGTGGGTGTAAACGCCTACTTCCTGTCCCCAGCCGTAAACGCCTACTTCCGGTCCCCAGCACCCCTTTTCAAATCAAGGGGCATGTATTCCCACTTACTTTTTTGCCCCGATTCCAGTGGTGGTGGTCCTGTCTCTCTACGACCTCAGGAAGTGGGTGTAAACACCAACTTCCGGTCCCCAGCCTTAAACGCCTACTTCCGGTCCCCAGACCCCCTTTTCAAATCAAGGGGCATGTATTCCCACTTACTTTTTTGCCCCGATTCCAATGGTGGTGGTCCTGTCTCTCTACGACCTCAGGAAGTGGGTGTAAACGCCTACTTCCTGTCCCCAGCCGTAAACGCCTACTTCCGGTCCCCAGCCCCCCTTTTCAAATCAAGTGGCATGTATTCCCACTTACTTTTTTGCCCCGATTCCAATGGTGGTGGTCCTGTCTCTCTACGACCTCAGGAAGTGGGTGTAAACGCCTACTTCCTGTCCCCAGCCGTAAACGCCTACTTCCGGTCCCCAGCACCCCTTTTCAAATCAAGGGGCATGTATTCCCACTTACTTTTTTGCCCCGATTCCAATGGTGGTGGTCCTGTCTCTCTACGACCTCAGGAAGTGGGTGTAAACGCCTACTTCCTGTCCCCAGCCGTAAACGCCTACTTCCGGTCCCCAGCCCCCCTTTTCAAATCAAGGGGCATGTCTTCCCACTTACTTTTTTGCCCCGATTCCAATGGTGGTGGTCCTGTCTCTCTACGACCTCAAGAAGTGGGTGTAAACGCCTACTTCCGGTCCCCAGCCTTAAACGCCTACTTCCGGTCCCCAGACCCCCTTTTCAAATCAAGGGGCATGTATTCCCACTTACTTTTTTGCCCCGATTCCAATGGTGGTGGTCCTGTCTCTCTACGACCTCAGGAAGTGGGTGTAAACGCCTACTTCCTGTCCCCAGCCGTAAACGCCTACTTCCGGTCCCCAGCCCCCCTTTTCAAATCAAGGGGCATGTATTCCCACTTACTTCTTTGCCCCGATTCCAATGGTCGTGGTCCTGTCTCTCTACGACCTCAGGAAGTGGGTGTAAACACCAACTTCCTGTCCCCAGCCGTAAACATCTACTTCCGGTCCCCAGCCCCTCTTTTCAAATCAAGGGGCATGTATTCCCACTTACTTTTTGCCCCGATTCCAATGGTGGTGGTCCTGTCTCTCTACGACCTCAAGAAGTGGGTGTAAACGCCTACTTCCGGCCCCCAGCCTTAAACGCCTACTTCCGGTCCCCAGACCCCCTTTTCAAATCAAGGGGCATGTATTCCCACTTACTTTTTTGCCCCGATTCCAATGGTGGTGGTCCTGTCTCTCTACGACCTCAGGAAGTGGGTGTAAACGCCTACTTCCTGTCCCCAGCCGTAAACGCCTACTTCCGGTCCCCAGCCCCCCTTTTCAAATCAAGTGGCATGTATTCCCACTTACTTTTTTGCCCCGATTCCAATGGTGGTGGTCCTGTCTCTCTACGACCTCAGGAAGTGGGTGTAAACGCCTACTTCCTGTCCCCAGCCGTAAACGCCTACTTCCGGTCCCCAGCACCCCTTTTCAAATCAAGGGGCATGTATTCCCACTTACTTTTTTGCCCCGATTCCAGTGGTGGTGGTCCTGTCTCTCTACGACCTCAGGAAGTGGGTGTAAACACCAACTTCCGGTCCCCAGCCTTAAACGCCTACTTCCGGTCCCCAGACCCCCTTTTCAAATCAAGGGGCATGTATTCCCACTTACTTTTTTGCCCCGATTCCAATGGTGGTGGTCCTGTCTCTCTACGACCTCAGGAAGTGGGTGTAAACGCCTACTTCCTGTCCCCAGCCGTAAACGCCTACTTCCGGTCCCCAGCCCCCCTTTTCAAATCAAGTGGCATGTATTCCCACTTACTTTTTTGCCCCGATTCCAATGGTGGTGGTCCTGTCTCTCTACGACCTCAGGAAGTGGGTGTAAACGCCTACTTCCTGTCCCCAGCCGTAAACGCCTACTTCCGGTCCCCAGCACCCCTTTTCAAATCAAGGGGCATGTATTCCCACTTACTTTTTTGCCCCGATTCCAATGGTGGTGGTCCTGTCTCTCTACGACCTCAGGAAGTGGGTGTAAACGCCTACTTCCTGTCCCCAGCCGTAAACGCCTACTTCCGGTCCCCAGCCCCCCTTTTCAAATCAAGGGGCATGTCTTCCCACTTACTTTTTTGCCCCGATTCCAATGGTGGTGGTCCTGTCTCTCTACGACCTCAAGAAGTGGGTGTAAACGCCTACTTCCGGTCCCCAGCCTTAAACGCCTACTTCCGGTCCCCAGACCCCCTTTTCAAATCAAGGGGCATGTATTCCCACTTACTTTTTTGCCCCGATTCCAATGGTGGTGGTCCTGTCTCTCTACGACCTCAGGAAGTGGGTGTAAACGCCTACTTCCTGTCCCCAGCCGTAAACGCCTACTTCCGGTCCCCAGCCCCCCTTTTCAAATCAAGGGGCATGTATTCCCACTTACTTCTTTGCCCCGATTCCAATGGTCGTGGTCCTGTCTCTCTACGACCTCAGGAAGTGGGTGTAAACACCAACTTCCTGTCCCCAGCCGTAAACATCTACTTCCGGTCCCCAGCCCCTCTTTTCAAATCAAGGGGCATGTATTCCCACTTACTTTTTGCCCCGATTCCAATGGTGGTGGTCCTGTCTCTCTACGACCTCAAGAAGTGGGTGTAAACGCCTACTTCCGGCCCCCAGCCTTAAACGCCTACTTCCGGTCCCCAGACCCCCTTTTCAAATCAAGGGGCATGTATTCCCACTTACTTTTTTGCCCCGATTCCAATGGTGGTGGTCCTGTCTCTCTACGACCTCAGGAAGTGGGTGTAAACGCCTACTTCCTGTCCCCAGCCGTAAACGCCTACTTCCGGTCCCCAGCCCCCCTTTTCAAATCAAGGGGCATGTATTCCCACTTACTTTTTTGCCCCGATTCCAATGGTGGTGGTCCTGTCTCTCTACGACCTCAAGAAGTGGGTGTAAACGCCTACTTCCGGTCCCCAGCCTTAAACGCCTACTTCCGGTCCCCAGACCCCCTTTTCAAATCAAGGGGCATGTATTCCCACTTACTTTTTTGCCCCGATTCCAATGGTGGTGGTCCTGTCTCTCTACGACCTCAGGAAGTGGGTGTAAACGCCTACTTCCTGTCCCCAGCCGTAAACGCCTACTTCCGGTCCCCAGCCCCCCTTTTCAAATCAAGTGGCATGTATTCCCACTTACTTTTTTGCCCCGATTCCAATGGTGGTGGTCCTGTCTCTCTACGACCTCAGGAAGTGGGTGTAAACGCCTACTTCCTGTCCCCAGCCGTAAACGCCTACTTCCGGTCCCCAGCACCCCTTTTCAAATCAAGGGGCATGTATTCCCACTTACTTTTTTGCCCCGATTCCAATGGTGGTGGTCCTGTCTCTCTACGACCTCAGGAAGTGGGTGTAAACACCAACTTCCGGTCCCCAGCCTTAAACGCCTACTTCCGGTCCCCAGACCCCCTTTTCAAATCAAGGGGCATGTATTCCCACTTACTTTTTTGCCCCGATTCCAATGGTGGTGGTCCTGTCTCTCTACGACCTCAGGAAGTGGGTGTAAACGCCTACTTCCTGTCCCCAGCCGTAAACGCCTACTTCCGGTCCCCAGCCCCCCTTTTCAAATCAAGTGGCATGTATTCCCACTTACTTTTTTGCCCCGATTCCAATGGTGGTGGTCCTGTCTCTCTACGACCTCAGGAAGTGGGTGTAAACGCCTACTTCCTGTCCCCAGCCGTAAACGCCTACTTCCGGTCCCCAGCACCCCTTTTCAAATCAAGGGGCATGTATTCCCACTTACTTTTTTGCCCCGATTCCAATGGTGGTGGTCCTGTCTCTCTACGACCTCAGGAAGTGGGTGTAAACGCCTACTTCCTGTCCCCAGCCGTAAACGCCTACTTCCGGTCCCCAGCCCCCCTTTTCAAATCAAGGGGCATGTCTTCCCACTTACTTTTTTGCCCCGATTCCAATGGTGGTGGTCCTGTCTCTCTACGACCTCAAGAAGTGGGTGTAAACGCCTACTTCCGGTCCCCAGCCTTAAACGCCTACTTCCGGTCCCCAGACCCCCTTTTCAAATCAAGGGGCATGTATTCCCACTTACTTTTTTGCCCCGATTCCAATGGTGGTGGTCCTGTCTCTCTACGACCTCAGGAAGTGGGTGTAAACGCCTACTTCCTGTCCCCAGCCGTAAACGCCTACTTCCGGTCCCCAGCCCCCCTTTTCAAATCAAGGGGCATGTATTCCCACTTACTTCTTTGCCCCGATTCCAATGGTCGTGGTCCTGTCTCTCTACGACCTCAGGAAGTGGGTGTAAACACCAACTTCCTGTCCCCAGCCGTAAACATCTACTTCCGGTCCCCAGCCCCTCTTTTCAAATCAAGGGGCATGTATTCCCACTTACTTTTTGCCCCGATTCCAATGGTGGTGGTCCTGTCTCTCTACGACCTCAAGAAGTGGGTGTAAACGCCTACTTCCGGCCCCCAGCCTTAAACGCCTACTTCCGGTCCCCAGACCCCCTTTTCAAATCAAGGGGCATGTATTCCCACTTACTTTTTTGCCCCGATTCCAATGGTGGTGGTCCTGTCTCTCTACGACCTCAGGAAGTGGGTGTAAACGCCTACTTCCTGTCCCCAGCCGTAAACGCCTACTTCCGGTCCCCAGCCCCCCTTTTCAAATCAAGTGGCATGTATTCCCACTTACTTTTTTGCCCCGATTCCAATGGTGGTGGTCCTGTCTCTCTACGACCTCAGGAAGTGGGTGTAAACGCCTACTTCCTGTCCCCAGCCGTAAACGCCTACTTCCGGTCCCCAGCACCCCTTTTCAAATCAAGGGGCATGTATTCCCACTTACTTTTTTGCCCCGATTCCAATGGTGGTGGTCCTGTCTCTCTACGACCTCAGGAAGTGGGTGTAAACACCAACTTCCGGTCCCCAGCCTTAAACGCCTACTTCCGGTCCCCAGACCCCCTTTTCAAATCAAGGGGCATGTATTCCCACTTACTTTTTTGCCCCGATTCCAATGGTGGTGGTCCTGTCTCTCTACGACCTCAGGAAGTGGGTGTAAACGCCTACTTCCTGTCCCCAGCCGTAAACGCCTACTTCCGGTCCCCAGCCCCCCTTTTCAAATCAAGTGGCATGTATTCCCACTTACTTTTTTGCCCCGATTCCAATGGTGGTGGTCCTGTCTCTCTACGACCTCAGGAAGTGGGTGTAAACGCCTACTTCCTGTCCCCAGCCGTAAACGCCTACTTCCGGTCCCCAGCACCCCTTTTCAAATCAAGGGGCATGTATTCCCACTTACTTTTTTGCCCCGATTCCAATGGTGGTGGTCCTGTCTCTCTACGACCTCAGGAAGTGGGTGTAAACGCCTACTTCCTGTCCCCAGCCGTAAACGCCTACTTCCGGTCCCCAGCCCCCCTTTTCAAATCAAGGGGCATGTCTTCCCACTTACTTTTTTGCCCCGATTCCAATGGTGGTGGTCCTGTCTCTCTACGACCTCAAGAAGTGGGTGTAAACGCCTACTTCCGGTCCCCAGCCTTAAACGCCTACTTCCGGTCCCCAGACCCCCTTTTCAAATCAAGGGGCATGTATTCCCACTTACTTTTTTGCCCCGATTCCAATGGTGGTGGTCCTGTCTCTCTACGACCTCAGGAAGTGGGTGTAAACGCCTACTTCCTGTCCCCAGCCGTAAACGCCTACTTCCGGTCCCCAGCCCCCCTTTTCAAATCAAGGGGCATGTATTCCCACTTACTTCTTTGCCCCGATTCCAATGGTCGTGGTCCTGTCTCTCTACGACCTCAGGAAGTGGGTGTAAACACCAACTTCCTGTCCCCAGCCGTAAACATCTACTTCCGGTCCCCAGCCCCTCTTTTCAAATCAAGGGGCATGTATTCCCACTTACTTTTTGCCCCGATTCCAATGGTGGTGGTCCTGTCTCTCTACGACCTCAAGAAGTGGGTGTAAACGCCTACTTCCGGCCCCCAGCCTTAAACGCCTACTTCCGGTCCCCAGACCCCCTTTTCAAATCAAGGGGCATGTATTCCCACTTACTTTTTTGCCCCGATTCCAATGGTGGTGGTCCTGTCTCTCTACGACCTCAGGAAGTGGGTGTAAACGCCTACTTCCTGTCCCCAGCCGTAAACGCCTACTTCCGGTCCCCAGCCCCCCTTTTCAAATCAAGGGGCATGTATTCCCACTTACTTTTTTGCCCCGATTCCAATGGTGGTGGTCCTGTCTCTCTACGACCTCAAGAAGTGGGTGTAAACGCCTACTTCCGGTCCCCAGCCTTAAACGCCTACTTCCGGTCCCCAGACCCCCTTTTCAAATCAAGGGGCATGTATTCCCACTTACTTTTTTGCCCCGATTCCAATGGTGGTGGTCCTGTCTCTCTACGACCTCAGGAAGTGGGTGTAAACGCCTACTTCCTGTCCCCAGCCGTAAACGCCTACTTCCGGTCCCCAGCCCCCCTTTTCAAATCAAGGGGCATGTATTCCCACTTACTTCTTTGCCCCGATTCCAATGGTCGTGGTCCTGTCTCTCTACGACCTCAGGAAGTGGGTGTAAACACCAACTTCCTGTCCCCAGCCGTAAACATCTACTTCCGGTCCCCAGCCCCTCTTTTCAAATCAAGGGGCATGTATTCCCACTTACTTTTTTGCCCCGATTCCAATGGTGGTGGTCCTATCTCTCTACGACCTCAGGAAGTGGGTGTAAACACCAACTTCCGGTCCCCAGCCTTAAACGCCTACTTCCGGTCCCCAGACCCCCTTTTCAAATCAAGGGGCATGTATTCCCACTTACTTTTTTGCCCCGATTCCAATGGTGGTGGTCCTGTCTCTCTACGACCTCAGGAAGTGGGTGTAAACGCCTACTTCCTGTCCCCAGCCGTAAACGCCTACTTCCGGTCCCCAGCCCCCCTTTTCAAATCAAGGGGCATGTATTCCCACTTACTTTTTTGCCCCGATTCCAATGGTGGTGGTCCTGTCTCTCTACGACCTCAAGAAGTGGGTGTAAACGCCTACTTCCGGTCCCCAGCCTTAAACGCCTACTTCCGGTCCCCAGACCCCCTTTTCAAATCAAGGGGCATGTATTCCCACTTACTTTTTTGCCCCGATTCCAATGGTGGTGGTCCTGTCTCTCTACGACCTCAGGAAGTGGGTGTAAACGCCTACTTCCTGTCCCCAGCCGTAAACGCCTACTTCCGGTCCCCAGCCCCCCTTTTCAAATCAAGGGGCATGTATTCCCACTTACTTCTTTGCCCCGATTCCAATGGTCGTGGTCCTGTCTCTCTACGACCTCAGGAAGTGGGTGTAAACACCAACTTCCTGTCCCCAGCCGTAAACATCTACTTCCGGTCCCCAGCCCCTCTTTTCAAATCAAGGGGCATGTATTCCCACTTACTTTTTTGCCCCGATTCCAATGGTGGTGGTCCTATCTCTCTACGACCTCAGGAAGTGGGTGTAAACGCCTACTTCCGGCCCCCAGCCTTAAACGCCTACTTCCGGTCCCCAGACCCCCTTTTCAAATCAAGGGGCATGTATTCCCACTTACTTTTTTGCCCCGATTCCAATGGTGGTGGTCCTGTCTCTCTACGACCTCAAGAAGTGGGTGTAAACGCCTACTTCCGGTCCCCAGCCTTAAACGCCTACTTCCGGTCCCCAGACCCCCTTTTCAAATCAAGGGGCATGTATTCCCACTTACTTTTTTGCCCCGATTCCAATGGTGGTGGTCCTGTCTCTCTACGACCTCAGGAAGTGGGTGTAAACGCCTACTTCCTGTCCCCAGCCGTAAACGCCTACTTCCGGTCCCCAGCCCCCCTTTTCAAATCAAGGGGCATGTATTCCCACTTACTTCTTTGCCCCGATTCCAATGGTCGTGGTCCTGTCTCTCTACGACCTCAGGAAGTGGGTGTAAACACCAACTTCCTGTCCCCAGCCGTAAACATCTACTTCCGGTCCCCAGCCCCTCTTTTCAAATCAAGGGGCATGTATTCCCACTTACTTTTTTGCCCCGATTCCAATGGTGGTGGTCCTATCTCTCTACGACCTCAGGAAGTGGGTGTAAACGCCTACTTCCGGCCCCCAGCCTTAAACGCCTACTTCCGGTCCCCAGACCCCCTTTTCAAATCAAGGGGCATGTATTCCCACTTACTTTTTTGCCCCGATTCCAATGGTGGTGGTCCTGTCTCTCTACGACCTCAGGAAGTGGGTGTAAACACCAACTTCCGGTCCCCAGCCTTAAACGCCTACTTCCGGTCCCCAGACCCCCTTTTCAAATCAAGGGGCATGTATTCCCACTTACTTTTTTGCCCCGATTCCAATGGTGGTGGTCCTGTCTCTCTACGACCTCAGGAAGTGGGTGTAAACGCCTACTTCCTGTCCCCAGCCGTAAACGCCTACTTCCGGTCCCCAGCCCCCCTTTTCAAATCAAGTGGCATGTATTCCCACTTACTTTTTTGCCCCGATTCCAATGGTGGTGGTCCTGTCTCTCTACGACCTCAGGAAGTGGGTGTAAACGCCTACTTCCTGTCCCCAGCCGTAAACGCCTACTTCCGGTCCCCAGCACCCCTTTTCAAATCAAGGGGCATGTATTCCCACTTACTTTTTTGCCCCGATTCCAATGGTGGTGGTCCTGTCTCTCTACGACCTCAGGAAGTGGGTGTAAACACCAACTTCCGGTCCCCAGCCTTAAACGCCTACTTCCGGTCCCCAGACCCCCTTTTCAAATCAAGGGGCATGTATTCCCACTTACTTTTTTGCCCCGATTCCAATGGTGGTGGTCCTGTCTCTCTACGACCTCAGGAAGTGGGTGTAAACGCCTACTTCCTGTCCCCAGCCGTAAACGCCTACTTCCGGTCCCCAGCCCCCCTTTTCAAATCAAGTGGCATGTATTCCCACTTACTTTTTTGCCCCGATTCCAATGGTGGTGGTCCTGTCTCTCTACGACCTCAGGAAGTGGGTGTAAACGCCTACTTCCTGTCCCCAGCCGTAAACGCCTACTTCCGGTCCCCAGCACCCCTTTTCAAATCAAGGGGCATGTATTCCCACTTACTTTTTTGCCCCGATTCCAATGGTGGTGGTCCTGTCTCTCTACGACCTCAGGAAGTGGGTGTAAACGCCTACTTCCTGTCCCCAGCCGTAAACGCCTACTTCCGGTCCCCAGCCCCCCTTTTCAAATCAAGGGGCATGTCTTCCCACTTACTTTTTTGCCCCGATTCCAATGGTGGTGGTCCTGTCTCTCTACGACCTCAAGAAGTGGGTGTAAACGCCTACTTCCGGTCCCCAGCCTTAAACGCCTACTTCCGGTCCCCAGACCCCCTTTTCAAATCAAGGGGCATGTATTCCCACTTACTTTTTTGCCCCGATTCCAATGGTGGTGGTCCTGTCTCTCTACGACCTCAGGAAGTGGGTGTAAACGCCTACTTCCTGTCCCCAGCCGTAAACGCCTACTTCCGGTCCCCAGCCCCCCTTTTCAAATCAAGGGGCATGTATTCCCACTTACTTCTTTGCCCCGATTCCAATGGTCGTGGTCCTGTCTCTCTACGACCTCAGGAAGTGGGTGTAAACACCAACTTCCTGTCCCCAGCCGTAAACATCTACTTCCGGTCCCCAGCCCCTCTTTTCAAATCAAGGGGCATGTATTCCCACTTACTTTTTGCCCCGATTCCAATGGTGGTGGTCCTGTCTCTCTACGACCTCAAGAAGTGGGTGTAAACGCCTACTTCCGGCCCCCAGCCTTAAACGCCTACTTCCGGTCCCCAGACCCCCTTTTCAAATCAAGGGGCATGTATTCCCACTTACTTTTTTGCCCCGATTCCAATGGTGGTGGTCCTGTCTCTCTACGACCTCAGGAAGTGGGTGTAAACACCAACTTCCGGTCCCCAGCCTTAAACGCCTACTTCCGGTCCCCAGACCCCCTTTTCAAATCAAGGGGCATGTATTCCCACTTACTTTTTTGCCCCGATTCCAATGGTGGTGGTCCTGTCTCTCTACGACCTCAGGAAGTGGGTGTAAACGCCTACTTCCTGTCCCCAGCCGTAAACGCCTACTTCCGGTCCCCAGCCCCCCTTTTCAAATCAAGGGGCATGTATTCCCACTTACTTCTTTGCCCCGATTCCAATGGTCGTGGTCCTGTCTCTCTACGACCTCAGGAAGTGGGTGTAAACACCAACTTCCTGTCCCCAGCCGTAAACATCTACTTCCGGTCCCCAGCCCCCCTTTTCAAATCAAGTGGCATGTATTCCCACTTACTTTTTTGCCCCGATTCCAATGGTGGTGGTCCTGTCTCTCTACGACCTCAGGAAGTGGGTGTAAACGCCTACTTCCTGTCCCCAGCCGTAAACGCCTACTTCCGGTCCCCAGCACCCCTTTTCAAATCAAGGGGCATGTATTCCCACTTACTTTTTTGCCCCGATTCCAATGGTGGTGGTCCTGTCTCTCTACGACCTCAGGAAGTGGGTGTAAACGCCTACTTCCTGTCCCCAGCCGTAAACGCCTACTTCCGGTCCCCAGCCCCCCTTTTCAAATCAAGGGGCATGTATTCCCACTTACTTTTTTGCCCCGATTCCAATGGTGGTGGTCCTGTCTCTCTACGACCTCAAGAAGTGGGTGTAAACGCCTACTTCCGGTCCCCAGCCTTAAACGCCTACTTCCGGTCCCCAGACCCCCTTTTCAAATCAAGGGGCATGTATTCCCACTTACTTTTTTGCCCCGATTCCAATGGTGGTGGTCCTGTCTCTCTACGACCTCAGGAAGTGGGTGTAAACGCCTACTTCCTGTCCCCAGCCGTAAACGCCTACTTCCGGTCCCCAGCCCCCCTTTTCAAATCAAGGGGCATGTATTCCCACTTACTTCTTTGCCCCGATTCCAATGGTCGTGGTCCTGTCTCTCTACGACCTCAGGAAGTGGGTGTAAACACCAACTTCCTGTCCCCAGCCGTAAACATCTACTTCCGGTCCCCAGCCCCTCTTTTCAAATCAAGGGGCATGTATTCCCACTTACTTTTTTGCCCCGATTCCAATGGTGGTGGTCCTATCTCTCTACGACCTCAGGAAGTGGGTGTAAACGCCTACTTCCGGCCCCCAGCCTTAAACGCCTACTTCCGGTCCCCAGACCCCCTTTTCAAATGAAGGGGCATGTATTCCCACTTACTTTTTTGCCCCGATTCCAATGGTCGTGGTCCTGTCTCTCTACGACCTCAGGAAGTGGGTGTAAACACCAACTTCCTGTCCCCAGCCGTAAACATCTACTTCCGGTCCCCAGCCCCCCTTTTCAAATCAAGTGGCATGTATTCCCACTTACTTTTTTGCCCCGATTCCAATGGTGGTGGTCCTGTCTCTCTACGACCTCAGGAAGTGGGTGTAAACGCCTACTTCCTGTCCCCAGCCGTAAACGCCTACTTCCGGTCCCCAGCACCCCTTTTCAAATCAAGGGGCATGTATTCCCACTTACTTTTTTGCCCCGATTCCAATGGTGGTGGTCCTGTCTCTCTACGACCTCAGGAAGTGGGTGTAAACGCCTACTTCCTGTCCCCAGCCGTAAACGCCTACTTCCGGTCCCCAGCCCCCCTTTTCAAATCAAGGGGCATGTATTCCCACTTACTTTTTTGCCCCGATTCCAATGGTGGTGGTCCTGTCTCTCTACGACCTCAGGAAGTGGGTGTAAACGCCTACTTCCTGTCCCCAGCCGTAAACGCCTACTTCCGGTCCCCAGCACCCCTTTTCAAATCAAGGGGCATGTATTCCCACTTACTTTTTTGCCCCGATTCCAATGGTGGTGGTCCTGTCTCTCTACGACCTCAGGAAGTGGGTGTAAACGCCTACTTCCTGTCCCCAGCCGTAAACGCCTACTTCCGGTCCCCAGCCCCCCTTTTCAAATCAAGGGGCATGTATTCCCACTTACTTTTTTGCCCCGATTCCAATGGTGGTGGTCCTGTCTCTCTACGACCTCAAGAAGTGGGTGTAAACGCCTACTTCCGGTCCCCAGCCTTAAACGCCTACTTCCGGTCCCCAGACCCCCTTTTCAAATCAAGGGGCATGTATTCCCACTTACTTTTTTGCCCCGATTCCAATGGTGGTGGTCCTGTCTCTCTACGACCTCAGGAAGTGGGTGTAAACGCCTACTTCCTGTCCCCAGCCGTAAACGCCTACTTCCGGTCCCCAGCCCCCCTTTTCAAATCAAGGGGCATGTATTCCCACTTACTTCTTTGCCCCGATTCCAATGGTCGTGGTCCTGTCTCTCTACGACCTCAGGAAGTGGGTGTAAACGCCTACTTCCTGTCCCCAGCCGTAAACGCCTACTTCCGGTCCCCAGCCCCCCTTTTCAAATCAAGGGGCATGTATTCCCACTTACTTTTTTGCCCCGATTCCAATGGTGGTGGTCCTGTCTCTCTACGACCTCAGGAAGTGGGTGTAAACGCCTACTTCCTGTCCCCAGCCGTAAACGCCTACTTCCGGTCCCCAGCACCCCTTTTCAAATCAAGGGGCATGTATTCCCACTTACTTTTTTGCCCCGATTCCAATGGTGGTGGTCCTGTCTCTCTACGACCTCAGGAAGTGGGTGTAAACGCCTACTTCCTGTCCCCAGCCGTAAACGCCTACTTCCGGTCCCCAGCCCCCCTTTTCAAATCAAGGGGCATGTATTCCCACTTACTTTTTTGCCCCGATTCCAATGGTGGTGGTCCTGTCTCTCTACGACCTCAAGAAGTGGGTGTAAACGCCTACTTCCGGTCCCCAGCCTTAAACGCCTACTTCCGGTCCCCAGACCCCCTTTTCAAATCAAGGGGCATGTATTCCCGCTTACTTTTTTGCCCCGATTCCAATGGTGGTGGTCCTGTCTCTCTACGACCTCAGGAAGTGGGTGTAAACGCCTACTTCCTGTCCCCAGCCGTAAACGCCTACTTCCGGTCCCCAGCCCCCCTTTTCAAATCAAGGGGCATGTATTCCCACTTACTTCTTTGCCCCGATTCCAATGGTCGTGGTCCTGTCTCTCTACGACCTCAGGAAGTGGGTGTAAACACCAACTTCCTGTCCCCAGCCGTAAACATCTACTTCCGGTCCCCAGCCCCTCTTTTCAAATCAAGGGGCATGTATTCCCACTTACTTTTTTGCCCCGATTCCAATGGTGGTGGTCCTATCTCTCTACGACCTCAGGAAGTGGGTGTAAACGCCTACTTCCGGCCCCCAGCCTTAAACGCCTACTTCCGGTCCCCAGACCCCCTTTTCAAATGAAGGGGCATGTATTCCCACTTACTTTTTTGCCCCGATTCCAATGGTCGTGGTCCTGTCTCTCTACGACCTCAGGAAGTGGGTGTAAACACCAACTTCCTGTCCCCAGCCGTAAACATCTACTTCCGGTCCCCAGCCCCCCTTTTCAAATCAAGTGGCATGTATTCCCACTTACTTTTTTGCCCCGATTCCAATGGTGGTGGTCCTGTCTCTCTACGACCTCAGGAAGTGGGTGTAAACGCCTACTTCCTGTCCCCAGCCGTAAACGCCTACTTCCGGTCCCCAGCACCCCTTTTCAAATCAAGGGGCATGTATTCCCACTTACTTTTTTGCCCCGATTCCAATGGTGGTGGTCCTGTCTCTCTACGACCTCAGGAAGTGAGTGTAAACGCCTACTTCCTGTCCCCAGCCGTAAACGCCTACTTCCGGTCCCCAGCCCCCCTTTTCAAATCAAGGGGCATGTATTCCCACTTACTTTTTTGCCCCGATTCCAATGGTGGTGGTCCTGTCTCTCTACGACCTCAAGAAGTGGGTGTAAACGCCTACTTCCGGTCCCCAGCCTTAAACGCCTACTTCCGGTCCCCAGACCCCCTTTTCAAATCAAGGGGCATGTATTCCCACTTACTTTTTTGCCCCGATTCCAATGGTGGTGGTCCTGTCTCTCTACGACCTCAGGAAGTGGGTGTAAACGCCTACTTCCTGTCCCCAGCCGTAAACGCCTACTTCCGGTCCCCAGCCCCCCTTTTCAAATCAAGGGGCATGTATTCCCACTTACTTCTTTGCCCCGATTCCAATGGTCGTGGTCCTGTCTCTCTACGACCTCAGGAAGTGGGTGTAAACACCAACTTCCTGTCCCCAGCCGTAAACATCTACTTCCGGTCCCCAGCCCCTCTTTTCAAATCAAGGGGCATGTATTCCCACTTACTTTTTTGCCCCGATTCCAATGGTGGTGGTCCTATCTCTCTACGACCTCAGGAAGTGGGTGTAAACGCCTACTTCCGGCCCCCAGCCTTAAACGCCTACTTCCGGTCCCCAGACCCCCTTTTCAAATGAAGGGGCATGTATTCCCACTTACTTTTTTGCCCCGATTCCAATGGTGGTGGTCCTGTCTCTCTACGACCTCAGGAAGTGGGTGTAAACGCCTACTTCCTGTCCCCAGCCGTAAACGCCTACTTCCGGTCCCCAGCCCCCCTTTTCAAATCAAGTGGCATGTATTCCCACTTACTTTTTTGCCCCGATTCCAATGGTGGTGGTCCTGTCTCTCTACGACCTCAGGAAGTGGGTGTAAACGCCTACTTCCTGTCCCCAGCCGTAAACGCCTACTTCCGGTCCCCAGCACCCCTTTTCAAATCAAGGGGCATGTATTCCCACTTACTTTTTTGCCCCGATTCCAATGGTGGTGGTCCTGTCTCTCTACGACCTCAGGAAGTGGGTGTAAACGCCTACTTCCTGTCCCCAGCCGTAAACGCCTACTTCCGGTCCCCAGCCCCCCTTTTCAAATCAAGGGGCATGTATTCCCACTTACTTCTTTGCCCCGATTCCAATGGTCGTGGTCCTGTCTCTCTACGACCTCAGGAAGTGGGTGTAAACAACAACTTCCTGTCCCCAGCCGTAAACATCTACTTCCGGTCCCCAGCCCCCCTTTTCAAATCAAGTGGCATGTATTCCCACTTACTTTTTTGCCCCGATTCCAATGGTGGTGGTCCTGTCTCTCTACGACCTCAGGAAGTGGGTGTAAACGCCTACTTCCTGTCCCCAGCCGTAAACGCCTACTTCCGGTCCCCAGCCCCCCTTTTCAAATCAAGGGGCATGTATTCCCACTTACTTCTTTGCCCCGATTCCAATGGTCGTGGTCCTGTCTCTCTACGACCTCAGGAAGTGGGTGTAAACACCAACTTCCTGTCCCCAGCCGTAAACATCTACTTCCGGTCCCCAGCCCCTCTTTTCAAATCAAGGGGCATGTATTCCCACTTACTTTTTTGCCCCGATTCCAATGGTGGTGGTCCTATCTCTCTACGACCTCAGGAAGTGGGTGTAAACGCCTACTTCCGGCCCCCAGCCTTAAACGCCTACTTCCGGTCCCCAGACCCCCTTTTCAAATGAAGGGGCATGTATTCCCACTTACTTTTTTGCCCCGATTCCAATGGTGGTGGTCCTGTCTCTCTACGACCTCAGGAAGTGGGTGTAAACGCCTACTTCCTGTCCCCAGCCGTAAACGCCTACTTCCGGTCCCCAGCCCCCCTTTTCAAATCAAGTGGCATGTATTCCCACTTACTTTTTTGCCCCGATTCCAATGGTGGTGGTCCTGTCTCTCTACGACCTCAGGAAGTGGGTGTAAACGCCTACTTCCTGTCCCCAGCCGTAAACGCCTACTTCCGGTCCCCAGCACCCCTTTTCAAATCAAGGGGCATGTATTCCCACTTACTTTTTTGCCCCGATTCCAATGGTGGTGGTCCTGTCTCTCTACGACCTCAGGAAGTGGGTGTAAACGCCTACTTCCTGTCCCCAGCCGTAAACGCCTACTTCCGGTCCCCAGCCCCCCTTTTCAAATCAAGGGGCATGTATTCCCACTTACTTCTTTGCCCCGATTCCAATGGTCGTGGTCCTGTCTCTCTACGACCTCAGGAAGTGGGTGTAAACAACAACTTCCTGTCCCCAGCCGTAAACATCTACTTCCGGTCCCCAGCCCCCCTTTTCAAATCAAGTGGCATGTATTCCCACTTACTTTTTTGCCCCGATTCCAATGGTGGTGGTCCTGTCTCTCTACGACCTCAGGAAGTGGGTGTAAACGCCTACTTCCTGTCCCCAGCCGTAAACGCCTACTTCCGGTCCCCAGCACCCCTTTTCAAATCAAGGGGCATGTATTCCCACTTACTTTTTTGCCCCGATTCCAATGGTGGTGGTCCTGTCTCTCTACGACCTCAGGAAGTGGGTGTAAACGCCTACTTCCTGTCCCCAGCCGTAAACGCCTACTTCCGGTCCCCAGCCCCCCTTTTCAAATCAAGTGGCATGTATTCCCACTTACTTTTTTGCCCCGATTCCAATGGTGGTGGTCCTGTCTCTCTACGACCTCAGGAAGTGGGTGTAAACGCCTACTTCCTGTCCCCAGCCGTAAACGCCTACTTCCGGTCCCCAGCACCCCTTTTCAAATCAAGGGGCATGTATTCCCACTTACTTTTTTGCCCCGATTCCAATGGTGGTGGTCCTGTCTCTCTACGACCTCAGGAAGTGGGTGTAAACGCCTACTTCCTGTCCCCAGCCGTAAACGCCTACTTCCGGTCCCCAGCCCCCCTTTTCAAATCAAGGGGCATGTATTCCCACTTACTTCTTTGCCCCGATTCCAATGGTCGTGGTCCTGTCTCTCTACGACCTCAGGAAGTGGGTGTAAACAACAACTTCCTGTCCCCAGCCGTAAACATCTACTTCCGGTCCCCAGCCCCCCTTTTCAAATCAAGTGGCATGTATTCCCACTTACTTTTTTGCCCCGATTCCAATGGTGGTGGTCCTGTCTCTCTACGACCTCAGGAAGTGGGTGTAAACGCCTACTTCCTGTCCCCAGCCGTAAACGCCTACTTCCGGTCCCCAGCACCCCTTTTCAAATCAAGGGGCATGTATTCCCACTTACTTTTTTGCCCCGATTCCAATGGTGGTGGTCCTGTCTCTCTACGACCTCAGGAAGTGGGTGTAAACGCCTACTTCCTGTCCCCAGCCGTAAACGCCTACTTCCGGTCCCCAGCCCCCCTTTTCAAATCAAGGGGCATGTATTCCCACTTACTTTTTTGCCCCGATTCCAATGGTGGTGGTCCTGTCTCTCTACGACCTCAAGAAGTGGGTGTAAACGCCTACTTCCGGTCCCCAGCCTTAAACGCCTACTTCCGGTCCCCAGACCCCCTTTTCAAATCAAGGGGCATGTATTCCCACTTACTTTTTTGCCCCGATTCCAATGGTGGTGGTCCTGTCTCTCTACGACCTCAGGAAGTGGGTGTAAACGCCTACTTCCTGTCCCCAGCCGTAAACGCCTACTTCCGGTCCCCAGCCCCCCTTTTCAAATCAAGGGGCATGTATTCCCACTTACTTCTTTGCCCCGATTCCAATGGTCGTGGTCCTGTCTCTCTACGACCTCAGGAAGTGGGTGTAAACACCAACTTCCTGTCCCCAGCCGTAAACATCTACTTCCGGTCCCCAGCCCCTCTTTTCAAATCAAGGGGCATGTATTCCCACTTACTTTTTTGCCCCGATTCCAATGGTGGTGGTCCTATCTCTCTACGACCTCAGGAAGTGGGTGTAAACGCCTACTTCCGGCCCCCAGCCTTAAACGCCTACTTCCGGTCCCCAGACCCCCTTTTCAAATCAAGGGGCATGTATTCCCACTTACTTTTTTGCCCCGATTCCAATGGTGGTGGTCCTGTCTCTCTACGACCTCAGGAAGTGGGTGTAAACGCCTACTTCCTGTCCCCAGCCGTAAACGCCTACTTCCGGTCCCCAGCCCCCCTTTTCAAATCAAGTGGCATGTATTCCCACTTACTTTTTTGCCCCGATTCCAATGGTGGTGGTCCTGTCTCTCTACGACCTCAGGAAGTGGGTGTAAACGCCTACTTCCTGTCCCCAGCCGTAAACGCCTACTTCCGGTCCCCAGCACCCCTTTTCAAATCAAGGGGCATGTATTCCCACTTACTTTTTTGCCCCGATTCCAATGGTGGTGGTCCTGTCTCTCTACGACCTCAGGAAGTGGGTGTAAACGCCTACTTCCTGTCCCCAGCCGTAAACGCCTACTTCCGGTCCCCAGCCCCCCTTTTCAAATCAAGGGGCATGTATTCCCACTTACTTTTTTGCCCCGATTCCAATGGTGGTGGTCCTGTCTCTCTACGACCTCAAGAAGTGGGTGTAAACGCCTACTTCCGGTCCCCAGCCTTAAACGCCTACTTCCGGTCCCCAGACCCCCTTTTCAAATCAAGGGGCATGTATTCCCACTTACTTTTTTGCCCCGATTCCAATGGTGGTGGTCCTGTCTCTCTACGACCTCAGGAAGTGGGTGTAAACGCCTACTTCCTGTCCCCAGCCGTAAACGCCTACTTCCGGTCCCCAGCCCCCCTTTTCAAACCAAGGGGCATGTATTCCCACTTACTTTTTTGCCCCGATTCCAATGGTGGTGGTCCTGTCTCTCTACGACCTCAAGAAGTGGGTGTAAACGCCTACTTCCGGTCCCCAGCCTTAAACGCCTACTTCCGGTCCCCAGACCCCCTTTTCAAATCAAGGGGCATGTATTCCCACTTACTTTTTTGCCCCGATTCCAATGGTGGTGGTCCTGTCTCTCTACGACCTCAGGAAGTGGGTGTAAACGCCTACTTCCTGTCCCCAGCCGTAAACGCCTACTTCCGGTCCCCAGCCCCCCTTTTCAAATCAAGGGGCATGTATTCCCACTTACTTCTTTGCCCCGATTCCAATGGTCGTGGTCCTGTCTCTCTACGACCTCAGGAAGTGGGTGTAAACACCAACTTCCTGTCCCCAGCCGTAAACATCTACTTCCGGTCCCCAGCCCCTCTTTTCAAATCAAGGGGCATGTATTCCCACTTACTTTTTTGCCCCGATTCCAATGGTGGTGGTCCTGTCTCTCTACGACCTCAGGAAGTGGGTGTAAACGCCTACTTCCTGTCCCCAGCCGTAAACGCCTACTTCCGGTCCCCAGCCCCCCTTTTCAAATCAAGGGGCATGTATTCCCACTTACTTCTTTGCCCCGATTCCAATGGTCGTGGTCCTGTCTCTCTACGACCTCAGGAAGTGGGTGTAAACACCAACTTCCTGTCCCCAGCCGTAAACATCTACTTCCGGTCCCCAGCCCCTCTTTTCAAATCAAGGGGCATGTATTCCCACTTACTTTTTTGCCCCGATTCCAATGGTGGTGGTCCTATCTCTCTACGACCTCAGGAAGTGGGTGTAAACGCCTACTTCCGGCCCCCAGCCTTAAACGCCTACTTCCGGTCCCCAGACCCCCTTTTCAAATCAAGGGGCATGTATTCCCACTTACTTTTTTGCCCCGATTCCAATGGTGGTGGTCCTGTCTCTCTACGACCTCAGGAAGTGGGTGTAAACACCAACTTCCGGTCCCCAGCCTTAAACGCCTACTTCCGGTCCCCAGACCCCCTTTTCAAATCAAGGGGCATGTATTCCCACTTACTTTTTTGCCCCGATTCCAATGGTGGTGGTCCTGTCTCTCTACGACCTCAGGAAGTGGGTGTAAACGCCTACTTCCTGTCCCCAGCCGTAAACGCCTACTTCCGGTCCCCAGACCCCCTTTTCAAATCAAGGGGCATGTATTCCCACTTACTTTTTTGCCCCGATTCCAATGGTGGTGGTCCTGTCTCTCTACGACCTCAGGAAGTGGGTGTAAACGCCTACTTCCTGTCCCCAGCCGTAAACGCCTACTTCCGGTCCCCAGCCCCCCTTTTCAAATCAAGGGGCATGTATTCCCACTTACTTCTTTGCCCCGATTCCAATGGTCGTGGTCCTGTCTCTCTACGACCTCAGGAAGTGGGTGTAAACACCAACTTCCTGTCCCCAGCCGTAAACATCTACTTCCGGTCCCCAGCCCCCCTTTTCAAATCAAGTGGCATGTATTCCCACTTACTTTTTTGCCCCGATTCCAATGGTGGTGGTCCTGTCTCTCTACGACCTCAGGAAGTGGGTGTAAACGCCTACTTCCTGTCCCCAGCCGTAAACGCCTACTTCCGGTCCCCAGCACCCCTTTTCAAATCAAGGGGCATGTATTCCCACTTACTTTTTTGCCCCGATTCCAATGGTGGTGGTCCTGTCTCTCTACGACCTCAGGAAGTGGGTGTAAACGCCTACTTCCTGTCCCCAGCCGTAAACGCCTACTTCCGGTCCCCAGCCCCCCTTTTCAAATCAAGGGGCATGTATTCCCACTTACTTTTTTGCCCCGATTCCAATGGTGGTGGTCCTGTCTCTCTACGACCTCAAGAAGTGGGTGTAAACGCCTACTTCCGGTCCCCAGCCTTAAACGCCTACTTCCGGTCCCCAGACCCCCTTTTCAAATCAAGGGGCATGTATTCCCACTTACTTTTTTGCCCCGATTCCAATGGTGGTGGTCCTGTCTCTCTACGACCTCAGGAAGTGGGTGTAAACGCCTACTTCCTGTCCCCAGCCGTAAACGCCTACTTCCGGTCCCCAGCCCCCCTTTTCAAATCAAGGGGCATGTATTCCCACTTACTTCTTTGCCCCGATTCCAATGGTCGTGGTCCTGTCTCTCTACGACCTCAGGAAGTGGGTGTAAACACCAACTTCCTGTCCCCAGCCGTAAACATCTACTTCCGGTCCCCAGCCCCTCTTTTCAAATCAAGGGGCATGTATTCCCACTTACTTTTTTGCCCCGATTCCAATGGTGGTGGTCCTATCTCTCTACGACCTCAGGAAGTGGGTGTAAACGCCTACTTCCGGCCCCCAGCCTTAAACGCCTACTTCCGGTCCCCAGACCCCCTTTTCAAATGAAGGGGCATGTATTCCCACTTACTTTTTTGCCCCGATTCCAATGGTCGTGGTCCTGTCTCTCTACGACCTCAGGAAGTGGGTGTAAACACCAACTTCCTGTCCCCAGCCGTAAACATCTACTTCCGGTCCCCAGCCCCCCTTTTCAAATCAAGTGGCATGTATTCCCACTTACTTTTTTGCCCCGATTCCAATGGTGGTGGTCCTGTCTCTCTACGACCTCAGGAAGTGGGTGTAAACGCCTACTTCCTGTCCCCAGCCGTAAACGCCTACTTCCGGTCCCCAGCACCCCTTTTCAAATCAAGGGGCATGTATTCCCACTTACTTTTTTGCCCCGATTCCAATGGTGGTGGTCCTGTCTCTCTACGACCTCAGGAAGTGGGTGTAAACGCCTACTTCCTGTCCCCAGCCGTAAACGCCTACTTCCGGTCCCCAGCCCCCCTTTTCAAATCAAGGGGCATGTATTCCCACTTACTTTTTTGCCCCGATTCCAATGGTGGTGGTCCTGTCTCTCTACGACCTCAGGAAGTGGGTGTAAACGCCTACTTCCTGTCCCCAGCCGTAAACGCCTACTTCCGGTCCCCAGCACCCCTTTTCAAATCAAGGGGCATGTATTCCCACTTACTTTTTTGCCCCGATTCCAATGGTGGTGGTCCTGTCTCTCTACGACCTCAGGAAGTGGGTGTAAACGCCTACTTCCTGTCCCCAGCCGTAAACGCCTACTTCCGGTCCCCAGCCCCCCTTTTCAAATCAAGGGGCATGTATTCCCACTTACTTTTTTGCCCCGATTCCAATGGTGGTGGTCCTGTCTCTCTACGACCTCAAGAAGTGGGTGTAAACGCCTACTTCCGGTCCCCAGCCTTAAACGCCTACTTCCGGTCCCCAGACCCCCTTTTCAAATCAAGGGGCATGTATTCCCACTTACTTTTTTGCCCCGATTCCAATGGTGGTGGTCCTGTCTCTCTACGACCTCAGGAAGTGGGTGTAAACGCCTACTTCCTGTCCCCAGCCGTAAACGCCTACTTCCGGTCCCCAGCCCCCCTTTTCAAATCAAGGGGCATGTATTCCCACTTACTTCTTTGCCCCGATTCCAATGGTCGTGGTCCTGTCTCTCTACGACCTCAGGAAGTGGGTGTAAACGCCTACTTCCTGTCCCCAGCCGTAAACGCCTACTTCCGGTCCCCAGCCCCCCTTTTCAAATCAAGGGGCATGTATTCCCACTTACTTTTTTGCCCCGATTCCAATGGTGGTGGTCCTGTCTCTCTACGACCTCAGGAAGTGGGTGTAAACGCCTACTTCCTGTCCCCAGCCGTAAACGCCTACTTCCGGTCCCCAGCACCCCTTTTCAAATCAAGGGGCATGTATTCCCACTTACTTTTTTGCCCCGATTCCAATGGTGGTGGTCCTGTCTCTCTACGACCTCAGGAAGTGGGTGTAAACGCCTACTTCCTGTCCCCAGCCGTAAACGCCTACTTCCGGTCCCCAGCCCCCCTTTTCAAATCAAGGGGCATGTATTCCCACTTACTTTTTTGCCCCGATTCCAATGGTGGTGGTCCTGTCTCTCTACGACCTCAAGAAGTGGGTGTAAACGCCTACTTCCGGTCCCCAGCCTTAAACGCCTACTTCCGGTCCCCAGACCCCCTTTTCAAATCAAGGGGCATGTATTCCCGCTTACTTTTTTGCCCCGATTCCAATGGTGGTGGTCCTGTCTCTCTACGACCTCAGGAAGTGGGTGTAAACGCCTACTTCCTGTCCCCAGCCGTAAACGCCTACTTCCGGTCCCCAGCCCCCCTTTTCAAATCAAGGGGCATGTATTCCCACTTACTTCTTTGCCCCGATTCCAATGGTCGTGGTCCTGTCTCTCTACGACCTCAGGAAGTGGGTGTAAACACCAACTTCCTGTCCCCAGCCGTAAACATCTACTTCCGGTCCCCAGCCCCTCTTTTCAAATCAAGGGGCATGTATTCCCACTTACTTTTTTGCCCCGATTCCAATGGTGGTGGTCCTATCTCTCTACGACCTCAGGAAGTGGGTGTAAACGCCTACTTCCGGCCCCCAGCCTTAAACGCCTACTTCCGGTCCCCAGACCCCCTTTTCAAATGAAGGGGCATGTATTCCCACTTACTTTTTTGCCCCGATTCCAATGGTCGTGGTCCTGTCTCTCTACGACCTCAGGAAGTGGGTGTAAACACCAACTTCCTGTCCCCAGCCGTAAACATCTACTTCCGGTCCCCAGCCCCCCTTTTCAAATCAAGTGGCATGTATTCCCACTTACTTTTTTGCCCCGATTCCAATGGTGGTGGTCCTGTCTCTCTACGACCTCAGGAAGTGGGTGTAAACGCCTACTTCCTGTCCCCAGCCGTAAACGCCTACTTCCGGTCCCCAGCACCCCTTTTCAAATCAAGGGGCATGTATTCCCACTTACTTTTTTGCCCCGATTCCAATGGTGGTGGTCCTGTCTCTCTACGACCTCAGGAAGTGAGTGTAAACGCCTACTTCCTGTCCCCAGCCGTAAACGCCTACTTCCGGTCCCCAGCCCCCCTTTTCAAATCAAGGGGCATGTATTCCCACTTACTTTTTTGCCCCGATTCCAATGGTGGTGGTCCTGTCTCTCTACGACCTCAGGAAGTGGGTGTAAACGCCTACTTCCTGTCCCCAGCCGTAAACGCCTACTTCCGGTCCCCAGCCCCCCTTTTCAAATCAAGGGGCATGTATTCCCACTTACTTCTTTGCCCCGATTCCAATGGTCGTGGTCCTGTCTCTCTACGACCTCAGGAAGTGGGTGTAAACAACAACTTCCTGTCCCCAGCCGTAAACATCTACTTCCGGTCCCCAGCCCCCCTTTTCAAATCAAGTGGCATGTATTCCCACTTACTTTTTTGCCCCGATTCCAATGGTGGTGGTCCTGTCTCTCTACGACCTCAGGAAGTGGGTGTAAACGCCTACTTCCTGTCCCCAGCCGTAAACGCCTACTTCCGGTCCCCAGCCCCCCTTTTCAAATCAAGGGGCATGTATTCCCACTTACTTCTTTGCCCCGATTCCAATGGTCGTGGTCCTGTCTCTCTACGACCTCAGGAAGTGGGTGTAAACACCAACTTCCTGTCCCCAGCCGTAAACATCTACTTCCGGTCCCCAGCCCCTCTTTTCAAATCAAGGGGCATGTATTCCCACTTACTTTTTTGCCCCGATTCCAATGGTGGTGGTCCTATCTCTCTACGACCTCAGGAAGTGGGTGTAAACGCCTACTTCCGGCCCCCAGCCTTAAACGCCTACTTCCGGTCCCCAGACCCCCTTTTCAAATGAAGGGGCATGTATTCCCACTTACTTTTTTGCCCCGATTCCAATGGTGGTGGTCCTGTCTCTCTACGACCTCAGGAAGTGGGTGTAAACGCCTACTTCCTGTCCCCAGCCGTAAACGCCTACTTCCGGTCCCCAGCCCCCCTTTTCAAATCAAGTGGCATGTATTCCCACTTACTTTTTTGCCCCGATTCCAATGGTGGTGGTCCTGTCTCTCTACGACCTCAGGAAGTGGGTGTAAACGCCTACTTCCTGTCCCCAGCCGTAAACGCCTACTTCCGGTCCCCAGCACCCCTTTTCAAATCAAGGGGCATGTATTCCCACTTACTTTTTTGCCCCGATTCCAATGGTGGTGGTCCTGTCTCTCTACGACCTCAGGAAGTGGGTGTAAACGCCTACTTCCTGTCCCCAGCCGTAAACGCCTACTTCCGGTCCCCAGCCCCCCTTTTCAAATCAAGGGGCATGTATTCCCACTTACTTCTTTGCCCCGATTCCAATGGTCGTGGTCCTGTCTCTCTACGACCTCAGGAAGTGGGTGTAAACAACAACTTCCTGTCCCCAGCCGTAAACATCTACTTCCGGTCCCCAGCCCCCCTTTTCAAATCAAGTGGCATGTATTCCCACTTACTTTTTTGCCCCGATTCCAATGGTGGTGGTCCTGTCTCTCTACGACCTCAGGAAGTGGGTGTAAACGCCTACTTCCTGTCCCCAGCCGTAAACGCCTACTTCCGGTCCCCAGCACCCCTTTTCAAATCAAGGGGCATGTATTCCCACTTACTTTTTTGCCCCGATTCCAATGGTGGTGGTCCTGTCTCTCTACGACCTCAGGAAGTGGGTGTAAACGCCTACTTCCTGTCCCCAGCCGTAAACGCCTACTTCCGGTCCCCAGCCCCCCTTTTCAAATCAAGTGGCATGTATTCCCACTTACTTTTTTGCCCCGATTCCAATGGTGGTGGTCCTGTCTCTCTACGACCTCAGGAAGTGGGTGTAAACGCCTACTTCCTGTCCCCAGCCGTAAACGCCTACTTCCGGTCCCCAGCACCCCTTTTCAAATCAAGGGGCATGTATTCCCACTTACTTTTTTGCCCCGATTCCAATGGTGGTGGTCCTGTCTCTCTACGACCTCAGGAAGTGGGTGTAAACGCCTACTTCCTGTCCCCAGCCGTAAACGCCTACTTCCGGTCCCCAGCCCCCCTTTTCAAATCAAGGGGCATGTATTCCCACTTACTTCTTTGCCCCGATTCCAATGGTCGTGGTCCTGTCTCTCTACGACCTCAGGAAGTGGGTGTAAACAACAACTTCCTGTCCCCAGCCGTAAACATCTACTTCCGGTCCCCAGCCCCCCTTTTCAAATCAAGTGGCATGTATTCCCACTTACTTTTTTGCCCCGATTCCAATGGTGGTGGTCCTGTCTCTCTACGACCTCAGGAAGTGGGTGTAAACGCCTACTTCCTGTCCCCAGCCGTAAACGCCTACTTCCGGTCCCCAGCACCCCTTTTCAAATCAAGGGGCATGTATTCCCACTTACTTTTTTGCCCCGATTCCAATGGTGGTGGTCCTGTCTCTCTACGACCTCAGGAAGTGGGTGTAAACGCCTACTTCCTGTCCCCAGCCGTAAACGCCTACTTCCGGTCCCCAGCCCCCCTTTTCAAATCAAGGGGCATGTATTCCCACTTACTTTTTTGCCCCGATTCCAATGGTGGTGGTCCTGTCTCTCTACGACCTCAAGAAGTGGGTGTAAACGCCTACTTCCGGTCCCCAGCCTTAAACGCCTACTTCCGGTCCCCAGACCCCCTTTTCAAATCAAGGGGCATGTATTCCCACTTACTTTTTTGCCCCGATTCCAATGGTGGTGGTCCTGTCTCTCTACGACCTCAGGAAGTGGGTGTAAACGCCTACTTCCTGTCCCCAGCCGTAAACGCCTACTTCCGGTCCCCAGCCCCCCTTTTCAAATCAAGGGGCATGTATTCCCACTTACTTCTTTGCCCCGATTCCAATGGTCGTGGTCCTGTCTCTCTACGACCTCAGGAAGTGGGTGTAAACACCAACTTCCTGTCCCCAGCCGTAAACATCTACTTCCGGTCCCCAGCCCCTCTTTTCAAATCAAGGGGCATGTATTCCCACTTACTTTTTTGCCCCGATTCCAATGGTGGTGGTCCTATCTCTCTACGACCTCAGGAAGTGGGTGTAAACGCCTACTTCCTGTCCCCAGCCGTAAACGCCTACTTCCGGTCCCCAGCCCCCCTTTTCAAACCAAGGGGCATGTATTCCCACTTACTTTTTTGCCCCGATTCCAATGGTGGTGGTCCTGTCTCTCTACGACCTCAAGAAGTGGGTGTAAACGCCTACTTCCGGTCCCCAGCCTTAAACGCCTACTTCCGGTCCCCAGACCCCCTTTTCAAATCAAGGGGCATGTATTCCCACTTACTTTTTTGCCCCGATTCCAATGGTGGTGGTCCTGTCTCTCTACGACCTCAGGAAGTGGGTGTAAACGCCTACTTCCTGTCCCCAGCCGTAAACGCCTACTTCCGGTCCCCAGCCCCCCTTTTCAAATCAAGGGGCATGTATTCCCACTTACTTCTTTGCCCCGATTCCAATGGTCGTGGTCCTGTCTCTCTACGACCTCAGGAAGTGGGTGTAAACGCCTACTTCCGGCCCCCAGCCTTAAACGCCTACTTCCGGTCCCCAGACCCCCTTTTCAAATCAAGGGGCATGTATTCCCACTTACTTTTTTGCCCCGATTCCAATGGTGGTGGTCCTGTCTCTCTACGACCTCAGGAAGTGGGTGTAAACGCCTACTTCCTGTCCCCAGCCGTAAACGCCTACTTCCGGTCCCCAGCCCCCCTTTTCAAATCAAGTGGCATGTATTCCCACTTACTTTTTTGCCCCGATTCCAATGGTGGTGGTCCTGTCTCTCTACGACCTCAGGAAGTGGGTGTAAACGCCTACTTCCTGTCCCCAGCCGTAAACGCCTACTTCCGGTCCCCAGCACCCCTTTTCAAATCAAGGGGCATGTATTCCCACTTACTTTTTTGCCCCGATTCCAATGGTGGTGGTCCTGTCTCTCTACGACCTCAGGAAGTGGGTGTAAACGCCTACTTCCTGTCCCCAGCCGTAAACGCCTACTTCCGGTCCCCAGCCCCCCTTTTCAAATCAAGGGGCATGTATTCCCACTTACTTTTTTGCCCCGATTCCAATGGTGGTGGTCCTGTCTCTCTACGACCTCAAGAAGTGGGTGTAAACGCCTACTTCCGGTCCCCAGCCTTAAACGCCTACTTCCGGTCCCCAGACCCCCTTTTCAAATCAAGGGGCATGTATTCCCACTTACTTTTTTGCCCCGATTCCAATGGTGGTGGTCCTGTCTCTCTACGACCTCAGGAAGTGGGTGTAAACGCCTACTTCCTGTCCCCAGCCGTAAACGCCTACTTCCGGTCCCCAGCCCCCCTTTTCAAACCAAGGGGCATGTATTCCCACTTACTTTTTTGCCCCGATTCCAATGGTGGTGGTCCTGTCTCTCTACGACCTCAAGAAGTGGGTGTAAACGCCTACTTCCGGTCCCCAGCCTTAAACGCCTACTTCCGGTCCCCAGACCCCCTTTTCAAATCAAGGGGCATGTATTCCCACTTACTTTTTTGCCCCGATTCCAATGGTGGTGGTCCTGTCTCTCTACGACCTCAGGAAGTGGGTGTAAACGCCTACTTCCTGTCCCCAGCCGTAAACGCCTACTTCCGGTCCCCAGCCCCCCTTTTCAAATCAAGGGGCATGTATTCCCACTTACTTCTTTGCCCCGATTCCAATGGTCGTGGTCCTGTCTCTCTACGACCTCAGGAAGTGGGTGTAAACACCAACTTCCTGTCCCCAGCCGTAAACATCTACTTCCGGTCCCCAGCCCCTCTTTTCAAATCAAGGGGCATGTATTCCCACTTACTTTTTTGCCCCGATTCCAATGGTGGTGGTCCTGTCTCTCTACGACCTCAGGAAGTGGGTGTAAACGCCTACTTCCTGTCCCCAGCCGTAAACGCCTACTTCCGGTCCCCAGCCCCCCTTTTCAAATCAAGGGGCATGTATTCCCACTTACTTCTTTGCCCCGATTCCAATGGTCGTGGTCCTGTCTCTCTACGACCTCAGGAAGTGGGTGTAAACACCAACTTCCTGTCCCCAGCCGTAAACATCTACTTCCGGTCCCCAGCCCCTCTTTTCAAATCAAGGGGCATGTATTCCCACTTACTTTTTTGCCCCGATTCCAATGGTGGTGGTCCTATCTCTCTACGACCTCAGGAAGTGGGTGTAAACGCCTACTTCCGGCCCCCAGCCTTAAACGCCTACTTCCGGTCCCCAGACCCCCTTTTCAAATCAAGGGGCATGTATTCCCACTTACTTTTTTGCCCCGATTCCAATGGTGGTGGTCCTGTCTCTCTACGACCTCAGGAAGTGGGTGTAAACACCAACTTCCGGTCCCCAGCCTTAAACGCCTACTTCCGGTCCCCAGACCCCCTTTTCAAATCAAGGGGCATGTATTCCCACTTACTTTTTTGCCCCGATTCCAATGGTGGTGGTCCTGTCTCTCTACGACCTCAGGAAGTGGGTGTAAACGCCTACTTCCTGTCCCCAGCCGTAAACGCCTACTTCCGGTCCCCAGCCCCCCTTTTCAAATCAAGGGGCATGTATTCCCACTTACTTTTTTGCCCCGATTCCAATGGTGGTGGTCCTGTCTCTCTACGACCTCAAGAAGTGGGTGTAAACGCCTACTTCCGGTCCCCAGCCTTAAACGCCTACTTCCGGTCCCCAGACCCCCTTTTCAAATCAAGGGGCATGTATTCCCACTTACTTTTTTGCCCCGATTCCAATGGTGGTGGTCCTGTCTCTCTACGACCTCAGGAAGT
This sequence comes from Protomyctophum parallelum, assembly GCF_964188405.1. Taxonomy (NCBI): domain Eukaryota; kingdom Metazoa; phylum Chordata; class Actinopteri; order Myctophiformes; family Myctophidae; genus Protomyctophum; species Protomyctophum parallelum. The sequence goes on from NC_139705.1 coordinate 262,704, forward strand.
GGGTGTAAACGCCTACTTCCTGTCCCCAGCCGTAAACACCTACTTCCGGTCCCAAGCCCCCCTTTTCAAATCAAGGGGCATGTATTCCCACTTACTTCTTTGCCCCGATTCCAATGGTCGTGGTCCTGTCTCTCTACGACCTCAGGAAGTGGGTGTAAACACCAACTTCCTGTCCCCAGCCGTAAACGCCTACTTCCGGTCCCCAGCCCCCCTTTTCAAATCAAGTGGCATGTATTCCCACTTACTTTTTTGCCCCGATTCCAATGGTGGTGGTCCTGTCTCTCTACGACCTCAGGAAGTGGGTGTAAACGCCTACTTCCTGTCCCCAGCCGTAAACGCCTACTTCCGGTCCCCAGCACCCCTTTTCAAATCAAGGGGCATGTATTCCCACTTACTTTTTTGCCCCGATTCCAATGGTGGTGGTCCTGTCTCTCTACGACCTCAGGAAGTGGGTGTAAACGCCTACTTCCTGTCCCCAGCCGTAAACGCCTACTTCCGGTCCCAAGCCCCCCTTTTCAAATCAAGGGGCATGTATTCCCACTTACTTCTTTGCCCCGATTCCAATGGTCGTGGTCCTGTCTCTCTACGACCTCAGGAAGTGGGTGTAAACACCAACTTCCTGTCCCCAGCCGTAAACGCCTACTTCCGGTCCCCAGCCCCCCTTTTCAAATCAAGTGGCATGTATTCCCACTTACTTTTTTGCCCCGATTCCAATGGTGGTGGTCCTGTCTCTCTACGACCTCAGGAAGTGGGTGTAAACGCCTACTTCCTGTCCCCAGCCGTAAACGCCTACTTCCGGTCCCCAGCACCCCTTTTCAAATCAAGGGGCATGTATTCCCACTTACTTTTTTGCCCCGATTCCAATGGTGGTGGTCCTGTCTCTCTACGACCTCAGGAAGTGGGTGTAAACGCCTACTTCCTGTCCCCAGCCGTAAACGCCTACTTCCGGTCCCCAGCCCCCCTTTTCAAATCAAGGGGCATGTATTCCCACTTACTTTTTTGCCCCGATTCCAATGGTGGTGGTCCTGTCTCTCTACGACCTCAAGAAGTGGGTGTAAACGCCTACTTCCGGTCCCCAGCCTTAAACGCCTACTTCCGGTCCCCAGACCCCCTTTTCAAATCAAGGGGCATGTATTCCCACTTACTTTTTTGCCCCGATTCCAATGGTGGTGGTCCTGTCTCTCTACGACCTCAGGAAGTGGGTGTAAACGCCTACTTCCTGTCCCCAGCCGTAAACGCCTACTTCCGGTCCCAAGCCCCCCTTTTCAAATCAAGGGGCATGTATTCCCACTTACTTCTTTGCCCCGATTCCAATGGTCGTGGTCCTGTCTCTCTACGACCTCAGGAAGTGGGTGTAAACACCAACTTCCTGTCCCCAGCCGTAAACGCCTACTTCCGGTCCCCAGCCCCCCTTTTCAAATCAAGTGGCATGTATTCCCACTTACTTTTTTGCCCCGATTCCAATGGTGGTGGTCCTGTCTCTCTACGACCTCAGGAAGTGGGTGTAAACGCCTACTTCCTGTCCCCAGCCGTAAACGCCTACTTCCGGTCCCCAGCACCCCTTTTCAAATCAAGGGGCATGTATTCCCACTTACTTTTTTGCCCCGATTCCAATGGTGGTGGTCCTGTCTCTCTACGACCTCAGGAAGTGGGTGTAAACGCCTACTTCCTGTCCCCAGCCGTAAACGCCTACTTCCGGTCCCAAGCCCCCCTTTTCAAATCAAGGGGCATGTATTCCCACTTACTTCTTTGCCCCGATTGCAATGGTCGTGGTCCTGTCTCTCTACGACCTCAGGAAGTGGGTGTAAACACCAACTTCCTGTCCCCAGCCGTAAACGCCTACTTCCGGTCCCCAGCCCCCCTTTTCAAATCAAGTGGCATGTATTCCCACTTACTTTTTTGCCCCGATTCCAATGGTGGTGGTCCTGTCTCTCTACGACCTCAGGAAGTGGGTGTAAACGCCTACTTCCTGTCCCCAGCCGTAAACGCCTACTTCCGGTCCCCAGCACCCCTTTTCAAATCAAGGGGCATGTATTCCCACTTACTTTTTTGCCCCGATTCCAATGGTGGTGGTCCTGTCTCTCTACGACCTCAGGAAGTGGGTGTAAACGCCTACTTCCTGTCCCCAGCCGTAAACGCCTACTTCCGGTCCCCAGCCCCCCTTTTCAAATCAAGGGGCATGTATTCCCACTTACTTTTTTGCCCCGATTCCAATGGTGGTGGTCCTGTCTCTCTACGACCTCAAGAAGTGGGTGTAAACGCCTACTTCCGGTCCCCAGCCTTAAACGCCTACTTCCGGTCCCCAGACCCCCTTTTCAAATCAAGGGGCATGTATTCCCACTTACTTTTTTGCCCCGATTCCAATGGTGGTGGTCCTGTCTCTCTACGACCTCAGGAAGTGGGTGTAAACGCCTACTTCCTGTCCCCAGCCGTAAACGCCTACTTCCGGTCCCCAGCCCCCCTTTTCAAATCAAGGGGCATGTATTCCCACTTACTTTTTTGCCCCGATTCCAATGGTGGTGGTCCTGTCTCTCTACGACCTCAAGAAGTGGGTGTAAACGCCTACTTCCGGTCCCCAGCCTTAAACGCCTACTTCCGGTCCCCAGACCCCCTTTTCAAATCAAGGGGCATGTATTCCCACTTACTTTTTTGCCCCGATTCCAATGGTGGTGGTCCTGTCTCTCTACGACCTCAGGAAGTGGGTGTAAACGCCTACTTCCTGTCCCCAGCCGTAAACGCCTACTTCCGGTCCCCAGCCCCCCTTTTCAAATCAAGGGGCATGTATTCCCACTTACTTCTTTGCCCCGATTCCAATGGTCGTGGTCCTGTCTCTCTACGACCTCAGGAAGTGGGTGTAAACACCAACTTCCTGTCCCCAGCCGTAAACATCTACTTCCGGTCCCCAGCCCCTCTTTTCAAATCAAGGGGCATGTATTCCCACTTACTTTTTTGCCCCGATTCCAATGGTGGTGGTCCTGTCTCTCTACGACCTCAGGAAGTGGGTGTAAACGCCTACTTCCTGTCCCCAGCCGTAAACGCCTACTTCCGGTCCCCAGCCCCCCTTTTCAAATCAAGGGGCATGTATTCCCACTTACTTCTTTGCCCCGATTCCAATGGTCGTGGTCCTGTCTCTCTACGACCTCAGGAAGTGGGTGTAAACACCAACTTCCTGTCCCCAGCCGTAAACATCTACTTCCGGTCCCCAGCCCCTCTTTTCAAATCAAGGGGCATGTATTCCCACTTACTTTTTTGCCCCGATTCCAATGGTGGTGGTCCTATCTCTCTACGACCTCAGGAAGTGGGTGTAAACGCCTACTTCCGGCCCCCAGCCTTAAACGCCTACTTCCGGTCCCCAGACCCCCTTTTCAAATCAAGGGGCATGTATTCCCACTTACTTTTTTGCCCCGATTCCAATGGTGGTGGTCCTGTCTCTCTACGACCTCAGGAAGTGGGTGTAAACACCAACTTCCGGTCCCCAGCCTTAAACGCCTACTTCCGGTCCCCAGACCCCCTTTTCAAATCAAGGGGCATGTATTCCCACTTACTTTTTTGCCCCGATTCCAATGGTGGTGGTCCTGTCTCTCTACGACCTCAGGAAGTGGGTGTAAACGCCTACTTCCTGTCCCCAGCCGTAAACGCCTACTTCCGGTCCCCAGCCCCCCTTTTCAAATCAAGTGGCATGTATTCCCACTTACTTTTTTGCCCCGATTCCAATGGTGGTGGTCCTGTCTCTCTACGACCTCAGGAAGTGGGTGTAAACGCCTACTTCCTGTCCCCAGCCGTAAACGCCTACTTCCGGTCCCCAGCACCCCTTTTCAAATCAAGGGGCATGTATTCCCACTTACTTTTTTGCCCCGATTCCAATGGTGGTGGTCCTGTCTCTCTACGACCTCAGGAAGTGGGTGTAAACGCCTACTTCCTGTCCCCAGCCGTAAACGCCTACTTCCGGTCCCCAGCCCCCCTTTTCAAATCAAGGGGCATGTCTTCCCACTTACTTTTTTGCCCCGATTCCAATGGTGGTGGTCCTGTCTCTCTACGACCTCAAGAAGTGGGTGTAAACGCCTACTTCCGGTCCCCAGCCTTAAACGCCTACTTCCGGTCCCCAGACCCCCTTTTCAAATCAAGGGGCATGTATTCCCACTTACTTTTTTGCCCCAATTCCAATGGTGGTGGTCCTGTCTCTCTACGACCTCAGGAAGTGGGTGTAAACGCCTACTTCCTGTCCCCAGCCGTAAACGCCTACTTCCGGTCCCCAGCCCCCCTTTTCAAATCAAGGGGCATGTATTCCCACTTACTTCTTTGCCCCGATTCCAATGGTCGTGGTCCTGTCTCTCTACGACCTCAAGAAGTGGGTGTAAACGCCTACTTCCGGTCCCCAGCCTTAAACGCCTACTTCCGGTCCCCAGACCCCCTTTTCAAATCAAGGGGCATGTATTCCCACTTACTTTTTTGCCCCGATTCCAATGGTGGTGGTCCTGTCTCTCTACGACCTCAGGAAGTGGGTGTAAACGCCTACTTCCTGTCCCCAGCCGTAAACGCCTACTTCCGGTCCCCAGCCCCCCTTTTCAAATCAAGGGGCATGTATTCCCACTTACTTTTTTGCCCCGATTCCAATGGTGGTGGTCCTGTCTCTCTACGACCTCAAGAAGTGGGTGTAAACGCCTACTTCCGGTCCCCAGCCTTAAACGCCTACTTCCGGTCCCCAGACCCCCTTTTCAAATCAAGGGGCATGTATTCCCACTTACTTTTTTGCCCCGATTCCAATGGTGGTGGTCCTGTCTCTCTACGACCTCAGGAAGTGGGTGTAAACGCCTACTTCCTGTCCCCAGCCGTAAACGCCTACTTCCGGTCCCCAGCCCCCCTTTTCAAATCAAGGGGCATGTATTCCCACTTACTTCTTTGCCCCGATTCCAATGGTCGTGGTCCTGTCTCTCTACGACCTCAGGAAGTGGGTGTAAACACCAACTTCCTGTCCCCAGCCGTAAACATCTACTTCCGGTCCCCAGCCCCTCTTTTCAAATCAAGGGGCATGTATTCCCACTTACTTTTTTGCCCCGATTCCAATGGTGGTGGTCCTGTCTCTCTACGACCTCAGGAAGTGGGTGTAAACGCCTACTTCCTGTCCCCAGCCGTAAACGCCTACTTCCGGTCCCCAGCCCCCCTTTTCAAATCAAGGGGCATGTATTCCCACTTACTTCTTTGCCCCGATTCCAATGGTGGTGGTCCTGTCTCTCTACGACCTCAGGAAGTGGGTGTAAACGCCTACTTCCTGTCCCCAGCCGTAAACGCCTACTTCCGGTCCCAAGCCCCCCTTTTCAAATCAAGGGGCATGTATTCCCACTTACTTCTTTGCCCCGATTCCAATGGTCGTGGTCCTGTCTCTCTACGACCTCAGGAAGTGGGTGTAAACACCAACTTCCTGTCCCCAGCCGTAAACGCCTACTTCCGGTCCCCAGCCCCCCTTTTCAAATCAAGTGGCATGTATTCCCACTTACTTTTTTGCCCCGATTCCAATGGTGGTGGTCCTGTCTCTCTACGACCTCAGGAAGTGGGTGTAAACGCCTACTTCCTGTCCCCAGCCGTAAACGCCTACTTCCGGTCCCCAGCACCCCTTTTCAAATCAAGGGGCATGTATTCCCACTTACTTTTTTGCCCCGATTCCAATGGTGGTGGTCCTGTCTCTCTACGACCTCAGGAAGTGGGTGTAAACGCCTACTTCCTGTCCCCAGCCGTAAACGCCTACTTCCGGTCCCAAGCCCCCCTTTTCAAATCAAGGGGCATGTATTCCCACTTACTTCTTTGCCCCGATTGCAATGGTCGTGGTCCTGTCTCTCTACGACCTCAGGAAGTGGGTGTAAACACCAACTTCCTGTCCCCAGCCGTAAACGCCTACTTCCGGTCCCCAGCCCCCCTTTTCAAATCAAGTGGCATGTATTCCCACTTACTTTTTTGCCCCGATTCCAATGGTGGTGGTCCTGTCTCTCTACGACCTCAGGAAGTGGGTGTAAACGCCTACTTCCTGTCCCCAGCCGTAAACGCCTACTTCCGGTCCCCAGCACCCCTTTTCAAATCAAGGGGCATGTATTCCCACTTACTTTTTTGCCCCGATTCCAATGGTGGTGGTCCTGTCTCTCTACGACCTCAGGAAGTGGGTGTAAACGCCTACTTCCTGTCCCCAGCCGTAAACGCCTACTTCCGGTCCCCAGCCCCCCTTTTCAAATCAAGGGGCATGTATTCCCACTTACTTTTTTGCCCCGATTCCAATGGTGGTGGTCCTGTCTCTCTACGACCTCAAGAAGTGGGTGTAAACGCCTACTTCCGGTCCCCAGCCTTAAACGCCTACTTCCGGTCCCCAGACCCCCTTTTCAAATCAAGGGGCATGTATTCCCACTTACTTTTTTGCCCCGATTCCAATGGTGGTGGTCCTGTCTCTCTACGACCTCAGGAAGTGGGTGTAAACGCCTACTTCCTGTCCCCAGCCGTAAACGCCTACTTCCGGTCCCCAGCCCCCCTTTTCAAATCAAGGGGCATGTATTCCCACTTACTTTTTTGCCCCGATTCCAATGGTGGTGGTCCTGTCTCTCTACGACCTCAAGAAGTGGGTGTAAACGCCTACTTCCGGTCCCCAGCCTTAAACGCCTACTTCCGGTCCCCAGACCCCCTTTTCAAATCAAGGGGCATGTATTCCCACTTACTTTTTTGCCCCGATTCCAATGGTGGTGGTCCTGTCTCTCTACGACCTCAGGAAGTGGGTGTAAACGCCTACTTCCTGTCCCCAGCCGTAAACGCCTACTTCCGGTCCCCAGCCCCCCTTTTCAAATCAAGGGGCATGTATTCCCACTTACTTCTTTGCCCCGATTCCAATGGTCGTGGTCCTGTCTCTCTACGACCTCAGGAAGTGGGTGTAAACACCAACTTCCTGTCCCCAGCCGTAAACATCTACTTCCGGTCCCCAGCCCCTCTTTTCAAATCAAGGGGCATGTATTCCCACTTACTTTTTTGCCCCGATTCCAATGGTGGTGGTCCTGTCTCTCTACGACCTCAGGAAGTGGGTGTAAACGCCTACTTCCTGTCCCCAGCCGTAAACGCCTACTTCCGGTCCCCAGCCCCCCTTTTCAAATCAAGGGGCATGTATTCCCACTTACTTCTTTGCCCCGATTCCAATGGTCGTGGTCCTGTCTCTCTACGACCTCAGGAAGTGGGTGTAAACACCAACTTCCTGTCCCCAGCCGTAAACATCTACTTCCGGTCCCCAGCCCCTCTTTTCAAATCAAGGGGCATGTATTCCCACTTACTTTTTTGCCCCGATTCCAATGGTGGTGGTCCTATCTCTCTACGACCTCAGGAAGTGGGTGTAAACGCCTACTTCCGGCCCCCAGCCTTAAACGCCTACTTCCGGTCCCCAGACCCCCTTTTCAAATCAAGGGGCATGTATTCCCACTTACTTTTTTGCCCCGATTCCAATGGTGGTGGTCCTGTCTCTCTACGACCTCAGGAAGTGGGTGTAAACACCAACTTCCGGTCCCCAGCCTTAAACGCCTACTTCCGGTCCCCAGACCCCCTTTTCAAATCAAGGGGCATGTATTCCCACTTACTTTTTTGCCCCGATTCCAATGGTGGTGGTCCTGTCTCTCTACGACCTCAGGAAGTGGGTGTAAACGCCTACTTCCTGTCCCCAGCCGTAAACGCCTACTTCCGGTCCCCAGCCCCCCTTTTCAAATCAAGTGGCATGTATTCCCACTTACTTTTTTGCCCCGATTCCAATGGTGGTGGTCCTGTCTCTCTACGACCTCAGGAAGTGGGTGTAAACGCCTACTTCCTGTCCCCAGCCGTAAACGCCTACTTCCGGTCCCCAGCACCCCTTTTCAAATCAAGGGGCATGTATTCCCACTTACTTTTTTGCCCCGATTCCAATGGTGGTGGTCCTGTCTCTCTACGACCTCAGGAAGTGGGTGTAAACGCCTACTTCCTGTCCCCAGCCGTAAACGCCTACTTCCGGTCCCCAGCCCCCCTTTTCAAATCAAGGGGCATGTCTTCCCACTTACTTTTTTGCCCCGATTCCAATGGTGGTGGTCCTGTCTCTCTACGACCTCAAGAAGTGGGTGTAAACGCCTACTTCCGGTCCCCAGCCTTAAACGCCTACTTCCGGTCCCCAGACCCCCTTTTCAAATCAAGGGGCATGTATTCCCACTTACTTTTTTGCCCCGATTCCAATGGTGGTGGTCCTGTCTCTCTACGACCTCAGGAAGTGGGTGTAAACGCCTACTTCCTGTCCCCAGCCGTAAACGCCTACTTCCGGTCCCCAGCCCCCCTTTTCAAATCAAGGGGCATGTATTCCCACTTACTTCTTTGCCCCGATTCCAATGGTCGTGGTCCTGTCTCTCTACGACCTCAAGAAGTGGGTGTAAACGCCTACTTCCGGTCCCCAGCCTTAAACGCCTACTTCCGGTCCCCAGACCCCCTTTTCAAATCAAGGGGCATGTATTCCCACTTACTTTTTTGCCCCGATTCCAATGGTGGTGGTCCTGTCTCTCTACGACCTCAGGAAGTGGGTGTAAACGCCTACTTCCTGTCCCCAGCCGTAAACGCCTACTTCCGGTCCCCAGCCCCCCTTTTCAAATCAAGGGGCATGTATTCCCACTTACTTTTTTGCCCCGATTCCAATGGTGGTGGTCCTGTCTCTCTACGACCTCAAGAAGTGGGTGTAAACGCCTACTTCCGGTCCCCAGCCTTAAACGCCTACTTCCGGTCCCCAGACCCCCTTTTCAAATCAAGGGGCATGTATTCCCACTTACTTTTTTGCCCCGATTCCAATGGTGGTGGTCCTGTCTCTCTACGACCTCAGGAAGTGGGTGTAAACGCCTACTTCCTGTCCCCAGCCGTAAACGCCTACTTCCGGTCCCCAGCCCCCCTTTTCAAATCAAGGGGCATGTATTCCCACTTACTTCTTTGCCCCGATTCCAATGGTCGTGGTCCTGTCTCTCTACGACCTCAGGAAGTGGGTGTAAACACCAACTTCCTGTCCCCAGCCGTAAACATCTACTTCCGGTCCCCAGCCCCTCTTTTCAAATCAAGGGGCATGTATTCCCACTTACTTTTTTGCCCCGATTCCAATGGTGGTGGTCCTGTCTCTCTACGACCTCAGGAAGTGGGTGTAAACGCCTACTTCCTGTCCCCAGCCGTAAACGCCTACTTCCGGTCCCCAGCCCCCCTTTTCAAATCAAGGGGCATGTATTCCCACTTACTTCTTTGCCCCGATTCCAATGGTCGTGGTCCTGTCTCTCTACGACCTCAGGAAGTGGGTGTAAACACCAACTTCCTGTCCCCAGCCGTAAACATCTACTTCCGGTCCCCAGCCCCTCTTTTCAAATCAAGGGGCATGTATTCCCACTTACTTTTTTGCCCCGATTCCAATGGTGGTGGTCCTATCTCTCTACGACCTCAGGAAGTGGGTGTAAACGCCTACTTCCGGCCCCCAGCCTTAAACGCCTACTTCCGGTCCCCAGACCCCCTTTTCAAATCAAGGGGCATGTATTCCCACTTACTTTTTTGCCCCGATTCCAATGGTGGTGGTCCTGTCTCTCTACGACCTCAGGAAGTGGGTGTAAACACCAACTTCCGGTCCCCAGCCTTAAACGCCTACTTCCGGTCCCCAGACCCCCTTTTCAAATCAAGGGGCATGTATTCCCACTTACTTTTTTGCCCCGATTCCAATGGTGGTGGTCCTGTCTCTCTACGACCTCAGGAAGTGGGTGTAAACGCCTACTTCCTGTCCCCAGCCGTAAACGCCTACTTCCGGTCCCCATCCCCCCTTTTCAAATCAAGTGGCATGTATTCCCACTTACTTTTTTGCCCCGATTCCAATGGTGGTGGTCCTGTCTCTCTACGACCTCAGGAAGTGGGTGTAAACGCCTACTTCCTGTCCCCAGCCGTAAACGCCTACTTCCGGTCCCCAGCACCCCTTTTCAAATCAAGGGGCATGTATTCCCACTTACTTTTTTGCCCCGATTCCAATGGTGGTGGTCCTGTCTCTCTACGACCTCAGGAAGTGGGTGTAAACGCCTACTTCCTGTCCCCAGCCGTAAACGCCTACTTCCGGTCCCCAGCCCCCCTTTTCAAATCAAGGGGCATGTCTTCCCACTTACTTTTTTGCCCCGATTCCAATGGTGGTGGTCCTGTCTCTCTACGACCTCAAGAAGTGGGTGTAAACGCCTACTTCCGGTCCCCAGCCTTAAACGCCTACTTCCGGTCCCCAGACCCCCTTTTCAAATCAAGGGGCATGTATTCCCACTTACTTTTTTGCCCCGATTCCAATGGTGGTGGTCCTGTCTCTCTACGACCTCAGGAAGTGGGTGTAAACGCCTACTTCCTGTCCCCAGCCGTAAACGCCTACTTCCGGTCCCCAGCCCCCCTTTTCAAATCAAGGGGCATGTATTCCCACTTACTTCTTTGCCCCGATTCCAATGGTCGTGGTCCTGTCTCTCTACGACCTCAGGAAGTGGGTGTAAACACCAACTTCCTGTCCCCAGCCGTAAACATCTACTTCCGGTCCCCAGCCCCTCTTTTCAAATCAAGGGGCATGTATTCCCACTTACTTTTTTGCCCCGATTCCAATGGTGGTGGTCCTGTCTCTCTACGACCTCAAGAAGTGGGTGTAAACGCCTACTTCCGGCCCCCAGCCTTAAACGCCTACTTCCGGTCCCCAGACCCCCTTTTCAAATCAAGGGGCATGTATTCCCACTTACTTTTTTGCCCCGATTCCAATGGTGGTGGTCCTGTCTCTCTACGACCTCAGGAAGTGGGTGTAAACACCAACTTCCGGTCCCCAGCCTTAAACGCCTACTTCCGGTCCCCAGACCCCCTTTTCAAATCAAGGGGCATGTATTCCCACTTACTTTTTTGCCCCGATTCCAATGGTGGTGGTCCTGTCTCTCTACGACCTCAGGAAGTGGGTGTAAACGCCTACTTCCTGTCCCCAGCCGTAAACGCCTACTTCCGGTCCCCAGCCCCCCTTTTCAAATCAAGGGGCATGTATTCCCACTTACTTCTTTGCCCCGATTCCAATGGTCGTGGTCCTGTCTCTCTACGACCTCAGGAAGTGGGTGTAAACGCCTACTTCCTGTCCCCAGCCGTAAACGCCTACTTCCGGTCCCCAGCACCCCTTTTCAAATCAAGGGGCATGTATTCCCACTTACTTTTTTGCCCCGATTCCAATGGTGGTGGTCCTGTCTCTCTACGACCTCAGGAAGTGGGTGTAAACGCCTACTTCCTGTCCCCAGCCGTAAACGCCTACTTCCGGTCCCCAGCCCCCCTTTTCAAATCAAGGGGCATGTATTCCCACTTACTTTTTTGCCCCGATTCCAATGGTGGTGGTCCTGTCTCTCTACGACCTCAAGAAGTGGGTGTAAACGCCTACTTCCGGTCCCCAGCCTTAAACGCCTACTTCCGGTCCCCAGACCCCCTTTTCAAATCAAGGGGCATGTATTCCCACTTACTTTTTTGCCCCGATTCCAATGGTGGTGGTCCTGTCTCTCTACGACCTCAGGAAGTGGGTGTAAACGCCTACTTCCTGTCCCCAGCCGTAAACGCCTACTTCCGGTCCCCAGCCCCCCTTTTCAAATCAAGGGGCATGTATTCCCACTTACTTCTTTGCCCCGATTCCAATGGTCGTGGTCCTGTCTCTCTACGACCTCAGGAAGTGGGTGTAAACACCAACTTCCTGTCCCCAGCCGTAAACATCTACTTCCGGTCCCCAGCCCCTCTTTTCAAATCAAGGGGCATGTATTCCCACTTACTTTTTTGCCCCGATTCCAATGGTGGTGGTCCTATCTTTCTACGACCTCAGGAAGTGGGTGTAAACGCCTACTTCCGGCCCCCAGCCTTAAACGCCTACTTCCGGTCCCCAGACCCCCTTTTCAAATCAAGGGGCATGTATTCCCACTTACTTTTTTGCCCCGATTCCAATGGTGGTGGTCCTGTCTCTCTACGACCTCAGGAAGTGGGTGTAAACGCCTACTTCCTGTCCCCAGCCGTAAACGCCTACTTCCGGTCCCCAGCCCCCCTTTTCAAATCAAGTGGCATGTATTCCCACTTACTTTTTTGCCCCGATTCCAATGGTGGTGGTCCTGTCTCTCTACGACCTCAGGAAGTGGGTGTAAACGCCTACTTCCTGTCCCCAGCCGTAAACGCCTACTTCCGGTCCCCAGCACCCCTTTTCAAATCAAGGGGCATGTATTCCCACTTACTTTTTTGCCCCGATTCCAATGGTGGTGGTCCTGTCTCTCTACGACCTCAGGAAGTGGGTGTAAACGCCTACTTCCTGTCCCCAGCCGTAAACGCCTACTTCCGGTCCCCAGCCCCCCTTTTCAAATCAAGGGGCATGTATTCCCACTTACTTTTTTGCCCCGATTCCAATGGTGGTGGTCCTGTCTCTCTACGACCTCAAGAAGTGGGTGTAAACGCCTACTTCCGGTCCCCAGCCTTAAACGCCTACTTCCGGTCCCCAGACCCCCTTTTCAAATCAAGGGGCATGTATTCCCACTTACTTTTTTGCCCCGATTCCAATGGTGGTGGTCCTGTCTCTCTACGACCTCAGGAAGTGGGTGTAAACGCCTACTTCCTGTCCCCAGCCGTAAACGCCTACTTCCGGTCCCCAGCCCCCCTTTTCAAATCAAGGGGCATGTATTCCCACTTACTTTTTTGCCCCGATTCCAATGGTGGTGGTCCTGTCTCTCTACGACCTCAGGAAGTGGGTGTAAACGCCTACTTCCTGTCCCCAGCCGTAAACGCCTACTTCCGGTCCCCAGCCCCCCTTTTCAAATCAAGGGGCATGTATTCCCACTTACTTTTTTGCCCCGATTCCAATGGTGGTGGTCCTGTCTCTCTACGACCTCAAGAAGTGGGTGTAAACGCCTACTTCCGGTCCCCAGCCTTAAACGCCTACTTCCGGTCCCCAGACCCCCTTTTCAAATCAAGGGGCATGTATTCCCACTTACTTTTTTGCCCCGATTCCAATGGTGGTGGTCCTGTCTCTCTACGACCTCAGGAAGTGGGTGTAAACGCCTACTTCCTGTCCCCAGCCGTAAACGCCTACTTCCGGTCCCCAGCCCCCCTTTTCAAATCAAGGGGCATGTATTCCCACTTACTTTTTTGCCCCGATTCCAATGGTGGTGGTCCTGTCTCTCTACGACCTCAAGAAGTGGGTGTAAACGCCTACTTCCGGTCCCCAGCCTTAAACGCCTACTTCCGGTCCCCAGACCCCCTTTTCAAATCAAGGGGCATGTATTCCCACTTACTTTTTTGCCCCGATTCCAATGGTGGTGGTCCTGTCTCTCTACGACCTCAGGAAGTGGGTGTAAACGCCTACTTCCTGTCCCCAGCCGTAAACGCCTACTTCCGGTCCCCAGCCCCCCTTTTCAAATCAAGGGGCATGTATTCCCACTTACTTCTTTGCCCCGATTCCAATGGTCGTGGTCCTGTCTCTCTACGACCTCAGGAAGTGGGTGTAAACACCAACTTCCTGTCCCCAGCCGTAAACATCTACTTCCGGTCCCCAGCCCCTCTTTTCAAATCAAGGGGCATGTATTCCCACTTACTTTTTTGCCCCGATTCCAATGGTGGTGGTCCTATCTCTCTACGACCTCAGGAAGTGGGTGTAAACGCCTACTTCCGGCCCCCAGCCTTAAACGCCTACTTCCGGTCCCCAGACCCCCTTTTCAAATCAAGGGGCATGTATTCCCACTTACTTTTTTGCCCCGATTCCAATGGTGGTGGTCCTGTCTCTCTACGACCTCAGGAAGTGGGTGTAAACGCCTACTTCCTGTCCCCAGCCGTAAACGCCTACTTCCGGTCCCCAGCCCCCCTTTTCAAATCAAGTGGCATGTATTCCCACTTACTTTTTTGCCCCGATTCCAATGGTGGTGGTCCTGTCTCTCTACGACCTCAGGAAGTGGGTGTAAACGCCTACTTCCTGTCCCCAGCCGTAAACGCCTACTTCCGGTCCCCAGCCCCCCTTTTCAAATCAAGGGGCATGTATTCCCACTTACTTTTTTGCCCCGATTCCAATGGTGGTGGTCCTGTCTCTCTACGACCTCAAGAAGTGGGTGTAAACGCCTACTTCCGGTCCCCAGCCTTAAACGCCTACTTCCGGTCCCCAGACCCCCTTTTCAAATCAAGGGGCATGTATTCCCACTTACTTTTTTGCCCCGATTCCAATGGTGGTGGTCCTGTCTCTCTACGACCTCAGGAAGTGGGTGTAAACACCTACTTCCTGTCCCCAGCCGTAAACGCCTACTTCCGGTCCCCAGCCCCCCTTTTCAAATCAAGGGGCATGTATTCCCACTTACTTTTTTGCCCCGATTCCAATGGTGGTGGTCCTGTCTCTCTACGACCTCAAGAAGTGGGTGTAAACGCCTACTTCCGGTCCCCAGCCTTAAACGCCTACTTCCGGTCCCCAGACCCCCTTTTCAAATCAAGGGGCATGTATTCCCACTTACTTTTTTGCCCCGATTCCAATGGTGGTGGTCCTGTCTCTCTACGACCTCAGGAAGTGGGTGTAAACGCCTACTTCCTGTCCCCAGCCGTAAACGCCTACTTCCGGTCCCCAGCCCCCCTTTTCAAATCAAGGGGCATGTATTCCCACTTACTTCTTTGCCCCGATTCCAATGGTCGTGGTCCTGTCTCTCTACGACCTCAGGAAGTGGGTGTAAACACCAACTTCCTGTCCCCAGCCGTAAACATCTACTTCCGGTCCCCAGCCCCTCTTTTCAAATCAAGGGGCATGTATTCCCACTTACTTTTTTGCCCCGATTCCAATGGTGGTGGTCCTATCTCTCTACGACCTCAGGAAGTGGGTGTAAACGCCTACTTCCGGCCCCCAGCCTTAAACGCCTACTTCCGGTCCCCAGACCCCCTTTTCAAATCAAGGGGCATGTATTCCCACTTACTTTTTTGCCCCGATTCCAATGGTGGTGGTCCTGTCTCTCTACGACCTCAGGAAGTGGGTGTAAACGCCTACTTCCTGTCCCCAGCCGTAAACGCCTACTTCCGGTCCCCAGCCCCCCTTTTCAAATCAAGTGGCATGTATTCCCACTTACTTTTTTGCCCCGATTCCAATGGTGGTGGTCCTGTCTCTCTACGACCTCAGGAAGTGGGTGTAAACGCCTACTTCCTGTCCCCAGCCGTAAACGCCTACTTCCGGTCCCCAGCCCCCCTTTTCAAATCAAGGGGCATGTCTTCCCACTTACTTTTTTGCCCCGATTCCAATGGTGGTGGTCCTGTCTCTCTACGACCTCAAGAAGTGGGTGTAAACGCCTACTTCCGGTCCCCAGCCTTAAACGCCTACTTCCGGTCCCCAGACCCCCTTTTCAAATCAAGGGGCATGTATTCCCACTTACTTTTTTGCCCCGATTCCAATGGTGGTGGTCCTGTCTCTCTACGACCTCAGGAAGTGGGTGTAAACGCCTACTTCCTGTCCCCAGCCGTAAACGCCTACTTCCGGTCCCCAGCCCCCCTTTTCAAATCAAGGGGCATGTATTCCCACTTACTTCTTTGCCCCGATTCCAATGGTCGTGGTCCTGTCTCTCTACGACCTCAGGAAGTGGGTGTAAACACCAACTTCCTGTCCCCAGCCGTAAACATCTACTTCCGGTCCCCAGCCCCTCTTTTCAAATCAAGGGGCATGTATTCCCACTTACTTTTTTGCCCCGATTCCAATGGTGGTGGTCCTGTCTCTCTACGACCTCAAGAAGTGGGTGTAAACGCCTACTTCCGGCCCCCAGCCTTAAACGCTTACTTCCGGTCCCCAGACCCCCTTTTCAAATCAAGGGGCATGTATTCCCACTTACTTTTTTGCCCCGATTCCAATGGTGGTGGTCCTGTCTCTCTACGACCTCAGGAAGTGGGTGTAAACACCAACTTCCGGTCCCCAGCCTTAAACGCCTACTTCCGGTCCCCAGACCCCCTTTTCAAATCAAGGGGCATGTATTCCCACTTACTTTTTTGCCCCGATTCCAATGGTGGTGGTCCTGTCTCTCTACGACCTCAGGAAGTGGGTGTAAACGCCTACTTCCTGTCCCCAGCCGTAAACGCCTACTTCCGGTCCCCAGCCCCCCTTTTCAAATCAAGGGGCATGTATTCCCACTTACTTCTTTGCCCCGATTCCAATGGTCGTGGTCCTGTCTCTCTACGACCTCAGGAAGTGGGTGTAAACACCAACTTCCTGTCCCCAGCCGTAAACATCTACTTCCGGTCCCCAGCCCCCCTTTTCAAATCAAGTGGCATGTATTCCCACTTACTTTTTTGCCCCGATTCCAATGGTGGTGGTCCTGTCTCTCTACGACCTCAGGAAGTGGGTGTAAACGCCTACTTCCTGTCCCCAGCCGTAAACGCCTACTTCCGGTCCCCAGCACCCCTTTTCAAATCAAGGGGCATGTATTCCCACTTACTTTTTTGCCCCGATTCCAATGGTGGTGGTCCTGTCTCTCTACGACCTCAGGAAGTGGGTGTAAACGCCTACTTCCTGTCCCCAGCCGTAAACGCCTACTTCCGGTCCCCAGCCCCCCTTTTCAAATCAAGGGGCATGTATTCCCACTTACTTTTTTGCCCCGATTCCAATGGTGGTGGTCCTGTCTCTCTACGACCTCAAGAAGTGGGTGTAAACGCCTACTTCCGGTCCCCAGCCTTAAACGCCTACTTCCGGTCCCCAGCCTTAAACGCCTACTTCCGGTCCCCAGACCCCCTTTTCAAATCAAGGGGCATGTATTCCCACTTACTTTTTTGCCCCGATTCCAATGGTGGTGGTCCTGTCTCTCTACGACCTCAGGAAGTGGGTGTAAACGCCTACTTCCTGTCCCCAGCCGTAAACGCCTACTTCCGGTCCCCAGCCCCCCTTTTCAAATCAAGGGGCATGTATTCCCACTTACTTCTTTGCCCCGATTCCAATGGTCGTGGTCCTGTCTCTCTACGACCTCAGGAAGTGGGTGTAAACACCAACTTCCTGTCCCCAGCCGTAAACATCTACTTCCGGTCCCCAGCCCCTCTTTTCAAATCAAGGGGCATGTATTCCCACTTACTTTTTTGCCCCGATTCCAATGGTGGTGGTCCTATCTCTCTACGACCTCAGGAAGTGGGTGTAAACGCCTACTTCCGGCCCCCAGCCTTAAACGCCTACTTCCGGTCCCCAGACCCCCTTTTCAAATCAAGGGGCATGTATTCCCACTTACTTTTTTGCCCCGATTCCAATGGTGGTGGTCCTGTCTCTCTACGACCTCAGGAAGTGGGTGTAAACGCCTACTTCCTGTCCCCAGCCGTAAACGCCTACTTCCGGTCCCCAGCCCCCCTTTTCAAATCAAGTGGCATGTATTCCCACTTACTTTTTTTCCCCGATTCCAATGGTGGTGGTCCTGTCTCTCTACGACCTCAGGAAGTGGGTGTAAACGCCTACTTCCTGTCCCCAGCCGTAAACGCCTACTTCCGGTCCCCAGCACCCCTTTTCAAATCAAGGGGCATGTATTCCCACTTACTTTTTTGCCCCGATTCCAATGGTGGTGGTCCTGTCTCTCTACGACCTCAGGAAGTGGGTGTAAACGCCTACTTCCTGTCCCCAGCCGTAAACGCCTACTTCCGGTCCCCAGCCCCCCTTTTCAAATCAAGGGGCATGTATTCCCACTTACTTTTTTGCCCCGATTCCAATGGTGGTGGTCCTGTCTCTCTACGACCTCAAGAAGTGGGTGTAAACGCCTACTTCCGGTCCCCAGCCTTAAACGCCTACTTCCGGTCCCCAGACCCCCTTTTCAAATCAAGGGGCATGTATTCCCACTTACTTTTTTGCCCCGATTCCAATGGTGGTGGTCCTGTCTCTCTACGACCTCAGGAAGTGGGTGTAAACGCCTACTTCCTGTCCCCAGCCGTAAACGCCTACTTCCGGTCCCCAGCCCCCCTTTTCAAATCAAGGGGCATGTATTCCCACTTACTTCTTTGCCCCGATTCCAATGGTCGTGGTCCTGTCTCTCTACGACCTCAGGAAGTGGGTGTAAACACCAACTTCCTGTCCCCAGCCGTAAACATCTACTTCCGGTCCCCAGCCCCCCTTTTCAAATCAAGTGGCATGTATTCCCACTTACTTTTTTGCCCCGATTCCAATGGTGGTGGTCCTGTCTCTCTACGACCTCAGGAAGTGGGTGTAAACGCCTACTTCCTGTCCCCAGCCGTAAACGCCTACTTCCGGTCCCCAGCACCCCTTTTCAAATCAAGGGGCATGTATTCCCACTTACTTTTTTGCCCCGATTCCAATGGTGGTGGTCCTGTCTCTCTACGACCTCAGGAAGTGGGTGTAAACGCCTACTTCCTGTCCCCAGCCGTAAACGCCTACTTCCGGTCCCCAGCCCCCCTTTTCAAATCAAGGGGCATGTATTCCCACTTACTTTTTTGCCCCGATTCCAATGGTGGTGGTCCTGTCTCTCTACGACCTCAAGAAGTGGGTGTAAACGCCTACTTCCGGTCCCCAGCCTTAAACGCCTACTTCCGGTCCCCAGCCTTAAACGCCTACTTCCGGTCCCCAGACCCCCTTTTCAAATCAAGGGGCATGTATTCCCACTTACTTTTTTGCCCCGATTCCAATGGTGGTGGTCCTGTCTCTCTACGACCTCAGGAAGTGGGTGTAAACGCCTACTTCCTGTCCCCAGCCGTAAACGCCTACTTCCGGTCCCCAGCCCCCCTTTTCAAATCAAGGGGCATGTATTCCCACTTACTTCTTTGCCCCGATTCCAATGGTCGTGGTCCTGTCTCTCTACGACCTCAGGAAGTGGGTGTAAACACCAACTTCCTGTCCCCAGCCGTAAACATCTACTTCCGGTCCCCAGCCCCTCTTTTCAAATCAAGGGGCATGTATTCCCACTTACTTTTTTGCCCCGATTCCAATGGTGGTGGTCCTATCTCTCTACGACCTCAGGAAGTGGGTGTAAACGCCTACTTCCGGCCCCCAGCCTTAAACGCCTACTTCCGGTCCCCAGACCCCCTTTTCAAATCAAGGGGCATGTATTCCCACTTACTTTTTTGCCCCGATTCCAATGGTGGTGGTCCTGTCTCTCTACGACCTCAGGAAGTGGGTGTAAACGCCTACTTCCTGTCCCCAGCCGTAAACGCCTACTTCCGGTCCCCAGCCCCCCTTTTCAAATCAAGTGGCATGTATTCCCACTTACTTTTTTTCCCCGATTCCAATGGTGGTGGTCCTGTCTCTCTACGACCTCAGGAAGTGGGTGTAAACGCCTACTTCCTGTCCCCAGCCGTAAACGCCTACTTCCGGTCCCCAGCACCCCTTTTCAAATCAAGGGGCATGTATTCCCACTTACTTTTTTGCCCCGATTCCAATGGTGGTGGTCCTGTCTCTCTACGACCTCAGGAAGTGGGTGTAAACGCCTACTTCCTGTCCCCAGCCGTAAACGCCTACTTCCGGTCCCCAGCCCCCCTTTTCAAATCAAGGGGCATGTATTCCCACTTACTTTTTTGCCCCGATTCCAATGGTGGTGGTCCTGTCTCTCTACGACCTCAAGAAGTGGGTGTAAACGCCTACTTCCGGTCCCCAGCCTTAAACGCCTACTTCCGGTCCCCAGACCCCCTTTTCAAATCAAGGGGCATGTATTCCCACTTACTTTTTTGCCCCGATTCCAATGGTGGTGGTCCTGTCTCTCTACGACCTCAGGAAGTGGGTGTAAACGCCTACTTCCTGTCCCCAGCCGTAAACGCCTACTTCCGGTCCCCAGCCCCCCTTTTCAAATCAAGGGGCATGTATTCCCACTTACTTTTTTGCCCCGATTCCAATGGTGGTGGTCCTGTCTCTCTACGACCTCAAGAAGTGGGTGTAAACGCCTACTTCCGGCCCCCAGCCTTAAACGCTTACTTCCGGTCCCCAGACCCCCTTTTCAAATCAAGGGGCATGTATTCCCACTTACTTTTTTGCCCCGATTCCAATGGTGGTGGTCCTGTCTCTCTACGACCTCAGGAAGTGGGTGTAAACACCAACTTCCGGTCCCCAGCCTTAAACGCCGACTTCCGGTCCCCAGACCCCCTTTTCAAATCAAGGGGCATGTATTCCCACTTACTTTTTTGCCCCGATTCCAATGGTGGTGGTCCTGTCTCTCTACGACCTCAGGAAGTGGGTGTAAACGCCTACTTCCTGTCCCCAGCCGTAAACGCCTACTTCCGGTCCCCAGCCCCCCTTTTCAAATCAAGGGGCATGTATTCCCACTTACTTCTTTGCCCCGATTCCAATGGTCGTGGTCCTGTCTCTCTACGACCTCAGGAAGTGGGTGTAAACACCAACTTCCTGTCCCCAGCCGTAAACATCTACTTCCGGTCCCCAGCCCCCCTTTTCAAATCAAGTGGCATGTATTCCCACTTACTTTTTTGCCCCGATTCCAATGGTGGTGGTCCTGTCTCTCTACGACCTCAGGAAGTGGGTGTAAACGCCTACTTCCTGTCCCCAGCCGTAAACGCCTACTTCCGGTCCCCAGCACCCCTTTTCAAATCAAGGGGCATGTATTCCCACTTACTTTTTTGCCCCGATTCCAATGGTGGTGGTCCTGTCTCTCTACGACCTCAGGAAGTGGGTGTAAACGCCTACTTCCTGTCCCCAGCCGTAAACGCCTACTTCCGGTCCCCAGCCCCCCTTTTCAAATCAAGGGGCATGTATTCCCACTTACTTTTTTGCCCCGATTCCAATGGTGGTGGTCCTGTCTCTCTACGACCTCAAGAAGTGGGTGTAAACGCCTACTTCCGGTCCCCAGCCTTAAACGCCTACTTCCGGTCCCCAGCCTTAAACGCCTACTTCCGGTCCCCAGACCCCCTTTTCAAATCAAGGGGCATGTATTCCCACTTACTTTTTTGCCCCGATTCCAATGGTGGTGGTCCTGTCTCTCTACGACCTCAGGAAGTGGGTGTAAACGCCTACTTCCTGTCCCCAGCCGTAAACGCCTACTTCCGGTCCCCAGCCCCCCTTTTCAAATCAAGGGGCATGTATTCCCACTTACTTCTTTGCCCCGATTCCAATGGTCGTGGTCCTGTCTCTCTACGACCTCAGGAAGTGGGTGTAAACACCAACTTCCTGTCCCCAGCCGTAAACATCTACTTCCGGTCCCCAGCCCCTCTTTTCAAATCAAGGGGCATGTATTCCCACTTACTTTTTTGCCCCGATTCCAATGGTGGTGGTCCTATCTCTCTACGACCTCAGGAAGTGGGTGTAAACGCCTACTTCCGGCCCCCAGCCTTAAACGCCTACTTCCGGTCCCCAGACCCCCTTTTCAAATCAAGGGGCATGTATTCCCACTTACTTTTTTGCCCCGATTCCAATGGTGGTGGTCCTGTCTCTCTACGACCTCAGGAAGTGGGTGTAAACGCCTACTTCCTGTCCCCAGCCGTAAACGCCTACTTCCGGTCCCCAGCCCCCCTTTTCAAATCAAGTGGCATGTATTCCCACTTACTTTTTTGCCCCGATTCCAATGGTGGTGGTCCTGTCTCTCTACGACCTCAGGAAGTGGGTGTAAACGCCTACTTCCTGTCCCCAGCCGTAAACGCCTACTTCCGGTCCCCAGCACCCCTTTTCAAATCAAGGGGCATGTATTCCCACTTACTTTTTTGCCCCGATTCCAATGGTGGTGGTCCTGTCTCTCTACGACCTCAGGAAGTGGGTGTAAACGCCTACTTCCTGTCCCCAGCCGTAAACGCCTACTTCCGGTCCCCAGCCCCCCTTTTTAAATCAAGGGGCATGTATTCCCACTTACTTTTTTGCCCCGATTCCAATGGTGGTGGTCCTGTCTCTCTACGACCTCAAGAAGTGGGTGTAAACGCCTACTTCCGGTCCCCAGCCTTAAACGCCTACTTCCGGTCCCCAGACCCCCTTTTCAAATCAAGGGGCATGTATTCCCACTTACTTTTTTGCCCCGATTCCAATGGTGGTGGTCCTGTCTCTCTACGACCTCAGGAAGTGGGTGTAAACGCCTACTTCCTGTCCCCAGCCGTAAACGCCTACTTCCGGTCCCCAGCACCCCTTTTCAAATCAAGGGGCATGTATTCCCACTTACTTTTTTGCCCCGATTCCAATGGTGGTGGTCCTGTCTCTCTACGACCTCAGGAAGTGGGTGTAAACGCCTACTTCCTGTCCCCAGCCGTAAACGCCTACTTCCGGTCCCCAGCCCCCCTTTTCAAATCAAGGGGCATGTATTCCCACTTACTTTTTTGCCCCGATTCCAATGGTGGTGGTCCTGTCTCTCTACGACCTCAAGAAGTGGGTGTAAACGCCTACTTCCGGTCCCCAGCCTTAAACGCCTACTTCCGGTCCCCAGCCTTAAACGCCTACTTCCGGTCCCCAGACCCCCTTTTCAAATCAAGGGGCATGTATTCCCACTTACTTTTTTGCCCCGATTCCAATGGTGGTGGTCCTGTCTCTCTACGACCTCAGGAAGTGGGTGTAAACACCAACTTCCTGTCCCCAGCCGTAAACATCTACTTCCGGTCCCCAGCCCCTCTTTTCAAATCAAGGGGCATGTATTCCCACTTACTTTTTTGCCCCGATTCCAATGGTGGTGGTCCTATCTCTCTACGACCTCAGGAAGTGGGTGTAAACGCCTACTTCCGGCCCCCAGCCGTAAACGCCTACTTCCGGTCCCCAGCCCCCCTTTTCAAATCAAGGGGCATGTATTCCCACTTACTTTTTTGCCCCGATTCCAATGGTGGTGGTCCTGTCTCTCTACGACCTCAAGAAGTGGGTGTAAACGCCTACTTCCGGTCCCCAGCCTTAAACGCCTACTTCCGGTCCCCAGCCTTAAACGCCTACTTCCGGTCCCCAGACCCCCTTTTCAAATCAAGGGGCATGTATTCCCACTTACTTTTTTGCCCCGATTCCAATGGTGGTGGTCCTGTCTCTCTACGACCTCAGGAAGTGGGTGTAAACACCAACTTCCTGTCCCCAGCCGTAAACATCTACTTCCGGTCCCCAGCCCCTCTTTTCAAATCAAGGGGCATGTATTCCCACTTACTTTTTTGCCCCGATTCCAATGGTGGTGGTCCTATCTCTCTACGACCTCAGGAAGTGGGTGTAAACGCCTACTTCCGGCCCCCAGCCTTAAACGCCTACTTCCGGTCCCCAGACCCCCTTTTCAAATCAAGGGGCATGTATTCCCACTTACTTTTTTGCCCCGATTCCAATGGTGGTGGTCCTGTCTCTCTACGACCTCAGGAAGTGGGTGTAAACGCCTACTTCCTGTCCCCAGCCGTAAACGCCTACTTCCGGTCCCCAGCCCCCCTTTTCAAATCAAGTGGCATGTATTCCCACTTACTTTTTTGCCCCGATTCCAATGGTGGTGGTCCTGTCTCTCTACGACCTCAGGAAGTGGGTGTAAACGCCTACTTCCTGTCCCCAGCCGTAAACGCCTACTTCCGGTCCCCAGCACCCCTTTTCAAATCAAGGGGCATGTATTCCCACTTACTTTTTTGCCCCGATTCCAATGGTGGTGGTCCTGTCTCTCTACGACCTCAGGAAGTGGGTGTAAACGCCTACTTCCTGTCCCCAGCCGTAAACGCCTACTTCCGGTCCCCAGCCCCCCTTTTTAAATCAAGGGGCATGTATTCCCACTTACTTTTTTGCCCCGATTCCAATGGTGGTGGTCCTGTCTCTCTACGACCTCAAGAAGTGGGTGTAAACGCCTACTTCCGGTCCCCAGCCTTAAACGCCTACTTCCGGTCCCCAGACCCCCTTTTCAAATCAAGGGGCATGTATTCCCACTTACTTTTTTGCCCCGATTCCAATGGTGGTGGTCCTGTCTCTCTACGACCTCAGGAAGTGGGTGTAAACGCCTACTTCCTGTCCCCAGCCGTAAACGCCTACTTCCGGTCCCCAGCACCCCTTTTCAAATCAAGGGGCATGTATTCCCACTTACTTTTTTGCCCCGATTCCAATGGTGGTGGTCCTGTCTCTCTACGACCTCAGGAAGTGGGTGTAAACGCCTACTTCCTGTCCCCAGCCGTAAACGCCTACTTCCGGTCCCCAGCCCCCCTTTTCAAATCAAGGGGCATGTATTCCCACTTACTTTTTTGCCCCGATTCCAATGGTGGTGGTCCTGTCTCTCTACGACCTCAAGAAGTGGGTGTAAACGCCTACTTCCGGTCCCCAGCCTTAAACGCCTACTTCCGGTCCCCAGCCTTAAACGCCTACTTCCGGTCCCCAGACCCCCTTTTCAAATCAAGGGGCATGTATTCCCACTTACTTTTTTGCCCCGATTCCAATGGTGGTGGTCCTGTCTCTCTACGACCTCAGGAAGTGGGTGTAAACGCCTACTTCCTGTCCCCAGCCGTAAACGCCTACTTCCGGTCCCCAGCCCCCCTTTTCAAATCAAGGGGCATGTATTCCCACTTACTTCTTTGCCCCGATTCCAATGGTCGTGGTCCTGTCTCTCTACGACCTCAGGAAGTGGGTGTAAACACCAACTTCCTGTCCCCAGCCGTAAACATCTACTTCCGGTCCCCAGCCCCTCTTTTCAAATCAAGGGGCATGTATTCCCACTTACTTTTTTGCCCCGATTCCAATGGTGGTGGTCCTATCTCTCTACGACCTCAGGAAGTGGGTGTAAACGCCTACTTCCGGCCCCCAGCCTTAAACGCCTACTTCCGGTCCCCAGACCCCCTTTTCAAATCAAGGGGCATGTATTCCCACTTACTTTTTTGCCCCGATTCCAATGGTGGTGGTCCTGTCTCTCTACGACCTCAGGAAGTGGGTGTAAACGCCTACTTCCTGTCCCCAGCCGTAAACGCCTACTTCCGGTCCCCAGCCCCCCTTTTCAAATCAAGTGGCATGTATTCCCACTTACTTTTTTGCCCCGATTCCAATGGTGGTGGTCCTGTCTCTCTACGACCTCAGGAAGTGGGTGTAAACGCCTACTTCCTGTCCCCAGCCGTAAACGCCTACTTCCGGTCCCCAGCACCCCTTTTCAAATCAAGGGGCATGTATTCCCACTTACTTTTTTGCCCCGATTCCAATGGTGGTGGTCCTGTCTCTCTACGACCTCAGGAAGTGGGTGTAAACGCCTACTTCCTGTCCCCAGCCGTAAACGCCTACTTCCGGTCCCCAGCCCCCCTTTTTAAATCAAGGGGCATGTATTCCCACTTACTTTTTTGCCCCGATTCCAATGGTGGTGGTCCTGTCTCTCTACGACCTCAAGAAGTGGGTGTAAACGCCTACTTCCGGTCCCCAGCCTTAAACGCCTACTTCCGGTCCCCAGACCCCCTTTTCAAATCAAGGGGCATGTATTCCCACTTACTTTTTTGCCCCGATTCCAATGGTGGTGGTCCTGTCTCTCTACGACCTCAGGAAGTGGGTGTAAACGCCTACTTCCTGTCCCCAGCCGTAAACGCCTACTTCCGGTCCCCAGCCCCCCTTTTCAAATCAAGGGGCATGTATTCCCACTTACTTTTTTGCCCCGATTCCAATGGTGGTGGTCCTGTCTCTCTACGACCTCAAGAAGTGGGTGTAAACGCCTACTTCCGGTCCCCAGCCTTAAACGCCTACTTCCGGTCCCCAGACCCCCTTTTCAAATCAAGGGGCATGTATTCCCACTTACTTTTTTGCCCCGATTCCAATGGTGGTGGTCCTGTCTCTCTACGACCTCAGGAAGTGGGTGTAAACGCCTACTTCCTGTCCCCAGCCGTAAACGCCTACTTCCGGTCCCCAGCCCCCCTTTTCAAATCAAGGGGCATGTATTCCCACTTACTTCTTTGCCCCGATTCCAATGGTCGTGGTCCTGTCTCTCTACGACCTCAGGAAGTGGGTGTAAACACCAACTTCCTGTCCCCAGCCGTAAACATCTACTTCCGGTCCCCAGCCCCTCTTTTCAAATCAAGGGGCATGTATTCCCACTTACTTTTTTGCCCCGATTCCAATGGTGGTGGTCCTATCTCTCTACGACCTCAGGAAGTGGGTGTAAACGCCTACTTCCGGCCCCCAGCCTTAAACGCCTACTTCCGGTCCCCAGACCCCCTTTTCAAATCAAGGGGCATGTATTCCCACTTACTTTTTTGCCCCGATTCCAATGGTGGTGGTCCTGTCTCTCTACGACCTCAGGAAGTGGGTGTAAACGCCTACTTCCTGTCCCCAGCCGTAAACGCCTACTTCCGGTCCCCAGCCCCCCTTTTCAAATCAAGTGGCATGTATTCCCACTTACTTTTTTGCCCCGATTCCAATGGTGGTGGTCCTGTCTCTCTACGACCTCAGGAAGTGGGTGTAAACGCCTACTTCCTGTCCCCAGCCGTAAACGCCTACTTCCGGTCCCCAGCACCCCTTTTCAAATCAAGGGGCATGTATTCCCACTTACTTTTTTGCCCCGATTCCAATGGTGGTGGTCCTGTCTCTCTACGACCTCAGGAAGTGGGTGTAAACGCCTACTTCCTGTCCCCAGCCGTAAACGCCTACTTCCGGTCCCCAGCCCCCCTTTTCAAATCAAGGGGCATGTATTCCCACTTACTTTTTTGCCCCGATTCCAATGGTGGTGGTCCTGTCTCTCTACGACCTCAGGAAGTGGGTGTAAACGCCTACTTCCTGTCCCCAGCCGTAAACGCCTACTTCCGGTCCCCAGCCCCCCTTTTCAAATCAAGGGGCATGTATTCCCACTTACTTCTTTGCCCCGATTCCAATGGTCGTGGTCCTGTCTCTCTACGACCTCAGGAAGTGGGTGTAAACACCAACTTCCTGTCCCCAGCCGTAAACATCTACTTCCGGTCCCCAGCCCCTCTTTTCAAATCAAGGGGCATGTATTCCCACTTACTTTTTTGCCCCGATTCCAATGGTGGTGGTCCTATCTCTCTACGACCTCAGGAAGTGGGTGTAAACGCCTACTTCCGGCCCCCAGCCTTAAACGCCTACTTCCGGTCCCCAGACCCCCTTTTCAAATCAAGGGGCATGTATTCCCACTTACTTTTTTGCCCCGATTCCAATGGTGGTGGTCCTGTCTCTCTACGACCTCAGGAAGTGGGTGTAAACACCAACTTCCGGTCCCCAGCCTTAAACGCCTACTTCCGGTCCCCAGACCCCCTTTTCAAATCAAGGGGCATGTATTCCCACTTACTTTTTTGCCCCGATTCCAATGGTGGTGGTCCTGTCTCTCTACGACCTCAGGAAGTGGGTGTAAACGCCTACTTCCTGTCCCCAGCCGTAAACGCCTACTTCCGGTCCCCAGCCCCCCTTTTCAAATCAAGTGGCATGTATTCCCACTTACTTTTTTGCCCCGATTCCAATGGTGGTGGTCCTGTCTCTCTACGACCTCAGGAAGTGGGTGTAAACGCCTACTTCCTGTCCCCAGCCGTAAACGCCTACTTCCGGTCCCCAGCACCCCTTTTCAAATCAAGGGGCATGTATTCCCACTTACTTTTTTGCCCCGATTCCAATGGTGGTGGTCCTGTCTCTCTACGACCTCAGGAAGTGGGTGTAAACACCAACTTCCTGTCCCCAGCCGTAAACATCTACTTCCTGTCCCCAGCCGTAAACGCCTACTTCCGGTCCCCAGCACCCCTTTTCAAATCAAGGGGCATGTATTCCCACTTACTTTTTTGCCCCGATTCCAATGGTGGTGGTCCTGTCTCTCTACGACCTCAGGAAGTGGGTGTAAACGCCTACTTCCTGTCCCCAGCCGTAAACGCCTACTTCCGGTCCCCAGCCCCCCTTTTCAAATCAAGGGGCATGTATTCCCACTTACTTTTTTGCCCCGATTCCAATGGTGGTGGTCCTGTCTCTCTACGACCTCAAGAAGTGGGTGTAAACGCCTACTTCCGGTCCCCAGCCTTAAACGCCTACTTCCGGTCCCCAGACCCCCTTTTCAAATCAAGGGGCATGTATTCCCACTTACTTTTTTGCCCCGATTCCAATGGTGGTGGTCCTGTCTCTCTACGACCTCAGGAAGTGGGTGTAAACGCCTACTTCCTGTCCCCAGCCGTAAACGCCTACTTCCGGTCCCCAGCCCCCCTTTTCAAATCAAGGGGCATGTATTCCCACTTACTTCTTTGCCCCGATTCCAATGGTCGTGGTCCTGTCTCTCTACGACCTCAGGAAGTGGGTGTAAACACCAACTTCCTGTCCCCAGCCGTAAACATCTACTTCCGGTCCCCAGCCCCTCTTTTCAAATCAAGGGGCATGTATTCCCACTTACTTTTTTGCCCCGATTCCAATGGTGGTGGTCCTATCTCTCTACGACCTCAGGAAGTGGGTGTAAACGCCTACTTCCGGTCCCCAGCCTTAAACGCCTACTTCCGGTCCCCAGACCCCCTTTTCAAATCAAGGGGCATGTATTCCCACTTACTTTTTTGCCCCGATTCCAATGGTGGTGGTCCTGTCTCTCTACGACCTCAGGAAGTGGGTGTAAACGCCTACTTCCTGTCCCCAGCCGTAAACGCCTACTTCCGGTCCCCAGCCCCCCTTTTCAAATCAAGGGGCATGTATTCCCACTTACTTTTTTGCCCCGATTCCAATAGTGGTGGTCCTGTCTCTCTACGACCTCAGGAAGTGGGTGTAAACACCAACTTCCTGTCCCCAGCCGTAAACATCTACTTCCGGTCCCCAGCCCCCCTTTTCAAATCAAGGGGCATGTATTCCCACTTACTTTTTTGCCCCGATTCCAATGGTGGTGGTCCTGTCTCTCTACGACCTCAGGAAGTGGGTGTAAACGCCTACTTCCTGTCCCCAGCCGTAAACGCCTACTTCCGGTCCCCAGCACCCCTTTTCAAATCAAGGGGCATGTATTCCCACTTACTTTTTTGCCCCGATTCCAATGGTGGTGGTCCTGTCTCTCTACGACCTCAGGAAGTGGGTGTAAACGCCTACTTCCTGTCCCCAGCCGTAAACGCCTACTTCCGGTCCCCAGCCCCCCTTTTCAAATCAAGTGGCATGTATTCCCACTTACTTTTTTGCCCCGATTCCAATGGTGGTGGTCCTGTCTCTCTACGACCTCAGGAAGTGGGTGTAAACGCCTACTTCCTGTCCCCAGCCGTAAACGCCTACTTCCGGTCCCCAGCACCCCTTTTCAAATCAAGGGGCATGTATTCCCACTTACTTTTTTGCCCCGATTCCAATGGTGGTGGTCCTGTCTCTCTACGACCTCAGGAAGTGGGTGTAAACACCAACTTCCTGTCCCCAGCCGTAAACATCTACTTCCTGTCCCCAGCCGTAAACGCCTACTTCCGGTCCCCAGCACCCCTTTTCAAATCAAGGGGCATGTATTCCCACTTACTTTTTTGCCCCGATTCCAATGGTGGTGGTCCTGTCTCTCTACGACCTCAGGAAGTGGGTGTAAACGCCTACTTCCTGTCCCCAGCCGTAAACGCCTACTTCCGGTCCCCAGCCCCCCTTTTCAAATCAAGGGGCATGTATTCCCACTTACTTTTTTGCCCCGATTCCAATGGTGGTGGTCCTGTCTCTCTACGACCTCAAGAAGTGGGTGTAAACGCCTACTTCCGGTCCCCAGCCTTAAACGCCTACTTCCGGTCCCCAGACCCCCTTTTCAAATCAAGGGGCATGTATTCCCACTTACTTTTTTGCCCCGATTCCAATGGTGGTGGTCCTGTCTCTCTACGACCTCAGGAAGTGGGTGTAAACGCCTACTTCCTGTCCCCAGCCGTAAACGCCTACTTCCGGTCCCCAGCCCCCCTTTTCAAATCAAGGGGCATGTATTCCCACTTACTTCTTTGCCCCGATTCCAATGGTCGTGGTCCTGTCTCTCTACGACCTCAGGAAGTGGGTGTAAACACCAACTTCCTGTCCCCAGCCGTAAACATCTACTTCCGGTCCCCAGCCCCTCTTTTCAAATCAAGGGGCATGTATTCCCACTTACTTTTTTGCCCCGATTCCAATGGTGGTGGTCCTATCTCTCTACGACCTCAGGAAGTGGGTGTAAACGCCTACTTCCGGTCCCCAGCCTTAAACGCCTACTTCCGGTCCCCAGACCCCCTTTTCAAATCAAGGGGCATGTATTCCCACTTACTTTTTTGCCCCGATTCCAATGGTGGTGGTCCTGTCTCTCTACGACCTCAGGAAGTGGGTGTAAACGCCTACTTCCTGTCCCCAGCCGTAAACGCCTACTTCCGGTCCCCAGCCCCCCTTTTCAAATCAAGGGGCATGTATTCCCACTTACTTTTTTGCCCCGATTCCAATGGTGGTGGTCCTGTCTCTCTACGACCTCAGGAAGTGGGTGTAAACACCAACTTCCTGTCCCCAGCCGTAAACATCTACTTCCGGTCCCCAGCCCCCCTTTTCAAATCAAGGGGCATGTATTCCCACTTACTTTTTTGCCCCGATTCCAATGGTGGTGGTCCTGTCTCTCTACGACCTCAGGAAGTGGGTGTAAACGCCTACTTCCTGTCCCCAGCCGTAAACGCCTACTTCCGGTCCCCAGCACCACTTTTCAAATCAAGGGGCATGTATTCCCACTTACTTTTTTGCCCCGATTCCAATGGTGGTGGTCCTGTCTCTCTACGACCTCAGGAAGTGGGTGTAAACGCCTACTTCCTGTCCCCAGCCGTAAACGCCTACTTCCGGTCCCCAGCCCCCCTTTTCAAATCAAGGGGCATGTATTCCCACTTACTTCTTTGCCCCGATTCCAATGGTCGTGGTCCTGTCTCTCTACGACCTCAGGAAGTGGGTGTAAACACCAACTTCCTGTCCCCAGCCGTAAACATCTACTTCCGGTCCCCAGCCCCTCTTTTCAAATCAAGGGGCATGTATTCCCACTTACTTTTTTGCCCCGATTCCAATGGTGGTGGTCCTATCTCTCTACGACCTCAGGAAGTGGGTGTAAACGCCTACTTCCGGTCCCCAGCCTTAAACGCCTACTTCCGGTCCCCAGACCCCCTTTTCAAATCAAGGGGCATGTATTCCCACTTACTTTTTTGCCCCGATTCCAATGGTGGTGGTCCTGTCTCTCTACGACCTCAGGAAGTGGGTGTAAACGCCTACTTCCTGTCCCCAGCCGTAAACGCCTACTTCCGGTCCCCAGCCCCCCTTTTCAAATCAAGGGGCATGTATTCCCACTTACTTTTTTGCCCCGATTCCAATGGTGGTGGTCCTGTCTCTCTACGACCTCAGGAAGTGGGTGTAAACGCCTACTTCCTGTCCCCAGCCGTAAACGCCTACTTCCGGTCCCCAGCCCCCCTTTTCAAATCAAGGGGCATGTATTCCCACTTACTTTTTTGCCCCGATTCCAATGGTGGTGGTCCTGTCTCTCTACGACCTCAGGAAGTGGGTGTAAACACCAACTTCCTGTCCCCAGCCGTAAACATCTACTTCCGGTCCCCAGCCCCCCTTTTCAAATCAAGGGGCATGTATTCCCACTTACTTTTTTGCCCCGATTCCAATGGTGGTGGTCCTGTCTCTCTACGACCTCAGGAAGTGGGTGTAAACGCCTACTTCCTGTCCCCAGCCGTAAACGCCTACTTCCGGTCCCCAGCACCACTTTTCAAATCAAGGGGCATGTATTCCCACTTACTTTTTTGCCCCGATTCCAATGGTGGTGGTCCTGTCTCTCTACGACCTCAGGAAGTGGGTGTAAACGCCTACTTCCTGTCCCCAGCCGTAAACGCCTACTTCCGGTCCCCAGCCCCCCTTTTCAAATCAAGGGGCATGTATTCCCACTTACTTCTTTGCCCCGATTCCAATGGTCGTGGTCCTGTCTCTCTACGACCTCAGGAAGTGGGTGTAAACACCAACTTCCTGTCCCCAGCCGTAAACATCTACTTCCGGTCCCCAGCCCCTCTTTTCAAATCAAGGGGCATGTATTCCCACTTACTTTTTTGCCCCGATTCCAATGGTGGTGGTCCTATCTCTCTACGACCTCAGGAAGTGGGTGTAAACGCCTACTTCCGGTCCCCAGCCTTAAACGCCTACTTCCGGTCCCCAGACCCCCTTTTCAAATCAAGGGGCATGTATTCCCACTTACTTTTTTGCCCCGATTCCAATGGTGGTGGTCCTGTCTCTCTACGACCTCAGGAAGTGGGTGTAAACACCAACTTCCTGTCCCCAGCCGTAAACATCTACTTCCGGTCCCCAGCCCCCCTTTTCAAATCAAGGGGCATGTATTCCCACTTACTTTTTTGCCCCGATTCCAATGGTGGTGGTCCTGTCTCTCTACGACCTCAGGAAGTGGGTGTAAACGCCTACTTCCTGTCCCCAGCCGTAAACGCCTACTTCCGGTCCCCAGCACCCCTTTTCAAATCAAGGGGCATGTATTCCCACTTACTTTTTTGCCCCGATTCCAATGGTGGTGGTCCTGTCTCTCTACGACCTCAGGAAGTGGGTGTAAACGCCTACTTCCTGTCCCCAGCCGTAAACGCCTACTTCCTGTCCCCAGCCCCCCTTTTCAAATCAAGGGGCATGTATTCCCACTTACTTTTTTGCCCCGATTCCAATGGTGGTGGTCCTGTCTCTCTACGACCTCAAGAAGTGGGTGTAAACGCCTACTTCCTGTCCCCAGCCGTAAACGCCTACTTCCGGTCCCCAGCCCCCCTTTTCAAATCAAGGGGCATGTATTCCCACTTACTTTTTTGCCCCGATTCCAATGGTGGTGGTCCTGTCTCTCTACGACCTCAGGAAGTGGGTGTAAACGCCTACTTCCTGTCCCCAGCCGTAAACGCCTACTTCCGGTCCCCAGCCCCCCTTTTCAAATCAAGGGGCATGTATTCCCACTTACTTTTTTGCCCCGATTCCAATGGTGGTGGTCCTGTCTCTCTACGACCTCAGGAAGTGGGTGTAAACACCAACTTCCTGTCCCCAGCCGTAAACATCTACTTCCGGTCCCCAGCCCCCCTTTTCAAATCAAGGGG
This sequence comes from Protomyctophum parallelum, assembly GCF_964188405.1. Classification (NCBI taxonomy): domain Eukaryota; kingdom Metazoa; phylum Chordata; class Actinopteri; order Myctophiformes; family Myctophidae; genus Protomyctophum; species Protomyctophum parallelum. The sequence continues at coordinate 295,548 of NC_139705.1, forward strand.
CATGTATTCCCACTTACTTTTTTGCCCCGATTCCAATGGTGGTGGTCCTGTCTCTCTACAACCTCAGGAAGTGGGTGTAAACACCAACTTCCTGTCCCCAGCCGTAAACATCTACTTCCGGTCCCCAGCCCCTCTTTTCAAATCAAGGGGCATGTATTCCCACTTACTTTTTTGCCCCGATTCCAATGGTGGTGGTCCTGTCTCTCTACGACCTCAGGAAGTGGGTGTAAACGCCTACTTCCTGTCCCCAGCCGTAAACGCCTACTTCCGGTCCCCAGCCCCCCTTTTCAAATCAAGGGGCATGTATTCCCACTTACTTCTTTGCCCCGATTCCAATGGTCGTGGTCCTGTCTCTCTACGACCTCAGGAAGTGGGTGTAAACACCAACTTCCTGTCCCCAGCCGTAAACATCTACTTCCGGTCCCCAGCCCCTCTTTTCAAATCAAGGGGCATGTATTCCCACTTACTTTTTTGCCCCGATTCCAATGGTGGTGGTCCTATCTCTCTACGACCTCAGGAAGTGGGTGTAAACGCCTACTTCCGGTCCCCAGCCTTAAACGCCTACTTCCGGTCCCCAGACCCCCTTTTCAAATCAAGGGGCATGTATTCCCACTTACTTTTTTGCCCCGATTCCAATGGTGGTGGTCCTGTCTCTCTACGACCTCAGGAAGTGGGTGTAAACGCCTACTTCCTGTCCCCAGCCGTAAACGCCTACTTCCGGTCCCCAGCACCACTTTTCAAATCAAGGGGCATGTATTCCCACTTACTTTTTTGCCCCGATTCCAATGGTGGTGGTCCTGTCTCTCTACGACCTCAGGAAGTGGGTGTAAACGCCTACTTCCTGTCCCCAGCCGTAAACGCCTACTTCCGGTCCCCAGCCCCCCTTTTCAAATCAAGGGGCATGTATTCCCACTTACTTCTTTGCCCCGATTCCAATGGTCGTGGTCCTGTCTCTCTACGACCTCAGGAAGTGGGTGTAAACACCAACTTCCTGTCCCCAGCCGTAAACATCTACTTCCGGTCCCCAGCCCCTCTTTTCAAATCAAGGGGCATGTATTCCCACTTACTTTTTTGCCCCGATTCCAATGGTGGTGGTCCTATCTCTCTACGACCTCAGGAAGTGGGTGTAAACGCCTACTTCCGGTCCCCAGCCTTAAACGCCTACTTCCGGTCCCCAGACCCCCTTTTCAAATCAAGGGGCATGTATTCCCACTTACTTTTTTGCCCCGATTCCAATGGTGGTGGTCCTGTCTCTCTACGACCTCAGGAAGTGGGTGTAAACGCCTACTTCCTGTCCCCAGCCGTAAACGCCTACTTCCGGTCCCCAGCCCCCCTTTTCAAATCAAGGGGCATGTATTCCCACTTACTTTTTTGCCCCGATTCCAATGGTGGTGGTCCTGTCTCTCTACGACCTCAGGAAGTGGGTGTAAACACCAACTTCCTGTCCCCAGCCGTAAACATCTACTTCCGGTCCCCAGCCCCCCTTTTCAAATCAAGGGGCATGTATTCCCACTTACTTTTTTGCCCCGATTCCAATGGTGGTGGTCCTGTCTCTCTACGACCTCAGGAAGTGGGTGTAAACGCCTACTTCCTGTCCCCAGCCGTAAACGCCTACTTCCGGTCCCCAGCACCCCTTTTCAAATCAAGGGGCATGTATTCCCACTTACTTTTTTGCCCCGATTCCAATGGTGGTGGTCCTGTCTCTCTACGACCTCAGGAAGTGGGTGTAAACGCCTACTTCCTGTCCCCAGCCGTAAACGCCTACTTCCTGTCCCCAGCCCCCCTTTTCAAATCAAGGGGCATGTATTCCCACTTACTTTTTTGCCCCGATTCCAATGGTGGTGGTCCTGTCTCTCTACGACCTCAAGAAGTGGGTGTAAACGCCTACTTCCTGTCCCCAGCCGTAAACGCCTACTTCCGGTCCCCAGCCCCCCTTTTCAAATCAAGGGGCATGTATTCCCACTTACTTTTTTGCCCCGATTCCAATGGTGGTGGTCCTGTCTCTCTACGACCTCAGGAAGTGGGTGTAAACGCCTACTTCCTGTCCCCAGCCGTAAACGCCTACTTCCGGTCCCCAGCCCCCCTTTTCAAATCAAGGGGCATGTATTCCCACTTACTTTTTTGCCCCGATTCCAATGGTGGTGGTCCTGTCTCTCTACGACCTCAGGAAGTGGGTGTAAACACCAACTTCCTGTCCCCAGCCGTAAACATCTACTTCCGGTCCCCAGCCCCCCTTTTCAAATCAAGGGGCATGTATTCCCACTTACTTTTTTGCCCCGATTCCAATGGTGGTGGTCCTGTCTCTCTACAACCTCAGGAAGTGGGTGTAAACACCAACTTCCTGTCCCCAGCCGTAAACATCTACTTCCGGTCCCCAGCCCCTCTTTTCAAATCAAGGGGCATGTATTCCCACTTACTTTTTTGCCCCGATTCCAATGGTGGTGGTCCTGTCTCTCTACGACCTCAGGAAGTGGGTGTAAACGCCTACTTCCTGTCCCCAGCCGTAAACGCCTACTTCCGGTCCCCAGCCCCCCTTTTCAAATCAAGGGGCATGTATTCCCACTTACTTCTTTGCCCCGATTCCAATGGTCGTGGTCCTGTCTCTCTACGACCTCAGGAAGTGGGTGTAAACACCAACTTCCTGTCCCCAGCCGTAAACATCTACTTCCGGTCCCCAGCCCCTCTTTTCAAATCAAGGGGCATGTATTCCCACTTACTTTTTTGCCCCGATTCCAATGGTGGTGGTCCTATCTCTCTACGACCTCAGGAAGTGGGTGTAAACGCCTACTTCCGGTCCCCAGCCTTAAACGCCTACTTCCGGTCCCCAGACCCCCTTTTCAAATCAAGGGGCATGTATTCCCACTTACTTTTTTGCCCCGATTCCAATGGTGGTGGTCCTGTCTCTCTACGACCTCAGGAAGTGGGTGTAAACGCCTACTTCCTGTCCCCAGCCGTAAACGCCTACTTCCGGTCCCCAGACCCCCTTTTCAAATCAAGGGGCATGTATTCCCACTTACTTTTTTGCCCCGATTCCAATGGTGGTGGTCCTGTCTCTCTACGACCTCAGGAAGTGGGTGTAAACGCCTACTTCCTGTCCCCAGCCGTAAACGCCTACTTCCGGTCCCCAGCCCCCCTTTTCAAATCAAGGGGCATGTATTCCCACTTACTTTTTTGCCCCGATTCCAATGGTGGTGGTCCTGTCTCTCTACGACCTCAGGAAGTGGGTGTAAACACCAACTTCCTGTCCCCAGCCGTAAACATCTACTTCCGGTCCCCAGCCCCCCTTTTCAAATCAAGGGGCATGTATTCCCACTTACTTTTTTGCCCCGATTCCAATGGTGGTGGTCCTGTCTCTCTACGACCTCAGGAAGTGGGTGTAAACGCCTACTTCCTGTCCCCAGCCGTAAACGCCTACTTCCGGTCCCCAGCACCCCTTTTCAAATCAAGGGGCATGTATTCCCACTTACTTTTTTGCCCCGATTCCAATGGTGGTGGTCCTGTCTCTCTACGACCTCAGGAAGTGGGTGTAAACGCCTACTTCCTGTCCCCAGCCGTAAACGCCTACTTCCTGTCCCCAGCCCCCCTTTTCAAATCAAGGGGCATGTATTCCCACTTACTTTTTTGCCCCGATTCCAATGGTGGTGGTCCTGTCTCTCTACGACCTCAAGAAGTGGGTGTAAACGCCTACTTCCTGTCCCCAGCCGTAAACGCCTACTTCCGGTCCCCAGCCCCCCTTTTCAAATCAAGGGGCATGTATTCCCACTTACTTTTTTGCCCCGATTCCAATGGTGGTGGTCCTGTCTCTCTACGACCTCAGGAAGTGGGTGTAAACGCCTACTTCCTGTCCCCAGCCGTAAACGCCTACTTCCGGTCCCCAGCCCCCCTTTTCAAATCAAGGGGCATGTATTCCCACTTACTTTTTTGCCCCGATTCCAATGGTGGTGGTCCTGTCTCTCTACGACCTCAGGAAGTGGGTGTAAACACCAACTTCCTGTCCCCAGCCGTAAACATCTACTTCCGGTCCCCAGCCCCCCTTTTCAAATCAAGGGGCATGTATTCCCACTTACTTTTTTGCCCCGATTCCAATGGTGGTGGTCCTGTCTCTCTACAACCTCAGGAAGTGGGTGTAAACACCAACTTCCTGTCCCCAGCCGTAAACATCTACTTCCGGTCCCCAGCCCCTCTTTTCAAATCAAGGGGCATGTATTCCCACTTACTTTTTTGCCCCGATTCCAATGGTGGTGGTCCTATCTCTCTACGACCTCAGGAAGTGGGTGTAAACGCCTACTTCCGGCCCCCAGCCTTAAACGCCTACTTCCGGTCCCCAGACCCCCTTTTCAAATCAAGGGGCATGTATTCCCACTTACTTTTTTGCCCCGATTCCAATGGTGGTGGTCCTGTCTCTCTACGACCTCAGGAAGTGGGTGTAAACACCAACTTCCGGTCCCCAGCCTTAAACGCCTACTTCCGGTCCCCAGACCCCCTTTTCAAATCAAGGGGCATGTATTCCCACTTACTCTTTTGCCCCGATTCCAATGGTGGTGGTCCTGTCTCTCTACGACCTCAGGAAGTGGGTGTAAACGCCTACTTCCTGTCCCCAGCCGTAAACGCCTACTTCCGGTCCCCAGCCCCCCTTTTCAAATCAAGTGGCATGTATTCCCACTTACTTTTTTGCCCCGATTCCAATGGTGGTGGTCCTGTCTCTCTACGACCTCAGGAAGTGGGTGTAAACGCCTACTTCCTGTCCCCAGCCGTAAACGCCTACTTCCGGTCCCCAGCACCCCTTTTCAAATCAAGGGGCATGTATTCCCACTTACTTTTTTGCCCCGATTCCAATGGTGGTGGTCCTGTCTCTCTACGACCTCAGGAAGTGGGTGTAAACGCCTACTTCCTGTCCCCAGCCGTAAACGCCTACTTCCGGTCCCCAGCCCCCCTTTTCAAATCAAGGGGCATGTATTCCCACTTACTTTTTTGCCCCGATTCCAATGGTGGTGGTCCTGTCTCTCTACGACCTCAAGAAGTGGGTGTAAACGCCTACTTCCGGTCCCCAGCCTTAAACGCCTACTTCCGGTCCCCAGACCCCCTTTTCAAATCAAGGGGCATGTATTCCCACTTACTTTTTTGCCCCGATTCCAATGGTTGTGGTCCTGTCTCTCTACGACCTCAGGAAGTGGGTGTAAACGCCTACTTCCTGTCCCCAGCCGTAAACGCCTACTTCCGGTCCCCAGCCCCCCTTTTCAAATCAAGGGGCATGTATTCCCACTTACTTCTTTGCCCCGATTCCAATGGTGGTGGTCCTGTCTCTCTACGACCTCAGGAAGTGGGTGTAAACGCCTACTTCCTGTCCCCAGCCGTAAACGCCTACTTCCGGTCCCCAGCCCCCCTTTTCAAATCAAGGGGCATGTATTCCCACTTACTTTTTTGCCCCGATTCCAATGGTGGTGGTCCTGTCTCTCTACGACCTCAGGAAGTGGGTGTAAACACCAACTTCCTGTCCCCAGCCGTAAACATCTACTTCCGGTCCCCAGCCCCCCTTTTCAAATCAAGGGGCATGTATTCCCACTTACTTTTTTGCCCCGATTCCAATGGTGGTGGTCCTGTCTCTCTACGACCTCAGGAAGTGGGTGTAAACACCAACTTCCTGTCCCCAGCCGTAAACATCTACTTCCGGTCCCCAGCCCCTCTTTTCAAATCAAGGGGCATGTATTCCCACTTACTTTTTTGCCCCGATTCCAATGGTGGTGGTCCTGTCTCTCTACGACCTCAGGAAGTGGGTGTAAACACCAACTTCCGGTCCCCAGCCTTAAACGCCTACTTCCGGTCCCCAGACCCCCTTTTCAAATCAAGGGGCATGTATTCCCACTTACTTTTTTGCCCCGATTCCAATGGTGGTGGTCCTGTCTCTCTACGACCTCAGGAAGTGGGTGTAAACGCCTACTTCCTGTCCCCAGCCGTAAACGCCTACTTCCGGTCCCCAGCCCCCCTTTTCAAATCAAGGGGCATGTATTCCCACTTACTTCTTTGCCCCGATTCCAATGGTCGTGGTCCTGTCTCTCTACGACCTCAGGAAGTGGGTGTAAACACCAACTTCCTGTCCCCAGCCGTAAACATCTACTTCCGGTCCCCAGCCCCTCTTTTCAAATCAAGGGGCATGTATTCCCACTTACTTTTTTGCCCCGATTCCAATGGTGGTGGTCCTATCTCTCTACGACCTCAGGAAGTGGGTGTAAACGCCTACTTCCGGTCCCCAGCCTTAAACGCCTACTTCCGGTCCCCAGACCCCCTTTTCAAATCAAGGGGCATGTATTCCCACTTACTTTTTTGCCCCGATTCCAATGGTGGTGGTCCTGTCTCTCTACGACCTCAGGAAGTGGGTGTAAACGCCTACTTCCTGTCCCCAGCCGTAAACGCCTACTTCCGGTCCCCAGCCCCCCTTTTCAAATCAAGGGGCATGTATTCCCACTTACTTTTTTGCCCCGATTCCAATGGTGGTGGTCCTGTCTCTCTACGACCTCAGGAAGTGGGTGTAAACACCAACTTCCTGTCCCCAGCCGTAAACATCTACTTCCGGTCCCCAGCCCCCCTTTTCAAATCAAGGGGCATGTATTCCCACTTACTTTTTTGCCCCGATTCCAATGGTGGTGGTCCTGTCTCTCTACGACCTCAGGAAGTGGGTGTAAACGCCTACTTCCTGTCCCCAGCCGTAAACGCCTACTTCCGGTCCCCAGCACCACTTTTCAAATCAAGGGGCATGTATTCCCACTTACTTTTTTGCCCCGATTCCAATGGTGGTGGTCCTGTCTCTCTACGACCTCAGGAAGTGGGTGTAAACGCCTACTTCCTGTCCCCAGCCGTAAACGCCTACTTCCGGTCCCCAGCCCCCCTTTTCAAATCAAGGGGCATGTATTCCCACTTACTTCTTTGCCCCGATTCCAATGGTCGTGGTCCTGTCTCTCTACGACCTCAGGAAGTGGGTGTAAACACCAACTTCCTGTCCCCAGCCGTAAACATCTACTTCCGGTCCCCAGCCCCTCTTTTCAAATCAAGGGGCATGTATTCCCACTTACTTTTTTGCCCCGATTCCAATGGTGGTGGTCCTATCTCTCTACGACCTCAGGAAGTGGGTGTAAACGCCTACTTCCGGTCCCCAGCCTTAAACGCCTACTTCCGGTCCCCAGACCCCCTTTTCAAATCAAGGGGCATGTATTCCCACTTACTTTTTTGCCCCGATTCCAATGGTGGTGGTCCTGTCTCTCTACGACCTCAGGAAGTGGGTGTAAACGCCTACTTCCTGTCCCCAGCCGTAAACGCCTACTTCCGGTCCCCAGCCCCCCTTTTCAAATCAAGGGGCATGTATTCCCACTTACTTTTTTGCCCCGATTCCAATGGTGGTGGTCCTGTCTCTCTACGACCTCAGGAAGTGGGTGTAAACACCAACTTCCTGTCCCCAGCCGTAAACATCTACTTCCGGTCCCCAGCCCCCCTTTTCAAATCAAGGGGCATGTATTCCCACTTACTTTTTTGCCCCGATTCCAATGGTGGTGGTCCTGTCTCTCTACGACCTCAGGAAGTGGGTGTAAACACCAACTTCCTGTCCCCAGCCGTAAACATCTACTTCCGGTCCCCAGCCCCCCTTTTCAAATCAAGGGGCATGTATTCCCACTTACTTTTTTGCCCCGATTCCAATGGTGGTGGTCCTGTCTCTCTACGACCTCAGGAAGTGGGTGTAAACGCCTACTTCCTGTCCCCAGCCGTAAACGCCTACTTCCGGTCCCCAGCACCCCTTTTCAAATCAAGGGGCATGTATTCCCACTTACTTTTTTGCCCCGATTCCAATGGTGGTGGTCCTGTCTCTCTACGACCTCAGGAAGTGGGTGTAAACGCCTACTTCCTGTCCCCAGCCGTAAACGCCTACTTCCTGTCCCCAGCCCCCCTTTTCAAATCAAGGGGCATGTATTCCCACTTACTTTTTTGCCCCGATTCCAATGGTGGTGGTCCTGTCTCTCTACGACCTCAAGAAGTGGGTGTAAACGCCTACTTCCTGTCCCCAGCCGTAAACGCCTACTTCCGGTCCCCAGCCCCCCTTTTCAAATCAAGGGGCATGTATTCCCACTTACTTTTTTGCCCCGATTCCAATGGTGGTGGTCCTGTCTCTCTACGACCTCAGGAAGTGGGTGTAAACGCCTACTTCCTGTCCCCAGCCGTAAACGCCTACTTCCGGTCCCCAGCCCCCCTTTTCAAATCAAGGGGCATGTATTCCCACTTACTTTTTTGCCCCGATTCCAATGGTGGTGGTCCTGTCTCTCTACGACCTCAGGAAGTGGGTGTAAACACCAACTTCCTGTCCCCAGCCGTAAACATCTACTTCCGGTCCCCAGCCCCCCTTTTCAAATCAAGGGGCATGTATTCCCACTTACTTTTTTGCCCCGATTCCAATGGTGGTGGTCCTGTCTCTCTACAACCTCAGGAAGTGGGTGTAAACACCAACTTCCTGTCCCCAGCCGTAAACATCTACTTCCGGTCCCCAGCCCCTCTTTTCAAATCAAGGGGCATGTATTCCCACTTACTTTTTTGCCCCGATTCCAATGGTGGTGGTCCTATCTCTCTACGACCTCAGGAAGTGGGTGTAAACGCCTACTTCCGGCCCCCAGCCTTAAACGCCTACTTCCGGTCCCCAGACCCCCTTTTCAAATCAAGGGGCATGTATTCCCACTTACTTTTTTGCCCCGATTCCAATGGTGGTGGTCCTGTCTCTCTACGACCTCAGGAAGTGGGTGTAAACACCAACTTCCGGTCCCCAGCCTTAAACGCCTACTTCCGGTCCCCAGACCCCCTTTTCAAATCAAGGGGCATGTATTCCCACTTACTCTTTTGCCCCGATTCCAATGGTGGTGGTCCTGTCTCTCTACGACCTCAGGAAGTGGGTGTAAACGCCTACTTCCTGTCCCCAGCCGTAAACGCCTACTTCCGGTCCCCAGCCCCCCTTTTCAAATCAAGTGGCATGTATTCCCACTTACTTTTTTGCCCCGATTCCAATGGTGGTGGTCCTGTCTCTCTACGACCTCAGGAAGTGGGTGTAAACGCCTACTTCCTGTCCCCAGCCGTAAACGCCTACTTCCGGTCCCCAGCACCCCTTTTCAAATCAAGGGGCATGTATTCCCACTTACTTTTTTGCCCCGATTCCAATGGTGGTGGTCCTGTCTCTCTACGACCTCAGGAAGTGGGTGTAAACGCCTACTTCCTGTCCCCAGCCGTAAACGCCTACTTCCGGTCCCCAGCCCCCCTTTTCAAATCAAGGGGCATGTATTCCCACTTACTTTTTTGCCCCGATTCCAATGGTGGTGGTCCTGTCTCTCTACGACCTCAAGAAGTGGGTGTAAACGCCTACTTCCGGTCCCCAGCCTTAAACGCCTACTTCCGGTCCCCAGACCCCCTTTTCAAATCAAGGGGCATGTATTCCCACTTACTTTTTTGCCCCGATTCCAATGGTTGTGGTCCTGTCTCTCTACGACCTCAGGAAGTGGGTGTAAACGCCTACTTCCTGTCCCCAGCCGTAAACGCCTACTTCCGGTCCCCAGCCCCCCTTTTCAAATCAAGGGGCATGTATTCCCACTTACTTCTTTGCCCCGATTCCAATGGTGGTGGTCCTGTCTCTCTACGACCTCAGGAAGTGGGTGTAAACGCCTACTTCCTGTCCCCAGCCGTAAACGCCTACTTCCGGTCCCCAGCCCCCCTTTTCAAATCAAGGGGCATGTATTCCCACTTACTTTTTTGCCCCGATTCCAATGGTGGTGGTCCTGTCTCTCTACGACCTCAGGAAGTGGGTGTAAACACCAACTTCCTGTCCCCAGCCGTAAACATCTACTTCCGGTCCCCAGCCCCCCTTTTCAAATCAAGGGGCATGTATTCCCACTTACTTTTTTGCCCCGATTCCAATGGTGGTGGTCCTGTCTCTCTACGACCTCAGGAAGTGGGTGTAAACACCAACTTCCTGTCCCCAGCCGTAAACATCTACTTCCGGTCCCCAGCCCCTCTTTTCAAATCAAGGGGCATGTATTCCCACTTACTTTTTTGCCCCGATTCCAATGGTGGTGGTCCTGTCTCTCTACGACCTCAGGAAGTGGGTGTAAACACCAACTTCCGGTCCCCAGCCTTAAACGCCTACTTCCGGTCCCCAGACCCCCTTTTCAAATCAAGGGGCATGTATTCCCACTTACTTTTTTGCCCCGATTCCAATGGTGGTGGTCCTGTCTCTCTACGACCTCAGGAAGTGGGTGTAAACGCCTACTTCCTGTCCCCAGCCGTAAACGCCTACTTCCGGTCCCCAGCCCCCCTTTTCAAATCAAGGGGCATGTATTCCCACTTACTTCTTTGCCCCGATTCCAATGGTCGTGGTCCTGTCTCTCTACGACCTCAGGAAGTGGGTGTAAACACCAACTTCCTGTCCCCAGCCGTAAACATCTACTTCCGGTCCCCAGCCCCTCTTTTCAAATCAAGGGGCATGTATTCCCACTTACTTTTTTGCCCCGATTCCAATGGTGGTGGTCCTATCTCTCTACGACCTCAGGAAGTGGGTGTAAACGCCTACTTCCGGTCCCCAGCCTTAAACGCCTACTTCCGGTCCCCAGACCCCCTTTTCAAATCAAGGGGCATGTATTCCCACTTACTTTTTTGCCCCGATTCCAATGGTGGTGGTCCTGTCTCTCTACGACCTCAGGAAGTGGGTGTAAACGCCTACTTCCTGTCCCCAGCCGTAAACGCCTACTTCCGGTCCCCAGCCCCCCTTTTCAAATCAAGGGGCATGTATTCCCACTTACTTTTTTGCCCCGATTCCAATGGTGGTGGTCCTGTCTCTCTACGACCTCAGGAAGTGGGTGTAAACACCAACTTCCTGTCCCCAGCCGTAAACATCTACTTCCGGTCCCCAGCCCCCCTTTTCAAATCAAGGGGCATGTATTCCCACTTACTTTTTTGCCCCGATTCCAATGGTGGTGGTCCTGTCTCTCTACGACCTCAGGAAGTGGGTGTAAACGCCTACTTCCTGTCCCCAGCCGTAAACGCCTACTTCCGGTCCCCAGCACCACTTTTCAAATCAAGGGGCATGTATTCCCACTTACTTTTTTGCCCCGATTCCAATGGTGGTGGTCCTGTCTCTCTACGACCTCAGGAAGTGGGTGTAAACGCCTACTTCCTGTCCCCAGCCGTAAACGCCTACTTCCGGTCCCCAGCCCCCCTTTTCAAATCAAGGGGCATGTATTCCCACTTACTTCTTTGCCCCGATTCCAATGGTCGTGGTCCTGTCTCTCTACGACCTCAGGAAGTGGGTGTAAACACCAACTTCCTGTCCCCAGCCGTAAACATCTACTTCCGGTCCCCAGCCCCTCTTTTCAAATCAAGGGGCATGTATTCCCACTTACTTTTTTGCCCCGATTCCAATGGTGGTGGTCCTATCTCTCTACGACCTCAGGAAGTGGGTGTAAACGCCTACTTCCGGTCCCCAGCCTTAAACGCCTACTTCCGGTCCCCAGACCCCCTTTTCAAATCAAGGGGCATGTATTCCCACTTACTTTTTTGCCCCGATTCCAATGGTGGTGGTCCTGTCTCTCTACGACCTCAGGAAGTGGGTGTAAACGCCTACTTCCTGTCCCCAGCCGTAAACGCCTACTTCCGGTCCCCAGCCCCCCTTTTCAAATCAAGGGGCATGTATTCCCACTTACTTTTTTGCCCCGATTCCAATGGTGGTGGTCCTGTCTCTCTACGACCTCAGGAAGTGGGTGTAAACACCAACTTCCTGTCCCCAGCCGTAAACATCTACTTCCGGTCCCCAGCCCCCCTTTTCAAATCAAGGGGCATGTATTCCCACTTACTTTTTTGCCCCGATTCCAATGGTGGTGGTCCTGTCTCTCTACGACCTCAGGAAGTGGGTGTAAACGCCTACTTCCTGTCCCCAGCCGTAAACGCCTACTTCCGGTCCCCAGCACCCCTTTTCAAATCAAGGGGCATGTATTCCCACTTACTTTTTTGCCCCGATTCCAATGGTGGTGGTCCTGTCTCTCTACGACCTCAGGAAGTGGGTGTAAACGCCTACTTCCTGTCCCCAGCCGTAAACGCCTACTTCCTGTCCCCAGCCCCCCTTTTCAAATCAAGGGGCATGTATTCCCACTTACTTTTTTGCCCCGATTCCAATGGTGGTGGTCCTGTCTCTCTACGACCTCAAGAAGTGGGTGTAAACGCCTACTTCCTGTCCCCAGCCGTAAACGCCTACTTCCGGTCCCCAGCCCCCCTTTTCAAATCAAGGGGCATGTATTCCCACTTACTTTTTTGCCCCGATTCCAATGGTGGTGGTCCTGTCTCTCTACGACCTCAGGAAGTGGGTGTAAACGCCTACTTCCTGTCCCCAGCCGTAAACGCCTACTTCCGGTCCCCAGCCCCCCTTTTCAAATCAAGGGGCATGTATTCCCACTTACTTTTTTGCCCCGATTCCAATGGTGGTGGTCCTGTCTCTCTACGACCTCAGGAAGTGGGTGTAAACACCAACTTCCTGTCCCCAGCCGTAAACATCTACTTCCGGTCCCCAGCCCCCCTTTTCAAATCAAGGGGCATGTATTCCCACTTACTTTTTTGCCCCGATTCCAATGGTGGTGGTCCTGTCTCTCTACGACCTCAGGAAGTGGGTGTAAACGCCTACTTCCTGTCCCCAGCCGTAAACGCCTACTTCCGGTCCCCAGCCCCCCTTTTCAAATCAAGGGGCATGTATTCCCACTTACTTTTTTGCCCCGATTCCAATGGTGGTGGTCCTGTCTCTCTACGACCTCAGGAAGTGGGTGTAAACGCCTACTTCCTGTCCCCAGCCGTAAACGCCTACTTCCGGTCCCCAGCCCCCCTTTTCAAATCAAGGGGCATGTATTCCCACTTACTTTTTTGCCCCGATTCCAATGGTGGTGGTCCTGTCTCTCTACGACCTCAGGAAGTGGGTGTAAACACCAACTTCCTGTCCCCAGCCGTAAACATCTACTTCCGGTCCCCAGCCCCCCTTTTCAAATCAAGGGGCATGTATTCCCACTTACTTTTTTGCCCCGATTCCAATGGTGGTGGTCCTGTCTCTCTACGACCTCAGGAAGTGGGTGTAAACGCCTACTTCCTGTCCCCAGCCGTAAACGCCTACTTCCGGTCCCCAGCACCACTTTTCAAATCAAGGGGCATGTATTCCCACTTACTTTTTTGCCCCGATTCCAATGGTGGTGGTCCTGTCTCTCTACGACCTCAGGAAGTGGGTGTAAACGCCTACTTCCTGTCCCCAGCCGTAAACGCCTACTTCCGGTCCCCAGCCCCCCTTTTCAAATCAAGGGGCATGTATTCCCACTTACTTCTTTGCCCCGATTCCAATGGTCGTGGTCCTGTCTCTCTACGACCTCAGGAAGTGGGTGTAAACACCAACTTCCTGTCCCCAGCCGTAAACATCTACTTCCGGTCCCCAGCCCCTCTTTTCAAATCAAGGGGCATGTATTCCCACTTACTTTTTTGCCCCGATTCCAATGGTGGTGGTCCTATCTCTCTACGACCTCAGGAAGTGGGTGTAAACGCCTACTTCCGGTCCCCAGCCTTAAACGCCTACTTCCGGTCCCCAGACCCCCTTTTCAAATCAAGGGGCATGTATTCCCACTTACTTTTTTGCCCCGATTCCAATGGTGGTGGTCCTGTCTCTCTACGACCTCAGGAAGTGGGTGTAAACGCCTACTTCCTGTCCCCAGCCGTAAACGCCTACTTCCGGTCCCCAGCCCCCCTTTTCAAATCAAGGGGCATGTATTCCCACTTACTTTTTTGCCCCGATTCCAATGGTGGTGGTCCTGTCTCTCTACGACCTCAGGAAGTGGGTGTAAACACCAACTTCCTGTCCCCAGCCGTAAACATCTACTTCCGGTCCCCAGCCCCCCTTTTCAAATCAAGGGGCATGTATTCCCACTTACTTTTTTGCCCCGATTCCAATGGTGGTGGTCCTGTCTCTCTACGACCTCAGGAAGTGGGTGTAAACGCCTACTTCCTGTCCCCAGCCGTAAACGCCTACTTCCGGTCCCCAGCACCCCTTTTCAAATCAAGGGGCATGTATTCCCACTTACTTTTTTGCCCCGATTCCAATGGTGGTGGTCCTGTCTCTCTACGACCTCAGGAAGTGGGTGTAAACGCCTACTTCCTGTCCCCAGCCGTAAACGCCTACTTCCTGTCCCCAGCCCCCCTTTTCAAATCAAGGGGCATGTATTCCCACTTACTTTTTTGCCCCGATTCCAATGGTGGTGGTCCTGTCTCTCTACGACCTCAAGAAGTGGGTGTAAACGCCTACTTCCTGTCCCCAGCCGTAAACGCCTACTTCCGGTCCCCAGCCCCCCTTTTCAAATCAAGGGGCATGTATTCCCACTTACTTTTTTGCCCCGATTCCAATGGTGGTGGTCCTGTCTCTCTACGACCTCAGGAAGTGGGTGTAAACGCCTACTTCCTGTCCCCAGCCGTAAACGCCTACTTCCGGTCCCCAGCCCCCCTTTTCAAATCAAGGGGCATGTATTCCCACTTACTTTTTTGCCCCGATTCCAATGGTGGTGGTCCTGTCTCTCTACGACCTCAGGAAGTGGGTGTAAACACCAACTTCCTGTCCCCAGCCGTAAACATCTACTTCCGGTCCCCAGCCCCCCTTTTCAAATCAAGGGGCATGTATTCCCACTTACTTTTTTGCCCCGATTCCAATGGTGGTGGTCCTGTCTCTCTACAACCTCAGGAAGTGGGTGTAAACACCAACTTCCTGTCCCCAGCCGTAAACATCTACTTCCGGTCCCCAGCCCCTCTTTTCAAATCAAGGGGCATGTATTCCCACTTACTTTTTTGCCCCGATTCCAATGGTGGTGGTCCTATCTCTCTACGACCTCAGGAAGTGGGTGTAAACGCCTACTTCCGGCCCCCAGCCTTAAACGCCTACTTCCGGTCCCCAGACCCCCTTTTCAAATCAAGGGGCATGTATTCCCACTTACTTTTTTGCCCCGATTCCAATGGTGGTGGTCCTGTCTCTCTACGACCTCAGGAAGTGGGTGTAAACACCAACTTCCGGTCCCCAGCCTTAAACGCCTACTTCCGGTCCCCAGACCCCCTTTTCAAATCAAGGGGCATGTATTCCCACTTACTTTTTTGCCCCGATTCCAATGGTGGTGGTCCTGTCTCTCTACGACCTCAGGAAGTGGGTGTAAACGCCTACTTCCTGTCCCCAGCCGTAAACGCCTACTTCCGGTCCCCAGCCCCCCTTTTCAAATCAAGTGGCATGTATTCCCACTTACTTTTTTGCCCCGATTCCAATGGTGGTGGTCCTGTCTCTCTACGACCTCAGGAAGTGGGTGTAAACGCCTACTTCCTGTCCCCAGCCGTAAACGCCTACTTCCGGTCCCCAGCACCCCTTTTCAAATCAAGGGGCATGTATTCCCACTTACTTTTTTGCCCCGATTCCAATGGTGGTGGTCCTGTCTCTCTACGACCTCAGGAAGTGGGTGTAAACGCCTACTTCCTGTCCCCAGCCGTAAACGCCTACTTCCGGTCCCCAGCCCCCCTTTTCAAATCAAGGGGCATGTATTCCCACTTACTTTTTTGCCCCGATTCCAATGGTGGTGGTCCTGTCTCTCTACGACCTCAAGAAGTGGGTGTAAACGCCTACTTCCGGTCCCCAGCCTTAAACGCCTACTTCCGGTCCCCAGACCCCCTTTTCAAATCAAGGGGCATGTATTCCCACTTACTTTTTTGCCCCGATTCCAATGGTTGTGGTCCTGTCTCTCTACGACCTCAGGAAGTGGGTGTAAACGCCTACTTCCTGTCCCCAGCCGTAAACGCCTACTTCCGGTCCCCAGCCCCCCTTTTCAAATCAAGGGGCATGTATTCCCACTTACTTCTTTGCCCCGATTCCAATGGTGGTGGTCCTGTCTCTCTACGACCTCAGGAAGTGGGTGTAAACGCCTACTTCCTGTCCCCAGCCGTAAACGCCTACTTCCGGTCCCCAGCCCCCCTTTTCAAATCAAGGGGCATGTATTCCCACTTACTTTTTTGCCCCGATTCCAATGGTGGTGGTCCTGTCTCTCTACGACCTCAGGAAGTGGGTGTAAACACCAACTTCCTGTCCCCAGCCGTAAACATCTACTTCCGGTCCCCAGCCCCCCTTTTCAAATCAAGGGGCATGTATTCCCACTTACTTTTTTGCCCCGATTCCAATGGTGGTGGTCCTGTCTCTCTACGACCTCAGGAAGTGGGTGTAAACACCAACTTCCTGTCCCCAGCCGTAAACATCTACTTCCGGTCCCCAGCCCCTCTTTTCAAATCAAGGGGCATGTATTCCCACTTACTTTTTTGCCCCGATTCCAATGGTGGTGGTCCTGTCTCTCTACGACCTCAGGAAGTGGGTGTAAACACCAACTTCCGGTCCCCAGCCTTAAACGCCTACTTCCGGTCCCCAGACCCCCTTTTCAAATCAAGGGGCATGTATTCCCACTTACTTTTTTGCCCCGATTCCAATGGTGGTGGTCCTGTCTCTCTACGACCTCAGGAAGTGGGTGTAAACGCCTACTTCCTGTCCCCAGCCGTAAACGCCTACTTCCGGTCCCCAGCCCCCCTTTTCAAATCAAGTGGCATGTATTCCCACTTACTTTTTTGCCCCGATTCCAATGGTGGTGGTCCTGTCTCTCTACGACCTCAGGAAGTGGGTGTAAACGCCTACTTCCTGTCCCCAGCCGTAAACGCCTACTTCCGGTCCCCAGCACCCCTTTTCAAATCAAGGGGCATGTATTCCCACTTACTTTTTTGCCCCGATTCCAATGGTGGTGGTCCTGTCTCTCTACGACCTCAGGAAGTGGGTGTAAACGCCTACTTCCTGTCCCCAGCCGTAAACGCCTACTTCCGGTCCCCAGCCCCCCTTTTCAAATCAAGGGGCATGTATTCCCACTTACTTTTTTGCCCCGATTCCAATGGTGGTGGTCCTGTCTCTCTACGACCTCAGGAAGTGGGTGTAAACGCCTACTTCCTGTCCCCAGCCGTAAACGCCTACTTCCGGTCCCCAGCACCCCTTTTCAAATCAAGGGGCATGTATTCCCACTTACTTTTTTGCCCCGATTCCAATGGTGGTGGTCCTGTCTCTCTACGACCTCAGGAAGTGGGTGTAAACGCCTACTTCCTGTCCCCAGCCGTAAACATCTACTTCCGGTCCCCAGCCCCTCTTTTCAAATCAAGGGGCATGTATTCCCACTTACTTTTTTGCCCCGATTCCAATGGTGGTGGTCCTGTCTCTCTACGACCTCAAGAAGTGGGTGTAAACGCCTACTTCCGGTCCCCAGCCTTAAACGCCTACTTCCGGTCCCCAGACCCCCTTTTCAAATCAAGGGGCATGTATTCCCACTTACTTTTTTGCCCCGATTCCAATGGTGGTGGTCCTGTCTCTCTACGACCTCAGGAAGTGGGTGTAAACGCCTACTTCCTGTCCCCAGCCGTAAACGCCTACTTCCGGTCCCCAGCCCCCCTTTTCAAATCAAGGGGCATGTATTCCCACTTACTTTTTTGCCCCGATTCCAATGGTGGTGGTCCTGTCTCTCTACGACCTCAGGAAGTGGGTGTAAACACCAACTTCCTGTCCCCAGCCGTAAACATCTACTTCCGGTCCCCAGCCCCCCTTTTCAAATCAAGGGGCATGTATTCCCAATTACTTTTTTGCCCCGATTCCAATGGTGGTGGTCCTGTCTCTCTACGACCTCAGGAAGTGGGTGTAAACACCAACTTCCTGTCCCCAGCCGTAAACATCTACTTCCGGTCCCCAGCCCCTCTTTTCAAATCAAGGGGCATGTATTCCCACTTACTTTTTTGCCCCGATTCCAATGGTGGTGGTCCTATCTCTCTACGACCTCAGGAAGTGGGTGTAAACGCCTACTTCCTGTCCCCAGCCGTAAACGCCTACTTCCGGTCCCCAGCACCCCTTTTCAAATCAAGGGGCATGTATTCCCACTTACTTTTTTGCCCCGATTCCAATGGTGGTGGTCCTGTCTCTCTACGACCTCAGGAAGTGGGTGTAAACGCCTACTTCCTGTCCCCAGCCGTAAACATCTACTTCCGGTCCCCAGCCCCTCTTTTCAAATCAAGGGGCATGTATTCCCACTTACTTTTTTGCCCCGATTCCAATGGTGGTGGTCCTGTCTCTCTACGACCTCAAGAAGTGGGTGTAAACGCCTACTTCCGGTCCCCAGCCTTAAACGCCTACTTCCGGTCCCCAGACCCCCTTTTCAAATCAAGGGGCATGTATTCCCACTTACTTTTTTGCCCCGATTCCAATGGTGGTGGTCCTGTCTCTCTACGACCTCAGGAAGTGGGTGTAAACGCCTACTTCCTGTCCCCAGCCGTAAACGCCTACTTCCGGTCCCCAGCCCCCCTTTTCAAATCAAGGGGCATGTATTCCCACTTACTTTTTTGCCCCGATTCCAATGGTGGTGGTCCTGTCTCTCTACGACCTCAGGAAGTGGGTGTAAACACCAACTTCCTGTCCCCAGCCGTAAACATCTACTTCCGGTCCCCAGCCCCCCTTTTCAAATCAAGGGGCATGTGTTCCCACTTACTTTTTTGCCCCGATTCCAATGGTGGTGGTCCTGTCTCTCTACGACCTCAGGAAGTGGGTGTAAACACCAACTTCCTGTCCCCAGCCGTAAACATCTACTTCCGGTCCCCAGCCCCTCTTTTCAAATCAAGGGGCATGTATTCCCACTTACTTTTTTGCCCCGATTCCAATGGTGGTGGTCCTATCTCTCTACGACCTCAGGAAGTGGGTGTAAACGCCTACTTCCGGCCCCCAGCCTTAAACGCCTACTTCCGGTCCCCAGACCCCCTTTTCAAATCAAGGGGCATGTATTCCCACTTACTTTTTTGCCCCGATTCCAATGGTGGTGGTCCTGTCTCTCTACGACCTCAGGAAGTGGGTGTAAACACCAACTTCCGGTCCCCAGCCTTAAACGCCTACTTCCGGTCCCCAGACCCCCTTTTCAAATCAAGGGGCATGTATTCCCACTTACTTTTTTGCCCCGATTCCAATGGTGGTGGTCCTGTCTCTCTACGACCTCAGGAAGTGGGTGTAAACGCCTACTTCCTGTCCCCAGCCGTAAACGCCTACTTCCGGTCCCCAGCCCCCCTTTTCAAATCAAGTGGCATGTATTCCCACTTACTTTTTTGCCCCGATTCCAATGGTGGTGGTCCTGTCTCTCTACGACCTCAGGAAGTGGGTGTAAACGCCTACTTCCTGTCCCCAGCCGTAAACGCCTACTTCCGGTCCCCAGCCCCCCTTTTCAAATCAAGGGGCATGTATTCCCACTTACTTCTTTGCCCCGATTCCAATGGTCGTGGTCCTGTCTCTCTACGACCTCAGGAAGTGGGTGTAAACACCAACTTCCTGTCCCCAGCCGTAAACATCTACTTCCGGTCCCCAGCCCCTCTTTTCAAATCAAGGGGCATGTATTCCCACTTACTTTTTTGCCCCGATTCCAATGGTGGTGGTCCTGTCTCTCTACGACCTCAAGAAGTGGGTGTAAACGCCTACTTCCGGTCCCCAGCCTTAAACGCCTACTTCCGGTCCCCAGACCCCCTTTTCAAATCAAGGGGCATGTATTCCCACTTACTTTTTTGCCCCGATTCCAATGGTGGTGGTCCTGTCTCTCTACGACCTCAGGAAGTGGGTGTAAACGCCTACTTCCTGTCCCCAGCCGTAAACGCCTACTTCCGGTCCCCAGCCCCCCTTTTCAAATCAAGGGGCATGTATTCCCACTTACTTCTTTGCCCCGATTCCAATGGTCGTGGTCCTGTCTCTCTACGACCTCAGGAAGTGGGTGTAAACACCAACTTCCTGTCCCCAGCCGTAAACATCTACTTCCGGTCCCCAGCCCCTCTTTTCAAATCAAGGGGCATGTATTCCCACTTACTTTTTTGCCCCGATTCCAATGGTGGTGGTCCTATCTCTCTACGACCTCAGGAAGTGGGTGTAAACGCCTACTTCCGGTCCCCAGCCTTAAACGCCTACTTCCGGTCCCCAGACCCCCTTTTCAAATCAAGGGGCATGTATTCCCACTTACTTTTTTGCCCCGATTCCAATGGTGGTGGTCCTGTCTCTCTACGACCTCAGGAAGTGGGTGTAAACGCCTACTTCCTGTCCCCAGCCGTAAACGCCTACTTCCGGTCCCCAGCCCCCCTTTTCAAATCAAGGGGCATGTATTCCCACTTACTTTTTTGCCCCGATTCCAATGGTGGTGGTCCTGTCTCTCTACGACCTCAGGAAGTGGGTGTAAACACCAACTTCCTGTCCCCAGCCGTAAACATCTACTTCCGGTCCCCAGCCCCCCTTTTCAAATCAAGGGGCATGTATTCCCACTTACTTTTTTGCCCCGATTCCAATGGTGGTGGTCCTGTCTCTCTACGACCTCAGGAAGTGGGTGTAAACGCCTACTTCCTGTCCCCAGCCGTAAACGCCTACTTCCGGTCCCCAGCACCCCTTTTCAAATCAAGGGGCATGTATTCCCACTTACTTTTTTGCCCCGATTCCAATGGTGGTGGTCCTGTCTCTCTACGACCTCAGGAAGTGGGTGTAAACGCCTACTTCCTGTCCCCAGCCGTAAACGCCTACTTCCGGTCCCCAGCCCCCCTTTTCAAATCAAGGGGCATGTATTCCCACTTACTTTTTTGCCCCGATTCCAATGGTGGTCGTCCTGTCTCTCTACGACCTCAAGAAGTGGGTGTAAACGCCTACTTCCGGTCACCAGTCTTAAACGCCTACTTCCGGTCCCCAGACCCCCTTTTCAAATCAAGGGGCATGTATTCCCACTTACTTTTTTGCCCCGATTCCAATGGTGGTGGTCCTGTCTCTCTACGACCTCAGGAAGTGGGTGTAAACGCCTACTTCCTGTCCCCAGCCGTAAACGCCTACTTCCGGTCCCCAGCCCCCCTTTTCAAATCAAGGGGCATGTATTCCCACTTACTTCTTTGCCCCGATTCCAATGGTCGTGGTCCTGTCTCTCTACGACCTCAGGAAGTGGGTGTAAACACCAACTTCCTGTCCCCAGCCGTAAACATCTACTTCCGGTCCCCAGCCCCCCTTTTCAAATCAAGGGGCATGTATTCCCACTTACTTTTTTGCCCCGATTCCAATGGTGGTGGTCCTGTCTCTCTACGACCTCAGGAAGTGGGTGTAAACGCCTACTTCCTGTCCCCAGCCGTAAACGCCTACTTCCGGTCCCCAGCACCCCTTTTCAAATCAAGGGGCATGTATTCCCACTTACTTTTTTGCCCCGATTCCAATGGTGGTGGTCCTGTCTCTCTACGACCTCAGGAAGTGGGTGTAAACGCCTACTTCCTGTCCCCAGCCGTAAACGCCTACTTCCGGTCCCCAGCCCCCCTTTTCAAATCAAGGGGCATGTATTCCCACTTACTTTTTTGCCCCGATTCCAATGGTGGTCGTCCTGTCTCTCTACGACCTCAAGAAGTGGGTGTAAACGCCTACTTCCGGTCACCAGTCTTAAACGCCTACTTCCGGTCCCCAGACCCCCTTTTCAAATCAAGGGGCATGTATTCCCACTTACTTTTTTGCCCCGATTCCAATGGTGGTGGTCCTGTCTCTCTACGACCTCAGGAAGTGGGTGTAAACGCCTACTTCCTGTCCCCAGCCGTAAACGCCTACTTCCGGTCCCCAGCCCCCCTTTTCAAATCAAGGGGCATGTATTCCCACTTACTTCTTTGCCCCGATTCCAATGGTCGTGGTCCTGTCTCTCTACGACCTCAGGAAGTGGGTGTAAACACCAACTTCCTGTCCCCAGCCGTAAACATCTACTTCCGGTCCCCAGCCCCTCTTTTCAAATCAAGGGGCATGTATTCCCACTTACTTTTTTGCCCCGATTCCAATGGTGGTGGTCCTATCTCTCTACGACCTCAGGAAGTGGGTGTAAACGCCTACTTCCGGTCCCCAGCCTTAAACGCCTACTTCCGGTCCCCAGACCCCCTTTTCAAATCAAGGGGCATGTATTCCCACTTACTCTTTTGCCCCGATTCCAATGGTGGTGGTCCTGTCTCTCTACGACCTCAGGAAGTGGGTGTAAACACCAACTTCCTGTCCCCAGCCGTAAACATCTACTTCCGGTCCCCAGCCCCCCTTTTCAAATCAAGGGGCATGTATTCCCACTTACTTTTTTGCCCCGATTCCAATGGTGGTGGTCCTGTCTCTCTACGACCTCAGGAAGTGGGTGTAAACGCCTACTTCCTGTCCCCAGCCGTAAACGCCTACTTCCGGTCCCCAGCCCCCCTTTTCAAATCAAGGGGCATGTATTCCCACTAACTTCTTTGCCCCGATTCCAATGGTCGTGGTCCTGTCTCTCTACGACCTCAGGAAGTGGGTGTAAACACCAACTTCCTGTCCCCAGCCGTAAACATCTACTTCCGGTCCCCAGCCCCCCTTTTCAAATCAAGGGGCATGTATTCCCACTTACTTTTTTGCCCCGATTCCAATGGTGGTGGTCCTGTCTCTCTACGACCTCAGGAAGTGGGTGTAAACGCCTACTTCCTGTCCCCAGCCGTAAACGCCTACTTCCGGTCCCCAGCACCCCTTTTCAAATCAAGGGGCATGTATTCCCACTTACTTTTTTGCCCCGATTCCAATGGTGGTGGTCCTGTCTCTCTACGACCTCAGGAAGTGGGTGTAAACGCCTACTTCCTGTCCCCAGCCGTAAACGCCTACTTCCGGTCCCCAGCCCCCCTTTTCAAATCAAGGGGCATGTATTCCCACTTACTTTTTTGCCCCGATTCCAATGGTGGTGGTCCTGTCTCTCTACGACCTCAAGAAGTGGGTGTAAACGCCTACTTCCGGTCACCAGCCTTAAACGCCTACTTCCGGTCCCCAGACCCCCTTTTCAAATCAAGGGGCATGTATTCCCACTTACTTTTTTGCCCCGATTCCAATGGTGGTGGTCCTGTCTCTCTACGACCTCAGGAAGTGGGTGTAAACGCCTACTTCCTGTCCCCAGCCGTAAACGCCTACTTCCGGTCCCCAGCCCCCCTTTTCAAATCAAGGGGCATGTATTCCCACTTACTTCTTTGCCCCGATTCCAATGGTCGTGGTCCTGTCTCTCTACGACCTCAGGAAGTGGGTGTAAACACCAACTTCCTGTCCCCAGCCGTAAACATCTACTTCCGGTCCCCAGCCCCTCTTTTCAAATCAAGGGGCATGTATTCCCACTTACTTTTTTGCCCCGATTCCAATGGTGGTGGTCCTATCTCTCTACGACCTCAGGAAGTGGGTGTAAACGCCTACTTCCGGTCCCCAGCCTTAAACGCCTACTTCCGGTCCCCAGACCCCCTTTTCAAATCAAGGGGCATGTATTCCCACTTACTCTTTTGCCCCGATTCCAATGGTGGTGGTCCTGTCTCTCTACGACCTCAGGAAGTGGGTGTAAACGCCTACTTCCTGTCCCCAGCCATAAACGCCTACTTCCGGTCCCCAGCCCCCCTTTTCAAATCAAGGGGCATGTATTCCCACTTACTTTTTTGCCCCGATTCCAATGGTGGTGGTCCTGTCTCTCTACGACCTCAGGAAGTGGGTGTAAACGCCTACTTCCTGTCCCCAGCCGTAAACGCCTACTTCCGGTCCCCAGCCCCCCTTTTCAAATCAAGGGGCATGTATTCCCACTTACTTCTTTGCCCCGATTCCAATGGTCGTGGTCCTGTCTCTCTACGACCTCAGGAAGTGGGTGTAAACACCAACTTCCTGTCCCCAGCCGTAAACATCTACTTCCGGTCCCCAGCCCCTCTTTTCAAATCAAGGGGCATGTATTCCCACTTACTTTTTTGCCCCGATTCCAATGGTGGTGGTCCTGTCTCTCTACGACCTCAAGAAGTGGGTGTAAACGCCTACTTCCGGTCACCAGCCTTAAACGCCTACTTCCGGTCCCCAGACCCCCTTTTCAAATCAAGGGGCATGTATTCCCACTTACTTTTTTGCCCCGATTCCAATGGTGGTGGTCCTGTCTCTCTACGACCTCAGGAAGTGGGTGTAAACGCCTACTTCCTGTCCCCAGCCGTAAACGCCTACTTCCGGTCCCCAGCCCCCCTTTTCAAATCAAGGGGCATGTATTCCCACTTACTTCTTTGCCCCGATTCCAATGGTCGTGGTCCTGTCTCTCTACGACCTCAGGAAGTGGGTGTAAACACCAACTTCCTGTCCCCAGCCGTAAACATCTACTTCCGGTCCCCAGCCCCTCTTTTCAAATCAAGGGGCATGTATTCCCACTTACTTTTTTGCCCCGATTCCAATGGTGGTGGTCCTATCTCTCTACGACCTCAGGAAGTGGGTGTAAACGCCTACTTCCGGTCCCCAGCCTTAAACGCCTACTTCCGGTCCCCAGACCCCCTTTTCAAATCAAGGGGCATGTATTCCCACTTACTCTTTTGCCCCGATTCCAATGGTGGTGGTCCTGTCTCTCTACGACCTCAGGAAGTGGGTGTAAACGCCTACTTCCTGTCCCCAGCCATAAACGCCTACTTCCGGTCCCCAGCCCCCCTTTTCAAATCAAGGGGCATGTATTCCCACTTACTTTTTTGCCCCGATTCCAATGGTGGTGGTCCTGTCTCTCTACGACCTCAGGAAGTGGGTGTAAACGCCTACTTCCTGTCCCCAGCCGTAAACGCCTACTTCCGGTCCCCAGCCCCCCTTTTCAAATCAAGGGGCATGTATTCCCACTTACTTCTTTGCCCCGATTCCAATGGTCGTGGTCCTGTCTCTCTACGACCTCAGGAAGTGGGTGTAAACACCAACTTCCTGTCCCCAGCCGTAAACATCTACTTCCGGTCCCCAGCCCCTCTTTTCAAATCAAGGGGCATGTATTCCCACTTACTTTTTTGCCCCGATTCCAATGGTGGTGGTCCTATCTCTCTACGACCTCAGGAAGTGGGTGTAAACGCCTACTTCCGGTCCCCAGCCTTAAACGCCTACTTCCGGTCCCCAGACCCCCTTTTCAAATCAAGGGGCATGTATTCCCACTTACTTTTTTTCCCCGATTCCAATGGTGGTGGTCCTGTCTCTCTACGACCTCAGGAAGTGGGTGTAAACGCCTACTTCCTGTCCCCAGCCGTAAACGCCTACTTCCGGTCCCCAGCCCCCCTTTTCAAATCAAGGGGCATGTATTCCCACTTACTTTTTTGCCCCGATTCCAATGGTGGTGGTCCTGTCTCTCTACGACCTCAGGAAGTGGGTGTAAACACCAACTTCCTGTCCCCAGCCGTAAACATCTACTTCCGGTCCCCAGCCCCCCTTTTCAAATCAAGGGGCATGTATTCCCACTTACCTTTTTGCCCCGATTCCAATGGTGGTGGTCCTGTCTCTCTACGACCTCAGGAAGTGGGTGTAAACGCCTACTTCCTGTCCCCAGCCGTAAACGCCTACTTCCGGTCCCCAGCACCCCTTTTCAAATCAAGGGGCATGTATTCCCACTTACTTTTTTGCCCCGATTCCAATGGTGGTGGTCCTGTCTCTCTACGACCTCAGGAAGTGGGTGTAAACGCCTACTTCCGGTCCCCAGCCTTAAACGCCTACTTCCGGTCCCCAGCCCCCCTTTTCAAATCAAGGGGCATGTATTCCCACTTACTTCTTTGCCCCGATTCCAATGGTCGTGGTCCTGTCTCTCTACGACCTCAGGAAGTGGGTGTAAACACCAACTTCCTGTCCCCAGCCGTAAACATCTACTTCCGGTCCCCAGCCCCTCTTTTCAAATCAAGGGGCATGTATTCCCACTTACTTTTTTGCCCCGATTCCAATGGTGGTGGTCCTATCTCTCTACGACCTCAGGAAGTGGGTGTAAACGCCTACTTCCGGTCCCCAGCCTTAAACGCCTACTTCCGGTCCCCAGACCCCCTTTTCAAATCAAGGGGCATGTATTCCCACTTACTCTTTTGCCCCGATTCCAATGGTGGTGGTCCTGTCTCTCTACGACCTCAGGAAGTGGGTGTAAACGCCTACTTCCTGTCCCCAGCCATAAACGCCTACTTCCGGTCCCCAGCCCCCCTTTTCAAATCAAGGGGCATGTATTCCCACTTACTTTTTTGCCCCGATTCCAATGGTGGTGGTCCTGTCTCTCTACGACCTCAGGAAGTGGGTGTAAACACCAACTTCCTGTCCCCAGCCGTAAACATCTACTTCCGGTCCCCAGCCCCCCTTTTCAAATCAAGGGGCATGTATTCCCACTTACTTTTTTGCCCCGATTCCAATGGTGGTGGTCCTGTCTCTCTACGACCTCAGGAAGTGGGTGTAAACGCCTACTTCCTGTCCCCAGCCGTAAACGCCTACTTCCGGTCCCCAGCCCCCCTTTTCAAATCAAGGGGCATGTATTCCCACTTACTTCTTTGCCCCGATTCCAATGGTCGTGGTCCTGTCTCTCTACGACCTCAGGAAGTGGGTGTAAACACCAACTTCCTGTCCCCAGCCGTAAACATCTACTTCCGGTCCCCAGCCCCTCTTTTCAAATCAAGGGGCATGTATTCCCACTTACTTTTTTGCCCCGATTCCAATGGTGGTGGTCCTATCTCTCTACGACCTCAGGAAGTGGGTGTAAACGCCTACTTCCGGTCCCCAGCCTTAAACGCCTACTTCCGGTCCCCAGACCCCCTTTTCAAATCAAGGGGCATGTATTCCCACTTACTTTTTTTCCCCGATTCCAATGGTGGTGGTCCTGTCTCTCTACGACCTCAGGAAGTGGGTGTAAACGCCTACTTCCTGTCCCCAGCCGTAAACGCCTACTTCCGGTCCCCAGCCCCCCTTTTCAAATCAAGGGGCATGTATTCCCACTTACTTTTTTGCCCCGATTCCAATGGTGGTGGTCCTGTCTCTCTACGACCTCAGGAAGTGGGTGTAAACACCAACTTCCTGTCCCCAGCCGTAAACATCTACTTCCGGTCCCCAGCCCCCCTTTTCAAATCAAGGGGCATGTATTCCCACTTACCTTTTTGCCCCGATTCCAATGGTGGTGGTCCTGTCTCTCTACGACCTCAGGAAGTGGGTGTAAACGCCTACTTCCTGTCCCCAGCCGTAAACGCCTACCTCCGGTCCCCAGCACCCCTTTTCAAATCAAGGGGCATGTATTCCCACTTACTTTTTTGCCCCGATTCCAATGGTGGTGGTCCTGTCTCTCTACGACCTCAGGAAGTGGGTGTAAACGCCTACTTCCGGTCCCCAGCCTTAAACGCCTACTTCCGGTCCCCAGCCCCCCTTTTCAAATCAAGGGGCATGTATTCCCACTTACTTCTTTGCCCCGATTCCAATGGTCGTGGTCCTGTCTCTCTACGACCTCAGGAAGTGGGTGTAAACACCAACTTCCTGTCCCCAGCCGTAAACATCTACTTCCGGTCCCCAGCCCCCCTTTTCAAATCAAGGGGCATGTATTCCCACTTACCTTTTTGCCCCGATTCCAATGGTGGTGGTCCTGTCTCTCTACGACCTCAGGAAGTGGGTGTAAACGCCTACTTCCGGTCCCCAGCCTTAAACGCCTACTTCCGGTCCCCAGCCCCCCTTTTCAAATCAAGGGGCATGTATTCCCACTTACTTCTTTGCCCCGATTCCAATGGTCGTGGTCCTGTCTCTCTACGACCTCAGGAAGTGGGTGTAAACACCAACTTCCTGTCCCCAGCCGTAAACATCTACTTCCGGTCCCCAGCCCCTCTTTTCAAATCAAGGGGCATGTATTCCCACTTACTTTTTTGCCCCGATTCCAATGGTGGTGGTCCTATCTCTCTACGACCTCAGGAAGTGGGTGTAAACGCCTACTTCCGGTCCCCAGCCTTAAACGCCTACTTCCGGTCCCCAGACCCCCTTTTCAAATCAAGGGGCATGTATTCCCACTTACTCTTTTGCCCCGATTCCAATGGTGGTGGTCCTGTCTCTCTACGACCTCAGGAAGTGGGTGTAAACGCCTACTTCCTGTCCCCAGCCATAAACGCCTACTTCCGGTCCCCAGCCCCCCTTTTCAAATCAAGGGGCATGTATTCCCACTTACTTTTTTGCCCCGATTCCAATGGTGGTGGTCCTGTCTCTCTACGACCTCAGGAAGTGGGTGTAAACACCAACTTCCTGTCCCCAGCCGTAAACGCCTACTTCCGGTCCCCAGCCCCCCTTTTCAAATCAAGGGGCATGTATTCCCACTTACTTCTTTGCCCCGATTCCAATGGTCGTGGTCCTGTCTCTCTACGACCTCAGGAAGTGGGTGTAAACACCAACTTCCTGTCCCCAGCCGTAAACATCTACTTCCGGTCCCCAGCCCCTCTTTTCAAATCAAGGGGCATGTATTCCCACTTACTTTTTTGCCCCGATTCCAATGGTGGTGGTCCTATCTCTCTACGACCTCAGGAAGTGGGTGTAAACGCCTACTTCCGGTCCCCAGCCTTAAACGCCTACTTCCGGTCCCCAGACCCCCTTTTCAAATCAAGGGGCATGTATTCCCACTTACTCTTTTGCCCCGATTCCAATGGTGGTGGTCCTGTCTCTCTACGACCTCAGGAAGTGGGTGTAAACGCCTACTTCCTGTCCCCAGCCATAAACGCCTACTTCCGGTCCCCAGCCCCCCTTTTCAAATCAAGGGGCATGTATTCCCACTTACTTTTTTGCCCCGATTCCAATGGTGGTGGTCCTGTCTCTCTACGACCTCAGGAAGTGGGTGTAAACACCAACTTCCTGTCCCCAGCCGTAAACATCTACTTCCGGTCCCCAGCCCCCCTTTTCAAATCAAGGGGCATGTATTCCCACTTACTTTTTTGCCCCGATTCCAATGGTGGTGGTCCTGTCTCTCTACGACCTCAGGAAGTGGGTGTAAACGCCTACTTCCTGTCCCCAGCAGTAAACGCCTACTTCCGGTCCCCAGCCCCCCTTTTCAAATCAAGGGGCATGTATTCCCACTTACTTCTTTGCCCCGATTCCAATGGTCGTGGTCCTGTCTCTCTACGACCTCAGGAAGTGGGTGTAAACACCAACTTCCTGTCCCCAGCCGTAAACATCTACTTCCGGTCCCCAGCCCCTCTTTTCAAATCAAGGGGCATGTATTCCCACTTACTTTTTTGCCCCGATTCCAATGGTGGTGGTCCTATCTCTCTACGACCTCAGGAAGTGGGTGTAAACACCAACTTCCTGTCCCCAGCCGTAAACGCCTACTTCCGGTCCCCAGCCCCCCTTTTCAAATCAAGGGGCATGTATTCCCACTTACTTCTTTGCCCCGATTCCAATGGTCGTGGTCCTGTCTCTCTACGACCTCAGGAAGTGGGTGTAAACACCAACTTCCTGTCCCCAGCCGTAAACATCTACTTCCGGTCCCCAGCCCCTCTTTTCAAATCAAGGGGCATGTATTCCCACTTACTTTTTTGCCCCGATTCCAATGGTGGTGGTCCTATCTCTCTACGACCTCAGGAAGTGGGTGTAAACGCCTACTTCCGGTCCCCAGCCTTAAACGCCTACTTCCGGTCCCCAGACCCCCTTTTCAAATCAAGGGGCATGTATTCCCACTTACTCTTTTGCCCCGATTCCAATGGTGGTGGTCCTGTCTCTCTACGACCTCAGGAAGTGGGTGTAAACGCCTACTTCCTGTCCCCAGCCATAAACGCCTACTTCCGGTCCCCAGCCCCCCTTTTCAAATCAAGGGGCATGTATTCCCACTTACTTTTTTGCCCCGATTCCAATGGTGGTGGTCCTGTCTCTCTACGACCTCAGGAAGTGGGTGTAAACACCAACTTCCTGTCCCCAGCCGTAAACATCTACTTCCGGTCCCCAGCCCCCCTTTTCAAATCAAGGGGCATGTATTCCCACTTACTTTTTTGCCCCGATTCCAATGGTGGTGGTCCTGTCTCTCTACGACCTCAGGAAGTGGGTGTAAACGCCTACTTCCTGTCCCCAGCAGTAAACGCCTACTTCCGGTCCCCAGCCCCCCTTTTCAAATCAAGGGGCATGTATTCCCACTTACTTCTTTGCCCCGATTCCAATGGTCGTGGTCCTGTCTCTCTACGACCTCAGGAAGTGGGTGTAAACACCAACTTCCTGTCCCCAGCCGTAAACATCTACTTCCGGTCCCCAGCCCCTCTTTTCAAATCAAGGGGCATGTATTCCCACTTACTTTTTTGCCCCGATTCCAATGGTGGTGGTCCTATCTCTCTACGACCTCAGGAAGTGGGTGTAAACGCCTACTTCCGGTCCCCAGCCTTAAACGCCTACTTCCGGTCCCCAGACCCCCTTTTCAAATCAAGGGGCATGTATTCCCACTTACTTTTTTCCCCCGATTCCAATGGTGGTGGTCCTGTCTCTCTACGACCTCAGGAAGTGGGTGTAAACGCCTACTTCCTGTCCCCAGCCATAAACGCCTACTTCCGGTCCCCAGCCCCCCTTTTCAAATCAAGGGGCATGTATTCCCACTTACTTTTTTGCCCCGATTCCAATGGTGGTGGTCCTGTCTCTCTACGACCTCAGGAAGTGGGTGTAAACACCAACTTCCTGTCCCCAGCCGTAAACATCTACTTCCGGTCCCCAGCCCCCCTTTTCAAATCAAGGGGCATGTATTCCCACTTACTTTTTTGCCCCGATTCCAATGGTGGTGGTCCTGTCTCTCTACGACCTCAGGAAGTGGGTGTAAACGCCTACTTCCTGTCCCCAGCCGTAAACGCCTACTTCCGGTCCCCAGCCCCCCTTTTCAAATCAAGGGGCATGTATTCCCACTTACTTCTTTGCCCCGATTCCAATGGTCGTGGTCCTGTCTCTCTACGACCTCAGGAAGTGGGTGTAAACACCAACTTCCTGTCCCCAGCCGTAAACATCTACTTCCGGTCCCCAGCCCCCCTTTTCAAATCAAGGGGCATGTATTCCCACTTACTTTTTTGCCCCGATTCCAATGGTGGTGGTCCTGTCTCTCTACGACCTCAGGAAGTGGGTGTAAACGCCTACTTCCTGTCCCCAGCCGTAAACGCCTACTTCCGGTCCCCAGCCCCCCTTTTCAAATCAAGGGGCATGTATTCCCACTTACTTCTTTGCCCCGATTCCAATGGTCGTGGTCCTGTCTCTCTACGACCTCAGGAAGTGGGTGTAAACACCAACTTCCTGTCCCCAGCCGTAAACATCTACTTCCGGTCCCCAGCCCCTCTTTTCAAATCAAGGGGCATGTATTCCCACTTACTTTTTTGCCCCGATTCCAATGGTGGTGGTCCTATCTCTCTACGACCTCAGGAAGTGGGTGTAAACGCCTACTTCCGGTCCCCAGCCTTAAACGCCTACTTCCGGTCCCCAGACCCCCTTTTCAAATCAAGGGGCATGTATTCCCACTTACTTTTTTCCCCCGATTCCAATGGTGGTGGTCCTGTCTCTCTACGACCTCAGGAAGTGGGTGTAAACGCCTACTTCCTGTCCCCAGCCATAAACGCCTACTTCCGGTCCCCAGCCCCCCTTTTCAAATCAAGGGGCATGTATTCCCACTTACTTTTTTGCCCCGATTCCAATGGTGGTGGTCCTGTCTCTCTACGACCTCAGGAAGTGGGTGTAAACACCAACTTCCTGTCCCCAGCCGTAAACATCTACTTCCGGTCCCCAGCCCCCCTTTTCAAATCAAGGGGCATGTATTCCCACTTACTTTTTTGCCCCGATTCCAATGGTGGTGGTCCTGTCTCTCTACGACCTCAGGAAGTGGGTGTAAACGCCTACTTCCTGTCCCCAGCCGTAAACGCCTACTTCCGGTCCCCAGCCCCCCTTTTCAAATCAAGGGGCATGTATTCCCACTTACTTCTTTGCCCCGATTCCAATGGTCGTGGTCCTGTCTCTCTACGACCTCAGGAAGTGGGTGTAAACACCAACTTCCTGTCCCCAGCCGTAAACATCTACTTCCGGTCCCCAGCCCCTCTTTTCAAATCAAGGGGCATGTATTCCCACTTACTTTTTTGCCCCGATTCCAATGGTGGTGGTCCTGTCTCTCTACGACCTCAGGAAGTGGGTGTAAACACCAACTTCCTGTCCCCAGCCGTAAACATCTACTTCCGGTCCCCAGCCCTTTTCAAATCAAGGGGCATGTATTCCCACTTACTTTTTTGCCCCGATTCCAATGGTGGTGGTCCTGTCTCTCTACGACCTCAGGAAGTGGGTGTAAACGCCTACTTCCTGTCCCCAGCCGTAAACGCCTACTTCCGGTCCCCAGCACCCCTTTTCAAATCAAGGGGCATGTATTCCCACTTACTTTTTTGCCCCGATTCCAATGGTGGTGGTCCTGTCTCTCTACGACCTCAGGAAGTGGGTGTAAACGCCTACTTCCTGTCCCCAGCCGTAAACGCCTACTTCCGGTCCCCAGCCCCCCTTTTCAAATCAAGGGGCATGTATTCCCACTTACTTTTTTGCCCCGATTCCAATGGTGGTGGTCCTGTCTCTCTACGACCTCAACAAGTGGGTGTAAACGCCTACTTCCGGTCCCCAGCCTTAAACGCCTACTTCCGGTCCCCAGACCCCCTTTTCAAATCAAGGGGCATGTATTCCCACTTACTTTTTTGCCCCGATTCCAATGGTGGTGGTCCTGTCTCTCTACGACCTCAGGAAGTGGGTGTAAACGCCTACTTCCTGTCCCCAGCCGTAAACGCCTACTTCCGGTCCCCAGCCCCCCTTTTCAAATCAAGGGGCATGTATTCCCACTTACTTCTTTGCCCCGATTCCAATGGTCGTGGTCCTGTCTCTCTACGACCTCAGGAAGTGGGTGTAAACACCAACTTCCTGTCCCCAGCCGTAAACATCTACTTCCGGTCCCCAGCCCCTCTTTTCAAATCAAGGGGCATGTATTCCCACTTACTTTTTTGCCCCGATTCCAATGGTGGTGGTCCTATCTCTCTACGACCTCAGGAAGTGGGTGTAAACGCCTACTTCCGGTCCCCAGCCTTAAACGCCTACTTCCGGTCCCCAGACCCCCTTTTCAAATCAAGGGGCATGTATTCCCACTTACTCTTTTGCCCCGATTCCAATGGTGGTGGTCCTGTCTCTCTACGA
This sequence comes from Protomyctophum parallelum, assembly GCF_964188405.1. NCBI lineage: Eukaryota > Metazoa > Chordata > Actinopteri > Myctophiformes > Myctophidae > Protomyctophum > Protomyctophum parallelum. Next base: position 328,606 of record NC_139705.1, read on the forward strand.
CCTCAGGAAGTGGGTGTAAACGCCTACTTCCTGTCCCCAGCCATAAACGCCTACTTCCGGTCCCCAGCCCCCCTTTTCAAATCAAGGGGCATGTATTCCCACTTACTTTTTTGCCCCGATTCCAATGGTGGTGGTCCTGTCTCTCTACGACCTCAGGAAGTGGGTGTAAACACCAACTTCCTGTCCCCAGCCGTAAACATCTACTTCCGGTCCCCAGCCCCCCTTTTCAAATCAAGGGGCATGTATTCCCACTTACTTTTTTGCCCCGATTCCAATGGTGGTGGTCCTGTCTCTCTACGACCTCAGGAAGTGGGTGTAAACGCCTACTTCCTGTCCCCAGCCGTAAACGCCTACTTCCGGTCCCCAGCCCCCCTTTTCAAATCAAGGGGCATGTATTCCCACTTACTTCTTTGCCCCGATTCCAATGGTCGTGGTCCTGTCTCTCTACGACCTCAGGAAGTGGGTGTAAACACCAACTTCCTGTCCCCAGCCGTAAACATCTACTTCCGGTCCCCAGCCCCTCTTTTCAAATCAAGGGGCATGTATTCCCACTTACTTTTTTGCCCCGATTCCAATGGTGGTGGTCCTATCTCTCTACGACCTCAGGAAGTGGGTGTAAACGCCTACTTCCGGTCCCCAGCCTTAAACGCCTACTTCCGGTCCCCAGACCCCCTTTTCAAATCAAGGGGCATGTATTCCCACTTACTTTTTTTCCCCGATTCCAATGGTGGTGGTCCTGTCTCTCTACGACCTCAGGAAGTGGGTGTAAACGCCTACTTCCTGTCCCCAGCCATAAACGCCTACTTCCGGTCCCCAGCCCCCCTTTTCAAATCAAGGGGCATGTATTCCCACTTACTTTTTTGCCCCGATTCCAATGGTGGTGGTCCTGTCTCTCTACGACCTCAGGAAGTGGGTGTAAACACCAACTTCCTGTCCCCAGCCGTAAACATCTACTTCCGGTCCCCAGCCCCCCTTTTCAAATCAAGGGGCATGTATTCCCACTTACTTTTTTGCCCCGATTCCAATGGTGGTGGTCCTGTCTCTCTACGACCTCAGGAAGTGGGTGTAAACGCCTACTTCCTGTCCCCAGCCGTAAACGCCTACTTCCGGTCCCCAGCCCCCCTTTTCAAATCAAGGGGCATGTATTCCCACTTACTTCTTTGCCCCGATTCCAATGGTCGTGGTCCTGTCTCTCTACGACCTCAGGAAGTGGGTGTAAACACCAACTTCCTGTCCCCAGCCGTAAACATCTACTTCCGGTCCCCAGCCCCTCTTTTCAAATCAAGGGGCATGTATTCCCACTTACTTTTTTGCCCCGATTCCAATGGTGGTGGTCCTGTCTCTCTACGACCTCAGGAAGTGGGTGTAAACACCAACTTCCTGTCCCCAGCCGTAAACATCTACTTCCGGTCCCCAGCCCCCCTTTTCAAATCAAGGGGCATGTATTCCCACTTACTTTTTTGCCCCGATTCCAATGGTGGTGGTCCTGTCTCTCTACGACCTCAGGAAGTGGGTGTAAACGCCTACTTCCTGTCCCCAGCCGTAAACGCCTACTTCCGGTCCCCAGCACCCCTTTTCAAATCAAGGGGCATGTATTCCCACTTACTTTTTTGCCCCGATTCCAATGGTGGTGGTCCTGTCTCTCTACGACCTCAGGAAGTGGGTGTAAACGCCTACTTCCTGTCCCCAGCCGTAAACGCCTACTTCCGGTCCCCAGCCCCCCTTTTCAAATCAAGGGGCATGTATTCCCACTTACTTCTTTGCCCCGATTCCAATGGTGGTGGTCCTGTCTCTCTACGACCTCAGGAAGTGGGTGTAAACGCCTACTTCCTGTCCCCAGCCGTAAACGCCTACTTCCGGTCCCCAGCCCCCCTTTTCAAATCAAGGGGCATGTATTCCCACTTACTTCTTTGCCCCGATTCCAATGGTCGTGGTCCTGTCTCTCTACGACCTCAGGAAGTGGGTGTAAACACCAACTTCCTGTCCCCAGCCGTAAACATCTACTTCCGGTCCCCAGCCCCTCTTTTCAAATCAAGGGGCATGTATTCCCACTTACTTTTTTGCCCCGATTCCAATGGTGGTGGTCCTATCTCTCTACGACCTCAGGAAGTGGGTGTAAACGCCTACTTCCGGCCCCCAGCCTTAAACGCCTACTTCCGGTCCCCAGACCCCCTTTTCAAATCAAGGGGCATGTATTCCCACTTACTTTTTTGCCCCGATTCCAATGGTGGTGGTCCTGTCTCTCTACGACCTCAGGAAGTGGGTGTAAACGCCTACTTCCTGTCCCCAGCCGTAAACGCCTACTTCCGGTCCCCAGCCCCCCTTTTCAAATCAAGTGGCATGTATTCCCACTTACTTTTTTGCCCCGATTCCAATGGTGGTGGTCCTGTCTCTCTACGACCTCAGGAAGTGGGTGTAAACACCAACTTCCGGTCCCCAGCCTTAAACGCCTACTTCCGGTCCCCAGACCCCCTTTTCAAATCAAGGGGCATGTATTCCCACTTACTTTTTTGCCCCGATTCCAATGGTGGTGGTCCTGTCTCTCTACGACCTCAGGAAGTGGGTGTAAACGCCTACTTCCTGTCCCCAGCCGTAAACGCCTACTTCCGGTCCCCAGCCCCCCTTTTCAAATCAAGTGGCATGTATTCCCACTTACTTTTTTGCCCCGATTCCAATGGTGGTGGTCCTGTCTCTCTACGACCTCAGGAAGTGGGTGTAAACGCCTACTTCCTGTCCCCAGCCGTAAACGCCTACTTCCGGTCCCCAGCACCCCTTTTCAAATCAAGGGGCATGTATTCCCACTTACTTTTTTGCCCCGATTCCAATGGTGGTGGTCCTGTCTCTCTACGACCTCAGGAAGTGGGTGTAAACGCCTACTTCCTGTCCCCAGCCGTAAACGCCTACTTCCGGTCCCCAGCCCCCCTTTTCAAATCAAGGGGCATGTATTCCCACTTACTTTTTTGCCCCGATTCCAATGGTGGTGGTCCTGTCTCTCTACGACCTCAAGAAGTGGGTGTAAACGCCTACTTCCGGTCCCCAGCTTTAAACGCCTACTTCCGGTCCCCAGACCCCCTTTTCAAATCAAGGGGCATGTATTCCCACTTACTTTTTTGCCCCGATTCCAATGGTGGTGGTCCTGTCTCTCTACGACCTCAGGAAGTGGGTGTAAACGCCTACTTCCTGTCCCCAGCCGTAAACGCCTACTTCCGGTCCCCAGCCCCCCTTTTCAAATCAAGGGGCATGTATTCCCACTTACTTCTTTGCCCCGATTCCAATGGTCGTGGTCCTGTCTCTCTACGACCTCAGGAAGTGGGTGTAAACACCAACTTCCTGTCCCCAGCCGTAAACATCTACTTCCGGTCCCCAGCCCCTCTTTTCAAATCAAGGGGCATGTATTCCCACTTACTTTTTTGCCCCGATTCCAATGGTGGTGGTCCTATCTCTCTACGACCTCAGGAAGTGGGTGTAAACGCCTACTTCCGGCCCCCAGCCTTAAACGCCTACTTCCGGTCCCCAGACCCCCTTTTCAAATCAAGGGGCATGTATTCCCACTTACTTTTTTGCCCCGATTCCAATGGTGGTGGTCCTGTCTCTCTACGACCTCAGGAAGTGGGTGTAAACGCCTACTTCCTGTCCCCAGCCGTAAACGCCTACTTCCGGTCCCCAGCCCCCCTTTTCAAATCAAGGGGCATGTATTCCCACTTACTTCTTTGCCCCGATTCCAATGGTCGTGGTCCTGTCTCTCTACGACCTCAGGAAGTGGGTGTAAACACCAACTTCCTGTCCCCAGCCGTAAACATCTACTTCCGGTCCCCAGCCCCTCTTTTCAAATCAAGGGGCATGTATTCCCACTTACTTTTTTGCCCCGATTCCAATGGTGGTGGTCCTATCTCTCTACGACCTCAGGAAGTGGGTGTAAACGCCTACTTCCGGCCCCCAGCCTTAAACGCCTACTTCCGGTCCCCAGACCCCCTTTTCAAATCAAGGGGCATGTATTCCCACTTACTTTTTTGCCCCGATTCCAATGGTGGTGGTCCTGTCTCTCTACGACCTCAGGAAGTGGGTGTAAACGCCTACTTCCTGTCCCCAGCCGTAAACGCCTACTTCCGGTCCCCAGCCCCCCTTTTCAAATCAAGTGGCATGTATTCCCACTTACTTTTTTGCCCCGATTCCAATGGTGGTGGTCCTGTCTCTCTACGACCTCAGGAAGTGGGTGTAAACACCAACTTCCGGTCCCCAGCCTTAAACGCCTACTTCCGGTCCCCAGACCCCCTTTTCAAATCAAGGGGCATGTATTCCCACTTACTTTTTTGCCCCGATTCCAATGGTGGTGGTCCTGTCTCTCTACGACCTCAGGAAGTGGGTGTAAACGCCTACTTCCTGTCCCCAGCCGTAAACGCCTACTTCCGGTCCCCAGCCCCCCTTTTCAAATCAAGTGGCATGTATTCCCACTTACTTTTTTGCCCCGATTCCAATGGTGGTGGTCCTGTCTCTCTACGACCTCAGGAAGTGGGTGTAAACGCCTACTTCCTGTCCCCAGCCGTAAACGCCTACTTCCGGTCCCCAGCACCCCTTTTCAAATCAAGGGGCATGTATTCCCACTTACTTTTTTGCCCCGATTCCAATGGTGGTGGTCCTGTCTCTCTACGACCTCAGGAAGTGGGTGTAAACGCCTACTTCCTGTCCCCAGCCGTAAACGCCTACTTCCGGTCCCCAGCCCCCCTTTTCAAATCAAGGGGCATGTATTCCCACTTACTTTTTTGCCCCGATTCCAATGGTGGTGGTCCTGTCTCTCTACGACCTCAAGAAGTGGGTGTAAACGCCTACTTCCGGTCCCCAGCTTTAAACGCCTACTTCCGGTCCCCAGACCCCCTTTTCAAATCAAGGGGCATGTATTCCCACTTACTTTTTTGCCCCGATTCCAATGGTGGTGGTCCTGTCTCTCTACGACCTCAGGAAGTGGGTGTAAACGCCTACTTCCTGTCCCCAGCCGTAAACGCCTACTTCCGGTCCCCAGCCCCCCTTTTCAAATCAAGGGGCATGTATTCCCACTTACTTCTTTGCCCCGATTCCAATGGTCGTGGTCCTGTCTCTCTACGACCTCAGGAAGTGGGTGTAAACACCAACTTCCTGTCCCCAGCCGTAAACATCTACTTCCGGTCCCCAGCCCCTCTTTTCAAATCAAGGGGCATGTATTCCCACTTACTTTTTTGCCCCGATTCCAATGGTGGTGGTCCTATCTCTCTACGACCTCAGGAAGTGGGTGTAAACGCCTACTTCCGGCCCCCAGCCTTAAACGCCTACTTCCGGTCCCCAGACCCCCTTTTCAAATCAAGGGGCATGTATTCCCACTTACTTTTTTGCCCCGATTCCAATGGTGGTGGTCCTGTCTCTCTACGACCTCAGGAAGTGGGTGTAAACACCAACTTCCGGTCCCCAGCCTTAAACGCCTACTTCCGGTCCCCAGACCCCCTTTTCAAATCAAGGGGCATGTATTCCCACTTACTTTTTTGCCCCGATTCCAATGGTGGTGGTCCTGTCTCTCTACGACCTCAGGAAGTGGGTGTAAACGCCTACTTCCTGTCCCCAGCCGTAAACGCCTACTTCCGGTCCCCAGCCCCCCTTTTCAAATCAAGTGGCATGTATTCCCACTTACTTTTTTGCCCCGATTCCAATGGTGGTGGTCCTGTCTCTCTACGACCTCAGGAAGTGGGTGTAAACGCCTACTTCCTGTCCCCAGCCGTAAACGCCTACTTCCGGTCCCCAGCACCCCTTTTCAAATCAAGGGGCATGTATTCCCACTTACTTTTTTGCCCCGATTCCAACGGTGGTGGTCCTGTCTCTCTACGACCTCAGGAAGTGGGTGTAAACGCCTACTTCCTGTCCCCAGCCGTAAACGCCTACTTCCGGTCCCCAGCACCCCTTTTCAAATCAAGGGGCATGTATTCCCACTTACTTTTTTGCCCCGATTCCAATGGTGGTGGTCCTGTCTCTCTACGACCTCAGGAAGTGGGTGTAAACGCCTACTTCCTGTCCCCAGCCGTAAACGCCTACTTCCGGTCCCCAGCACCCCTTTTCAAATCAAGGGGCATGTATTCCAACTTACTTTTTTGCCCCGATTCCAACGGTGGTGGTCCTGTCTCTCTACGACCTCAGGAAGTGGGTGTAAACGCCTACTTCCTGTCCCCAGCCGTAAACGCCTACTTCCGGTCCCCAGCACCCCTTTTCAAATCAAGGGGCATGTATTCCCACTTACTTTTTTGCCCCGATTCCAATGGTGGTGGTCCTGTCTCTCTACGACCTCAGGAAGTGGGTGTAAACGCCTACTTCCTGTCCCCAGCCGTAAACGCCTACTTCCGATCCCCAGCCCCCCTTTTCAAATCAAGGGGCATGTATTCCCACTTACTTTTTTGCCCCGATTCCAATGGTGGTGGTCCTGTCTCTCTACGACCTCAAGAAGTGGGTGTAAACGCCTACTTCCGGTCCCCAGCCTTAAACGCCTACTTCCGGTCCCCAGACCCCCTTTTCAAATCAAGGGGCATGTATTCCCACTTACTTTTTTGCCCCGATTCCAATGGTGGTGGTCCTGTCTCTCTACGACCTCAGGAAGTGGGTGTAAACGCCTACTTCCTGTCCCCAGCCGTAAACGCCTACTTCCGGTCCCCAGCCCCCCTTTTCAAATCAAGGGGCATGTATTCCCACTTACTTCTTTGCCCCGATTCCAATGGTCGTGGTCCTGTCTCTCTACGACCTCAGGAAGTGGGTGTAAACACCAACTTCCTGTCCCCAGCCGTAAACATCTACTTCCGGTCCCCAGCCCCTCTTTTCAAATCAAGGGGCATGTATTCCCACTTACTTTTTTGCCCCGATTCCAATGGTGGTGGTCCTGTCTCTCTACGACCTCAGGAAGTGGGTGTAAACGCCTACTTCCTGTCCCCAGCCGTAAACGCCTACTTCCGGTCCCCAGCCCCCCTTTTCAAATCAAGTGGCATGTATTCCCACTTACTTTTTTGCCCCGATTCCAATGGTGGTGGTCCTGTCTCTCTACGACCTCAGGAAGTGGGTGTAAACGCCTACTTCCTGTCCCCAGCCGTAAACGCCTACTTCCGGTCCCCAGCACCCCTTTTCAAATCAAGGGGCATGTATTCCCACTTACTTTTTTGCCCCGATTCCAACGGTGGTGGTCCTGTCTCTCTACGACCTCAGGAAGTGGGTGTAAACGCCTACTTCCTGTCCCCAGCCGTAAACGCCTACTTCCGGTCCCCAGCACCCCTTTTCAAATCAAGGGGCATGTATTCCCACTTACTTTTTTGCCCTGATTCCAATGGTGGTGGTCCTGTCTCTCTACGACCTCAGGAAGTGGGTGTAAACGCCTACTTCCTGTCCCCAGCCGTAAACGCCTACTTCCGATCCCCAGCCCCCCTTTTCAAATCAAGGGGCATGTATTCCCACTTACTTTTTTGCCCCGATTCCAATGGTGGTGGTCCTGTCTCTCTACGACCTCAAGAAGTGGGTGTAAACGCCTACTTCCGGTCCCCAGCCTTAAACGCCTACTTCCGGTCCCCAGACCCCCTTTTCAAATCAAGGGGCATGTATTCCCACTTACTTTTTTGCCCCGATTCCAATGGTGGTGGTCCTGTCTCTCTACGACCTCAGGAAGTGGGTGTAAACGCCTACTTCCTGTCCCCAGCCGTAAACGCCTACTTCCGGTCCCCAGCCCCCCTTTTCAAATCAAGGGGCATGTATTCCCACTTACTTCTTTGCCCCGATTCCAATGGTCGTGGTCCTGTCTCTCTACGACCTCAGGAAGTGGGTGTAAACACCAACTTCCTGTCCCCAGCCGTAAACGCCTACTTCCGATCCCCAGCCCCCCTTTTCAAATCAAGGGGCATGTATTCCCACTTACTTTTTTGCCCCGATTCCAATGGTGGTGGTCCTGTCTCTCTACGACCTCAAGAAGTGGGTGTAAACGCCTACTTCCGGTCCCCAGCCTTAAACGCCTACTTCCGGTCCCCAGACCCCCTTTTCAAATCAAGGGGCATGTATTCCCACTTACTTTTTTGCCCCGATTCCATTGGTGGTGGTCCTGTCTCTCTACGACCTCAGGAAGTGGGTGTAAACGCCTACTTCCTGTCCCCAGCCGTAAACGCCTACTTCCGGTCCCCAGCCCCCTTTTTCAAATCAAGGGGCATGTATTCCCACTTACTTCTTTGCCCCGATTCCAATGGTCGTGGTCCTGTCTCTCTACGACCTCAGGAAGTGGGTGTAAACACCAACTTCCTGTCCCCAGCCGTAAACATCTACTTCCGGTCCCCAGCCCCTCTTTTCAAATCAAGGGGCATGTATTCCCACTTACTTTTTTGCCCCGATTCCAATGGTGGTGGTCCTATCTCTCTACGACCTCAGGAAGTGGGTGTAAACGCCTACTTCCGGCCCCCAGCCTTAAACGCCTACTTCCGGTCCCCAGACCCCCTTTTCAAATCAAGGGGCATGTATTCCCACTTACTTTTTTGCCCCGATTCCAATGGTGGTGGTCCTGTCTCTCTACGACCTCAGGAAGTGGGTGTAAACGCCTACTTCCGGTCCCCAGCCTTAAACGCCTACTTCCGGTCCCCAGCCCCCCTTTTCAAATCAAGTGGCATGTATTCCCACTTACTTTTTTGCCCCGATTCCAATGGTGGTGGTCCTGTCTCTCTACGACCTCAGGAAGTGGGTGTAAACGCCTACTTCCTGTCCCCAGCCGTAAACGCCTACTTCCGGTCCCCAGCACCCCTTTTCAAATCAAGGGGCATGTATTCCCACTTACTTTTTTGCCCCGATTCCAATGGTGGTGGTCCTGTCTCTCTACGACCTCAGGAAGTGGGTGTAAACGCCTACTTCCGGTCCCCAGCCTTAAACGCCTACTTCCGGTCCCCAGCCCCCCTTTTCAAATCAAGTGGCATGTATTCCCACTTACTTTTTTGCCCCGATTCCAATGGTGGTGGTCCTGTCTCTCTACGACCTCAGGAAGTGGGTGTAAACGCCTACTTCCTGTCCCCAGCCGTAAACGCCTACTTCCGGTCCCCAGCACCCCTTTTCAAATCAAGGGGCATGTATTCCCACTTACTTTTTTGCCCCGATTCCAATGGTGGTGGTCCTGTCTCTCTACGACCTCAGGAAGTGGGTGTAAACGCCTACTTCCTGTCCCCAGCCGTAAACGCCTACTTCCGGTCCCCAGCCCCCCTTTTCAAATCAAGGGGCATGTATTCCCACTTACTTTTTTGCCCCGATTCCAATGGTGGTGGTCCTGTCTCTCTACGACCTCAAGAAGTGGGTGTAAACGCCTACTTCCGGTCCCCAGCCGTAAACATCTACTTCCGGTCCCCAGCCCCCCTTTTCAAATCAAGGGGCATGTATTCCCACTTACTTTTTTGCCCCGATTCCAATGGTGGTGGTCCTGTCTCTCTACGACCTCAGGAAGTGGGTGTAAACGCCTACTTCCTGTCCCCAGCCGTAAACGCCTACTTCCGGTCCCCAGCACCCCTTTTCAAATCAAGGGGCATGTATTCCCACTTACTTTTTTGCCCCGATTCCAATGGTGGTGGTCCTGTCTCTCTACGACCTCAGGAAGTGGGTGTAAACGCCTACTTCCTGTCCCCAGCCGTAAACGCCTACTTCCGGTCCCCAGCCCCCCTTTTCAAATCAAGGGGCATGTATTCCCACTTACTTTTTTGCCCCGATTCCAATGGTGGTGGTCCTGTCTCTCTACGACCTCAAGAAGTGGGTGTAAACGCCTACTTCCGGTCCCCAGCCTTAAACGCCTACTTCCGGTCCCCAGACCCCCTTTTCAAATCAAGGGGCATGTATTCCCACTTACTTTTTTGCCCCGATTCCAATGGTGGTGGTCCTGTCTCTCTACGACCTCAGGAAGTGGGTGTAAACGCCTACTTCCTGTCCCCAGCCGTAAACGCCTACTTCCGGTCCCCAGCCCCCCTTTTCAAATCAAGGGGCATGTATTCCCACTTACTTTTTTGCCCCGATTCCAATGGTGGTGGTCCTGTCTCTCTACGACCTCAGGAAGTGGGTGTAAACGCCTACTTCCTGTCCCCAGCCGTAAACGCCTACTTCCGGTCCCCAGCCCCCCTTTTCAAATCAAGGGGCATGTATTCCCACTTACTTTTTTGCCCCGATTCCAATGGTGGTGGTCCTGTCTCTCTACGACCTCAAGAAGTGGGTGTAAACGCCTACTTCCGGTCCCCAGCCTTAAACGCCTACTTCCGGTCCCCAGACCCCCTTTTCAAATCAAGGGGCATGTATTCCCACTTACTTTTTTGCCCCGATTCCAATGGTGGTGGTCCTGTCTCTCTACGACCTCAGGAAGTGGGTGTAAACGCCTACTTCCTGTCCCCAGCCGTAAACGCCTACTTCCGGTCCCCAGCCCCCCTTTTCAAATCAAGGGGCATGTATTCCCACTTACTTCTTTGCCCCGATTCCAATGGTCGTGGTCCTGTCTCTCTACGACCTCAGGAAGTGGGTGTAAACGCCAACTTCCTGTCCCCAGCCGTAAACATCTACTTCCGGTCCCCAGCCCCTCTTTTCAAATCAAGGGGCATGTATTCCCACTTACTTTTTTGCCCCGATTCCAATGGTGGTGGTCCTATCTCTCTACGACCTCAGGAAGTGGGTGTAAACGCCTACTTCCGGCCCCCAGCCTTAAACGCCTACTTCCGGTCCCCAGACCCCCTTTTCAAATCAAGGGGCATGTATTCCCACTTACTTTTTTGCCCCGATTCCAATGGTGGTGGTCCTGTCTCTCTACGACCTCAGGAAGTGTGTGTAAACGCCTACTTCCGGTCCCCAGCCTTAAACGCCTACTTCCGGTCCCCAGCCCCCCTTTTCAAATCAAGTGGCATGTATTCCCACTTACTTTTTTGCCCCGATTCCAATGGTGGTGGTCCTGTCTCTCTACGACCTCAGGAAGTGGGTGTAAACGCCTACTTCCTGTCCCCAGCCGTAAACGCCTACTTCCGGTCCCCAGCACCCCTTTTCAAATCAAGGGGCATGTATTCCCACTTACTTTTTTGCCCCGATTCCAATGGTGGTGGTCCTGTCTCTCTACGACCTCAGGAAGTGGGTGTAAACGCCTACTTCCTGTCCCCAGCCGTAAACGCCTACTTCCGGTCCCCAGCCCCCCTTTTCAAATCAAGGGGCATGTATTCCCACTTACTTTTTTGCCCCGATTCCAATGGTGGTGGTCCTGTCTCTCTACGACCTCAAGAAGTGGGTGTAAACGCCTACTTCCGGTCCCCAGCCGTAAACATCTACTTCCGGTCCCCAGCCCCCCTTTTCAAATCAAGGGGCATGTATTCCCACTTACTTTTTTGCCCCGATTCCAATGGTGGTGGTCCTGTCTCTCTACGACCTCAGGAAGTGGGTGTAAACGCCTACTTCCTGTCCCCAGCCGTAAACGCCTACTTCCGGTCCCCAGCACCCCTTTTCAAATCAAGGGGCATGTATTCCCACTTACTTTTTTGCCCCGATTCCAATGGTGGTGGTCCTGTCTCTCTACGACCTCAGGAAGTGGGTGTAAACGCCTACTTCCTGTCCCCAGCCGTAAACGCCTACTTCCGGTCCCCAGCCCCCCTTTTCAAATCAAGGGGCATGTATTCCCACTTACTTTTTTGCCCCGATTCCAATGGTGGTGGTCCTGTCTCTCTACGACCTCAAGAAGTGGGTGTAAACGCCTACTTCCGGTCCCCAGCCTTAAACGCCTACTTCCGGTCCCCAGACCCCCTTTTCAAATCAAGGGGCATGTATTCCCACTTACTTTTTTGCCCCGATTCCAATGGTGGTGGTCCTGTCTCTCTACGACCTCAGGAAGTGGGTGTAAACGCCTACTTCCTGTCCCCAGCCGTAAACGCCTACTTCCGGTCCCCAGCCCCCCTTTTCAAATCAAGGGGCATGTATTCCCACTTACTTTTTTGCCCCGATTCCAATGGTGGTGGTCCTGTCTCTCTACGACCTCAGGAAGTGGGTGTAAACGCCTACTTCCTGTCCCCAGCCGTAAACGCCTACTTCCGGTCCCCAGCCCCCCTTTTCAAATCAAGGGGCATGTATTCCCACTTACTTTTTTGCCCCGATTCCAATGGTGGTGGTCCTGTCTCTCTACGACCTCAAGAAGTGGGTGTAAACGCCTACTTCCGGTCCCCAGCCTTAAACGCCTACTTCCGGTCCCCAGACCCCCTTTTCAAATCAAGGGGCATGTATTCCCACTTACTTTTTTGCCCCGATTCCAATGGTGGTGGTCCTGTCTCTCTACGACCTCAGGAAGTGGGTGTAAACGCCTACTTCCTGTCCCCAGCCGTAAACGCCTACTTCCGGTCCCCAGCCCCCCTTTTCAAATCAAGGGGCATGTATTCCCACTTACTTTTTTGCCCCGATTCCAATGGTGGTGGTCCTGTCTCTCTACGACCTCAGGAAGTGGGTGTAAACACCAACTTCCTGTCCCCAGCCGTAAACATCTACTTCCGGTCCCCAGCCCCCCTTTTCAAATCAAGGGGCATGTATTCCCACTTACTTTTTTGCCCCGATTCCAATGGTGGTGGTCCTGTCTCTCTACGACCTCAGGAAGTGGGTGTAAACGCCTACTTCCTGTCCCCAGCCGTAAACGCCTACTTCCGGTCCCCAGCACCCCTTTTCAAATCAAGGGGCATGTATTCCCACTTACTTTTTTGCCCCGATTCCAATGGTGGTGGTCCTGTCTCTCTACGACCTCAGGAAGTGGGTGTAAACGCCTACTTCCGGTCCCCAGCCTTAAACGCCTACTTCCGGTCCCCAGACCCCCTTTTCAAATCAAGGGGCATGTATTCCCACTTACTTTTTTGCCCCGATTCCAATGGTGGTGGTCCTGTCTCTCTACGACCTCAGGAAGTGGGTGTAAACGCCTACTTCCTGTCCCCAGCCGTAAACGCCTACTTCCGGTCCCCAGCCCCCCTTTTCAAATCAAGGGGCATGTATTCCCACTTACTTTTTTGCCCCGATTCCAATGGTGGTGGTCCTGTCTCTCTACGACCTCAGGAAGTGGGTGTAAACACCAACTTCCTGTCCCCAGCCGTAAACATCTACTTCCGGTCCCCAGCCCCCCTTTTCAAATCAAGGGGCATGTATTCCCACTTACTTTTTTGCCCCGATTCCAATGGTGGTGGTCCTGTCTCTCTACGACCTCAGGAAGTGGGTGTAAACGCCTACTTCCTGTCCCCAGCCGTAAACGCCTACTTCCGGTCCCCAGCACCCCTTTTCAAATCAAGGGGCATGTATTCCCACTTACTTTTTTGCCCCGATTCCAATGGTGGTGGTCCTGTCTCTCTACGACCTCAGGAAGTGGGTGTAAACGCCTACTTCCTGTCCCCAGCCGTAAACGCCTACTTCCGGTCCCCAGCCCCCCTTTTCAAATCAAGGGGCATGTATTCCCACTTACTTTTTTGCCCCGATTCCAATGGTGGTGGTCCTGTCTCTCTACGACCTCAAGAAGTGGGTGTAAACGCCTACTTCCGGTCCCCAGCCTTAAACGCCTACTTCCGGTCCCCAGACCCCCTTTTCAAATCAAGGGGCATGTATTCCCACTTACTTTTTTGCCCCGATTCCAATGGTGGTGGTCCTGTCTCTCTACGACCTCAGGAAGTGGGTGTAAACGCCTACTTCCTGTCCCCAGCCGTAAACGCCTACTTCCGGTCCCCAGCCCCCCTTTTCAAATCAAGGGGCATGTATTCCCACTTACTTCTTTGCCCCGATTCCAATGGTCGTGGTCCTGTCTCTCTACGACCTCAGGAAGTGGGTGTAAACACCAACTTCCTGTCCCCAGCCGTAAACATCTACTTCCGGTCCCCAGCCCCTCTTTTCAAATCAAGGGGCATGTATTCCCACTTACTTTTTTGCCCCGATTCCAATGGTGGTGGTCCTGTCTCTCTACGACCTCAGGAAGTGGGTGTAAACGCCTACTTCCTGTCCCCAGCCGTAAACGCCTACTTCCGGTCCCCAGCCCCCCTTTTCAAATCAAGGGGCATGTATTCCCACTTACTTTTTTGCCCCGATTCCAATGGTGGTGGTCCTGTCTCTCTACGACCTCAGGAAGTGGGTGTAAACACCAACTTCCTGTCCCCAGCCGTAAACATCTACTTCCGGTCCCCAGCCCCCCTTTTCAAATCAAGGGGCATGTATTCCCACTTACTTTTTTGCCCCGATTCCAATGGTGGTGGTCCTGTCTCTCTACGACCTCAAGAAGTGGGTGTAAACGCCTACTTCCGGTCCCCAGCCTTAAACGCCTACTTCCGGTCCCCAGACCCCCTTTTCAAATCAAGGGGCATGTATTCCCACTTACTTTTTTGCCCCGATTCCAATGGTGGTGGTCCTGTCTCTCTACGACCTCAGGAAGTGGGTGTAAACGCCTACTTCCTGTCCCCAGCCGTAAACGCCTACTTCCGGTCCCCAGCCCCCCTTTTCAAATCAAGGGGCATGTATTCCCACTTACTTCTTTGCCCCGATTCCAATGGTCGTGGTCCTGTCTCTCTACGACCTCAGGAAGTGGGTGTAAACGCCAACTTCCTGTCCCCAGCCGTAAACATCTACTTCCGGTCCCCAGCCCCTCTTTTCAAATCAAGGGGCATGTATTCCCACTTACTTTTTTGCCCCGATTCCAATGGTGGTGGTCCTATCTCTCTACGACCTCAGGAAGTGGGTGTAAACGCCTACTTCCGGCCCCCAGCCTTAAACGCCTACTTCCGGTCCCCAGACCCCCTTTTCAAATCAAGGGGCATGTATTCCCACTTACTTTTTTGCCCCGATTCCAATGGTGGTGGTCCTGTCTCTCTACGACCTCAGGAAGTGTGTGTAAACGCCTACTTCCGGTCCCCAGCCTTAAACGCCTACTTCCGGTCCCCAGCCCCCCTTTTCAAATCAAGTGGCATGTATTCCCACTTACTTTTTTGCCCCGATTCCAATGGTGGTGGTCCTGTCTCTCTACGACCTCAGGAAGTGGGTGTAAACGCCTACTTCCTGTCCCCAGCCGTAAACGCCTACTTCCGGTCCCCAGCACCCCTTTTCAAATCAAGGGGCATGTATTCCCACTTACTTTTTTGCCCCGATTCCAATGGTGGTGGTCCTGTCTCTCTACGACCTCAGGAAGTGGGTGTAAACGCCTACTTCCTGTCCCCAGCCGTAAACGCCTACTTCCGGTCCCCAGCCCCCCTTTTCAAATCAAGGGGCATGTATTCCCACTTACTTTTTTGCCCCGATTCCAATGGTGGTGGTCCTGTCTCTCTACGACCTCAAGAAGTGGGTGTAAACGCCTACTTCCGGTCCCCAGCCGTAAACATCTACTTCCGGTCCCCAGCCCCCCTTTTCAAATCAAGGGGCATGTATTCCCACTTACTTTTTTGCCCCGATTCCAATGGTGGTGGTCCTGTCTCTCTACGACCTCAGGAAGTGGGTGTAAACGCCTACTTCCTGTCCCCAGCCGTAAACGCCTACTTCCGGTCCCCAGCACCCCTTTTCAAATCAAGGGGCATGTATTCCCACTTACTTTTTTGCCCCGATTCCAATGGTGGTGGTCCTGTCTCTCTACGACCTCAGGAAGTGGGTGTAAACGCCTACTTCCTGTCCCCAGCCGTAAACGCCTACTTCCGGTCCCCAGCCCCCCTTTTCAAATCAAGGGGCATGTATTCCCACTTACTTTTTTGCCCCGATTCCAATGGTGGTGGTCCTGTCTCTCTACGACCTCAAGAAGTGGGTGTAAACGCCTACTTCCGGTCCCCAGCCTTAAACGCCTACTTCCGGTCCCCAGACCCCCTTTTCAAATCAAGGGGCATGTATTCCCACTTACTTTTTTGCCCCGATTCCAATGGTGGTGGTCCTGTCTCTCTACGACCTCAGGAAGTGGGTGTAAACGCCTACTTCCTGTCCCCAGCCGTAAACGCCTACTTCCGGTCCCCAGCCCCCCTTTTCAAATCAAGGGGCATGTATTCCCACTTACTTTTTTGCCCCGATTCCAATGGTGGTGGTCCTGTCTCTCTACGACCTCAAGAAGTGGGTGTAAACGCCTACTTCCGGTCCCCAGCCGTAAACATCTACTTCCGGTCCCCAGCCCCCCTTTTCAAATCAAGGGGCATGTATTCCCACTTACTTTTTTGCCCCGATTCCAATGGTGGTGGTCCTGTCTCTCTACGACCTCAGGAAGTGGGTGTAAACGCCTACTTCCTGTCCCCAGCCGTAAACGCCTACTTCCGGTCCCCAGCACCCCTTTTCAAATCAAGGGGCATGTATTCCCACTTACTTTTTTGCCCCGATTCCAATGGTGGTGGTCCTGTCTCTCTACGACCTCAGGAAGTGGGTGTAAACGCCTACTTCCTGTCCCCAGCCGTAAACGCCTACTTCCGGTCCCCAGCCCCCCTTTTCAAATCAAGGGGCATGTATTCCCACTTACTTTTTTGCCCCGATTCCAATGGTGGTGGTCCTGTCTCTCTACGACCTCAGGAAGTGGGTGTAAACACCAACTTCCTGTCCCCAGCCGTAAACATCTACTTCCGGTCCCCAGCCCCCCTTTTCAAATCAAGGGGCATGTATTCCCACTTACTTTTTTGCCCCGATTCCAATGGTGGTGGTCCTGTCTCTCTACGACCTCAGGAAGTGGGTGTAAACGCCTACTTCCTGTCCCCAGCCGTAAACGCCTACTTCCGGTCCCCAGCACCCCTTTTCAAATCAAGGGGCATGTATTCCCACTTACTTTTTTGCCCCGATTCCAATGGTGGTGGTCCTGTCTCTCTACGACCTCAGGAAGTGGGTGTAAACGCCTACTTCCGGTCCCCAGCCTTAAACGCCTACTTCCGGTCCCCAGACCCCCTTTTCAAATCAAGGGGCATGTATTCCCACTTACTTTTTTGCCCCGATTCCAATGGTGGTGGTCCTGTCTCTCTACGACCTCAGGAAGTGGGTGTAAACGCCTACTTCCTGTCCCCAGCCGTAAACGCCTACTTCCGGTCCCCAGCCCCCCTTTTCAAATCAAGGGGCATGTATTCCCACTTACTTTTTTGCCCCGATTCCAATGGTGGTGGTCCTGTCTCTCTACGACCTCAGGAAGTGGGTGTAAACACCAACTTCCTGTCCCCAGCCGTAAACATCTACTTCCGGTCCCCAGCCCCCCTTTTCAAATCAAGGGGCATGTATTCCCACTTACTTTTTTGCCCCGATTCCAATGGTGGTGGTCCTGTCTCTCTACGACCTCAGGAAGTGGGTGTAAACGCCTACTTCCTGTCCCCAGCCGTAAACGCCTACTTCCGGTCCCCAGCACCCCTTTTCAAATCAAGGGGCATGTATTCCCACTTACTTTTTTGCCCCGATTCCAATGGTGGTGGTCCTGTCTCTCTACGACCTCAGGAAGTGGGTGTAAACGCCTACTTCCTGTCCCCAGCCGTAAACGCCTACTTCCGGTCCCCAGCCCCCCTTTTCAAATCAAGGGGCATGTATTCCCACTTACTTTTTTGCCCCGATTCCAATGGTGGTGGTCCTGTCTCTCTACGACCTCAAGAAGTGGGTGTAAACGCCTACTTCCGGTCCCCAGCCTTAAACGCCTACTTCCGGTCCCCAGACCCCCTTTTCAAATCAAGGGGCATGTATTCCCACTTACTTTTTTGCCCCGATTCCAATGGTGGTGGTCCTGTCTCTCTACGACCTCAGGAAGTGGGTGTAAACGCCTACTTCCTGTCCCCAGCCGTAAACGCCTACTTCCGGTCCCCAGCCCCCCTTTTCAAATCAAGGGGCATGTATTCCCACTTACTTCTTTGCCCCGATTCCAATGGTCGTGGTCCTGTCTCTCTACGACCTCAGGAAGTGGGTGTAAACACCAACTTCCTGTCCCCAGCCGTAAACATCTACTTCCGGTCCCCAGCCCCTCTTTTCAAATCAAGGGGCATGTATTCCCACTTACTTTTTTGCCCCGATTCCAATGGTGGTGGTCCTGTCTCTCTACGACCTCAGGAAGTGGGTGTAAACGCCTACTTCCTGTCCCCAGCCGTAAACGCCTACTTCCGGTCCCCAGCCCCCCTTTTCAAATCAAGGGGCATGTATTCCCACTTACTTTTTTGCCCCGATTCCAATGGTGGTGGTCCTGTCTCTCTACGACCTCAGGAAGTGGGTGTAAACACCAACTTCCTGTCCCCAGCCGTAAACATCTACTTCCGGTCCCCAGCCCCCCTTTTCAAATCAAGGGGCATGTATTCCCACTTACTTTTTTGCCCCGATTCCAATGGTGGTGGTCCTGTCTCTCTACGACCTCAAGAAGTGGGTGTAAACGCCTACTTCCGGTCCCCAGCCTTAAACGCCTACTTCCGGTCCCCAGACCCCCTTTTCAAATCAAGGGGCATGTATTCCCACTTACTTTTTTGCCCCGATTCCAATGGTGGTGGTCCTGTCTCTCTACGACCTCAGGAAGTGGGTGTAAACGCCTACTTCCTGTCCCCAGCCGTAAACGCCTACTTCCGGTCCCCAGCCCCCCTTTTCAAATCAAGGGGCATGTATTCCCACTTACTTCTTTGCCCCGATTCCAATGGTCGTGGTCCTGTCTCTCTACGACCTCAGGAAGTGGGTGTAAACGCCAACTTCCTGTCCCCAGCCGTAAACATCTACTTCCGGTCCCCAGCCCCTCTTTTCAAATCAAGGGGCATGTATTCCCACTTACTTTTTTGCCCCGATTCCAATGGTGGTGGTCCTATCTCTCTACGACCTCAGGAAGTGGGTGTAAACGCCTACTTCCGGCCCCCAGCCTTAAACGCCTACTTCCGGTCCCCAGACCCCCTTTTCAAATCAAGGGGCATGTATTCCCACTTACTTTTTTGCCCCGATTCCAATGGTGGTGGTCCTGTCTCTCTACGACCTCAGGAAGTGTGTGTAAACGCCTACTTCCGGTCCCCAGCCTTAAACGCCTACTTCCGGTCCCCAGCCCCCCTTTTCAAATCAAGTGGCATGTATTCCCACTTACTTTTTTGCCCCGATTCCAATGGTGGTGGTCCTGTCTCTCTACGACCTCAGGAAGTGGGTGTAAACGCCTACTTCCTGTCCCCAGCCGTAAACGCCTACTTCCGGTCCCCAGCACCCCTTTTCAAATCAAGGGGCATGTATTCCCACTTACTTTTTTGCCCCGATTCCAATGGTGGTGGTCCTGTCTCTCTACGACCTCAGGAAGTGGGTGTAAACGCCTACTTCCTGTCCCCAGCCGTAAACGCCTACTTCCGGTCCCCAGCCCCCCTTTTCAAATCAAGGGGCATGTATTCCCACTTACTTTTTTGCCCCGATTCCAATGGTGGTGGTCCTGTCTCTCTACGACCTCAAGAAGTGGGTGTAAACGCCTACTTCCGGTCCCCAGCCGTAAACATCTACTTCCGGTCCCCAGCCCCCCTTTTCAAATCAAGGGGCATGTATTCCCACTTACTTTTTTGCCCCGATTCCAATGGTGGTGGTCCTGTCTCTCTACGACCTCAGGAAGTGGGTGTAAACGCCTACTTCCTGTCCCCAGCCGTAAACGCCTACTTCCGGTCCCCAGCACCCCTTTTCAAATCAAGGGGCATGTATTCCCACTTACTTTTTTGCCCCGATTCCAATGGTGGTGGTCCTGTCTCTCTACGACCTCAGGAAGTGGGTGTAAACGCCTACTTCCTGTCCCCAGCCGTAAACGCCTACTTCCGGTCCCCAGCCCCCCTTTTCAAATCAAGGGGCATGTATTCCCACTTACTTTTTTGCCCCGATTCCAATGGTGGTGGTCCTGTCTCTCTACGACCTCAAGAAGTGGGTGTAAACGCCTACTTCCGGTCCCCAGCCTTAAACGCCTACTTCCGGTCCCCAGACCCCCTTTTCAAATCAAGGGGCATGTATTCCCACTTACTTTTTTGCCCCGATTCCAATGGTGGTGGTCCTGTCTCTCTACGACCTCAGGAAGTGGGTGTAAACGCCTACTTCCTGTCCCCAGCCGTAAACGCCTACTTCCGGTCCCCAGCCCCCCTTTTCAAATCAAGGGGCATGTATTCCCACTTACTTTTTTGCCCCGATTCCAATGGTGGTGGTCCTGTCTCTCTACGACCTCAAGAAGTGGGTGTAAACGCCTACTTCCGGTCCCCAGCCGTAAACATCTACTTCCGGTCCCCAGCCCCCCTTTTCAAATCAAGGGGCATGTATTCCCACTTACTTTTTTGCCCCGATTCCAATGGTGGTGGTCCTGTCTCTCTACGACCTCAGGAAGTGGGTGTAAACGCCTACTTCCTGTCCCCAGCCGTAAACGCCTACTTCCGGTCCCCAGCACCCCTTTTCAAATCAAGGGGCATGTATTCCCACTTACTTTTTTGCCCCGATTCCAATGGTGGTGGTCCTGTCTCTCTACGACCTCAGGAAGTGGGTGTAAACGCCTACTTCCTGTCCCCAGCCGTAAACGCCTACTTCCGGTCCCCAGCCCCCCTTTTCAAATCAAGGGGCATGTATTCCCACTTACTTTTTTGCCCCGATTCCAATGGTGGTGGTCCTGTCTCTCTACGACCTCAAGAAGTGGGTGTAAACGCCTACTTCCGGTCCCCAGCCTTAAACGCCTACTTCCGGTCCCCAGACCCCCTTTTCAAATCAAGGGGCATGTATTCCCACTTACTTTTTTGCCCCGATTCCAATGGTGGTGGTCCTGTCTCTCTACGACCTCAGGAAGTGGGTGTAAACGCCTACTTCCTGTCCCCAGCCGTAAACGCCTACTTCCGGTCCCCAGCCCCCCTTTTCAAATCAAGGGGCATGTATTCCCACTTACTTTTTTGCCCCGATTCCAATGGTGGTGGTCCTGTCTCTCTACGACCTCAGGAAGTGGGTGTAAACGCCTACTTCCTGTCCCCAGCCGTAAACGCCTACTTCCGGTCCCCAGCCCCCCTTTTCAAATCAAGGGGCATGTATTCCCACTTACTTTTTTGCCCCGATTCCAATGGTGGTGGTCCTGTCTCTCTACGACCTCAAGAAGTGGGTGTAAACGCCTACTTCCGGTCCCCAGCCTTAAACGCCTACTTCCGGTCCCCAGACCCCCTTTTCAAATCAAGGGGCATGTATTCCCACTTACTTTTTTGCCCCGATTCCAATGGTGGTGGTCCTGTCTCTCTACGACCTCAGGAAGTGGGTGTAAACGCCTACTTCCTGTCCCCAGCCGTAAACGCCTACTTCCGGTCCCCAGCCCCCCTTTTCAAATCAAGGGGCATGTATTCCCACTTACTTTTTTGCCCCGATTCCAATGGTGGTGGTCCTGTCTCTCTACGACCTCAGGAAGTGGGTGTAAACGCCTACTTCCTGTCCCCAGCCGTAAACGCCTACTTCCGGTCCCCAGCCCCCCTTTTCAAATCAAGGGGCATGTATTCCCACTTACTTTTTTGCCCCGATTCCAATGGTGGTGGTCCTGTCTCTCTACGACCTCAAGAAGTGGGTGTAAACGCCTACTTCCGGTCCCCAGCCGTAAACATCTACTTCCGGTCCCCAGCCCCCCTTTTCAAATCAAGGGGCATGTATTCCCACTTACTTTTTTGCCCCGATTCCAATGGTGGTGGTCCTGTCTCTCTACGACCTCAGGAAGTGGGTGTAAACGCCTACTTCCGGTCCCCAGCCTTAAACGCCTACTTCCGGTCCCCAGCCCCCCTTTTCAAATCAAGTGGCATGTATTCCCACTTACTTTTTTGCCCCGATTCCAATGGTGGTGGTCCTGTCTCTCTACGACCTCAGGAAGTGGGTGTAAACGCCTACTTCCTGTCCCCAGCCGTAAACGCCTACTTCCGGTCCCCAGCACCCCTTTTCAAATCAAGGGGCATGTATTCCCACTTACTTTTTTGCCCCGATTCCAATGGTGGTGGTCCTGTCTCTCTACGACCTCAGGAAGTGGGTGTAAACGCCTACTTCCTGTCCCCAGCCGTAAACGCCTACTTCCGGTCCCCAGCCCCCCTTTTCAAATCAAGGGGCATGTATTCCCACTTACTTTTTTGCCCCGATTCCAATGGTGGTGGTCCTGTCTCTCTACGACCTCAAGAAGTGGGTGTAAACGCCTACTTCCGGTCCCCAGCCGTAAACATCTACTTCCGGTCCCCAGCCCCCCTTTTCAAATCAAGGGGCATGTATTCCCACTTACTTTTTTGCCCCGATTCCAATGGTGGTGGTCCTGTCTCTCTACGACCTCAGGAAGTGGGTGTAAACGCCTACTTCCGGTCCCCAGCACCCCTTTTCAAATCAAGGGGCATGTATTCCCACTTACTTTTTTGCCCCGATTCCAATGGTGGTGGTCCTGTCTCTCTACGACCTCAGGAAGTGGGTGTAAACGCCTACTTCCTGTCCCCAGCCGTAAACGCCTACTTCCGGTCCCCAGCCCCCCTTTTCAAATCAAGGGGCATGTATTCCCACTTACTTTTTTGCCCCGATTCCAATGGTGGTGGTCCTGTCTCTCTACGACCTCAAGAAGTGGGTGTAAACGCCTACTTCCGGTCCCCAGCCTTAAACGCCTACTTCCGGTCCCCAGACCCCCTTTTCAAATCAAGGGGCATGTATTCCCACTTACTTTTTTGCCCCGATTCCAATGGTGGTGGTCCTGTCTCTCTACGACCTCAGGAAGTGGGTGTAAACGCCTACTTCCTGTCCCCAGCCGTAAACGCCTACTTCCGGTCCCCAGCCCCCCTTTTCAAATCAAGGGGCATGTATTCCCACTTACTTTTTTGCCCCGATTCCAATGGTGGTGGTCCTGTCTCTCTACGACCTCAGGAAGTGGGTGTAAACGCCTACTTCCTGTCCCCAGCCGTAAACGCCTACTTCCGGTCCCCAGCCCCCCTTTTCAAATCAAGGGGCATGTATTCCCACTTACTTTTTTGCCCCGATTCCAATGGTGGTGGTCCTGTCTCTCTACGACCTCAAGAAGTGGGTGTAAACGCCTACTTCCGGTCCCCAGCCTTAAACGCCTACTTCCGGTCCCCAGACCCCCTTTTCAAATCAAGGGGCATGTATTCCCACTTACTTTTTTGCCCCGATTCCAATGGTGGTGGTCCTGTCTCTCTACGACCTCAGGAAGTGGGTGTAAACGCCTACTTCCTGTCCCCAGCCGTAAACGCCTACTTCCGGTCCCCAGCCCCCCTTTTCAAATCAAGGGGCATGTATTCCCACTTACTTTTTTGCCCCGATTCCAATGGTGGTGGTCCTGTCTCTCTACGACCTCAGGAAGTGGGTGTAAACACCAACTTCCTGTCCCCAGCCGTAAACATCTACTTCCGGTCCCCAGCCCCCCTTTTCAAATCAAGGGGCATGTATTCCCACTTACTTTTTTGCCCCGATTCCAATGGTGGTGGTCCTGTCTCTCTACGACCTCAGGAAGTGGGTGTAAACGCCTACTTCCTGTCCCCAGCCGTAAACGCCTACTTCCGGTCCCCAGCACCCCTTTTCAAATCAAGGGGCATGTATTCCCACTTACTTTTTTGCCCCGATTCCAATGGTGGTGGTCCTGTCTCTCTACGACCTCAGGAAGTGGGTGTAAACGCCTACTTCCGGTCCCCAGCCGTAAACATCTACTTCCGGTCCCCAGCCCCCCTTTTCAAATCAAGGGGCATGTATTCCCACTTACTTTTTTGCCCCGATTCCAATGGTGGTGGTCCTGTCTCTCTACGACCTCAGGAAGTGGGTGTAAACGCCTACTTCCGGTCCCCAGCACCCCTTTTCAAATCAAGGGGCATGTATTCCCACTTACTTTTTTGCCCCGATTCCAATGGTGGTGGTCCTGTCTCTCTACGACCTCAGGAAGTGGGTGTAAACGCCTACTTCCTGTCCCCAGCCGTAAACGCCTACTTCCGGTCCCCAGCCCCCCTTTTCAAATCAAGGGGCATGTATTCCCACTTACTTTTTTGCCCCGATTCCAATGGTGGTGGTCCTGTCTCTCTACGACCTCAAGAAGTGGGTGTAAACGCCTACTTCCGGTCCCCAGCCTTAAACGCCTACTTCCGGTCCCCAGACCCCCTTTTCAAATCAAGGGGCATGTATTCCCACTTACTTTTTTGCCCCGATTCCAATGGTGGTGGTCCTGTCTCTCTACGACCTCAGGAAGTGGGTGTAAACGCCTACTTCCTGTCCCCAGCCGTAAACGCCTACTTCCGGTCCCCAGCCCCCCTTTTCAAATCAAGGGGCATGTATTCCCACTTACTTTTTTGCCCCGATTCCAATGGTGGTGGTCCTGTCTCTCTACGACCTCAGGAAGTGGGTGTAAACGCCTACTTCCTGTCCCCAGCCGTAAACGCCTACTTCCGGTCCCCAGCCCCCCTTTTCAAATCAAGGGGCATGTATTCCCACTTACTTTTTTGCCCCGATTCCAATGGTGGTGGTCCTGTCTCTCTACGACCTCAAGAAGTGGGTGTAAACGCCTACTTCCGGTCCCCAGCCTTAAACGCCTACTTCCGGTCCCCAGACCCCCTTTTCAAATCAAGGGGCATGTATTCCCACTTACTTTTTTGCCCCGATTCCAATGGTGGTGGTCCTGTCTCTCTACGACCTCAGGAAGTGGGTGTAAACGCCTACTTCCTGTCCCCAGCCGTAAACGCCTACTTCCGGTCCCCAGCCCCCCTTTTCAAATCAAGGGGCATGTATTCCCACTTACTTTTTTGCCCCGATTCCAATGGTGGTGGTCCTGTCTCTCTACGACCTCAGGAAGTGGGTGTAAACACCAACTTCCTGTCCCCAGCCGTAAACATCTACTTCCGGTCCCCAGCCCCCCTTTTCAAATCAAGGGGCATGTATTCCCACTTACTTTTTTGCCCCGATTCCAATGGTGGTGGTCCTGTCTCTCTACGACCTCAGGAAGTGGGTGTAAACGCCTACTTCCTGTCCCCAGCCGTAAACGCCTACTTCCGGTCCCCAGCACCCCTTTTCAAATCAAGGGGCATGTATTCCCACTTACTTTTTTGCCCCGATTCCAATGGTGGTGGTCCTGTCTCTCTACGACCTCAGGAAGTGGGTGTAAACGCCTACTTCCGGTCCCCAGCCTTAAACGCCTACTTCCGGTCCCCAGACCCCCTTTTCAAATCAAGGGGCATGTATTCCCACTTACTTTTTTGCCCCGATTCCAATGGTGGTGGTCCTGTCTCTCTACGACCTCAGGAAGTGGGTGTAAACGCCTACTTCCTGTCCCCAGCCGTAAACGCCTACTTCCGGTCCCCAGCCCCCCTTTTCAAATCAAGGGGCATGTATTCCCACTTACTTTTTTGCCCCGATTCCAATGGTGGTGGTCCTGTCTCTCTACGACCTCAGGAAGTGGGTGTAAACACCAACTTCCTGTCCCCAGCCGTAAACATCTACTTCCGGTCCCCAGCCCCCCTTTTCAAATCAAGGGGCATGTATTCCCACTTACTTTTTTGCCCCGATTCCAATGGTGGTGGTCCTGTCTCTCTACGACCTCAGGAAGTGGGTGTAAACGCCTACTTCCTGTCCCCAGCCGTAAACGCCTACTTCCGGTCCCCAGCACCCCTTTTCAAATCAAGGGGCATGTATTCCCACTTACTTTTTTGCCCCGATTCCAATGGTGGTGGTCCTGTCTCTCTACGACCTCAGGAAGTGGGTGTAAACGCCTACTTCCTGTCCCCAGCCGTAAACGCCTACTTCCGGTCCCCAGCCCCCCTTTTCAAATCAAGGGGCATGTATTCCCACTTACTTTTTTCCCCCGATTCCAATGGTGGTGGTCCTGTCTCTCTACGACCTCAGGAAGTGGGTGTAAACGCCTACTTCCTGTCCCCAGCCGTAAACGCCTACTTCCGGTCCCCAGCCCCCCTTTTCAAATCAAGGGGCATGTATTCCCACTTACTTTTTTGCCCCGATTCCAATGGTGGTGGTCCTGTCTCTCTACGACCTCAAGAAGTGGGTGTAAACGCCTACTTCCGGTCCCCAGCCTTAAACGCCTACTTCCGGTCCCCAGACCCCCTTTTCAAATCAAGGGGCATGTATTCCCACTTACTTTTTTGCCCCGATTCCAATGGTGGTGGTCCTGTCTCTCTACGACCTCAGGAAGTGGGTGTAAACGCCTACTTCCTGTCCCCAGCCGTAAACGCCTACTTCCGGTCCCCAGCCCCCCTTTTCAAATCAAGGGGCATGTATTCCCACTTACTTCTTTGCCCCGATTCCAATGGTCGTGGTCCTGTCTCTCTACGACCTCAGGAAGTGGGTGTAAACACCAACTTCCTGTCCCCAGCCGTAAACATCTACTTCCGGTCCCCAGCCCCTCTTTTCAAATCAAGGGGCATGTATTCCCACTTACTTTTTTGCCCCGATTCCAATGGTGGTGGTCCTGTCTCTCTACGACCTCAGGAAGTGGGTGTAAACGCCTACTTCCTGTCCCCAGCCGTAAACGCCTACTTCCGGTCCCCAGCCCCCCTTTTCAAATCAAGGGGCATGTATTCCCACTTACTTTTTTGCCCCGATTCCAATGGTGGTGGTC
The DNA here is from genome assembly GCF_964188405.1 of Protomyctophum parallelum. Taxonomy (NCBI): domain Eukaryota; kingdom Metazoa; phylum Chordata; class Actinopteri; order Myctophiformes; family Myctophidae; genus Protomyctophum; species Protomyctophum parallelum. The sequence continues at coordinate 355,088 of NC_139705.1, forward strand.
CTGTCTCTCTACGACCCCAGGAAGTGGGTGTAAACACCAACCTCCTGTCCCCAGCCGTAAACATCTACTTCCGGTCCCCAGCCCCCCTTTTCAAATCAAGGGGCATGTATTCCCACTTACTTTTTTGCCCCGATTCCAATGGTGGTGGTCCTGTCTCTCTACGACCTCAGGAAGTGGGTGTAAACGCCTACTTCCTGTCCCCAGCCGTAAACGCCTACTTCCGGTCCCCAGCCCCCCTTTTCAAATCAAGGGGCATGTATTCCCACTTACTTTTTTGCCCCGATTCCAATGGTGGTGGTCCTGTCTCTCTACGACCTCAAGAAGTGGGTGTAAACGCCTACTTCCGGTCCCCAGCCTTAAACGCCTACTTCCGGTCCCCAGACCCCCTTTTCAAATCAAGGGGCATGTATTCCCACTTACTTTTTTGCCCCGATTCCAATGGTGGTGGTCCTGTCTCTCTACGACCTCAGGAAGTGGGTGTAAACGCCTACTTCCTGTCCCCAGCCGTAAACGCCTACTTCCGGTCCCCAGCCCCCCTTTTCAAATCAAGGGGCATGTATTCCCACTTACTTCTTTGCCCCGATTCCAATGGTCGTGGTCCTGTCTCTCTACGACCTCAGGAAGTGGGTGTAAACACCAACTTCCTGTCCCCAGCCGTAAACATCTACTTCCGGTCCCCAGCCCCTCTTTTCAAATCAAGGGGCATGTATTCCCACTTACTTTTTTGCCCCGATTCCAATGGTGGTGGTCCTGTCTCTCTACGACCTCAGGAAGTGGGTGTAAACGCCTACTTCCTGTCCCCAGCCGTAAACGCCTACTTCCGGTCCCCAGCCCCCCTTTTCAAATCAAGGGGCATGTATTCCCACTTACTTTTTTGCCCCGATTCCAATGGTGGTGGTCCTGTCTCTCTACGACCTCAGGAAGTGGGTGTAAACACCAACTTCCTGTCCCCAGCCGTAAACATCTACTTCCGGTCCCCAGCCCCCCTTTTCAAATCAAGGGGCATGTATTCCCACTTACTTTTTTGCCCCAATTCCAATGGTGGTGGTCCTGTCTCTCTACGACCTCAAGAAGTGGGTGTAAACACCAACTTCCTGTCCCCAGCCGTAAACATCTACTTCCGGTCCCCAGCCCCCCTTTTCAAATCAAGGGGCATGTATTCCCACTTACTTTTTTGCCCCGATTCCAATGGTGGTGGTCCTGTCTCTCTACGACCTCAGGAAGTGGGTGTAAACGCCTACTTCCTGTCCCCAGCCGTAAACGCCTACTTCCGGTCCCCAGCACCCCTTTTCAAATCAAGGGGCATGTATTCCCACTTACTTTTTTGCCCCGATTCCAATGGTGGTGGTCCTGTCTCTCTACGACCTCAAGAAGTGGGTGTAAACACCAACTTCCTGTCCCCAGCCGTAAACATCTACTTCCGGTCCCCAGCCCCCCTTTTCAAATCAAGGGGCATGTATTCCCACTTACTTTTTTGCCCCGATTCCAATGGTGGTGGTCCTGTCTCTCTACGACCTCAGGAAGTGGGTGTAAACGCCTACTTCCTGTCCCCAGCCGTAAACGCCTACTTCCGGTCCCCAGCCCCCCTTTTCAAATCAAGGGGCATGTATTCCCACTTACTTTTTTGCCCCGATTCCAATGGTGGTGGTCCTGTCTCTCTACGACCTCAAGAAGTGGGTGTAAACGCCTACTTCCGGTCCCCAGCCTTAAACGCCTACTTCCGGTCCCCAGACCCCCTTTTCAAATCAAGGGGCATGTATTCCCACTTACTTTTTTGCCCCGATTCCAATGGTGGTGGTCCTGTCTCTCTACGACCTCAGGAAGTGGGTGTAAACGCCTACTTCCTGTCCCCAGCCGTAAACGCCTACTTCCGGTCCCCAGCCCCCCTTTTCAAATCAAGGGGCATGTATTCCCACTTACTTCTTTGCCCCGATTCCAATGGTCGTGGTCCTGTCTCTCTACGACCTCAGGAAGTGGGTGTAAACGCCTACTTCCTGTCCCCAGCCGTAAACGCCTACTTCCGGTCCCCAGCACCCCTTTTCAAATCAAGGGGCATGTATTCCCACTTACTTTTTTGCCCCGATTCCAATGGTGGTGGTCCTGTCTCTCTACGACCTCAGGAAGTGGGTGTAAACGCCTACTTCCTGTCCCCAGCCGTAAACGCCTACTTCCGGTCCCCAGCCCCCCTTTTCAAATCAAGGGGCATGTATTCCCACTTACTTTTTTGCCCCGATTCCAATGGTGGTGGTCCTGTCTCTCTACGACCTCAAGAAGTGGGTGTAAACGCCTACTTCCGGTCCCCAGCCTTAAACGCCTACTTCCGGTCCCCAGACCCCCTTTTCAAATCAAGGGGCATGTATTCCCACTTACTTTTTTGCCCCGATTCCAATGGTGGTGGTCCTGTCTCTCTACGACCTCAGGAAGTGGGTGTAAACGCCTACTTCCTGTCCCCAGCCGTAAACGCCTACTTCCGGTCCCCAGCCCCCCTTTTCAAATCAAGGGGCATGTATTCCCACTTACTTTTTTGCCCCGATTCCAATGGTGGTGGTCCTGTCTCTCTACGACCTCAGGAAGTGGGTGTAAACGCCTACTTCCTGTCCCCAGCCGTAAACGCCTACTTCCGGTCCCCAGCACCCCTTTTCAAATCAAGGGGCATGTATTCCCACTTACTTTTTTGCCCCGATTCCAATGGTGGTGGTCCTGTCTCTCTACGACCTCAAGAAGTGGGTGTAAACACCAACTTCCTGTCCCCAGCCGTAAACATCTACTTCCGGTCCCCAGCCCCCCTTTTCAAATCAAGGGGCATGTATTCCCACTTACTTTTTTGCCCCGATTCCAATGGTGGTGGTCCTGTCTCTCTACGACCTCAGGAAATGGGTGTAAACGCCTACTTCCTGTCCCCAGCCGTAAACGCCTACTTCCGGTCCCCAGCCCCCCTTTTCAAATCAAGGGGCATGTATTCCCACTTACTTTTTTGCCCCGATTCCAATGGTGGTGGTCCTGTCTCTCTACGACCTCAAGAAGTGGGTGTAAACGCCTACTTCCGGTCCCCAGCCTTAAACGCCTACTTCCGGTCCCCAGACCCCCTTTTCAAATCAAGGGGCATGTATTCCCACTTACTTTTTTGCCCCGATTCCAATGGTGGTGGTCCTGTCTCTCTACGACCTCAGGAAGTGGGTGTAAACGCCTACTTCCTGTCCCCAGCCGTAAACGCCTACTTCCGGTCCCCAGCCCCCCTTTTCAAATCAAGGGGCATGTATTCCCACTTACTTCTTTGCCCCGATTCCAATGGTCGTGGTCCTGTCTCTCTACGACCTCAGGAAGTGGGTGTAAACACCAACTTCCTGTCCCCAGCCGTAAACATCTACTTCCGGTCCCCAGACCCCCTTTTCAAATCAAGGGGCATGTATTCCCACTTACTTTTTTGCCCCGATTCCAATGGTGGTGGTCCTGTCTCTCTACGACCTCAGGAAGTGGGTGTAAACGCCTACTTCCTGTCCCCAGCCGTAAACGCCTACTTCCGGTCCCCAGCCCCCCTTTTCAAATTAAGGGGCATGTATTCCCACTTACTTTTTTGCCCCGATTCCAATGGTGGTGGTCCTGTCTCTCTACGACCTCAGGAAGTGGGTGTAAACGCCTACTTCCTGTCCCCAGCCGTAAACGCCTACTTCCGGTCCCCAGCACCCCTTTTCAAATCAAGGGGCATGTATTCCCACTTACTTTTTTGCCCCGATTCCAATGGTGGTGGTCCTGTCTCTCTACGACCTCAAGAAGTGGGTGTAAACACCAACTTCCTGTCCCCAGCCGTAAACATCTACTTCCGGTCCCCAGCCCCCCTTTTCAAATCAAGGGGCATGTATTCCCACTTACTTTTTTGCCCCGATTCCAATGGTGGTGGTCCTGTCTCTCTACGACCTCAGGAAATGGGTGTAAACGCCTACTTCCTGTCCCCAGCCGTAAACGCCTACTTCCGGTCCCCAGCCCCCCTTTTCAAATCAAGGGGCATGTATTCCCACTTACTTTTTTGCCCCGATTCCAATGGTGGTGGTCCTGTCTCTCTACGACCTCAAGAAGTGGGTGTAAACGCCTACTTCCGGTCCCCAGCCTTAAACGCCTACTTCCGGTCCCCAGACCCCCTTTTCAAATCAAGGGGCATGTATTCCCACTTACTTTTTTGCCCCGATTCCAATGGTGGTGGTCCTGTCTCTCTACGACCTCAGGAAGTGGGTGTAAACGCCTACTTCCTGTCCCCAGCCGTAAACGCCTACTTCCGGTCCCCAGCCCCCCTTTTCAAATCAAGGGGCATGTATTCCCACTTACTTCTTTGCCCCGATTCCAATGGTCGTGGTCCTGTCTCTCTACGACCTCAGGAAGTGGGTGTAAACGCCTACTTCCTGTCCCCAGCCGTAAACGCCTACTTCCGGTCCCCAGCACCCCTTTTCAAATCAAGGGGCATGTATTCCCACTTACTTTTTTGCCCCGATTCCAATGGTGGTGGTCCTGTCTCTCTACGACCTCAGGAAGTGGGTGTAAACGCCTACTTCCTGTCCCCAGCCGTAAACGCCTACTTCCGGTCCCCAGCCCCCCTTTTCAAATCAAGGGGCATGTATTCCCACTTACTTTTTTGCCCCGATTCCAATGGTGGTGGTCCTGTCTCTCTACGACCTCAAGAAGTGGGTGTAAACGCCTACTTCCGGTCCCCAGCCTTAAACGCCTACTTCCGGTCCCCAGACCCCCTTTTCAAATCAAGGGGCATGTATTCCCACTTACTTTTTTGCCCCGATTCCAATGGTGGTGGTCCTGTCTCTCTACGACCTCAGGAAGTGGGTGTAAACGCCTACTTCCTGTCCCCAGCCGTAAACGCCTACTTCCGGTCCCCAGCCCCCCTTTTCAAATCAAGGGGCATGTATTCCCACTTACTTCTTTGCCCCGATTCCAATGGTCGTGGTCCTGTCTCTCTACGACCTCAGGAAGTGGGTGTAAACACCAACTTCCTGTCCCCAGCCGTAAACATCTACTTCCGGTCCCCAGCCCCTCTTTTCAAATCAAGGGGCATGTATTCCCACTTACTTTTTTGCCCCGATTCCAATGGTGGTGGTCCTGTCTCTCTACGACCTCAGGAAGTGGGTGTAAACGCCTACTTCCTGTCCCCAGCCGTAAACGCCTACTTCCGGTCCCCAGCCCCCCTTTTCAAATCAAGGGGCATGTATTCCCACTTACTTTTTTGCCCCGATTCCAATGGTGGTGGTCCTGTCTCTCTACGACCTCAAGAAGTGGGTGTAAACGCCTACTTCCGGTCCCCAGCCTTAAACGCCTACTTCCGGTCCCCAGACCCCCTTTTCAAATCAAGGGGCATGTATTCCCACTTACTTTTTTGCCCCGATTCCAATGGTGGTGGTCCTGTCTCTCTACGACCTCAGGAAGTGGGTGTAAACACCTACTTCCTGTCCCCAGCCGTAAACGCCTACTTCCGGTCCCCAGCCCCCCTTTTCAAATCAAGGGGCATGTATTCCCACTTACTTCTTTGCCCCGATTCCAATGGTCGTGGTCCTGTCTCTCTACGACCTCAGGAAGTGGGTGTAAACACCAACTTCCTGTCCCCAGCCGTAAACATCTACTTCCGGTCCCCAGCCCCTCTTTTCAAATCAAGGGGCATGTATTCCCACTTACTTTTTTGCCCCGATTCCAATGGTGGTGGTCCTGTCTCTCTACGACCTCAGGAAGTGGGTGTAAACGCCTACTTCCTGTCCCCAGCCGTAAACGCCTACTTCCGGTCCCCAGCCCCCCTTTTCAAATCAAGGGGCATGTATTCCCACTTACTTTTTTGCCCCGATTCCAATGGTGGTGGTCCTGTCTCTCTACGACCTCAGGAAGTGGGTGTAAACACCAACTTCCTGTCCCCAGCCGTAAACATCTACTTCCGGTCCCCAGCCCCCCTTTTCAAATCAAGGGGCATGTATTCCCACTTACTTTTTTGCCCCGATTCCAATGGTGGTGGTCCTGTCTCTCTACGACCTCAAGAAGTGGGTGTAAACACCAACTTCCTGTCCCCAGCCGTAAACATCTACTTCCGGTCCCCAGCCCCCCTTTTCAAATCAAGGGGCATGTATTCCCACTTACTTTTTTGCCCCGATTCCAATGGTGGTGGTCCTGTCTCTCTACGACCTCAGGAAGTGGGTGTAAACGCCTACTTCCTGTCCCCAGCCGTAAACGCCTACTTCCGGTCCCCAGCACCCCTTTTCAAATCAAGGGGCATGTATTCCCACTTACTTTTTTGCCCCGATTCCAATGGTGGTGGTCCTGTCTCTCTACGACCTCAAGAAGTGGGTGTAAACACCAACTTCCTGTCCCCAGCCGTAAACATCTACTTCCGGTCCCCAGCCCCCCTTTTCAAATCAAGGGGCATGTATTCCCACTTACTTTTTTGCCCCGATTCCAATGGTGGTGGTCCTGTCTCTCTACGACCTCAGGAAGTGGGTGTAAACGCCTACTTCCTGTCCCCAGCCGTAAACGCCTACTTCCGGTCCCCAGCCCCCCTTTTCAAATCAAGGGGCATGTATTCCCACTTACTTTTTTGCCCCGATTCCAATGGTGGTGGTCCTGTCTCTCTACGACCTCAAGAAGTGGGTGTAAACGCCTACTTCCGGTCCCCAGCCTTAAACGCCTACTTCCGGTCCCCAGACCCCCTTTTCAAATCAAGGGGCATGTATTCCCACTTACTTTTTTGCCCCGATTCCAATGGTGGTGGTCCTGTCTCTCTACGACCTCAGGAAGTGGGTGTAAACGCCTACTTCCTGTCCCCAGCCGTAAACGCCTACTTCCGGTCCCCAGCCCCCCTTTTCAAATCAAGGGGCATGTATTCCCACTTACTTCTTTGCCCCGATTCCAATGGTCGTGGTCCTGTCTCTCTACGACCTCAGGAAGTGGGTGTAAACACCAACTTCCTGTCCCCAGCCGTAAACATCTACTTCCGGTCCCCAGCCCCTCTTTTCAAATCAAGGGGCATGTATTCCCACTTACTTTTTTGCCCCGATTCCAATGGTGGTGGTCCTGTCTCTCTACGACCTCAAGAAGTGGGTGTAAACACCAACTTCCTGTCCCCAGCCGTAAACATCTACTTCCGGTCCCCAGCCCCCCTTTTCAAATCAAGGGGCATGTATTCCCACTTACTTTTTTGCCCCGATTCCAATGGTGGTGGTCCTGTCTCTCTACGACCTCAGGAAGTGGGTGTAAACGCCTACTTCCTGTCCCCAGCCGTAAACGCCTACTTCCGGTCCCCAGCCCCCCTTTTCAAATCAAGGGGCATGTATTCCCACTTACTTTTTTGCCCCGATTCCAATGGTGGTGGTCCTGTCTCTCTACGACCTCAAGAAGTGGGTGTAAACGCCTACTTCCTGTCCCCAGCCGTAAACGCCTACTTCCGGTCCCCAGCCCCCCTTTTCAAATCAAGGGGCATGTATTCCCACTTACTTTTTTGCCCCGATTCCAATGGTGGTGGTCCTGTCTCTCTACGACCTCAAGAAGTGGGTGTAAACGCCTACTTCCGGTCCCCAGCCTTAAACGCCTACTTCCGGTCCCCAGACCCCCTTTTCAAATCAAGGGGCATGTATTCCCACTTACTTTTTTGCCCCGATTCCAATGGTGGTGGTCCTGTCTCTCTACGACCTCAGGAAGTGGGTGTAAACGCCTACTTCCTGTCCCCAGCCGTAAACGCCTACTTCCGGTCCCCAGCCCCCCTTTTCAAATCAAGGGGCATGTATTCCCACTTACTTTTTTGCCCCGATTCCAATGGTGGTGGTCCTGTCTCTCTACGACCTCAGGAAGTGGGTGTAAACGCCTACTTCCTGTCCCCAGCCGTAAACGCCTACTTCCGGTCCCCAGCACCCCTTTTCAAATCAAGGGGCATGTATTCCCACTTACTTTTTTGCCCCGATTCCAATGGTGGTGGTCCTGTCTCTCTACGACCTCAAGAAGTGGGTGTAAACACCAACTTCCTGTCCCCAGCCGTAAACATCTACTTCCGGTCCCCAGCCCCCCTTTTCAAATCAAGGGGCATGTATTCCCACTTACTTTTTTGCCCCGATTCCAATGGTGGTGGTCCTGTCTCTCTACGACCTCAGGAAGTGGGTGTAAACGCCTACTTCCTGTCCCCAGCCGTAAACGCCTACTTCCGGTCCCCAGCCCCCCTTTTCAAATCAAGGGGCATGTATTCCCACTTACTTTTTTGCCCCGATTCCAATGGTGGTGGTCCTGTCTCTCTACGACCTCAAGAAGTGGGTGTAAACGCCTACTTCCGGTCCCCAGCCTTAAACGCCTACTTCCGGTCCCCAGACCCCCTTTTCAAATCAAGGGGCATGTATTCCCACTTACTTTTTTGCCCCGATTCCAATGGTGGTGGTCCTGTCTCTCTACGACCTCAGGAAGTGGGTGTAAACGCCTACTTCCTGTCCCCAGCCGTAAACGCCTACTTCCGGTCCCCAGCCCCCCTTTTCAAATCAAGGGGCATGTATTCCCACTTACTTCTTTGCCCCGATTCCAATGGTCGTGGTCCTGTCTCTCTACGACCTCAGGAAGTGGGTGTAAACGCCTACTTCCTGTCCCCAGCCGTAAACGCCTACTTCCGGTCCCCAGCACCCCTTTTCAAATCAAGGGGCATGTATTCCCACTTACTTTTTTGCCCCGATTCCAATGGTGGTGGTCCTGTCTCTCTACGACCTCAGGAAGTGGGTGTAAACGCCTACTTCCTGTCCCCAGCCGTAAACGCCTACTTCCGGTCCCCAGCCCCCCTTTTCAAATCAAGGGGCATGTATTCCCACTTACTTTTTTGCCCCGATTCCAATGGTGGTGGTCCTGTCTCTCTACGACCTCAAGAAGTGGGTGTAAACGCCTACTTCCGGTCCCCAGCCTTAAACGCCTACTTCCGGTCCCCAGACCCCCTTTTCAAATCAAGGGGCATGTATTCCCACTTACTTTTTTGCCCCGATTCCAATGGTGGTGGTCCTGTCTCTCTACGACCTCAGGAAGTGGGTGTAAACGCCTACTTCCTGTCCCCAGCCGTAAACGCCTACTTCCGGTCCCCAGCCCCCCTTTTCAAATCAAGGGGCATGTATTCCCACTTACTTCTTTGCCCCGATTCCAATGGTCCTGGTCCTGTCTCTCTACGACCTCAGGAAGTGGGTGTAAACGCCTACTTCCTGTCCCCAGCCGTAAACGCCTACTTCCGGTCCCCAGCACCCCTTTTCAAATCAAGGGGCATGTATTCCCACTTACTTTTTTGCCCCGATTCCAATGGTGGTGGTCCTGTCTCTCTACGACCTCAAGAAGTGGGTGTAAACGCCTACTTCCGGTCCCCAGCCTTAAACGCCTACTTCCGGTCCCCAGACCCCCTTTTCAAATCAAGGGGCATGTATTCCCACTTACTTTTTTGCCCCGATTCCAATGGTGGTGGTCCTGTCTCTCTACGACCTCAGGAAGTGGGTGTAAACGCCTACTTCCTGTCCCCAGCCGTAAACGCCTACTTCCGGTCCCCAGCCCCCCTTTTCAAATCAAGGGGCATGTATTCCCACTTACTTCTTTGCCCCGATTCCAATGGTCCTGGTCCTGTCTCTCTACGACCTCAGGAAGTGGGTGTAAACGCCTACTTCCTGTCCCCAGCCGTAAACGCCTACTTCCGGTCCCCAGCACCCCTTTTCAAATCAAGGGGCATGTATTCCCACTTACTTTTTTGCCCCGATTCCAATGGTGGTGGTCCTGTCTCTCTACGACCTCAAGAAGTGGGTGTAAACGCCTACTTCCGGTCCCCAGCCTTAAACGCCTACTTCCGGTCCCCAGACCCCCTTTTCAAATCAAGGGGCATGTATTCCCACTTACTTTTTTGCCCCGATTCCAATGGTGGTGGTCCTGTCTCTCTACGACCTCAGGAAGTGGGTGTAAACGCCTACTTCCTGTCCCCAGCCGTAAACGCCTACTTCCGGTCCCCAGCCCCCCTTTTCAAATCAAGGGGCATGTATTCCCACTTACTTTTTTGCCCCGATTCCAATGGTGGTGGTCCTGTCTCTCTACGACCTCAGGAAGTGGGTGTAAACGCCTACTTCCTGTCCCCAGCCGTAAACGCCTACTTCCGGTCCCCAGCACCCCTTTTCAAATCAAGGGGCATGTATTCCCACTTACTTTTTTGCCCCGATTCCAATGGTGGTGGTCCTGTCTCTCTACGACCTCAAGAAGTGGGTGTAAACACCAACTTCCTGTCCCCAGCCGTAAACATCTACTTCCGGTCCCCAGCCCCCCTTTTCAAATCAAGGGGCATGTATTCCCACTTACTTTTTTGCCCCGATTCCAATGGTGGTGGTCCTGTCTCTCTACGACCTCAGGAAGTGGGTGTAAACGCCTACTTCCTGTCCCCAGCCGTAAACGCCTACTTCCGGTCCCCAGCCCCCCTTTTCAAATCAAGGGGCATGTATTCCCACTTACTTCTTTGCCCCGATTCCAATGGTCGTGGTCCTGTCTCTCTACGACCTCAGGAAGTGGGTGTAAACACCAACTTCCTGTCCCCAGCCGTAAACGCCTACTTCCGGTCCCCAGACCCCCTTTTCAAATCAAGGGGCATGTATTCCCACTTACTTTTTTGCCCCGATTCCAATGGTGGTGGTCCTGTCTCTCTACGACCTCAGGAAGTGGGTGTAAACGCCTACTTCCTGTCCCCAGCCGTAAACGCCTACTTCCGGTCCCCAGCCCCCCTTTTCAAATCAAGGGGCATGTATTCCCACTTACTTTTTTGCCCCGATTCCAATGGTGGTGGTCCTGTCTCTCTACGACCTCAGGAAGTGGGTGTAAACGCCTACTTCCTGTCCCCAGCCGTAAACGCCTACTTCCGGTCCCCAGCACCCCTTTTCAAATCAAGGGGCATGTATTCCCACTTACTTTTTTGCCCCGATTCCAATGGTGGTGGTCCTGTCTCTCTACGACCTCAAGAAGTGGGTGTAAACACCAACTTCCTGTCCCCAGCCGTAAACATCTACTTCCGGTCCCCAGACCCCCTTTTCAAATCAAGGGGCATGTATTCCCACTTACTTTTTTGCCCCGATTCCAATGGTGGTGGTCCTGTCTCTCTACGACCTCAGGAAGTGGGTGTAAACACCAACTTCCTGTCCCCAGCCGTAAACGCCTACTTCCGGTCCCCAGACCCCCTTTTCAAATCAAGGGGCATGTATTCCCACTTACTTTTTTGCCCCGATTCCAATGGTGGTGGTCCTGTCTCTCTACGACCTCAGGAAGTGGGTGTAAACGCCTACTTCCTGTCCCCAGCCGTAAACGCCTACTTCCGGTCCCCAGCCCCCCTTTTCAAATCAAGGGGCATGTATTCCCACTTACTTTTTTGCCCCGATTCCAATGGTGGTGGTCCTGTCTCTCTACGACCTCAGGAAGTGGGTGTAAACGCCTACTTCCTGTCCCCAGCCGTAAACGCCTACTTCCGGTCCCCAGCACCCCTTTTCAAATCAAGGGGCATGTATTCCCACTTACTTTTTTGCCCCGATTCCAATGGTGGTGGTCCTGTCTCTCTACGACCTCAAGAAGTGGGTGTAAACACCAACTTCCTGTCCCCAGCCGTAAACATCTACTTCCGGTCCCCAGCCCCCCTTTTCAAATCAAGGGGCATGTATTCCCACTTACTTTTTTGCCCCGATTCCAATGGTGGTGGTCCTGTCTCTCTACGACCTCAGGAAGTGGGTGTAAACGCCTACTTCCTGTCCCCAGCCGTAAACGCCTACTTCCGGTCCCCAGCCCCCCTTTTCAAATCAAGGGGCATGTATTCCCACTTACTTCTTTGCCCCGATTCCAATGGTCGTGGTCCTGTCTCTCTACGACCTCAGGAAGTGGGTGTAAACACCAACTTCCTGTCCCCAGCCGTAAACATCTACTTCCGGTCCCCAGCCCCTCTTTTCAAATCAAGGGGCATGTATTCCCACTTACTTTTTTGCCCCGATTCCAATGGTGGTGGTCCTGTCTCTCTACGACCTCAGGAAGTGGGTGTAAACGCCTACTTCCTGTCCCCAGCCGTAAACGCCTACTTCCGGTCCCCAGCCCCCCTTTTCAAATCAAGGGGCATGTATTCCCACTTACTTTTTTGCCCCGATTCCAATGGTGGTGGTCCTGTCTCTCTACGACCTCAGGAAGTGGGTGTAAACACCAACTTCCTGTCCCCAGCCGTAAACATCTACTTCCGGTCCCCAGCCCCCCTTTTCAAATCAAGGGGCATGTATTCCCACTTACTTTTTTGCCCCGATTCCAATGGTGGTGGTCCTGTCTCTCTACGACCTCAAGAAGTGGGTGTAAACACCAACTTCCTGTCCCCAGCCGTAAACATCTACTTCCGGTCCCCAGCCCCCCTTTTCAAATCAAGGGGCATGTATTCCCACTTACTTTTTTGCCCCGATTCCAATGGTGGTGGTCCTGTCTCTCTACGACCTCAGGAAGTGGGTGTAAACGCCTACTTCCTGTCCCCAGCCGTAAACGCCTACTTCCGGTCCCCAGCACCCCTTTTCAAATCAAGGGGCATGTATTCCCACTTACTTTTTTGCCCCGATTCCAATGGTGGTGGTCCTGTCTCTCTACGACCTCAAGAAGTGGGTGTAAACACCAACTTCCTGTCCCCAGCCGTAAACATCTACTTCCGGTCCCCAGCCCCCCTTTTCAAATCAAGGGGCATGTATTCCCACTTACTTTTTTGCCCCGATTCCAATGGTGGTGGTCCTGTCTCTCTACGACCTCAAGAAGTGGGTGTAAACGCCTACTTCCGGTCCCCAGCCTTAAACGCCTACTTCCGGTCCCCAGACCCCCTTTTCAAATCAAGGGGCATGTATTCCCACTTACTTTTTTGCCCCGATTCCAATGGTGGTGGTCCTGTCTCTCTACGACCTCAGGAAGTGGGTGTAAACGCCTACTTCCTGTCCCCAGCCGTAAACGCCTACTTCCGGTCCCCAGCCCCCCTTTTCAAATCAAGGGGCATGTATTCCCACTTACTTCTTTGCCCCGATTCCAATGGTCGTGGTCCTGTCTCTCTACGACCTCAGGAAGTGGGTGTAAACACCAACTTCCTGTCCCCAGCCGTAAACATCTACTTCCGGTCCCCAGCCCCTCTTTTCAAATCAAGGAGCATGTATTCCCACTTACTTTTTTGCCCCGATTCCAATGGTGGTGGTCCTGTCTCTCTACGACCTCAAGAAGTGGGTGTAAACACCAACTTCCTGTCCCCAGCCGTAAACATCTACTTCCGGTCCCCAGCCCCCCTTTTCAAATCAAGGGGCATGTATTCCCACTTACTTTTTTGCCCCGATTCCAATGGTGGTGGTCCTGTCTCTCTACGACCTCAGGAAGTGGGTGTAAACGCCTACTTCCTGTCCCCAGCCGTAAACGCCTACTTCCGGTCCCCAGCCCCCCTTTTCAAATCAAGGGGCATGTATTCCCACTTACTTTTTTGCCCCGATTCCAATGGTGGTGGTCCTGTCTCTCTACGACCTCAAGAAGTGGGTGTAAACGCCTACTTCCTGTCCCCAGCCGTAAACGCCTACTTCCGGTCCCCAGCCCCCCTTTTCAAATCAAGGGGCATGTATTCCCACTTACTTTTTTGCCCCGATTCCAATGGTGGTGGTCCTGTCTCTCTACGACCTCAAGAAGTGGGTGTAAACGCCTACTTCCGGTCCCCAGCCTTAAACGCCTACTTCCGGTCCCCAGACCCCCTTTTCAAATCAAGGGGCATGTATTCCCACTTACTTTTTTGCCCCGATTCCAATGGTGGTGGTCCTGTCTCTCTACGACCTCAGGAAGTGGGTGTAAACGCCTACTTCCTGTCCCCAGCCGTAAACGCCTACTTCCGGTCCCCAGCCCCCCTTTTCAAATCAAGGGGCATGTATTCCCACTTACTTCTTTGCCCCGATTCCAATGGTCGTGGTCCTGTCTCTCTACGACCTCAGGAAGTGGGTGTAAACACCAACTTCCTGTCCCCAGCCGTAAACATCTACTTCCGGTCCCCAGCCCCTCTTTTCAAATCAAGGGGCATGTATTCCCACTTACTTTTTTGCCCCGATTCCAATGGTGGTGGTCCTGTCTCTCTACGACCTCAGGAAGTGGGTGTAAACGCCTACTTCCTGTCCCCAGCCGTAAACGCCTACTTCCGGTCCCCAGCCCCCCTTTTCAAATCAAGGGGCATGTATTCCCACTTACTTCTTTGCCCCGATTCCAATGGTCGTGGTCCTGTCTCTCTACGACCTCAGGAAGTGGGTGTAAACACCAACTTCCTGTCCCCAGCCGTAAACATCTACTTCCGGTCCCCAGCCCCTCTTTTCAAATCAAGGGGCATGTATTCCCACTTACTTTTTTGCCCCGATTCCAATGGTGGTGGTCCTGTCTCTCTACGACCTCAAGAAGTGGGTGTAAACACCAACTTCCTGTCCCCAGCCGTAAACATCTACTTCCGGTCCCCAGCCCCCCTTTTCAAATCAAGGGGCATGTATTCCCACTTACTTTTTTGCCCCGATTCCAATGGTGGTGGTCCTGTCTCTCTACGACCTCAGGAAGTGGGTGTAAACGCCTACTTCCTGTCCCCAGCCGTAAACGCCTACTTCCGGTCCCCAGCCCCCCTTTTCAAATCAAGGGGCATGTATTCCCACTTACTTTTTTGCCCCGATTCCAATGGTGGTGGTCCTGTCTCTCTACGACCTCAAGAAGTGGGTGTAAACGCCTACTTCCTGTCCCCAGCCGTAAACGCCTACTTCCGGTCCCCAGCCCCCCTTTTCAAATCAAGGGGCATGTATTCCCACTTACTTTTTTGCCCCGATTCCAATGGTGGTGGTCCTGTCTCTCTACGACCTCAAGAAGTGGGTGTAAACGCCTACTTCCGGTCCCCAGCCTTAAACGCCTACTTCCGGTCCCCAGACCCCCTTTTCAAATCAAGGGGCATGTATTCCCACTTACTTTTTTGCCCCGATTCCAATGGTGGTGGTCCTGTCTCTCTACGACCTCAGGAAGTGGGTGTAAACGCCTACTTCCTGTCCCCAGCCGTAAACGCCTACTTCCGGTCCCCAGCCCCCCTTTTCAAATCAAGGGGCATGTATTCCCACTTACTTCTTTGCCCCGATTCCAATGGTCGTGGTCCTGTCTCTCTACGACCTCAGGAAGTGGGTGTAAACGCCTACTTCCTGTCCCCAGCCGTAAACGCCTACTTCCGGTCCCCAGCACCCCTTTTCAAATCAAGGGGCATGTATTCCCACTTACTTTTTTGCCCCGATTCCAATGGTGGTGGTCCTGTCTCTCTACGACCTCAGGAAGTGGGTGTAAACGCCTACTTCCTGTCCCCAGCCGTAAACGCCTACTTCCGGTCCCCAGCCCCCCTTTTCAAATCAAGGGGCATGTATTCCCACTTACTTTTTTGCCCCGATTCCAATGGTGGTGGTCCTGTCTCTCTACGACCTCAAGAAGTGGGTGTAAACGCCTACTTCCGGTCCCCAGCCTTAAACGCCTACTTCCGGTCCCCAGACCCCCTTTTCAAATCAAGGGGCATGTATTCCCACTTACTTTTTTGCCCCGATTCCAATGGTGGTGGTCCTGTCTCTCTACGACCTCAAGAAGTGGGTGTAAACACCAACTTCCTGTCCCCAGCCGTAAACATCTACTTCCGGTCCCCAGCCCCCCTTTTCAAATCAAGGGGCATGTATTCCCACTTACTTTTTTGCCCCGATTCCAATGGTGGTGGTCCTGTCTCTCTACGACCTCAGGAAGTGGGTGTAAACGCCTACTTCCTGTCCCCAGCCGTAAACGCCTACTTCCGGTCCCCAGCCCCCCTTTTCAAATCAAGGGGCATGTATTCCCACTTACTTCTTTGCCCCGATTCCAATGGTCGTGGTCCTGTCTCTCTACGACCTCAGGAAGTGGGTGTAAACACCAACTTCCTGTCCCCAGCCGTAAACATCTACTTCCGGTCCCCAGCCCCTCTTTTCAAATCAAGGGGCATGTATTCCCACTTACTTTTTTGCCCCGATTCCAATGGTGGTGGTCCTGTCTCTCTACGACCTCAGGAAGTGGGTGTAAACGCCTACTTCCTGTCCCCAGCCGTAAACGCCTACTTCCGGTCCCCAGCCCCCCTTTTCAAATCAAGGGGCATGTATTCCCACTTACTTTTTTGCCCCGATTCCAATGGTGGTGGTCCTGTCTCTCTACGACCTCAGGAAGTGGGTGTAAACACCAACTTCCTGTCCCCAGCCGTAAACATCTACTTCCGGTCCCCAGCCCCCCTTTTCAAATCAAGGGGCATGTATTCCCACTTACTTTTTTGCCCCGATTCCAATGGTGGTGGTCCTGTCTCTCTACGACCTCAAGAAGTGGGTGTAAACACCAACTTCCTGTCCCCAGCCGTAAACATCTACTTCCGGTCCCCAGCCCCCCTTTTCAAATCAAGGGGCATGTATTCCCACTTACTTTTTTGCCCCGATTCCAATGGTGGTGGTCCTGTCTCTCTACGACCTCAGGAAGTGGGTGTAAACGCCTACTTCCTGTCCCCAGCCGTAAACGCCTACTTCCGGTCCCCAGCACCCCTTTTCAAATCAAGGGGCATGTATTCCCACTTACTTTTTTGCCCCGATTCCAATGGTGGTGGTCCTGTCTCTCTACGACCTCAAGAAGTGGGTGTAAACACCAACTTCCTGTCCCCAGCCGTAAACATCTACTTCCGGTCCCCAGCCCCCCTTTTCAAATCAAGGGGCATGTATTCCCACTTACTTTTTTGCCCCGATTCCAATGGTGGTGGTCCTGTCTCTCTACGACCTCAGGAAGTGGGTGTAAACGCCTACTTCCTGTCCCCAGCCGTAAACGCCTACTTCCGGTCCCCAGCCCCCCTTTTCAAATCAAGGGGCATGTATTCCCACTTACTTTTTTGCCCCGATTCCAATGGTGGTGGTCCTGTCTCTCTACGACCTCAAGAAGTGGGTGTAAACGCCTACTTCCGGTCCCCAGCCTTAAACGCCTACTTCCGGTCCCCAGACCCCCTTTTCAAATCAAGGGGCATGTATTCCCACTTACTTTTTTGCCCCGATTCCAATGGTGGTGGTCCTGTCTCTCTACGACCTCAGGAAGTGGGTGTAAACGCCTACTTCCTGTCCCCAGCCGTAAACGCCTACTTCCGGTCCCCAGCCCCCCTTTTCAAATCAAGGGGCATGTATTCCCACTTACTTCTTTGCCCCGATTCCAATGGTCGTGGTCCTGTCTCTCTACGACCTCAGGAAGTGGGTGTAAACACCAACTTCCTGTCCCCAGCCGTAAACATCTACTTCCGGTCCCCAGCCCCTCTTTTCAAATCAAGGGGCATGTATTCCCACTTACTTTTTTGCCCCGATTCCAATGGTGGTGGTCCTGTCTCTCTACGACCTCAAGAAGTGGGTGTAAACACCAACTTCCTGTCCCCAGCCGTAAACATCTACTTCCGGTCCCCAGCCCCCCTTTTCAAATCAAGGGGCATGTATTCCCACTTACTTTTTTGCCCCGATTCCAATGGTGGTGGTCCTGTCTCTCTACGACCTCAGGAAGTGGGTGTAAACGCCTACTTCCTGTCCCCAGCCGTAAACGCCTACTTCCGGTCCCCAGCCCCCCTTTTCAAATCAAGGGGCATGTATTCCCACTTACTTTTTTGCCCCGATTCCAATGGTGGTGGTCCTGTCTCTCTACGACCTCAAGAAGTGGGTGTAAACGCCTACTTCCTGTCCCCAGCCGTAAACGCCTACTTCCGGTCCCCAGCCCCCCTTTTCAAATCAAGGGGCATGTATTCCCACTTACTTTTTTGCCCCGATTCCAATGGTGGTGGTCCTGTCTCTCTACGACCTCAAGAAGTGGGTGTAAACGCCTACTTCCGGTCCCCAGCCTTAAACGCCTACTTCCGGTCCCCAGACCCCCTTTTCAAATCAAGGGGCATGTATTCCCACTTACTTTTTTGCCCCGATTCCAATGGTGGTGGTCCTGTCTCTCTACGACCTCAGGAAGTGGGTGTAAACGCCTACTTCCTGTCCCCAGCCGTAAACGCCTACTTCCGGTCCCCAGCCCCCCTTTTCAAATCAAGGGGCATGTATTCCCACTTACTTCTTTGCCCCGATTCCAATGGTCGTGGTCCTGTCTCTCTACGACCTCAGGAAGTGGGTGTAAACGCCTACTTCCTGTCCCCAGCCGTAAACGCCTACTTCCGGTCCCCAGCACCCCTTTTCAAATCAAGGGGCATGTATTCCCACTTACTTTTTTGCCCCGATTCCAATGGTGGTGGTCCTGTCTCTCTACGACCTCAGGAAGTGGGTGTAAACGCCTACTTCCTGTCCCCAGCCGTAAACGCCTACTTCCGGTCCCCAGACCCCCTTTTCAAATCAAGGGGCATGTATTCCCACTTACTTTTTTGCCCCGATTCCAATGGTGGTGGTCCTGTCTCTCTACGACCTCAGGAAGTGGGTGTAAACGCCTACTTCCTGTCCCCAGCCGTAAACGCCTACTTCCGGTCCCCAGCCCCCCTTTTCAAATCAAGGGGCATGTATTCCCACTTACTTTTTTGCCCCGATTCCAATGGTGGTGGTCCTGTCTCTCTACGACCTCAGGAAGTGGGTGTAAACGCCTACTTCCTGTCCCCAGCCGTAAACGCCTACTTCCGGTCCCCAGCACCCCTTTTCAAATCAAGGGGCATGTATTCCCACTTACTTTTTTGCCCCGATTCCAATGGTGGTGGTCCTGTCTCTCTACGACCTCAAGAAGTGGGTGTAAACACCAACTTCCTGTCCCCAGCCGTAAACATCTACTTCCGGTCCCCAGCCCCCCTTTTCAAATCAAGGGGCATGTATTCCCACTTACTTTTTTGCCCCGATTCCAATGGTGGTGGTCCTGTCTCTCTACGACCTCAGGAAGTGGGTGTAAACGCCTACTTCCTGTCCCCAGCCGTAAACGCCTACTTCCGGTCCCCAGCCCCCCTTTTCAAATCAAGGGGCATGTATTCCCACTTACTTTTTTGCCCCGATTCCAATGGTGGTGGTCCTGTCTCTCTACGACCTCAAGAAGTGGGTGTAAACGCCTACTTCCGGTCCCCAGCCTTAAACGCCTACTTCCGGTCCCCAGACCCCCTTTTCAAATCAAGGGGCATGTATTCCCACTTACTTTTTTGCCCCGATTCCAATGGTGGTGGTCCTGTCTCTCTACGACCTCAGGAAGTGGGTGTAAACGCCTACTTCCTGTCCCCAGCCGTAAACGCCTACTTCCGGTCCCCAGCCCCCCTTTTCAAATCAAGGGGCATGTATTCCCACTTACTTCTTTGCCCCGATTCCAATGGTCGTGGTCCTGTCTCTCTACGACCTCAGGAAGTGGGTGTAAACGCCTACTTCCTGTCCCCAGCCGTAAACGCCTACTTCCGGTCCCCAGCACCCCTTTTCAAATCAAGGGGCATGTATTCCCACTTACTTTTTTGCCCCGATTCCAATGGTGGTGGTCCTGTCTCTCTACGACCTCAGGAAGTGGGTGTAAACGCCTACTTCCTGTCCCCAGCCGTAAACGCCTACTTCCGGTCCCCAGCCCCCCTTTTCAAATCAAGGGGCATGTATTCCCACTTACTTTTTTGCCCCGATTCCAATGGTGGTGGTCCTGTCTCTCTACGACCTCAAGAAGTGGGTGTAAACGCCTACTTCCGGTCCCCAGCCTTAAACGCCTACTTCCGGTCCCCAGACCCCCTTTTCAAATCAAGGGGCATGTATTCCCACTTACTTTTTTGCCCCGATTCCAATGGTGGTGGTCCTGTCTCTCTACGACCTCAGGAAGTGGGTGTAAACGCCTACTTCCTGTCCCCAGCCGTAAACGCCTACTTCCGGTCCCCAGCCCCCCTTTTCAAATCAAGGGGCATGTATTCCCACTTACTTTTTTGCCCCGATTCCAATGGTGGTGGTCCTGTCTCTCTACGACCTCAGGAAGTGGGTGTAAACGCCTACTTCCTGTCCCCAGCCGTAAACGCCTACTTCCGGTCCCCAGCACCCCT
This sequence comes from Protomyctophum parallelum, assembly GCF_964188405.1. NCBI lineage: Eukaryota > Metazoa > Chordata > Actinopteri > Myctophiformes > Myctophidae > Protomyctophum > Protomyctophum parallelum. The sequence continues at coordinate 375,126 of NC_139705.1, forward strand.
TTTCAAATCAAGGGGCATGTATTCCCACTTACTTTTTTGCCCCGATTCCAATGGTGGTGGTCCTGTCTCTCTACGACCTCAAGAAGTGGGTGTAAACACCAACTTCCTGTCCCCAGCCGTAAACATCTACTTCCGGTCCCCAGCCCCCCTTTTCAAATCAAGGGGCATGTATTCCCACTTACTTTTTTGCCCCGATTCCAATGGTGGTGGTCCTGTCTCTCTACGACCTCAGGAAGTGGGTGTAAACGCCTACTTCCTGTCCCCAGCCGTAAACGCCTACTTCCGGTCCCCAGCCCCCCTTTTCAAATCAAGGGGCATGTATTCCCACTTACTTTTTTGCCCCGATTCCAATGGTGGTGGTCCTGTCTCTCTACGACCTCAAGAAGTGGGTGTAAACGCCTACTTCCGGTCCCCAGCCTTAAACGCCTACTTCCGGTCCCCAGACCCCCTTTTCAAATCAAGGGGCATGTATTCCCACTTACTTTTTTGCCCCGATTCCAATGGTGGTGGTCCTGTCTCTCTACGACCTCAGGAAGTGGGTGTAAACGCCTACTTCCTGTCCCCAGCCGTAAACGCCTACTTCCGGTCCCCAGCCCCCCTTTTCAAATCAAGGGGCATGTATTCCCACTTACTTCTTTGCCCCGATTCCAATGGTCGTGGTCCTGTCTCTCTACGACCTCAGGAAGTGGGTGTAAACGCCTACTTCCTGTCCCCAGCCGTAAACGCCTACTTCCGGTCCCCAGCACCCCTTTTCAAATCAAGGGGCATGTATTCCCACTTACTTTTTTGCCCCGATTCCAATGGTGGTGGTCCTGTCTCTCTACGACCTCAGGAAGTGGGTGTAAACGCCTACTTCCTGTCCCCAGCCGTAAACGCCTACTTCCGGTCCCCAGCCCCCCTTTTCAAATCAAGGGGCATGTATTCCCACTTACTTTTTTGCCCCGATTCCAATGGTGGTGGTCCTGTCTCTCTACGACCTCAAGAAGTGGGTGTAAACGCCTACTTCCGGTCCCCAGCCTTAAACGCCTACTTCCGGTCCCCAGACCCCCTTTTCAAATCAAGGGGCATGTATTCCCACTTACTTTTTTGCCCCGATTCCAATGGTGGTGGTCCTGTCTCTCTACGACCTCAGGAAGTGGGTGTAAACGCCTACTTCCTGTCCCCAGCCGTAAACGCCTACTTCCGGTCCCCAGCCCCCCTTTTCAAATCAAGGGGCATGTATTCCCACTTACTTTTTTGCCCCGATTCCAATGGTGGTGGTCCTGTCTCTCTACGACCTCAAGAAGTGGGTGTAAACGCCTACTTCCGGTCCCCAGCCTTAAACGCCTACTTCCGGTCCCCAGACCCCCTTTTCAAATCAAGGGGCATGTATTCCCACTTACTTTTTTGCCCCGATTCCAATGGTGGTGGTCCTGTCTCTCTACGACCTCAGGAAGTGGGTGTAAACGCCTACTTCCTGTCCCCAGCCGTAAACGCCTACTTCCGGTCCCCAGCCCCCCTTTTCAAATCAAGGGGCATGTATTCCCACTTACTTCTTTGCCCCGATTCCAATGGTCGTGGTCCTGTCTCTCTACGACCTCAGGAAGTGGGTGTAAACGCCTACTTCCTGTCCCCAGCCGTAAACGCCTACTTCCGGTCCCCAGCACCCCTTTTCAAATCAAGGGGCATGTATTCCCACTTACTTTTTTGCCCCGATTCCAATGGTGGTGGTCCTGTCTCTCTACGACCTCAGGAAGTGGGTGTAAACGCCTACTTCCTGTCCCCAGCCGTAAACGCCTACTTCCGGTCCCCAGCCCCCCTTTTCAAATCAAGGGGCATGTATTCCCACTTACTTTTTTGCCCCGATTCCAATGGTGGTGGTCCTGTCTCTCTACGACCTCAAGAAGTGGGTGTAAACGCCTACTTCCGGTCCCCAGCCTTAAACGCCTACTTCCGGTCCCCAGACCCCCTTTTCAAATCAAGGGGCATGTATTCCCACTTACTTTTTTGCCCCGATTCCAATGGTGGTGGTCCTGTCTCTCTACGACCTCAGGAAGTGGGTGTAAACGCCTACTTCCTGTCCCCAGCCGTAAACGCCTACTTCCGGTCCCCAGCCCCCCTTTTCAAATCAAGGGGCATGTATTCCCACTTACTTTTTTGCCCCGATTCCAATGGTGGTGGTCCTGTCTCTCTACGACCTCAGGAAGTGGGTGTAAACGCCTACTTCCTGTCCCCAGCCGTAAACGCCTACTTCCGGTCCCCAGCACCCCTTTTCAAATCAAGGGGCATGTATTCCCACTTACTTTTTTGCCCCGATTCCAATGGTGGTGGTCCTGTCTCTCTACGACCTCAAGAAGTGGGTGTAAACACCAACTTCCTGTCCCCAGCCGTAAACATCTACTTCCGGTCCCCAGCCCCCCTTTTCAAATCAAGGGGCATGTATTCCCACTTACTTTTTTGCCCCGATTCCAATGGTGGTGGTCCTGTCTCTCTACGACCTCAGGAAGTGGGTGTAAACGCCTACTTCCTGTCCCCAGCCGTAAACGCCTACTTCCGGTCCCCAGCCCCCCTTTTCAAATCAAGGGGCATGTATTCCCACTTACTTTTTTGCCCCGATTCCAATGGTGGTGGTCCTGTCTCTCTACGACCTCAAGAAGTGGGTGTAAACGCCTACTTCCGGTCCCCAGCCTTAAACGCCTACTTCCGGTCCCCAGACCCCCTTTTCAAATCAAGGGGCATGTATTCCCACTTACTTTTTTGCCCCGATTCCAATGGTGGTGGTCCTGTCTCTCTACGACCTCAGGAAGTGGGTGTAAACGCCTACTTCCTGTCCCCAGCCGTAAACGCCTACTTCCGGTCCCCAGCCCCCCTTTTCAAATCAAGGGGCATGTATTCCCACTTACTTCTTTGCCCCGATTCCAATGGTCGTGGTCCTGTCTCTCTACGACCTCAGGAAGTGGGTGTAAACGCCTACTTCCTGTCCCCAGCCGTAAACGCCTACTTCCGGTCCCCAGCACCCCTTTTCAAATCAAGGGGCATGTATTCCCACTTACTTTTTTGCCCCGATTCCAATGGTGGTGGTCCTGTCTCTCTACGACCTCAGGAAGTGGGTGTAAACGCCTACTTCCTGTCCCCAGCCGTAAACGCCTACTTCCGGTCCCCAGCCCCCCTTTTCAAATCAAGGGGCATGTATTCCCACTTACTTTTTTGCCCCGATTCCAATGGTGGTGGTCCTGTCTCTCTACGACCTCAAGAAGTGGGTGTAAACGCCTACTTCCGGTCCCCAGCCTTAAACGCCTACTTCCGGTCCCCAGACCCCCTTTTCAAATCAAGGGGCATGTATTCCCACTTACTTTTTTGCCCCGATTCCAATGGTGGTGGTCCTGTCTCTCTACGACCTCAGGAAGTGGGTGTAAACGCCTACTTCCTGTCCCCAGCCGTAAACGCCTACTTCCGGTCCCCAGCCCCCCTTTTCAAATCAAGGGGCATGTATTCCCACTTACTTCTTTGCCCCGATTCCAATGGTCGTGGTCCTGTCTCTCTACGACCTCAGGAAGTGGGTGTAAACACCAACTTCCTGTCCCCAGCCGTAAACATCTACTTCCGGTCCCCAGCCCCTCTTTTCAAATCAAGGGGCATGTATTCCCACTTACTTTTTTGCCCCGATTCCAATGGTGGTGGTCCTGTCTCTCTACGACCTCAAGAAGTGGGTGTAAACACCAACTTCCTGTCCCCAGCCGTAAACATCTACTTCCGGTCCCCAGCCCCCCTTTTCAAATCAAGGGGCATGTATTCCCACTTACTTTTTTGCCCCGATTCCAATGGTGGTGGTCCTGTCTCTCTACGACCTCAGGAAGTGGGTGTAAACGCCTACTTCCTGTCCCCAGCCGTAAACGCCTACTTCCGGTCCCCAGCCCCCCTTTTCAAATCAAGGGGCATGTATTCCCACTTACTTTTTTGCCCCGATTCCAATGGTGGTGGTCCTGTCTCTCTACGACCTCAAGAAGTGGGTGTAAACGCCTACTTCCTGTCCCCAGCCGTAAACGCCTACTTCCGGTCCCCAGCCCCCCTTTTCAAATCAAGGGGCATGTATTCCCACTTACTTTTTTGCCCCGATTCCAATGGTGGTGGTCCTGTCTCTCTACGACCTCAAGAAGTGGGTGTAAACGCCTACTTCCGGTCCCCAGCCTTAAACGCCTACTTCCGGTCCCCAGACCCCCTTTTCAAATCAAGGGGCATGTATTCCCACTTACTTTTTTGCCCCGATTCCAATGGTGGTGGTCCTGTCTCTCTACGACCTCAGGAAGTGGGTGTAAACGCCTACTTCCTGTCCCCAGCCGTAAACGCCTACTTCCGGTCCCCAGCCCCCCTTTTCAAATCAAGGGGCATGTATTCCCACTTACTTCTTTGCCCCGATTCCAATGGTCCTGGTCCTGTCTCTCTACGACCTCAGGAAGTGGGTGTAAACGCCTACTTCCTGTCCCCAGCCGTAAACGCCTACTTCCGGTCCCCAGCACCCCTTTTCAAATCAAGGGGCATGTATTCCCACTTACTTTTTTGCCCCGATTCCAATGGTGGTGGTCCTGTCTCTCTACGACCTCAGGAAGTGGGTGTAAACGCCTACTTCCTGTCCCCAGCCGTAAACGCCTACTTCCGGTCCCCAGCCCCCCTTTTCAAATCAAGGGGCATGTATTCCCACTTACTTTTTTGCCCCGATTCCAATGGTGGTGGTCCTGTCTCTCTACGACCTCAAGAAGTGGGTGTAAACGCCTACTTCCGGTCCCCAGCCTTAAACGCCTACTTCCGGTCCCCAGACCCCCTTTTCAAATCAAGGGGCATGTATTCCCACTTACTTTTTTGCCCCGATTCCAATGGTGGTGGTCCTGTCTCTCTACGACCTCAGGAAGTGGGTGTAAACGCCTACTTCCTGTCCCCAGCCGTAAACGCCTACTTCCGGTCCCCAGCCCCCCTTTTCAAATCAAGGGGCATGTATTCCCACTTACTTTTTTGCCCCGATTCCAATGGTGGTGGTCCTGTCTCTCTACGACCTCAGGAAGTGGGTGTAAACGCCTACTTCCTGTCCCCAGCCGTAAACGCCTACTTCCGGTCCCCAGCACCCCTTTTCAAATCAAGGGGCATGTATTCCCACTTACTTTTTTGCCCCGATTCCAATGGTGGTGGTCCTGTCTCTCTACGACCTCAAGAAGTGGGTGTAAACACCAACTTCCTGTCCCCAGCCGTAAACATCTACTTCCGGTCCCCAGCCCCCCTTTTCAAATCAAGGGGCATGTATTCCCACTTACTTTTTTGCCCCGATTCCAATGGTGGTGGTCCTGTCTCTCTACGACCTCAGGAAGTGGGTGTAAACGCCTACTTCCTGTCCCCAGCCGTAAACGCCTACTTCCGGTCCCCAGCCCCCCTTTTCAAATCAAGGGGCATGTATTCCCACTTACTTTTTTGCCCCGATTCCAATGGTGGTGGTCCTGTCTCTCTACGACCTCAAGAAGTGGGTGTAAACGCCTACTTCCGGTCCCCAGCCTTAAACGCCTACTTCCGGTCCCCAGACCCCCTTTTCAAATCAAGGGGCATGTATTCCCACTTACTTTTTTGCCCCGATTCCAATGGTGGTGGTCCTGTCTCTCTACGACCTCAGGAAGTGGGTGTAAACGCCTACTTCCTGTCCCCAGCCGTAAACGCCTACTTCCGGTCCCCAGCCCCCCTTTTCAAATCAAGGGGCATGTATTCCCACTTACTTCTTTGCCCCGATTCCAATGGTCGTGGTCCTGTCTCTCTACGACCTCAGGAAGTGGGTGTAAACGCCTACTTCCTGTCCCCAGCCGTAAACGCCTACTTCCGGTCCCCAGCACCCCTTTTCAAATCAAGGGGCATGTATTCCCACTTACTTTTTTGCCCCGATTCCAATGGTGGTGGTCCTGTCTCTCTACGACCTCAGGAAGTGGGTGTAAACGCCTACTTCCTGTCCCCAGCCGTAAACGCCTACTTCCGGTCCCCAGCCCCCCTTTTCAAATCAAGGGGCATGTATTCCCACTTACTTTTTTGCCCCGATTCCAATGGTGGTGGTCCTGTCTCTCTACGACCTCAAGAAGTGGGTGTAAACGCCTACTTCCGGTCCCCAGCCTTAAACGCCTACTTCCGGTCCCCAGACCCCCTTTTCAAATCAAGGGGCATGTATTCCCACTTACTTTTTTGCCCCGATTCCAATGGTGGTGGTCCTGTCTCTCTACGACCTCAGGAAGTGGGTGTAAACGCCTACTTCCTGTCCCCAGCCGTAAACGCCTACTTCCGGTCCCCAGCCCCCCTTTTCAAATCAAGGGGCATGTATTCCCACTTACTTCTTTGCCCCGATTCCAATGGTCGTGGTCCTGTCTCTCTACGACCTCAGGAAGTGGGTGTAAACACCAACTTCCTGTCCCCAGCCGTAAACATCTACTTCCGGTCCCCAGCCCCTCTTTTCAAATCAAGGGGCATGTATTCCCACTTACTTTTTTGCCCCGATTCCAATGGTGGTGGTCCTGTCTCTCTACGACCTCAGGAAGTGGGTGTAAACGCCTACTTCCTGTCCCCAGCCGTAAACGCCTACTTCCGGTCCCCAGCCCCCCTTTTCAAATCAAGGGGCATGTATTCCCACTTACTTTTTTGCCCCGATTCCAATGGTGGTGGTCCTGTCTCTCTACGACCTCAGGAAGTGGGTGTAAACACCAACTTCCTGTCCCCAGCCGTAAACATCTACTTCCGGTCCCCAGCCCCCCTTTTCAAATCAAGGGGCATGTATTCCCACTTACTTTTTTGCCCCGATTCCAATGGTGGTGGTCCTGTCTCTCTACGACCTCAAGAAGTGGGTGTAAACACCAACTTCCTGTCCCCAGCCGTAAACATCTACTTCCGGTCCCCAGCCCCCCTTTTCAAATCAAGGGGCATGTATTCCCACTTACTTTTTTGCCCCGATTCCAATGGTGGTGGTCCTGTCTCTCTACGACCTCAGGAAGTGGGTGTAAACGCCTACTTCCTGTCCCCAGCCGTAAACGCCTACTTCCGGTCCCCAGCCCCCCTTTTCAAATCAAGGGGCATGTATTCCCACTTACTTTTTTGCCCCGATTCCAATGGTGGTGGTCCTGTCTCTCTACGACCTCAAGAAGTGGGTGTAATCGCCTACTTCCTGTCCCCAGCCGTAAACGCCTACTTCCGGTCCCCAGCCCCCCTTTTCAAATCAAGGGGCATGTATTCCCACTTACTTCTTTGCCCCGATTCCAATGGTCGTGGTCCTGTCTCTCTACGACCTCAGGAAGTGGGTGTAAACACCAACTTCCTGTCCCCAGCCGTAAACATCTACTTCCGGTCCCCAGCCCCTCTTTTCAAATCAAGGGGCATGTATTCCCACTTACTTTTTTGCCCCGATTCCAATGGTGGTGGTCCTATCTCTCTACGACCTCAGGAAGTGGGTGTAAACGCCTACTTCCGGCCCCCAGCCTTAAACGCCTACTTCCGGTCCCCAGACCCCCTTTTCAAATCAAGGGGCATGTATTCCCACTTACTTTTTTGCCCCGATTCCAATGGTGGTGGTCCTGTCTCTCTACGACCTCAGGAAGTGGGTGTAAACACCAACTTCCGGTCCCCAGCCTTAAACGCCTACTTCCGGTCCCCAGACCCCCTTTTCAAATCAAGGGGCATGTATTCCCACTTACTTTTTTGCCCCGATTCCAATGGTGGTGGTCCTGTCTCTCTACGACCTCAGGAAGTGGGTGTAAACGCCTACTTCCTGTCCCCAGCCGTAAACGCCTACTTCCGGTCCCCAGCCCCCCTTTTCAAATCAAGTGGCATGTATTCCCACTTACTTTTTTGCCCCGATTCCAATGGTGGTGGTCCTGTCTCTCTACGACCTCAGGAAGTGGGTGTAAACGCCTACTTCCTGTCCCCAGCCGTAAACGCCTACTTCCGGTCCCCAGCACCCCTTTTCAAATCAAGGGGCATGTATTCCCACTTACTTTTTTGCCCCGATTCCAATGGTGGTGGTCCTGTCTCTCTACGACCTCAGGAAGTGGGTGTAAACGCCTACTTCCTGTCCCCAGCCGTAAACGCCTACTTCCGGTCCCCAGCCCCCCTTTTCAAATCAAGGGGCATGTATTCCCACTTACTTTTTTGCCCCGATTCCAATGGTGGTGGTCCTGTCTCTCTACGACCTCAAGAAGTGGGTGTAAACGCCTACTTCCGGTCCCCAGCCTTAAACGCCTACTTCCGGTCCCCAGCCCCCCTTTTCAAATCAAGTGGCATGTATTCCCACTTACTTTTTTGCCCCGATTCCAATGGTGGTGGTCCTGTCTCTCTACGACCTCAGGAAGTGGGTGTAAACGCCTACTTCCTGTCCCCAGCCGTAAACGCCTACTTCCGGTCCCCAGCACCCCTTTTCAAATCAAGGGGCATGTATTCCCACTTACTTTTTTGCCCCGATTCCAATGGTGGTGGTCCTGTCTCTCTACGACCTCAGGAAGTGGGTGTAAACACCAACTTCCGGTCCCCAGCCTTAAACGCCTACTTCCGGTCCCCAGACCCCCTTTTCAAATCAAGGGGCATGTATTCCCACTTACTTTTTTGCCCCGATTCCAATGGTGGTGGTCCTGTCTCTCTACGACCTCAGGAAGTGGGTGTAAACACCAACTTCCGGTCCCCAGCCTTAAACGCCTACTTCCGGTCCCCAGACCCCCTTTTCAAATCAAGGGGCATGTATTCCCACTTACTTTTTTGCCCCGATTCCAATGGTGGTGGTCCTGTCTCTCTACGACCTCAGGAAGTGGGTGTAAACGCCTACTTCCTGTCCCCAGCCGTAAACGCCTACTTCCGGTCCCCAGCCCCCCTTTTCAAATCAAGTGGCATGTATTCCCACTTACTTTTTTGCCCCGATTCCAATGGTGGTGGTCCTGTCTCTCTACGACCTCAGGAAGTGGGTGTAAACGCCTACTTCCTGTCCCCAGCCGTAAACGCCTACTTCCGGTCCCCAGCACCCCTTTTCAAATCAAGGGGCATGTATTCCCACTTACTTTTTTGCCCCGATTCCAATGGTGGTGGTCCTGTCTCTCTACGACCTCAGGAAGTGGGTGTAAACGCCTACTTCCTGTCCCCAGCCGTAAACGCCTACTTCCGGTCCCCAGCCCCCCTTTTCAAATCAAGGGGCATGTATTCCCACTTACTTTTTTGCCCCGATTCCAATGGTGGTGGTCCTGTCTCTCTACGACCTCAAGAAGTGGGTGTAAACGCCTACTTCCGGTCCCCAGCCTTAAACGCCTACTTCCGGTCCCCAGCCCCCCTTTTCAAATCAAGTGGCATGTATTCCCACTTACTTTTTTGCCCCGATTCCAATGGTGGTGGTCCTGTCTCTCTACGACCTCAGGAAGTGGGTGTAAACGCCTACTTCCTGTCCCCAGCCGTAAACGCCTACTTCCGGTCCCCAGCACCCCTTTTCAAATCAAGGGGCATGTATTCCCACTTACTTTTTTGCCCCGATTCCAATGGTGGTGGTCCTGTCTCTCTACGACCTCAGGAAGTGGGTGTAAACACCAACTTCCGGTCCCCAGCCTTAAACGCCTACTTCCGGTCCCCAGACCCCCTTTTCAAATCAAGGGGCATGTATTCCCACTTACTTTTTTGCCCCGATTCCAATGGTGGTGGTCCTGTCTCTCTACGACCTCAGGAAGTGGGTGTAAACGCCTACTTCCTGTCCCCAGCCGTAAACGCCTACTTCCGGTCCCCAGCCCCCCTTTTCAAATCAAGGGGCATGTATTCCCACTTACTTCTTTGCCCCGATTCCAATGGTCGTGGTCCTGTCTCTCTACGACCTCAGGAAGTGGGTGTAAACACCAACTTCCTGTCCCCAGCCGTAAACATCTACTTCCGGTCCCCAGCCCCTCTTTTCAAATCAAGGGGCATGTATTCCCACTTACTTTTTTGCCCCGATTCCAATGGTGGTGGTCCTATCTCTCTACGACCTCAGGAAGTGGGTGTAAACGCCTACTTCCGGCCCCCAGCCGTAAACGCCTACTTCCGGTCCCCAGCCCCCCTTTTCAAATCAAGGGGCATGTATTCCCACTTACTTTTTTGCCCCGATTCCAATGGTGGTGGTCCTGTCTCTCTACGACCTCAAGAAGTGGGTGTAAACGCCTACTTCCGGTCCCCAGCCTTAAACGCCTACTTCCGGTCCCCAGCCCCCCTTTTCAAATCAAGTGGCATGTATTCCCACTTACTTTTTTGCCCCGATTCCAATGGTGGTGGTCCTGTCTCTCTACGACCTCAGGAAGTGGGTGTAAACGCCTACTTCCTGTCCCCAGCCGTAAACGCCTACTTCCGGTCCCCAGCACCCCTTTTCAAATCAAGGGGCATGTATTCCCACTTACTTTTTTGCCCCGATTCCAATGGTGGTGGTCCTGTCTCTCTACGACCTCAGGAAGTGGGTGTAAACACCAACTTCCGGTCCCCAGCCTTAAACGCCTACTTCCGGTCCCCAGACCCCCTTTTCAAATCAAGGGGCATGTATTCCCACTTACTTTTTTGCCCCGATTCCAATGGTGGTGGTCCTGTCTCTCTACGACCTCAGGAAGTGGGTGTAAACGCCTACTTCCTGTCCCCAGCCGTAAACGCCTACTTCCGGTCCCCAGCCCCCCTTTTCAAATCAAGGGGCATGTATTCCCACTTACTTCTTTGCCCCGATTCCAATGGTCGTGGTCCTGTCTCTCTACGACCTCAGGAAGTGGGTGTAAACACCAACTTCCTGTCCCCAGCCGTAAACATCTACTTCCGGTCCCCAGCCCCTCTTTTCAAATCAAGGGGCATGTATTCCCACTTACTTTTTTGCCCCGATTCCAATGGTGGTGGTCCTATCTCTCTACGACCTCAGGAAGTGGGTGTAAACGCCTACTTCCGGCCCCCAGGCTTAAACGCCTACTTCCGGTCCCCAGACCCCCTTTTCAAATCAAGGGGCATGTATTCCCACTTACTTTTTTGCCCCGATTCCAATGGTGGTGGTCCTGTCTCTCTACGACCTCAGGAAGTGGGTGTAAACACCAACTTCCGGTCCCCAGCCTTAAACGCCTACTTCCGGTCCCCAGACCCCCTTTTCAAATCAAGGGGCATGTATTCCCACTTACTTTTTTGCCCCGATTCCAATGGTGCTGGTCCTGTCTCTCTACGACCTCAGGAAGTGGGTGTAAACGCCTACTTCCTGTCCCCAGCCGTAAACGCCTACTTCCGGTCCCCAGCCCCCCTTTTCAAATCAAGGGGCATGTATTCCCACTTACTTTTTTGCCCCGATTCCAATGGTGGTGGTCCTGTCTCTCTACGACCTCAGGAAGTGGGTGTAAACGCCTACTTCCGGTCCCCAGCCTTAAACGCCTACTTCCGGTCCCCAGCCCCCCTTTTCAAATCAAGTGGCATGTATTCCCACTTACTTTTTTGCCCCGATTCCAATGGTGGTGGTCCTGTCTCTCTACGACCTCAGGAAGTGGGTGTAAACGCCTACTTCCTGTCCCCAGCCGTAAACGCCTACTTCCGGTCCCCAGCACCCCTTTTCAAATCAAGGGGCATGTATTCCCACTTACTTTTTTGCCCCGATTCCAATGGTGGTGGTCCTGTCTCTCTACGACCTCAGGAAGTGGGTGTAAACGCCTACTTCCTGTCCCCAGCCGTAAACGCCTACTTCCGGTCCCCAGCCCCCCTTTTCAAATCAAGTGGCATGTATTCCCACTTACTTTTTTGCCCCGATTCCAATGGTGGTGGTCCTGTCTCTCTACGACCTCAGGAAGTGGGTGTAAACACCAACTTCCGGTCCCCAGCCTTAAACGCCTACTTCCGGTCCCCAGACCCCCTTTTCAAATCAAGGGGCATGTATTCCCACTTACTTTTTTGCCCCGATTCCAATGGTGGTGGTCCTGTCTCTCTACGACCTCAGGAAGTGGGTGTAAACGCCTACTTCCTGTCCCCAGCCGTAAACGCCTACTTCCGGTCCCCAGCCCCCCTTTTCAAATCAAGGGGCATGTATTCCCACTTACTTCTTTGCCCCGATTCCAATGGTCGTGGTCCTGTCTCTCTACGACCTCAGGAAGTGGGTGTAAACACCAACTTCCTGTCCCCAGCCGTAAACATCTACTTCCGGTCCCCAGCCCCTCTTTTCAAATCAAGGGGCATGTATTCCCACTTACTTTTTTGCCCCGATTCCAATGGTGGTGGTCCTATCTCTCTACGACCTCAGGAAGTGGGTGTAAACGCCTACTTCCGGCCCCCAGCCTTAAACGCCTACTTCCGGTCCCCAGACCCCCTTTTCAAATCAAGGGGCATGTATTCCCACTTACTTTTTTGCCCCGATTCCAATGGTGGTGGTCCTGTCTCTCTACGACCTCAGGAAGTGGGTGTAAACACCAACTTCCGGTCCCCAGCCTTAAACGCCTACTTCCGGTCCCCAGACCCCCTTTTCAAATCAAGGGGCATGTATTCCCACTTACTTTTTTGCCCCGATTCCAATGGTGCTGGTCCTGTCTCTCTACGACCTCAGGAAGTGGGTGTAAACGCCTACTTCCTGTCCCCAGCCGTAAACGCCTACTTCCGGTCCCCAGCCCCCCTTTTCAAATCAAGGGGCATGTATTCCCACTTACTTTTTTGCCCCGATTCCAATGGTGGTGGTCCTGTCTCTCTACGACCTCAGGAAGTGGGTGTAAACGCCTACTTCCGGTCCCCAGCCTTAAACGCCTACTTCCGGTCCCCAGCCCCCCTTTTCAAATCAAGTGGCATGTATTCCCACTTACTTTTTTGCCCCGATTCCAATGGTGGTGGTCCTGTCTCTCTACGACCTCAGGAAGTGGGTGTAAACGCCTACTTCCTGTCCCCAGCCGTAAACGCCTACTTCCGGTCCCCAGCACCCCTTTTCAAATCAAGGGGCATGTATTCCCACTTACTTTTTTGCCCCGATTCCAATGGTGGTGGTCCTGTCTCTCTACGACCTCAGGAAGTGGGTGTAAACGCCTACTTCCTGTCCCCAGCCGTAAACGCCTACTTCCGGTCCCCAGCCCCCCTTTTCAAATCAAGGGGCATGTATTCCCACTTACTTTTTTGCCCCGATTCCAATGGTGGTGGTCCTATCTCTCTACGACCTCAGGAAGTGGGAGTAAACGCCTACTTCCGGCCCCCAGCCTTAAACGCCTACTTCCGGTCCCCAGACCCCCTTTTCAAATCAAGGGGCATGTATTCCCACTTACTTTTTTGCCCCGATTCCAATGGTGGTGGTCCTGTCTCTCTACGACCTCAGGAAGTGGGTGTAAACGCCTACTTCCGGTCCCCAGCCTTAAACGCCTACTTCCGGTCCCCAGCCCCCCTTTTCAAATCAAGTGGCATGTATTCCCACTTACTTTTTTGCCCCGATTCCAATGGTGGTGGTCCTGTCTCTCTACGACCTCAGGAAGTGGGTGTAAACGCCTACTTCCTGTCCCCAGCCGTAAACGCCTACTTCCGGTCCCCAGCACCCCTTTTCAAATCAAGGGGCATGTATTCCCACTTACTTTTTTGCCCCGATTCCAATGGTGGTGGTCCTGTCTCTCTACGACCTCAGGAAGTGGGTGTAAACACCAACTTCCGGTCCCCAGCCTTAAACGCCTACTTCCGGTCCCCAGACCCCCTTTTCAAATCAAGGGGCATGTATTCCCACTTACTTTTTTGCCCCGATTCCAATGGTGGTGGTCCTGTCTCTCTACGACCTCAGGAAGTGGGTGTAAACGCCTACTTCCTGTCCCCAGCCGTAAACGCCTACTTCCGGTCCCCAGCCCCCCTTTTCAAATCAAGGGGCATGTATTCCCACTTACTTCTTTGCCCCGATTCCAATGGTCGTGGTCCTGTCTCTCTACGACCTCAGGAAGTGGGTGTAAACACCAACTTCCTGTCCCCAGCCGTAAACATCTACTTCCGGTCCCCAGCCCCTCTTTTCAAATCAAGGGGCATGTATTCCCACTTACTTTTTTGCCCCGATTCCAATGGTGGTGGTCCTATCTCTCTACGACCTCAGGAAGTGGGTGTAAACGCCTACTTCCGGCCCCCAGCCTTAAACGCCTACTTCCGGTCCCCAGACCCCCTTTTCAAATCAAGGGGCATGTATTCCCACTTACTTTTTTGCCCCGATTCCAATGGTGGTGGTCCTGTCTCTCTACGACCTCAGGAAGTGGGTGTAAACGCCTACTTCCGGTCCCCAGGCTTAAACGCCTACTTCCGGTCCCCAGCCCCCCTTTTCAAATCAAGTGGCATGTATTCCCACTTACTTTTTTGCCCCGATTCCAATGGTGGTGGTCCTGTCTCTCTACGACCTCAGGAAGTGGGTGTAAACGCCTACTTCCTGTCCCCAGCCGTAAACGCCTACTTCCGGTCCCCAGCACCCCTTTTCAAATCAAGGGGCATGTATTCCCACTTACTTTTTTGCCCCGATTCCAATGGTGGTGGTCCTGTCTCTCTACGACCTCAGGAAGTGGGTGTAAACACCAACTTCCGGTCCCCAGCCTTAAACGCCTACTTCCGGTCCCCAGACCCCCTTTTCAAATCAAGGGGCATGTATTCCCACTTACTTTTTTGCCCCGATTCCAATGGTGGTGGTCCTGTCTCTCTACGACCTCAGGAAGTGGGTGTAAACGCCTACTTCCTGTCCCCAGCCGTAAACGCCTACTTCCGGTCCCCAGCCCCCCTTTTCAAATCAAGGGGCATGTATTCCCACTTACTTCTTTGCCCCGATTCCAATGGTCGTGGTCCTGTCTCTCTACGACCTCAGGAAGTGGGTGTAAACGCCTACTTCCTGTCCCCAGCCGTAAACGCCTACTTCCGGTCCCCAGCACCCCTTTTCAAATCAAGGGGCATGTATTCCCACTTACTTTTTTGCCCCGATTCCAATGGTGGTGGTCCTGTCTCTCTACGACCTCAGGAAGTGGGTGTAAACACCAACTTCCGGTCCCCAGCCTTAAACGCCTACTTCCGGTCCCCAGACCCCCTTTTCAAATCAAGGGGCATGTATTCCCACTTACTTTTTTGCCCCGATTCCAATGGTGGTGGTCCTGTCTCTCTACGACCTCAGGAAGTGGGTGTAAACGCCTACTTCCTGTCCCCAGCCGTAAACGCCTACTTCCGGTCCCCAGCCCCCCTTTTCAAATCAAGGGGCATGTATTCCCACTTACTTCTTTGCCCCGATTCCAATGGTCGTGGTCCTGTCTCTCTACGACCTCAGGAAGTGGGTGTAAACACCAACTTCCTGTCCCCAGCCGTAAACATCTACTTCCGGTCCCCAGCCCCTCTTTTCAAATCAAGGGGCATGTATTCCCACTTACTTTTTTGCCCCGATTCCAATGGTGGTGGTCCTATCTCTCTACGACCTCAGGAAGTGGGTGTAAACGCCTACTTCCGGCCCCCAGCCTTAAACGCCTACTTCCGGTCCCCAGACCCCCTTTTCAAATCAAGGGGCATGTATTCCCACTTACTTTTTTGCCCCGATTCCAATGGTGGTGGTCCTGTCTCTCTACGACCTCAGGAAGTGGGTGTAAACGCCTACTTCCGGTCCCCAGGCTTAAACGCCTACTTCCGGTCCCCAGCCCCCCTTTTCAAATCAAGTGGCATGTATTCCCACTTACTTTTTTGCCCCGATTCCAATGGTGGTGGTCCTGTCTCTCTACGACCTCAGGAAGTGGGTGTAAACGCCTACTTCCTGTCCCCAGCCGTAAACGCCTACTTCCGGTCCCCAGCACCCCTTTTCAAATCAAGGGGCATGTATTCCCACTTACTTTTTTGCCCCGATTCCAATGGTGGTGGTCCTGTCTCTCTACGACCTCAGGAAGTGGGTGTAAACACCAACTTCCGGTCCCCAGCCTTAAACGCCTACTTCCGGTCCCCAGACCCCCTTTTCAAATCAAGGGGCATGTATTCCCACTTACTTTTTTGCCCCGATTCCAATGGTGGTGGTCCTGTCTCTCTACGACCTCAGGAAGTGGGTGTAAACGCCTACTTCCTGTCCCCAGCCGTAAACGCCTACTTCCGGTCCCCAGCCCCCCTTTTCAAATCAAGGGGCATGTATTCCCACTTACTTCTTTGCCCCGATTCCAATGGTCGTGGTCCTGTCTCTCTACGACCTCAGGAAGTGGGTGTAAACACCAACTTCCTGTCCCCAGCCGTAAACATCTACTTCCGGTCCCCAGCCCCTCTTTTCAAATCAAGGGGCATGTATTCCCACTTACTTTTTTGCCCCGATTCCAATGGTGGTGGTCCTATCTCTCTACGACCTCAGGAAGTGGGTGTAAACGCCTACTTCCGGCCCCCAGCCTTAAACGCCTACTTCCGGTCCCCAGACCCCCTTTTCAAATCAAGGGGCATGTATTCCCACTTACTTTTTTGCCCCGATTCCAATGGTGGTGGTCCTGTCTCTCTACGACCTCAGGAAGTGGGTGTAAACGCCTACTTCCGGTCCCCAGCCTTAAACGCCTACTTCCGGTCCCCAGCCCCCCTTTTCAAATCAAGTGGCATGTATTCCCACTTACTTTTTTGCCCCGATTCCAATGGTGGTGGTCCTGTCTCTCTACGACCTCAGGAAGTGGGTGTAAACGCCTACTTCCTGTCCCCAGCCGTAAACGCCTACTTCCGGTCCCCAGCACCCCTTTTCAAATCAAGGGGCATGTATTCCCACTTACTTTTTTGCCCCGATTCCAATGGTGGTGGTCCTGTCTCTCTACGACCTCAGGAAGTGGGTGTAAACACCAACTTCCGGTCCCCAGCCTTAAACGCCTACTTCCGGTCCCCAGACCCCCTTTTCAAATCAAGGGGCATGTATTCCCACTTACTTTTTTGCCCCGATTCCAATGGTGGTGGTCCTGTCTCTCTACGACCTCAGGAAGTGGGTGTAAACGCCTACTTCCTGTCCCCAGCCGTAAACGCCTACTTCCGGTCCCCAGCCCCCCTTTTCAAATCAAGGGGCATGTATTCCCACTTACTTCTTTGCCCCGATTCCAATGGTCGTGGTCCTGTCTCTCTACGACCTCAGGAAGTGGGTGTAAACACCAACTTCCTGTCCCCAGCCGTAAACATCTACTTCCGGTCCCCAGCCCCTCTTTTCAAATCAAGGGGCATGTATTCCCACTTACTTTTTTGCCCCGATTCCAATGGTGGTGGTCCTATCTCTCTACGACCTCAGGAAGTGGGTGTAAACGCCTACTTCCGGCCCCCAGCCTTAAACGCCTACTTCCGGTCCCCAGACCCCCTTTTCAAATCAAGGGGCATGTATTCCCACTTACTTTTTTGCCCCGATTCCAATGGTGGTGGTCCTGTCTCTCTACGACCTCAGGAAGTGGGTGTAAACGCCTACTTCCTGTCCCCAGCCGTAAACGCCTACTTCCGGTCCCCAGCCCCCCTTTTCAAATCAAGGGGCATGTATTCCCACTTACTTCTTTGCCCCGATTCCAATGGTCGTGGTCCTGTCTCTCTACGACCTCAGGAAGTGGGTGTAAACACCAACTTCCTGTCCCCAGCCGTAAACATCTACTTCCGGTCCCCAGCCCCTCTTTTCAAATCAAGGGGCATGTATTCCCACTTACTTTTTTGCCCCGATTCCAATGGTGGTGGTCCTATCTCTCTACGACCTCAGGAAGTGGGTGTAAACGCCTACTTCCGGCCCCCAGCCTTAAACGCCTACTTCCGGTCCCCAGACCCCCTTTTCAAATCAAGGGGCATGTATTCCCACTTACTTTTTTGCCCCGATTCCAATGGTGGTGGTCCTGTCTCTCTACGACCTCAGGAAGTGGGTGTAAACGCCTACTTCCTGTCCCCAGCCGTAAACGCCTACTTCCGGTCCCCAGCACCCCTTTTCAAATCAAGGGGCATGTATTCCCACTTACTTTTTTGCCCCGATTCCAATGGTGGTGGTCCTGTCTCTCTACGACCTCAGGAAGTGGGTGTAAACACCAACTTCCGGTCCCCAGCCTTAAACGCCTACTTCCGGTCCCCAGACCCCCTTTTCAAATCAAGGGGCATGTATTCCCACTTACTTTTTTGCCCCGATTCCAATGGTGGTGGTCGTGTCTCTCTACGACCTCAGGAAGTGGGTGTAAACGCCTACTTCCTGTCCCCAGCCGTAAACGCCTACTTCCGGTCCCCAGCCCCCCTTTTCAAATCAAGGGGCATGTATTCCCACTTACTTCTTTGCCCCGATTCCAATGGTCGTGGTCCTGTCTCTCTACGACCTCAGGAAGTGGGTGTAAACGCCTACTTCCGGTCCACAGCCTTAAACGCCTACTTCCGGTCCCCAGCCCCCCTTTTCAAATCAAGTGGCATGTATTCCCACTTACTTTTTTGCCCCGATTCCAATGGTGGTGGTCCTGTCTCTCTACGACCTCAGGAAGTGGGTGTAAACGCCTACTTCCTGTCCCCAGCCGTAAACGCCTACTTCCGGTCCCCAGCACCCCTTTTCAAATCAAGGGGCATGTATTCCCACTTACTTTTTTGCCCCGATTCCAATGGTGGTGGTCCTGTCTCTCTACGACCTCAGGAAGTGGGTGTAAACACCAACTTCCGGTCCCCAGCCTTAAACGCCTACTTCCGGTCCCCAGACCCCCTTTTCAAATCAAGGGGCATGTATTCCCACTTACTTTTTTGCCCCGATTCCAATGGTGGTGGTCCTGTCTCTCTACGACCTCAGGAAGTGGGTGTAAACGCCTACTTCCTGTCCCCAGCCGTAAACGCCTACTTCCGGTCCCCAGCACCCCTTTTCAAATCAAGTGGCATGTATTCCCACTTACTTTTTTGCCCCGATTCCAATGGTGGTGGTCCTGTCTCTCTACGACCTCAGGAAGTGGGTGTAAACGCCTACTTCCTGTCCCCAGCCGTAAACGCCTACTTCCGGTCCCCAGCACCCCTTTTCAAATCAAGGGGCATGTATTCCCACTTACTTTTTTGCCCCGATTCCAATGGTGGTGGTCCTGTCTCTCTACGACCTCAGGAAGTGGGTGTAAACACCAACTTCCGGTCCCCAGCCTTAAACGCCTACTTCCGGTCCCCAGACCCCCTTTTCAAATCAAGGGGCATGTATTCCCACTTACTTTTTTGCCCCGATTCCAATGGTGGTGGTCCTGTCTCTCTACGACCTCAGGAAGTGGGTGTAAACGCCTACTTCCTGTCCCCAGCCGTAAACGCCTACTTCCGGTCCCCAGCCCCCCTTTTCAAATCAAGGGGCATGTATTCCCACTTACTTCTTTGCCCCGATTCCAATGGTCGTGGTCCTGTCTCTCTACGACCTCAGGAAGTGGGTGTAAACACCAACTTCCTGTCCCCAGCCGTAAACATCTACTTCCGGTCCCCAGCCCCTCTTTTCAAATCAAGGGGCATGTATTCCCACTTACTTTTTTGCCCCGATTCCAATGGTGGTGGTCCTGTCTCTCTACGACCTCAGGAAGTGGGTGTAAACGCCTACTTCCTGTCCCCAGCCGTAAACGCCTACTTCCGGTCCCCAGCACCCCTTTTCAAATCAAGGGGCATGTATTCCCACTTACTTTTTTGCCCCGATTCCAATGGTGGTGGTCCTGTCTCTCTACGACCTCAGGAAGTGGGTGTAAACGCCTACTTCCTGTCCCCAGCCGTAAACGCCTACTTCCGGTCCCCAGCCCCCCTTTTCAAATCAAGGGGCATGTATTCCCACTTACTTTTTTGCCCCGATTCCAATGGTGGTGGTCCTGTCTCTCTACGACCTCAGGAAGTGGGTGTAAACGCCTACTTCCGGTCCCCAGCCTTAAACGCCTACTTCCGGTCCCCAGCCCCCCTTTTCAAATCAAGTGGCATGTATTCCCACTTACTTTTTTGCCCCGATTCCAATGGTGGTGGTCCTGTCTCTCTACGACCTCAGGAAGTGGGTGTAAACGCCTACTTCCTGTCCCCAGCCGTAAACGCCTACTTCCGGTCCCCAGCCCCCCTTTTCAAATCAAGGGGCATGTATTCCCACTTACTTTTTTGCCCCGATTCCAATGGTGGTGGTCCTGTCTCTCTACGACCTCAGGAAGTGGGTGTAAACGCCTACTTCCGGTCCCCAGCCTTAAACGCCTACTTCCGGTCCCCAGCCCCCCTTTTCAAATCAAGTGGCATGTATTCCCACTTACTTTTTTGCCCCGATTCCAATGGTGGTGGTCCTGTCTCTCTACGACCTCAGGAAGTGGGTGTAAACGCCTACTTCCTGTCCCCAGCCGTAAACGCCTACTTCCGGTCCCCAGCACCCCTTTTCAAATCAAGGGGCATGTATTCCCACTTACTTTTTTGCCCCGATTCCAATGGTGGTGGTCCTGTCTCTCTACGACCTCAGGAAGTGGGTGTAAACGCCTACTTCCTGTCCCCAGCCGTAAACGCCTACTTCCGGTCCCCAGCCCCCCTTTTCAAATCAAGGGGCATGTATTCCCACTTACTTTTTTGCCCCGATTCCAATGGTGGTGGTCCTGTCTCTCTACGACCTCAAGAAGTGGGTGTAAACGCCTACTTCCGGTCCCCAGCCTTAAACGCCTACTTCCGGTCCCCAGACCCCCTTTTCAAATCAAGGGGCATGTATTCCCACTTACTTTTTTGCCCCGATTCCAATGGTGGTGGTCCTGTCTCTCTACGACCTCAGGAAGTGGGTGTAAACGCCTACTTCCTGTCCCCAGCCGTAAACGCCTACTTCCGGTCCCCAGCCCCCCTTTTCAAATCAAGGGGCATGTATTCCCACTTACTTCTTTGCCCCGATTCCAATGGTCGTGGTCCTGTCTCTCTACGACCTCAGGAAGTGGGTGTAAACACCAACTTCCTGTCCCCAGCCGTAAACATCTACTTCCGGTCCCCAGCCCCCCTTTTCAAATCAAGGGGCATGTATTCCCACTTACTTTTTTGCCCCGATTCCAATGGTGGTGGTCCTGTCTCTCTACGACCTCAAGAAGTGGGTGTAAACGCCTACTTCCGGTCCCCAGCCTTAAACGCCTACTTCCGGTCCCCAGACCCCCTTTTCAAATCAAGGGGCATGTATTCCCACTTACTTCTTTGCCCCGATTCCAATGGTCGTGGTCCTGTCTCTCTACGACCTCAGGAAGTGGGTGTAAACACCAACTTCCTGTCCCCAGCCGTAAACGCCTACTTCCGGTCCCCAGCCCCCCTTTTCAAATCAAGGGGCATGTATTCCCACTTACTTTTTTGCCCCGATTCCAATGGTGGTGGTCCTGTCTCTCTACGACCTCAGGAAGTGGGTGTAAACGCCTACTTCCGGTCCCCAGCCTTAAACGCCTACTTCCGGTCCCCAGCCCCCCTTTTCAAATCAAGTGGCATGTATTCCCACTTACTTTTTTGCCCCGATTCCAATGGTGGTGGTCCTGTCTCTCTACGACCTCAGGAAGTGGGTGTAAACGCCTACTTCCTGTCCCCAGCCGTAAACGCCTACTTCCGGTCCCCAGCACCCCTTTTCAAATCAAGGGGCATGTATTCCCACTTACTTTTTTGCCCCGATTCCAATGGTGGTGGTCCTGTCTCTCTACGACCTCAGGAAGTGGGTGTAAACGCCTACTTCCTGTCCCCAGCCGTAAACGCCTACTTCCGGTCCCCAGCCCCCCTTTTCAAATCAAGGGGCATGTATTCCCACTTACTTTTTTGCCCCGATTCCAATGGTGGTGGTCCTGTCTCTCTACGACCTCAGGAAGTGGGTGTAAACGCCTACTTCCTGTCCCCAGCCGTAAACGCCTACTTCCGGTCCCCAGCCCCCCTTTTCAAATCAAGGGGCATGTATTCCCACTTACTTCTTTGCCCCGATTCCAATGGTCGTGGTCCTGTCTCTCTACGACCTCAGGAAGTGGGTGTAAACACCAACTTCCTGTCCCCAGCCGTAAACATCTACTTCCGGTCCCCAGCCCCCCTTTTCAAATCAAGGGGCATGTATTCCCACTTACTTTTTTGCCCCGATTCCAATGGTGGTGGTCCTGTCTCTCTACGACCTCAAGAAGTGGGTGTAAACGCCTACTTCCGGTCCCCAGCCTTAAACGCCTACTTCCGGTCCCCAGACCCCCTTTTCAAATCAAGGGGCATGTATTCCCACTTACTTTTTTGCCCCGATTCCAATGGTGGTGGTCCTGTCTCTCTACGACCTCAGGAAGTGGGTGTAAACGCCTACTTCCTGTCCCCAGCCGTAAACGCCTACTTCCGGTCCCCAGCCCCCCTTTTCAAATCAAGGGGCATGTATTCCCACTTACTTCTTTGCCCCGATTCCAATGGTCGTGGTCCTGTCTCTCTACGACCTCAGGAAGTGGGTGTAAACACCAACTTCCTGTCCCCAGCCGTAAACATCTACTTCCGGTCCCCAGCCCCTCTTTTCAAATCAAGGGGCATGTATTCCCACTTACTTTTTTGCCCCGATTCCAATGGTGGTGGTCCTATCTCTCTACGACCTCAGGAAGTGGGTGTAAACGCCTACTTCCGGCCCCCAGCCTTAAACGCCTACTTCCGGTCCCCAGACCCCCTTTTCAAATCAAGGGGCATGTATTCCCACTTACTTTTTTGCCCCGATTCCAATGGTGGTGGTCCTGTCTCTCTACGACCTCAGGAAGTGGGTGTAAACGCCTACTTCCGGTCCCCAGCCTTAAACGCCTACTTCCGGTCCCCAGCCCCCCTTTTCAAATCAAGTGGCATGTATTCCCACTTACTTTTTTGCCCCGATTCCAATGCTGGTGGTCCTGTCTCTCTACGACCTCAGGAAGTGGGTGTAAACGCCTACTTCCTGTCCCCAGCCGTAAACGCCTACTTCCGGTCCCCAGCACCCCTTTTCAAATCAAGGGGCATGTATTCCCACTTACTTTTTTGCCCCGATTCCAATGGTGGTGGTCCTGTCTCTCTACGACCTCAGGAAGTGGGTGTAAACACCAACTTCCGGTCCCCAGCCTTAAACGCCTACTTCCGGTCCCCAGACCCCCTTTTCAAATCAAGGGGCATGTATTCCCACTTACTTTTTTGCCCCGATTCCAATGGTGGTGGTCCTGTCTCTCTACGACCTCAGGAAGTGGGTGTAAACGCCTACTTCCTGTCCCCAGCCGTAAACGCCTACTTCCGGTCCCCAGCCCCCCTTTTCAAATCAAGGGGCATGTATTCCCACTTACTTCTTTGCCCCGATTCCAATGGTCGTGGTCCTGTCTCTCTACGACCTCAGGAAGTGGGTGTAAACACCAACTTCCTGTCCCCAGCCGTAAACATCTACTTCCGGTCCCCAGCCCCTCTTTTCAAATCAAGGGGCATGTATTCCCACTTACTTTTTTGCCCCGATTCCAATGGTGGTGGTCCTGTCTCTCTACGACCTCAGGAAGTGGGTGTAAACGCCTACTTCCGGTCCCCAGCCTTAAACGCCTACTTCCGGTCCCCAGCCCCCCTTTTCAAATCAAGTGGCATGTATTCCCACTTACTTTTTTGCCCCGATTCCAATGGTGGTGGTCCTGTCTCTCTACGACCTCAGGAAGTGGGTGTAAACGCCTACTTCCTGTCCCCAGCCGTAAACGCCTACTTCCGGTCCCCAGCACCCCTTTTCAAATCAAGGGGCATGTATTCCCACTTACTTTTTTGCCCCGATTCCAATGGTGGTGGTCCTGTCTCTCTACGACCTCAGGAAGTGGGTGTAAACGCCTACTTCCGGTCCCCAGCCTTAAACGCCTACTTCCGGTCCCCAGCCCCCCTTTTCAAATCAAGTGGCATGTATTCCCACTTACTTTTTTGCCCCGATTCCAATGGTGGTGGTCCTGTCTCTCTACGACCTCAGGAAGTGGGTGTAAACGCCTACTTCCGGTCCCCAGCCTTAAACGCCTACTTCCGGTCCCCAGCCCCCCTTTTCAAATCAAGTGGCATGTATTCCCACTTACTTTTTTGCCCCGATTCCAATGGTGGTGGTCCTGTCTCTCTACGACCTCAGGAAGTGGGTGTAAACGCCTACTTCCTGTCCCCAGCCGTAAACGCCTACTTCCGGTCCCCAGCACCCCTTTTCAAATCAAGGGGCATGTATTCCCACTTACTTTTTTGCCCCGATTCCAATGGTGGTGGTCCTGTCTCTCTACGAACTCAGGAAGTGGGTGTAAACGCCTACTTCCTGTCCCCAGCCGTAAACGCCTACTTCCGGTCCCCAGCCCCCCTTTTCAAATCAAGGGGCATGTATTCCCACTTACTTTTTTGCCCCGATTCCAATGGTGGTGGTCCTGTCTCTCTACGACCTCAGGAAGTGGGTGTAAACGCCTACTTCCTGTCCCCAGCCGTAAACGCCTACTTCCGGTCCCCAGCCCCCCTTTTCAAATCAAGGGGCATGTATTCCCACTTACTTCTTTGCCCCGATTCCAATGGTCGTGGTCCTGTCTCTCTACGACCTCAGGAAGTGGGTGTAAACACCAACTTCCTGTCCCCAGCCGTAAACATCTACTTCCGGTCCCCAGCCCCCCTTTTCAAATCAAGGGGCATGTATTCCCACTTACTTTTTTGCCCCGATTCCAATGGTGGTGGTCCTGTCTCTCTACGACCTCAAGAAGTGGGTGTAAACGCCTACTTCCGGTCCCCAGCCTTAAACGCCTACTTCCGGTCCCCAGACCCCCTTTTCAAATCAAGGGGCATGTATTCCCACTTACTTTTTTGCCCCGATTCCAATGGTGGTGGTCCTGTCTCTCTACGACCTCAGGAAGTGGGTGTAAACGCCTACTTCCGGTCCCCAGCCTTAAACGCCTACTTCCGGTCCCCAGACCCCCTTTTCAAATCAAGGGGCATGTATTCCCACTTACTTTTTTGCCCCGATTCCAATGGTGGTGGTCCTGTCTCTCTACGACCTCAGGAAGTGGGTGTAAACGCCTACTTCCTGTCCCCAGCCGTAAACGCCTACTTCCGGTCCCCAGCCCCCCTTTTCAAATCAAGGGGCATGTATTCCCACTTACTTCTTTGCCCCGATTCCAATGGTCGTGGTCCTGTCTCTCTACGACCTCAGGAAGTGGGTGTAAACACCAACTTCCTGTCCCCAGCCGTAAACATCTACTTCCGGTCCCCAGCCCCTCTTTTCAAATCAAGGGGCATGTATTCCCACTTACTTTTTTGCCCCGATTCCAATGGTGGTGGTCCTATCTCTCTACGACCTCAGGAAGTGGGTGTAAACGCCTACTTCCGGCCCCCAGCCTTAAACGCCTACTTCCGGTCCCCAGACCCCCTTTTCAAATCAAGGGGCATGTATTCCCACTTACTTTTTTGCCCCGATTCCAATGGTGGTGGTCCTGTCTCTCTACGACCTCAGGAAGTGGGTGTAAACGCCTACTTCCGGTCCCCAGCCTTAAACGCCTACTTCCGGTCCCCAGCCCCCCTTTTCAAATCAAGTGGCATGTATTCCCACTTACTTTTTTGCCCCGATTCCAATGCTGGTGGTCCTGTCTCTCTACGACCTCAGGAAGTGGGTGTAAACGCCTACTTCCTGTCCCCAGCCGTAAACGCCTACTTCCGGTCCCCAGCACCCCTTTTCAAATCAAGGGGCATGTATTCCCACTTACTTTTTTGCCCCGATTCCAATGGTGGTGGTCCTGTCTCTCTACGACCTCAGGAAGTGGGTGTAAACACCAACTTCCGGTCCCCAGCCTTAAACGCCTACTTCCGGTCCCCAGACCCCCTTTTCAAATCAAGGGGCATGTATTCCCACTTACTTTTTTGCCCCGATTCCAATGGTGGTGGTCCTGTCTCTCTACGACCTCAAGAAGTGGGTGTAAACGCCTACTTCCGGTCCCCAGCCTTAAACGCCTACTTCCGGTCCCCAGACCCCCTTTTCAAATCAAGGGGCATGTATTCCCACTTACTTTTTTGCCCCGATTCCAATGGTGGTGGTCCTGTCTCTCTACGACCTCAGGAAGTGGGTGTAAACACCAACTTCCGGTCCCCAGCCTTAAACGCCTACTTCCGGTCCCCAGACCCCCTTTTCAAATCAAGGGGCATGTATTCCCACTTACTTTTTTGCCCCGATTCCAATGGTGGTGGTCCTGTCTCTCTACGACCTCAGGAAGTGGGTGTAAACGCCTACTTCCGGTCCCCAGCCTTAAACGCCTACTTCCGGTCCCCAGCCCCCCTTTTCAAATCAAGTGGCATGTATTCCCACTTACTTTTTTGCCCCGATTCCAATGCTGGTGGTCCTGTCTCTCTACGACCTCAGGAAGTGGGTGTAAACGCCTACTTCCTGTCCCCAGCCGTAAACGCCTACTTCCGGTCCCCAGCACCCCTTTTCAAATCAAGGGGCATGTATTCCCACTTACTTTTTTGCCCCGATTCCAATGGTGGTGGTCCTGTCTCTCTACGACCTCAGGAAGTGGGTGTAAACACCAACTTCCGGTCCCCAGCCTTAAACGCCTACTTCCGGTCCCCAGACCCCCTTTTCAAATCAAGGGGCATGTATTCCCACTTACTTTTTTGCCCCGATTCCAATGGTGGTGGTCCTGTCTCTCTACGACCTCAAGAAGTGGGTGTAAACGCCTACTTCCGGTCCCCAGCCTTAAACGCCTACTTCCGGTCCCCAGACCCCCTTTTCAAATCAAGGGGCATGTATTCCCACTTACTTTTTTGCCCCGATTCCAATGGTGGTGGTCCTGTCTCTCTACGACCTCAGGAAGTGGGTGTAAACGCCTACTTCCTGTCCCCAGCCGTAAACGCCTACTTCCGGTCCCCAGCCCCCCTTTTCAAATCAAGGGGCATGTATTCCCACTTACTTCTTTGCCCCGATTCCAATGGTCGTGGTCCTGTCTCTCTACGACCTCAGGAAGTGGGTGTAAACACCAACTTCCTGTCCCCAGCCGTAAACATCTACTTCCGGTCCCCAGCCCCTCTTTTCAAATCAAGGGGCATGTATTCCCACTTACTTTTTTGCCCCGATTCCAATGGTGGTGGTCCTATCTCTCTACGACCTCAGGAAGTGGGTGTAAACGCCTACTTCCGGCCCCCAGCCTTAAACGCCTACTTCCGGTCCCCAGACCCCCTTTTCAAATCAAGGGGCATGTATTCCCACTTACTTTTTTGCCCCGATTCCAATGGTGGTGGTCCTGTCTCTCTACGACCTCAGGAAGTGGGTGTAAACGCCTACTTCCGGTCCCCAGCCTTAAACGCCTACTTCCGGTCCCCAGCCCCCCTTTTCAAATCAAGTGGCATGTATTCCCACTTACTTTTTTGCCCCGATTCCAATGGTGGTGGTCCTGTCTCTCTACGACCTCAGGAAGTGGGTGTAAACGCCTACTTCCTGTCCCCAGCCGTAAACGCCTACTTCCGGTCCCCAGCACCCCTTTTCAAATCAAGGGGCATGTATTCCCACTTACTTTTTTGCCCCGATTCCAATGGTGGTGGTCCTGTCTCTCTACGACCTCAGGAAGTGGGTGTAAACGCCTACTTCCTGTCCCCAGCCGTAAACGCCTACTTCCGGTCCCCAGCCCCCCTTTTCAAATCAAGGGGCATGTATTCCCACTTACTTCTTTGCCCCGATTCCAATGGTCGTGGTCCTGTCTCTCTACGACCTCAGGAAGTGGGTGTAAACACCAACTTCCTGTCCCCAGCCGTAAACATCTACTTCCGGTCCCCAGCCCCCCTTTTCAAATCAAGGGGCATGTATTCCCACTTACTTTTTTGCCCCGATTCCAATGGTGGTGGTCCTGTCTCTCTACGACCTCAAGAAGTGGGTGTAAACGCCTACTTCCGGTCCCCAGCCTTAAACGCCTACTTCCGGTCCCCAGACCCCCTTTTCAAATCAAGGGGCATGTATTCCCACTTACTTTTTTGCCCCGATTCCAATGGTGGTGGTCCTGTCTCTCTACGACCTCAGGAAGTGGGTGTAAACGCCTACTTCCGGTCCCCAGCCTTAAACGCCTACTTCCGGTCCCCAGACCCCCTTTTCAAATCAAGGGGCATGTATTCCCACTTACTTTTTTGCCCCGATTCCAATGGTGGTGGTCCTGTCTCTCTACGACCTCAGGAAGTGGGTGTAAACGCCTACTTCCTGTCCCCAGCCGTAAACGCCTACTTCCGGTCCCCAGCCCCCCTTTTCAAATCAAGGGGCATGTATTCCCACTTACTTCTTTGCCCCGATTCCAATGGTCGTGGTCCTGTCTCTCTACGACCTCAGGAAGTGGGTGTAAACACCAACTTCCTGTCCCCAGCCGTAAACATCTACTTCCGGTCCCCAGCCCCTCTTTTCAAATCAAGGGGCATGTATTCCCACTTACTTTTTTGCCCCGATTCCAATGGTCGTGGTCCTGTCTCTCTACGACCTCAGGAAGTGGGTGTAAACACCAACTTCCTGTCCCCAGCCGTAAACATCTACTTCCGGTCCCCAGCCCCTCTTTTCAAATCAAGGGGCATGTATTCCCACTTACTTTTTTGCCCCGATTCCAATGGTGGTGGTCCTATCTCTCTACGACCTCAGGAAGTGGGTGTAAACGCCTACTTCCGGCCCCCAGCCTTAAACGCCTACTTCCGGTCCCCAGACCCCCTTTTCAAATCAAGGGGCATGTATTCCCACTTACTTTTTTGCCCCGATTCCAATGGTGGTGGTCCTGTCTCTCTACGACCTCAGGAAGTGGGTGTAAACGCCTACTTCCGGTCCCCAGCCTTAAACGCCTACTTCCGGTCCCCAGCCCCCCTTTTCAAATCAAGTGGCATGTATTCCCACTTACTTTTTTGCCCCGATTCCAATGGTGGTGGTCCTGTCTCTCTACGACCTCAGGAAGTGGGTGTAAACGCCTACTTCCTGTCCCCAGCCGTAAACGCCTACTTCCGGTCCCCAGCACCCCTTTTCAAATCAAGGGGCATGTATTCCCACTTACTTTTTTGCCCCGATTCCAATGGTGGTGGTCCTGTCTCTCTACGACCTCAGGAAGTGGGTGTAAACGCCTACTTCCTGTCCCCAGCCGTAAACGCCTACTTCCGGTCCCCAGCCCCCCTTTTCAAATCAAGGGGCATGTATTCCCACTTACTTCTTTGCCCCGATTCCAATGGTCGTGGTCCTGTCTCTCTACGACCTCAGGAAGTGGGTGTAAACACCAACTTCCTGTCCCCAGCCGTAAACATCTACTTCCGGTCCCCAGCCCCCCTTTTCAAATCAAGGGGCATGTATTCCCACTTACTTTTTTGCCCCGATTCCAATGGTGGTGGTCCTGTCTCTCTACGACCTCAAGAAGTGGGTGTAAACGCCTACTTCCGGTCCCCAGCCTTAAACGCCTACTTCCGGTCCCCAGACCCCCTTTTCAAATCAAGGGGCATGTATTCCCACTTACTTTTTTGCCCCGATTCCAATGGTGGTGGTCCTGTCTCTCTACGACCTCAGGAAGTGGGTGTAAACGCCTACTTCCTGTCCCCAGCCGTAAACGCCTACTTCCGGTCCCCAGCCCCCCTTTTCAAATCAAGGGGCATGTATTCCCACTTACTTTTTTGCCCCGATTCCAATGGTGGTGGTCCTGTCTCTCTATGACCTCAGGAAGTGGGTGTAAACGCCTACTTCCGGTCCCCAGCCTTAAACGCCTACTTCCGGTCCCCAGCCCCCCTTTTCAAATCAAGTGGCATGTATTCCCACTTACTTTTTTGCCCCGATTCCAATGGTGGTGGTCCTGTCTCTCTACGACCTCAGGAAGTGGGTGTAAACGCCTACTTCCGGTCCCCAGCCTTAAACGCCTACTTCCGGTCCCCAGCCCCCCTTTTCAAATCAAGTGGCATGTATTCCCACTTACTTTTTTGCCCCGATTCCAATGGTGGTGGTCCTGTCTCTCTACGACCTCAGGAAGTGGGTGTAAACGCCTACTTCCTGTCCCCAGCCGTAAACGCCTACTTCCGGTCCCCAGCACCCCTTTTCAAATCACGGGGCATGTATTCCCACTTACTTTTTTGCCCCGATTCCAATGGTGGTGGTCCTGTCTCTCTACGACCTCAGGAAGTGGGTGTAAACGCCTACTTCCTGTCCCCAGCCGTAAACGCCTACTTCCGGTCCCCAGCCCCCCTTTTCAAATCAAGGGGCATGTATTCCCACTTACTTTTTTGCCCCGATTCCAATGGTGGTGGTCCTGTCTCTCTACGACCTCAAGAAGTGGGTGTAAACGCCTACTTCCGGTCCCCAGCCTTAAACGCCTACTTCCGGTCCCCAGACCCCCTTTTCAAATCAAGGGGCATGTATTCCCACTTACTTTTTTGCCCCGATTCCAATGGTGGTGGTCCTGTCTCTCTACGACCTCAGGAAGTGGGTGTAAACGCCTACTTCCTGTCCCCAGCCGTAAACGCCTACTTCCGGTCCCCAGCCCCCCTTTTCAAATCAAGGGGCATGTATTCCCACTTACTTCTTTGCCCCGATTCCAATGGTGGTGGTCCTGTCTCTCTACGACCTCAGGAAGTGGGTGTAAACGCCTACTTCCTGTCCCCAGCCGTAAACGCCTACTTCCGGTCCCCAGCCCCCCTTTTCAAATCAAGGGGCATGTATTCCCACTTACTTCTTTGCCCCGATTCCAATGGTCGTGGTCCTGTCTCTCTACGACCTCAGGAAGTGGGTGTAAACACCAACTTCCTGTCCCAAAGCCGTAAACATCTACTTCCGGTCCCCAGCCCCTCTTTTCAAATCAAGGGGCATGTATTCCCACTTACTTTTTTGCCCCGATTCCAATGGTGGTGGTCCTATCTCTCTACGACCTCAGGAAGTGGGTGTAAACGCCTACTTCCGGTCCCCAGCCTTAAACGCCTACTTCCGGTCCCCAGACCCCCTTTTCAAATCAAGGGGCATGTATTCCCACTTACTTTTTTGCCCCGATTCCAATGGTGGTGGTCCTGTCTCTCTACGACCTCAGGAAGGGGGTGTAAACGCCTACTTCCTGTCCCCAGCCGTAAACGCCTACTTCCGGTCCCCAGCCCCCCTTTTCAAATCAAGGGGCATGTATTCCCACTTACTTTTTTGCCCCGATTCCAATGGTGGTGGTCCTGTCTCTCTACGACCTCAGGAAGTGGGTGTAAACACCAACTTCCTGTCCCCAGCCGTAAACATCTACTTCCGGTCCCCAGCCCCCCTTTTCAAATCAAGGGGCATGTATTCCCACTTACTTTTTTGCCACGATTCCAATGGTGGTGGTCCTGTCTCTCTACGACCTCAGGAAGTGGGTGTAAACGCCTACTTCCTGTCCCCAGCCGTAAACGCCTACTTCCGGTCCCCAGCCCCCCTTTTCAAATCAAGGGGCATGTATTCCCACTTACTTTTTTGCCCCGATTCCAATGGTGGTGGTCCTGTCTCTCTACGACCTCAGGAAGTGGGTGTAAACGCCTACTTCCTGTCCCCAGCCGTAAACGCCTACTTCCGGTCCCCAGCACCCCTTTTCAAATCAAGGGGCATGTATTCCCACTTACTTTTTTGCCCCGATTCCAATGGTGGTGGTCCTGTCTCTCTACGACCTCAGGAAGTGGGTGTAAACGCCTACTTCCTGTCCCCAGCCGTAAACGCCTACTTCCGGTCCCCAGCCCCCCTTTTCAAATCAAGGGGCATGTATTCCCACTTACTTTTTTGCCCCGATTCCAATGGTGGTGGTCCTGTCTCTCTACGACCTCAAGAAGTGGGTGTAAACGCCTACTTCCGGTCCCCAGCCTTAAACGCCTACTTCCGGTCCCCAGACCCCCTTTTCAAATCAAGGGGCATGTATTCCCACTTACTTTTTTGCCCCGATTCCAATGGTGGTGGTCCTGTCTCTCTACGACCTCAGGAAGTGGGTGTAAACGCCTACTTCCTGTCCCCAGCCGTAAACGCCTACTTCCGGTCCCCAGCCCCCCTTTTCAAATCAAGGGGCATGTATTCCCACTTACTTCTTTGCCCCGATTCCAATGGTCATGGTCCTGTCTCTCTACGACCTCAGGAAGTGGGTGTAAACACCAACTTCCTGTCCCCAGCCGTAAACATCTACTTCCGGTCCCCAGCCCCTCTTTTCAAATCAAGGGGCATGTATTCCCACTTACTTTTTTGCCCCGATTCCAATGGTGGTGGTCCTATCTCTCTACGACCTCAGGAAGTGGGTGTAAACGCCTACTTCCGGTCCCCAGCCTTAAACGCCTACTTCCGGTCCCCAGACCCCCTTTTCAAATCAAGGGGCATGTATTCCCACTTACTCTTTTGCCCCGATTCCAATGGTGGTGGTCCTGTCTCTCTACGACCTCAGGAAGTGGGTGTAAACGCCTACTTCCTGTCCCCAGCCGTAAACGCCTACTTCCGGTCCCCAGCCCCCCTTTTCAAATCAAGGGGCATGTATTCCCACTTACTTTTTTGCCCCGATTCCAATGGTGGTGGTCCTGTCTCTCTACGACCTCAGGAAGTGGGTGTAAACGCCTACTTCCTGTCCCCAGCCGTAAACGCCTACTTCCGGTCCCCAGCCCCCCTTTTCAAATCAAGGGGCATGTATTCCCACTTACTTCTTTGCCCCGATTCCAATGGTCGTGGTCCTGTCTCTCTACGACCTCAGGAAGTGGGTGTAAACACCAACTTCCTGTCCCCAGCCGTAAACATCTACTTCCGGTCCCCAGCCCCTCTTTTCAAATCAAGGGGCATGTATTCCCACTTACTTTTTTGCCCCGATTCCAATGGTGGTGGTCCTATCTCTCTACGACCTCAGGAAGTGGGTGTAAACGCCTACTTCCTGTCCCCAGCCGTAAACGCCTACTTCCGGTCCCCAGCCCCCCTTTTCAAATCAAGGGGCATGTATTCCCACTTACTTTTTTGCCCCGATTCCAATGGTGGTGGTCCTGTCTCTCTACGACCTCAAGAAGTGGGTGTAAACGCCTACTTCCGGTCCCCAGCCTTAAACGCCTACTTCCGGTCCCCAGACCCCCTTTTCAAATCAAGGGGCATGTATTCCCACTTACTTTTTTGCCCCGATTCCAATGGTGGTGGTCCTGTCTCTCTACGACCTCAGGAAGTGGGTGTAAACGCCTACTTCCTGTCCCCAGCCGTAAACGCCTACTTCCGGTCCCCAGCCCCCATTTTCAAATCAAGGGGCATGTATTCCCACTTACTTCTTTGCCCCGATTCCAATGGTCGTGGTCCTGTCTCTCTACGACCTCAGGAAGTGGGTGTAAACACCAACTTCCTGTCCCCAGCCGTAAACATCTACTTCCGGTCCCCAGCCCCTCTTTTCAAATCAAGGGGCATGTATTCCCACTTACTTTTTTGCCCCGATTCCAATGGTGGTGGTCCTATCTCTCTACGACCTCAGGAAGTGGGTGTAAACGCCTACTTCCGGTCCCCAGCCTTAAACGCCTACTTCCGGTCCCCAGACCCCCTTTTCAAATCAAGGGGCATGTATTCCCACTTACTTTTTTGCCCCGATTCCAATGGTGGTGGTCCTGTCTCTCTACGACCTCAGGAAGTGGGTGTAAACGCCTACTTCCTGTCCCCAGCCGTAAACGCCTACTTCCGGTCCCCAGCCCCCCTTTTCAAATCAAGGGGCATGTATTCCCACTTACTTTTTTGCCCCGATTCCAATGGTGGTGGTCCTGTCTCTCTACGACCTCAAGAAGTGGGTGTAAACGCCTACTTCCGGTCCCCAGCCTTAAACGCCTACTTCCGGTCCCCAGACCCCCTTTTCAAATCAAGGGGCATGTATTCCCACTTACTTTTTTGCCCCGATTCCAATGGTGGTGGTCCTGTCTCTCTACGACCTCAGGAAGTGGGTGTAAACGCCTACTTCCTGTCCCCAGCCGTAAACGCCTACTTCCGGTCCCCAGCCCCCATTTTCAAATCAAGGGGCATGTATTCCCACTTACTTCTTTGCCCCGATTCCAATGGTCGTGGTCCTGTCTCTCTACGACCTCAGGAAGTGGGTGTAAACACCAACTTCCTGTCCCCAGCCGTAAACATCTACTTCCGGTCCCCAGCCCCTCTTTTCAAATCAAGGGGCATGTATTCCCACTTACTTTTTTGCCCCGATTCCAATGGTGGTGGTCCTATCTCTCTACGACCTCAGGAAGTGGGTGTAAACGCCTACTTCCGGTCCCCAGCCTTAAACGCCTACTTCCGGTCCCCAGACCCCCTTTTCAAATCAAGGGGCATGTATTCCCACTTACTTTTTTGCCCCGATTCCAATGGTGGTGGTCCTGTCTCTCTACGACCTCAGGAAGTGGGTGTAAACGCCTACTTCCTGTCCCCAGCCGTAAACGCCTACTTCCGGTCCCCAGCCCCCCTTTTCAAATCAAGGGGCATGTATTCCCACTTACTTTTTTGCCCCGATTCCAATGGTGGTGGTCCTGTCTCTCTACGACCTCAGGAAGTGGGTGTAAACACCAACTTCCTGTCCCCAGCCGTAAACATCTACTTCCGGTCCCCAGCCCCCCTTTTCAAATCAAGGGGCATGTATTCCCACTTACTTTTTTGCCCCGATTCCAATGGTGGTGGTCCTGTCTCTCTACGACCTCAGGAAGTGGGTGTAAACGCCTACTTCCTGTCCCCAGCCGTAAACGCCTACTTCCGGTCCCCAGCCCCCCTTTTCAAATCAAGGGGCATGTATTCCCACTTACTTCTTTGCCCCGATTCCAATGGTGGTGGTCCTGTCTCTCTACGACCTCAGGAAGTGGGTGTAAACGCCTACTTCCTGTCCCCAGCCGAAAACGCCTACTTCCGGTCCCCAGCCCCCCTTTTCAAATCAAGGGGCATGTATTCCACTTACTTTTTTACCCCGATTCCAATGGTGGTGGTCCTGTCTCTCTACGACCTCAGGAAGTGGGTGTAAACGCCTACTTCCTGTCCCCAGCCGTAAACGCCTACTTCCGGTCCCCAGCACCCCTTTTCAAATCAAGGGGCATGTATTCCCACTTACTTTTTTGCCCCGATTCCAATGGTGGTGGTCCTGTCTCTCTACGACCTCAGGAAGTGGGTGTAAACACCAACTTCCTGTCCCCAGCCGTAAACATCTACTTCCGGTCCCCAGCCCCCCTTTTCAAATCAAGGGGCATGTATTCCCACTTACTTTTTTGCCCCGATTCCAATGGTGGTGGTCCTGTCTCTCTACGACCTCAGGAAGTGGGTGTAAACGCCTACTTCCTGTCCCCAGCCGTAAACGCCTACTTCCGGTCCCCAGCACCCCTTTTCAAATCAAGGGGCATGTATTCCCACTTACTTTTTTGCCCCGATTCCAATTGTGGTGGTCCTGTCTCTCTACGACCTCAGGAAGTGGGTGTAAACGCCTACTTCCTGTCCCCAGCCGTAAACGCCTACTTCCGGTCCCCAGCCCCCCTTTTCAAATCAAGGGGCATGTATTCCCACTTACTTCTTTGCCCCGATTCCAATGGTGGTGGTCCTGTCTCTCTACGACCTCAGGAAGTGGGTGTAAACGCCTACTTCCTGTCCCCAGCCGTAAACGCCTACTTCCGGTCCCCAGCACCCCTTTTCAAATCAAGGGGCATGTATTCCCACTTACTTTTTTGCCCCGATTCCAATGGTGGTGGTCCTGTCTCTCTACGACCTCAAGAAGTGGGTGTAAACGCCTACTTCCTGTCCCCAGCCGTAAACGCCTACTTCCGGTCCCCAGCCCCCCTTTTCAAATCAAGGGGCATGTATTCCCACTTACTTTTTTGCCCCGATTCCAATGGTGGTGGTCCTGTCTCTCTACGACCTCAAGAAGTGGGTGTAAACACCAACTTCCTGTCCCCAGCCGTAAACGCCTACTTCCGGTCCCCAGCCCCCCTTTTCAAATCAAGGGGCATGTATTCCCACTTACTTTTTTGCCCCGATTCCAATGGTGGTGGTCCTGTCTCTCTACGACCTCAGGAAGTGGGTGTAAACGCCTACTTCCTGTCCCCAGCCGTAAACGCCTACTTCCGGTCCCCAGCCCCCCTTTTCAAATCAAGGGGCATGTATTCCACTTACTCTTTTACCCCGATTCCAATGGTGGTGGTCCTGTCTCTCTACGACCTCAGGAAGTGGGTGTAAACACCCACTTCCTGTCCCCAGCCATAAACGCCTACTTCCGGTCCCCAGCCCCCCTTTTCAAATCAAGGGGCATGTATTCCCACTTACTTTTTTGCCCCGATTCCAATGGTGGTGGTCCTGTCTCTCTACGACCTCAGGAAGTGGGTGTAAACGCCTACTTCCTGTCCCCAGCCGTAAACGCCTACTTCCGGTCCCCAGCCCCCCTTTTCAAATCAAGGGGCATGTATTCCACTTACTTTTTTACCCCGATTCCAATGGTGGTGGTCCTGTCTCTCTACGACCTCAGGAAGTGGGTGTAAACGCCTACTTCCTGTCCCCAGCCGTAAACGCCTACTTCCGGTCCCCAGCACCCCTTTTCAAATCAAGGGGCATGTATTCCCACTTACTTTTTTGCCCCGATTCCAATGGTGGTGGTCCTGTCTCTCTACGACCTCAGGAAGTGGGTGTAAACGCCTACTTCCGGTCCCCAGCCTTAAACGCCTACTTCCGGTCCCCAGACCCCCTTTTCAAATCAAGGGGCATGTATTCCCACTTACTTTTTTGCCCCGATTCCAATGGTGGT
Organism: Protomyctophum parallelum; assembly: GCF_964188405.1. Lineage (NCBI taxonomy): Eukaryota > Metazoa > Chordata > Actinopteri > Myctophiformes > Myctophidae > Protomyctophum > Protomyctophum parallelum. The sequence goes on from NC_139705.1 coordinate 411,632, forward strand.
GGTCCTGTCTCTCTACGACCTCAAGAAGTGGGTGTAAACGCCTACTTCCGGTCCCCAGCCTTAAACGCCTACTTCCGGTCCCCAGACCCCCTTTTCAAATCAAGGGGCATGTATTCCCACTTACTTTTTTGCCCCGATTCCAATGGTGGTGGTCCTGTCTCTCTACGACCTCAGGAAGTGGGTGTAAACGCCTACTTCCTGTCCCCAGCCGTAAACGCCTACTTCCGGTCCCCAGCCCCCCTTTTCAAATCAAGGGGCATGTATTCCCACTTACTTCTTTGCCCCGATTCCAATGGTCGTGGTCCTGTCTCTCTACGACCTCAGGAAGTGGGTGTAAACACCAACTTCCTGTCCCCAGCCGTAAACATCTACTTCCGGTCCCCAGCCCCTCTTTTCAAATCAAGGGGCATGTATTCCCACTTACTTTTTTGCCCCGATTCCAATGGTGGTGGTCCTATCTCTCTACGACCTCAGGAAGTGGGTGTAAACGCCTACTTCCGGTCCCCAGCCTTAAACGCCTACTTCCGGTCCCCAGACCCCCTTTTCAAATCAAGGGGCATGTATTCCCACTTACTTTTTTGCCCCGATTCCAATGGTGGTGGTCCTGTCTCTCTACGACCTCAGGAAGTGGGTGTAAACGCCTACTTCCTGTCCCCAGCCGTAAACGCCTACTTCCGGTCCCCAGCCCCCCTTTTCAAATCAAGGGGCATGTATTCCCACTTACTTTTTTGCCCCGATTCCAATGGTGGTGGTCCTGTCTCTCTACGACCTCAGGAAGTGGGTGTAAACACCAACTTCCTGTCCCCAGCCGTAAACATCTACTTCCGGTCCCCAGCCCCCCTTTTCAAATCAAGGGGCATGTATTCCCACTTACTTTTTTGCCCCGATTCCAATGGTGGTGGTCCTGTCTCTCTACGACCTCAGGAAGTGGGTGTAAACGCCTACTTCCTGTCCCCAGCCGTAAACGCCTACTTCCGGTCCCCAGCACCCCTTTTCAAATCAAGGGGCATGTATTCCCACTTACTTTTTTGCCCCGATTCCAATTGTGGTGGTCCTGTCTCTCTACGACCTCAGGAAGTGGGTGTAAACGCCTACTTCCTGTCCCCAGCCGTAAACGCCTACTTCCGGTCCCCAGCCCCCCTTTTCAAATCAAGGGGCATGTATTCCCACTTACTTTTTTGCCCCGATTCCAATGGTGGTGGTCCTGTCTCTCTACGACCTCAAGAAGTGGGTGTAAACACCAACTTCCTGTCCCCAGCCGTAAACGCCTACTTCCGGTCCCCAGCCCCCCTTTTCAAATCAAGGGGCATGTATTCCCACTTACTTTTTTGCCCCGATTCCAATGGTGGTGGTCCTGTCTCTCTACGACCTCAGGAAGTGGGTGTAAACGCCTACTTCCTGTCCCCAGCCGTAAACGCCTACTTCCGGTCCCCAGCCCCCCTTTTCAAATCAAGGGGCATGTATTCCCACTTACTTTTTTGCCCCGATTCCAATGGTGGTGGTCCTGTCTCTCTACGACCTCAAGAAGTGGGTGTAAACACCAACTTCCTGTCCCCAGCCGTAAACGCCTACTTCCGGTCCCCAGCCCCCCTTTTCAAATCAAGGGGCATGTATTCCCACTTACTTTTTTGCCCCGATTCCAATGGTGGTGGTCATGTCTCTCTACGACCTCAGGAAGTGGGTGTAAACGCCTACTTCCTGTCCCCAGCCGTAAACGCCTACTTCCGGTCCCCAGCCCCCCTTTTCAAATCAAGGGGCATGTGTTCCACTTACTTTTTTACCCCGATTCCAATGGTGGTGGTCCTGTCTCTCTACGACCTCAGGAAGTGGGTGTAAACACCCACTTCCTGTCCCCAGCCATAAACGCCTACTTCCGGTCCCCAGCCCCCCTTTTCAAATCAAGGGGCATGTATTCCCACTTACTTTTTTGCCCCGATTCCAATGGTGGTGGTCCTGTCTCTCTACGACCTCAGGAAGTGGGTGTAAACGCCTACTTCCTGTCCCCAGCCGTAAACGCCTACTTCCGGTCCCCAGCCTTAAACGCCTACTTCCGGTCCCCTGACCCCCTTTTCAAATCAAGGGGCATGTATTCCCACTTACTTTTTTGCCCCGATTCCAATGGTGGTGGTCCTGTCTCTCTACGACCTCAAGAAGTGGGTGTAAACGCCTACTTCCGGTCCCCAGCCTTAAACGCCTACTTCCGGTCCCCAGACCCCCTTTTCAAATCAAGGGGCATGTATTCCCACTTACTTTTTTGCCCCGATTCCAATGGTGGTGGTCCTGTCTCTCTACGACCTCAGGAAGTGGGTGTAAACGCCTACTTCCTGTCCCCAGCCGTAAACGCCTACTTCCGGTCCCCAGCCCCCCTTTTCAAATCAAGGGGCATGTATTCCCACTTACTTCTTTGCCCCGATTCCAATGGTCGTGGTCCTGTCTCTCTACGACCTCAGGAAGTGGGTGTAAACACCAACTTCCTGTCCCCAGCCGTAAACATCTACTTCCGGTCCCCAGCCCCTCTTTTCAAATCAAGGGGCATGTATTCCCACTTACTTTTTTGCCCCGATTCCAATGGTGGTGGTCCTATCTCTCTACGACCTCAGGAAGTGGGTGTAAACGCCTACTTCCGGTCCCCAGCCTTAAACGCCTACTTCCGGTCCCCAGACCCCCTTTTCAAATCAAGGGGCATGTATTCCCACTTACTTTTTTGCCCCGATTCCAATGGTGGTGGTCCTGTCTCTCTACGACCTCAGGAAGTGGGTGTAAACGCCTACTTCCTGTCCCCAGCCGTAAACGCCTACTTCCGGTCCCCAGCCCCCCTTTTCAAATCAAGGGGCATGTATTCCCACTTACTTTTTTGCCCCGATTCCAATGGTGGTGGTCCTGTCTCTCTACGACCTCAGGAAGTGGGTGTAAACACCAACTTCCTGTCCCCAGCCGTAAACATCTACTTCCGGTCCCCAGCCCCCCTTTTCAAATCAAGGGGCATGTATTCCCACTTACTTTTTTGCCCCGATTCCAATGGTGGTGGTCCTGTCTCTCTACGACCTCAGGAAGTGGGTGTAAACGCCTACTTCCTGTCCCCAGCCGTAAACGCCTACTTCCGGTCCCCAGCACCCCTTTTCAAATCAAGGGGCATGTATTCCCACTTACTTTTTTGCCCCGATTCCAATTGTGGTGGTCCTGTCTCTCTACAACCTCAGGAAGTGGGTGTAAACGCCTACTTCCTGTCCCCAGCCGTAAACGCCTACTTCCGGTCCCCAGCCCCCCTTTTCAAATCAAGGGGCATGTATTCCCACTTACTTTTTTGCCCCGATTCCAATGGTGGTGGTCCTGTCTCTCTACGACCTCAGGAAGTGGGTGTAAACGCCTACTTCCTGTCCCCAGCCGTAAACGCCTACTTCCGGTCCCCAGCCCCCCTTTTCAAATCAAGGGGCATGTATTCCCACTTACTTTTTTGCCCCGATTCCAATGGTGGTGGTCCTGTCTCTCTACGACCTCAAGAAGTGGGTGTAAACACCAACTTCCTGTCCCCAGCCGTAAACGCCTACTTCCGGTCCCCAGCCCCCCTTTTCAAATCAAGGGGCATGTATTCCCACTTACTTTTTTGCCCCGATTCCAATGGTGGTGGTCATGTCTCTCTACGACCTCAGGAAGTGGGTGTAAACGCCTACTTCCTGTCCCCAGCCGTAAACGCCTACTTCCGGTCCCCAGCCCCCCTTTTCAAATCAAGGGGCATGTGTTCCACTTACTTTTTTACCCCGATTCCAATGGTGGTGGTCCTGTCTCTCTACGACCTCAGGAAGTGGGTGTAAACACCCACTTCCTGTCCCCAGCCATAAACGCCTACTTCCGGTCCCCAGCCCCCCTTTTCAAATCAAGGGGCATGTATTCCCACTTACTTTTTTGCCCCGATTCCAATGGTGGTGGTCCTGTCTCTCTACGACCTCAGGAAGTGGGTGTAAACGCCTACTTCCTGTCCCCAGCCGTAAACGCCTACTTCCGGTCCCCAGCCTTAAACGCCTACTTCCGGTCCCCTGACCCCCTTTTCAAATCAAGGGGCATGTATTCCCACTTACTTTTTTGCCCCGATTCCAATGGTGGTGGTCCTGTCTCTCTACGACCTCAAGAAGTGGGTGTAAACGCCTACTTCCGGTCCCCAGCCTTAAACGCCTACTTCCGGTCCCCAGACCCCCTTTTCAAATCAAGGGGCATGTATTCCCACTTACTTTTTTGCCCCGATTCCAATGGTGGTGGTCCTGTCTCTCTACGACCTCAGGAAGTGGGTGTAAACGCCTACTTCCTGTCCCCAGCCGTAAACGCCTACTTCCGGTCCCCAGCCCCCCTTTTCAAATCAAGGGGCATGTATTCCCACTTACTTCTTTGCCCCGATTCCAATGGTCGTGGTCCTGTCTCTCTACGACCTCAGGAAGTGGGTGTAAACACCAACTTCCTGTCCCCAGCCGTAAACATCTACTTCCGGTCCCCAGCCCCTCTTTTCAAATCAAGGGGCATGTATTCCCACTTACTTTTTTGCCCCGATTCCAATGGTGGTGGTCCTATCTCTCTACGACCTCAGGAAGTGGGTGTAAACGCCTACTTCCGGTCCCCAGCCTTAAACGCCTACTTCCGGTCCCCAGACCCCCTTTTCAAATCAAGGGGCATGTATTCCCACTTACTTTTTTGCCCCGATTCCAATGGTGGTGGTCCTGTCTCTCTACGACCTCAGGAAGTGGGTGTAAACGCCTACTTCCTGTCCCCAGCCGTAAACGCCTACTTCCGGTCCCCAGCCCCCCTTTTCAAATCAAGGGGCATGTATTCCCACTTACTTTTTTGCCCCGATTCCAATGGTGGTGGTCCTGTCTCTCTACGACCTCAGGAAGTGGGTGTAAACACCAACTTCCTGTCCCCAGCCGTAAACATCTACTTCCGGTCCCCAGCCCCCCTTTTCAAATCAAGGGGCATGTATTCCCACTTACTTTTTTGCCCCGATTCCAATGGTGGTGGTCCTGTCTCTCTACGACCTCAGGAAGTGGGTGTAAACGCCTACTTCCTGTCCCCAGCCGTAAACGCCTACTTCCGGTCCCCAGCACCCCTTTTCAAATCAAGGGGCATGTATTCCCACTTACTTTTTTGCCCCGATTCCAATTGTGGTGGTCCTGTCTCTCTACAACCTCAGGAAGTGGGTGTAAACGCCTACTTCCTGTCCCCAGCCGTAAACGCCTACTTCCGGTCCCCAGCCCCCCTTTTCAAATCAAGGGGCATGTATTCCCACTTACTTTTTTGCCCCGATTCCAATGGTGGTGGTCCTGTCTCTCTACGACCTCAGGAAGTGGGTGTAAACGCCTACTTCCTGTCCCCAGCCGTAAACGCCTACTTCCGGTCCCCAGCCCCCCTTTTCAAATCAAGGGGCATGTATTCCCACTTACTTTTTTGCCCCGATTCCAATGGTGGTGGTCCTGTCTCTCTACGACCTCAAGAAGTGGGTGTAAACACCAACTTCCTGTCCCCAGCCGTAAACGCCTACTTCCGGTCCCCAGCCCCCCTTTTCAAATCAAGGGGCATGTATTCCCACTTACTTTTTTGCCCCGATTCCAATGGTGGTGGTCATGTCTCTCTACGACCTCAGGAAGTGGGTGTAAACGCCTACTTCCTGTCCCCAGCCGTAAACGCCTACTTCCGGTCCCCAGCCCCCCTTTTCAAATCAAGGGGCATGTGTTCCACTTACTTTTTTACCCCGATTCCAATGGTGGTGGTCCTGTCTCTCTACGACCTCAGGAAGTGGGTGTAAACACCCACTTCCTGTCCCCAGCCATAAACGCCTACTTCCGGTCCCCAGCCCCCCTTTTCAAATCAAGGGGCATGTATTCCCACTTACTTTTTTGCCCCGATTCCAATGGTGGTGGTCCTGTCTCTCTACGACCTCAGGAAGTGGGTGTAAACGCCTACTTCCTGTCCCCAGCCGTAAACGCCTACTTCCGGTCCCCAGCCTTAAACGCCTACTTCCGGTCCCCTGACCCCCTTTTCAAATCAAGGGGCATGTATTCCCACTTACTTTTTTGCCCCGATTCCAATGGTGGTGGTCCTGTCTCTCTACGACCTCAAGAAGTGGGTGTAAACGCCTACTTCCGGTCCCCAGCCTTAAACGCCTACTTCCGGTCCCCAGACCCCCTTTTCAAATCAAGGGGCATGTATTCCCACTTACTTTTTTGCCCCGATTCCAATGGTGGTGGTCCTGTCTCTCTACGACCTCAGGAAGTGGGTGTAAACGCCTACTTCCTGTCCCCAGCCGTAAACGCCTACTTCCGGTCCCCAGCCCCCCTTTTCAAATCAAGGGGCATGTATTCCCACTTACTTCTTTGCCCCGATTCCAATGGTCGTGGTCCTGTCTCTCTACGACCTCAGGAAGTGGGTGTAAACACCAACTTCCTGTCCCCAGCCGTAAACATCTACTTCCGGTCCCCAGCCCCTCTTTTCAAATCAAGGGGCATGTATTCCCACTTACTTTTTTGCCCCGATTCCAATGGTGGTGGTCCTATCTCTCTACGACCTCAGGAAGTGGGTGTAAACGCCTACTTCCGGTCCCCAGCCTTAAACGCCTACTTCCGGTCCCCAGACCCCCTTTTCAAATCAAGGGGCATGTATTCCCACTTACTTTTTTGCCCCGATTCCAATGGTGGTGGTCCTGTCTCTCTACGACCTCAGGAAGTGGGTGTAAACGCCTACTTCCTGTCCCCAGCCGTAAACGCCTACTTCCGGTCCCCAGCCCCCCTTTTCAAATCAAGGGGCATGTATTCCCACTTACTTTTTTGCCCCGATTCCAATGGTGGTGGTCCTGTCTCTCTACGACCTCAGGAAGTGGGTGTAAACACCAACTTCCTGTCCCCAGCCGTAAACATCTACTTCCGGTCCCCAGCCCCCCTTTTCAAATCAAGGGGCATGTATTCCCACTTACTTTTTTGCCCCGATTCCAATGGTGGTGGTCCTGTCTCTCTACGACCTCAGGAAGTGGGTGTAAACGCCTACTTCCTGTCCCCAGCCGTAAACGCCTACTTCCGGTCCCCAGCACCCCTTTTCAAATCAAGGGGCATGTATTCCCACTTACTTTTTTGCCCCGATTCCAATTGTGGTGGTCCTGTCTCTCTACAACCTCAGGAAGTGGGTGTAAACGCCTACTTCCTGTCCCCAGCCGTAAACGCCTACTTCCGGTCCCCAGCCCCCCTTTTCAAATCAAGGGGCATGTATTCCCACTTACTTTTTTGCCCCGATTCCAATGGTGGTGGTCCTGTCTCTCTACGACCTCAGGAAGTGGGTGTAAACGCCTACTTCCTGTCCCCAGCCGTAAACGCCTACTTCCGGTCCCCAGCACCCCTTTTCAAATCAAGGGGCATGTATTCCCACTTACTTTTTTGCCCCGATTCCAATGGTGGTGGTCCTGTCTCTCTACGACCTCAGGAAGTGGGTGTAAACACCCACTTCCTGTCCCCAGCCATAAACGCCTACTTCCGGTCCCCAGCCCCCCTTTTCAAATCAAGGGGCATGTATTCCCACTTACTTTTTTGCCCCGATTCCAATGGTGGTGGTCCTGTCTCTCTACGACCTCAGGAAGTGGGTGTAAACGCCTACTTCCTGTCCCCAGCCGTAAACGCCTACTTCCGGTCCCCAGCCTTAAACGCCTACTTCCGGTCCCCTGACCCCCTTTTCAAATCAAGGGGCATGTATTCCCACTTACTTTTTTGCCCCGATTCCAATGGTGGTGGTCCTGTCTCTCTACGACCTCAAGAAGTGGGTGTAAACGCCTACTTCCGGTCCCCAGCCTTAAACGCCTACTTCCGGTCCCCAGACCCCCTTTTCAAATCAAGGGGCATGTATTCCCACTTACTTTTTTGCCCCGATTCCAATGGTGGTGGTCCTGTCTCTCTACGACCTCAGGAAGTGGGTGTAAACGCCTACTTCCTGTCCCCAGCCGTAAACGCCTACTTCCGGTCCCCAGCCCCCCTTTTCAAATCAAGGGGCATGTATTCCCACTTACTTCTTTGCCCCGATTCCAATGGTCGTGGTCCTGTCTCTCTACGACCTCAGGAAGTGGGTGTAAACACCAACTTCCTGTCCCCAGCCGTAAACATCTACTTCCGGTCCCCAGCCCCTCTTTTCAAATCAAGGGGCATGTATTCCCACTTACTTTTTTGCCCCGATTCCAATGGTGGTGGTCCTATCTCTCTACGACCTCAGGAAGTGGGTGTAAACGCCTACTTCCGGTCCCCAGCCTTAAACGCCTACTTCCGGTCCCCAGACCCCCTTTTCAAATCAAGGGGCATGTATTCCCACTTACTTTTTTGCCCCGATTCCAATGGTGGTGGTCCTGTCTCTCTACGACCTCAGGAAGTGGGTGTAAACGCCTACTTCCTGTCCCCAGCCGTAAACGCCTACTTCCGGTCCCCAGCCCCCCTTTTCAAATCAAGGGGCATGTATTCCCACTTACTTTTTTGCCCCGATTCCAATGGTGGTGGTCCTGTCTCTCTACGACCTCAGGAAGTGGGTGTAAACACCAACTTCCTGTCCCCAGCCGTAAACATCTACTTCCGGTCCCCAGCCCCCCTTTTCAAATCAAGGGGCATGTATTCCCACTTACTTTTTTGCCCCGATTCCAATGGTGGTGGTCCTGTCTCTCTACGACCTCAGGAAGTGGGTGTAAACGCCTACTTCCTGTCCCCAGCCGTAAACGCCTACTTCCGGTCCCCAGCACCCCTTTTCAAATCAAGGGGCATGTATTCCCACTTACTTTTTTGCCCCGATTCCAATTGTGGTGGTCCTGTCTCTCTACAACCTCAGGAAGTGGGTGTAAACGCCTACTTCCTGTCCCCAGCCGTAAACGCCTACTTCCGGTCCCCAGCCCCCCTTTTCAAATCAAGGGGCATGTATTCCCACTTACTTTTTTGCCCCGATTCCAATGGTGGTGGTCCTGTCTCTCTACGACCTCAGGAAGTGGGTGTAAACGCCTACTTCCTGTCCCCAGCCGTAAACGCCTACTTCCGGTCCCCAGCACCCCTTTTCAAATCAAGGGGCATGTATTCCCACTTACTTTTTTGCCCCGATTCCAATGGTGGTGGTCCTGTCTCTCTACGACCTCAGGAAGTGGGTGTAAACGCCTACTTCCTGTCCCCAGCCGTAAACGCCTACTTCCGGTCCCCAGCCCCCCTTTTCAAATCAAGGGGCATGTATTCCACTTACTTTTTTACCCCGATTCCAATGGTGGTGGTCCTGTCTCTCTACGACCTCAGGAAGTGGGTGTAAACGCCTACTTCCTGTCCCCAGCCGTAAACGCCTACTTCCGGTCCCCAGCCCCCCTTTTCAAATCAAGGGGCATGTATTCCCACTTACTTCTTTGCCCCGATTCCAATGGTGGTGGTCCTATCTCTCTACGACCTCAGGAAGTGGGTGTAAACGCCTACTTCCGGTCCCCAGCCTTAAACGCCTACTTCCGGTCCCCAGACCCCCTTTTCAAATCAAGGGGCATGTATTCCCACTTACTTTTTTGCCCCGATTCCAATGGTGGTGGTCCTGTCTCTCTACGACCTCAGGAAGTGGGTGTAAACGCCTACTTCCGGTCCCCAGCCTTAAACGCCTACTTCCGGTCCCCAGACCCCCTTTTCAAATCAAGGGGCATGTATTCCCACTTACTTTTTTGCCCCGATTCCAATGGTGGTGGTCCTGTCTCTCTACGACCTCAGGAAGTGGGTGTAAACGCCTACTTCCTGTCCCCAGCCGTAAACGCCTACTTCCGGTCCCCAGCCCCCCTTTTCAAATCAAGGGGCATGTATTCCCACTTACTTTTTTGCCCCGATTCCAATGGTGGTGGTCCTGTCTCTCTACGACCTCAGGAAGTGGGTGTAAACACCAACTTCCTGTCCCCAGCCGTAAACATCTACTTCCGGTCCCCAGCCCCCCTTTTCAAATCAAGGGGCATGTATTCCCACTTACTTTTTTGTCCCGATTCCAATGGTGGTGGTCCTGTCTCTCTACGACCTCAGGAAGTGGGTGTAAACGCCTACTTCCTGTCCCCAGCCGTAAACGCCTACTTCCGGTCCCCAGCACCCCTTTTCAAATCAAGGGGCATGTATTCCCACTTACTTTTTTGCCCCGATTCCAATTGTGGTGGTCCTGTCTCTCTACGACCTCAGGAAGTGGGTGTAAACGCCTACTTCCTGTCCCCAGCCGTAAACGCCTACTTCCGGTCCCCAGCCCCCCTTTTCAAATCAAGGGGCATGTATTCCCACTTACTTTTTTGCCCCGATTCCAATGGTGGTGGTCCTGTCTCTCTACGACCTCAAGAAGTGGGTGTAAACACCAACTTCCTGTCCCCAGCCGTAAACGCCTACTTCCGGTCCCCAGCCCCCCTTTTCAAATCAAGGGGCATGTATTCCCACTTACTTTTTTGCCCCGATTCCAATGGTGTTGGTCCTGTCTCTCTACGACCTCAGGAAGTGGGTGTAAACGCCTACTTCCTGTCCCCAGCCGTAAACGCCTACTTCCGGTCCCCAGCACCCCTTTTCAAATCAAGGGGCATGTATTCCCACTTACTTTTTTGCCCCGATTCCAATGGTGGTGGTCCTGTCTCTCTACGACCTCAGGAAGTGGGTGTAAACGCCTACTTCCTGTCCCCAGCCGTAAACGCCTACTTCCGGTCCCCAGCCCCCCTTTTCAAATCAAGGGGCATGTATTCCACTTACTTTTTTACCCCGATTCCAATGGTGGTGGTCCTGTCTCTCTACGACCTCAGGAAGTGGGTGTAAACTCCTACTTCCTGTCCCCAGCCGTAAACGCCTACTTCCGGTCCCCAGCCCCCCTTTTCAAATCAAGGGGCATGTATTCCCACTTACTTCTTTGCCCCGATTCCAATGGTGGTGGTCCTATCTCTCTACGACCTCAGGAAGTGGGTGTAAACGCCTACTTCCGGTCCCCAGCCTTAAACGCCTACTTCCGGTCCCCAGACCCCCTTTTCAAATCAAGGGGCATGTATTCCCACTTACTTTTTTGCCCCGATTCCAATGGTGGTGGTCCTGTCTCTCTACGACCTCAGGAAGTGGGTGTAAACGCCTACTTCCTGTCCCCAGCCGTAAACGCCTACTTCCGGTCCCCAGCCCCCCTTTTCAAATCAAGGGGCATGTATTCCCACTTACTTTTTTGCCCCGATTCCAATGGTGGTGGTCCTGTCTCTCTACGACCTCAGGAAGTGGGTGTAAACGCCTACTTCCTGTCCCCAGCCGTAAACGCCTACTTCCGGTCCCAGCCCCCCTTTTCAAATCAAGGGGCATGTATTCCCACTTACTTTTTTGCCCCGATTCCAATGGTGGTGGTCCTGTCTCTCTACGACCTCAGGAAGTGGGTGTAAACGCCTACTTCCTGTCCCCAGCCGTAAACGCCTACTTCCGGTCCCCAGCCCCCCTTTTCAAATCAAGGGGCATGTATTCCACTTACTTCTTTGCCCCGATTCCAATGGTGGTGGTCCTATCTCTCTACGACCTCAGGAAGTGGGTGTAAACGCCTACTTCCGGTCCCCAGCCTTAAACGCCTACTTCCGTCCCCAGCCCCCCTTTTCAAATCAAGGGGCATGTATTCCCACTTACTTTTTTGCCCCGATTCCAATGGTGGTGGTCCTGTCTCTCTACGACCTCAGGAAGTGGGTGTAAACGCCTACTTCCTGTCCCCAGCCGTAAACGCCTACTTCCGGTCCCCAGCCCCCCTTTTCAAATCAAGGGGCATGTATTCCCACTTACTTTTTTGCCCCGATTCCAATGGTGGTGGTCCTGTCTCTCTACGACCTCAGGAAGTGGGTGTAAACGCCTACTTCCTGTCCCCAGCCGTAAACGCCTACTTCCGGTCCCCAGCCCCCCTTTTCAAATCAAGGGGCATGTATTCCCACTTACTTTTTTGCCCCGATTCCAATGGTGGTGGTCCTGTCTCTCTAACGACCTCAGGAAGTGGGTGTAAACGCCTACTTCCTGTCCCCAGCCGTAAACGCCTACTTCCGGTCCCCAGCCCCCCTTTTCAAATCAAGGGGCATGTATTCCACTTACTTTTTTACCCCGATTCCAATGGTGGTGGTCCTGTCTCTCTACGACCTCAGGAAGTGGGTGTAAACGCCTACTTCCTGTCCCCAGCCGTAAACGCCTACTTCCGGTCCCCAGCCCCCCTTTTCAAATCAAGGGGCATGTATTCCCACTTACTTCTTTGCCCCGATTCCAATGGTGGTGGGTCCTGTCTCTCTACGACCTCAGGAAGTGGGTGTAAACGCCTACTTCCTGTCCCCAGCCGTAAACGCCTACTTCCGGTCCCCAGCCCCCCTTTTCAAATCAAGGGGCATGTATTCCCACTTACTTTTTTGCCCCGATTCCAATGGTGGTGGTCCTGTCTCTCTACGACCTCAGGAAGTGGGTGTAAACGCCTACTTCCTGTCCCCAGCCGTAAACGCCTACTTCCGGTCCCCAGCCCCCCTTTTCAAATCAAGGGGCATGTATTCCCACTTACTTTTTTGCCCCGATTCCAATGGTGGTGGTCCTGTCTCTCTACGACCTCAGGAAGTGGGTGTAAACGCCTACTTCCGTCCCCAGCCTTAAACGCCTACTTCCGGTCCCCAGACCCCCCTTTTCAAATCAAGGGGCATGTATTCCCACTTACTTTTTTGCCCCGATTCCAATGGTGGTGGTCCTGTCTCTCTACGACCTCAGGAAGTGGGTGTAAACGCCTACTTCCTGTCCCCAGCCGTAAACGCCTACTTCCGGTCCCCAGCCCCCCTTTTCAAATCAAGGGGCATGTATTCCCACTTACTTCTTTGCCCCGATTCCAATGGTGGTGGTCCTAGTCTCTCTACGACCTCAGGAAGTGGGTGTAAACGCCTACTTCCTGTCCCCAGCCGTAAACGCCTACTTCCGGTCCCCAGACCCCCTTTTCAAATCAAGGGGCATGTATTCCCACTTACTTTTTTGCCCCGATTCCAATGGTGGTGGTCCTGTCTCTCTACGACCTCAGGAAGTGGGTGTAAACGCCTACTTCCTGTCCCCAGCCGTAAACGCCTACTTCCGGTCCCCAGCCCCCCTTTTCAAATCAAGGGGCATGTATTCCCACTTACTTTTTTGCCCCGATTCCAATGGTGGTGGTCCTGTCTCTCTACGACCTCAGGAAGTGGGTGTAAACGCCTACTTCCTGTCCCCAGCCGTAAACGCCTACTTCCGGTCCCCAGCCCCCCTTTTCAAATCAAGGGGCATGTATTCCCACTTACTTTTTTGCCCCGATTCCAATGGTGGTGGTCCTGTCTCTCTACGACCTCAGGAAGTGGGTGTAAACGCCTACTTCCTGTCCCCAGCCGTAAACGCCTACTTCCGGTCCCCAGCCCCCCTTTTCAAATCAAGGGGCATGTATTCCCACTTACTTTTTTGCCCCGATTCCAATGGTGGTGGTCCTGTCTCTCTACGACCTCAGGAAGTGGGTGTAAACGCCTACTTCCTGTCCCCAGCCGTAAACGCCTACTTCCGGTCCCCAGCCCCCCTTTTCAAATCAAGGGGCATGTATTCCCACTTACTTTTTTGCCCCGATTCCAATGGTGGTGGTCCCTGTCTCTCTACGACCTCAGGAAGTGGGTGTAAACGCCTACTTCCTGTCCCCAGCCGTAAACGCCTACTTCCGGTCCCCAGCCCCCCTTTTCAAATCAAGGGGCATGTATTCCCACTTACTTTTTTGCCCCGATTCCAATGGTGGTGGTCCTGTCTCTCTACGACCTCAGGAAGTGGGTGTAAACGCCTACTTCCTGTCCCCAGCCGTAAACGCCTACTTCCGGTCCCCAGCCCCCCTTTTCAAATCAAGGGGCATGTATTCCCACTTACTTTTTTGCCCCGATTCCAATGGTGGTGGTCCTGTCTCTCTACGACCTCAGGAAGTGGGTGTAAACGCCTACTTCCTGTCCCCAGCCGTAAACGCCTACTTCCGGTCCCCAGCCCCCCTTTTCAAATCAAGGGGCATGTATTCCCACTTACTTTTTTGCCCCGATTCCAATGGTGGTGGTCCTGTCTCTCTACGACCTCAGGAAGTGGGTGTAAACGCCTACTTCCTGTCCCCAGCCGTAAACGCCTACTTCCGGTCCCCAGCCCCCCTTTTCAAATCAAGGGGCATGTATTCCCACTTACTTTTTTGCCCCGATTCCAATGGTGGTGGTCCTGTCTCTCTACGACCTCAGGAAGTGGGTGTAAACGCCTACTTCCTGTCCCCAGCCGTAAACGCCTACTTCCGGTCCCCAGCCCCCCTTTTCAAATCAAGGGGCATGTATTCCCACTTACTTTTTTGCCCCGATTCCAATGGTGGTGGTCCTGTCTCTCTACGACCTCAAGGAAGTGGGTGTAAACAGCCTACTTCCTGTCCCCAGCCGTAAACGCCTACTTCCGGTCCCCAGCCCCCCTTTTCAAATCAAGGGGCATGTATTCCCACTTACTTTTTTGCCCCGATTCCAATGGTGGTAGGTCCTGTCTCTCTACGACCTCAGGAAGTGGGTGTAAACGCCTACTTCCTGTCCCCAAGCCTTAAACGCCTACTTCCGGTCCCCAGACCCCCTTTTCAAATCAAGGGGCATGTATTCCCACTTACTTTTTTGCCCCGATTCCAATGGTGGTGGTCCTGTCTCTCTACGACCTCAGGAAGTGGGTGTAAACGCCTACTTCCTGTCCCCAGCCGTAAACGCCTACTTCCGGTCCCCAGCCCCCCTTTTCAAATCAAGGGGCATGTATTCCCACTTACTTTTTTGCCCCGATTCCAATGGTGGTGGTCCTGTCTCTCTACGACCTCAGGAAGTGGGTGTAAACGCCTACTTCCTGTCCCCAGCCGTAAACGCCTACTTCCGGTCCCCAGCCCCCCTTTTCAAATCAAGGGGCATGTATTCCCACTTACTTTTTGCCCCGATTCCAATGGTGGTGGTCCTGTCTCTCTACGACCTCAGGAAGTGGGTGTAAACGCCTACTTCCTGTCCCCAGCCGTAAACGCCTACTTCCGGTCCCCAGCCCCCCTTTTCAAATCAAGGGGCATGTATTCCCACTTACTTTTTTGCCCCGATTCCAATGGTGGTGGTCCTGTCTCTCTACGACCTCAGGAAGTGGGTGTAAACGCCTACTTCCTGTCCCCAGCCGTAAACGCCTACTTCCGGTCCCCAGCCCCCCTTTTCAAATCAAGGGGCATGTATTCCCACTTACTTTTTTGCCCCGATTCCAATGGTGGTGGTCCTGTCTCTCTACGACCTCAGGAAGTGGGTGTAAACGCCTACTTCCTGTCCCCAGCCGTAAACGCCTACTTCCGGTCCCCAGCCCCCCTTTTCAAATCAAGGGGCATGTATTCCCACTTACTTTTTTGCCCCGATTCCAATGGTGGTGGTCCTGTCTCTCTACGACCTCAGGAAGTGGGTGTAAACGCCTACTTCCTGTCCCCAGCCGTAAACGCCTACTTCCGGTCCCCAGCCCCCCTTTTCAAATCAAGGGGCATGTATTCCCACTTACTTTTTTGCCCCGATTCCAATGGTGGTGGTCCTGTCTCTCTACGACCTCAGGAAGTGGGTGTAAACGCCTACTTCCTGTCCCCAGCCGTAAACGCCTACTTCCGGTCCCCAGCCCCCCTTTTCAAATCAAGGGGCATGTATTCCCACTTACTTTTTTGCCCCGATTCCAATGGTGGTGGTCCTGTCTCTCTACGACCTCAGGAAGTGGGTGTAAACGCCTACTTCCTGTCCCCAGCCGTAAACGCCTACTTCCGGTCCCCAGCCCCCCTTTTCAAATCAAGGGGCATGTATTCCCACTTACTTTTTTGCCCCGATTCCAATGGTGGTGGTCCTGTCTCTCTACGACCTCAGGAAGTGGGTGTAAACGCCTACTTCCTGTCCCCAGCCGTAAACGCCTACTTCCGGTCCCCAGCCCCCCTTTTCAAATCAAGGGGCATGTATTCCCACTTACTTTTTTGCCCCGATTCCAATGGTGGTGGTCCTGTCTCTCTACGACCTCAGGAAGTGGGTGTAAACGCCTACTTCCTGTCCCCAGCCGTAAACGCCTACTTCCGGTCCCCAGCCCCCCTTTTCAAATCAAGGGGCATGTATTCCCACTTACTTTTTTGCCCCGATTCCAATGGTGGTGGTCCTGTCTCTCTACGACCTCAGGAAGTGGGTGTAAACGCCTACTTCCTGTCCCCAGCCGTAAACGCCTACTTCCGGTCCCCAGCCCCCCTTTTCAAATCAAGGGGCATGTATTCCCACTTACTTTTTTGCCCCGATTCCAATGGTGGTGGTCCTGTCTCTCTACGACCTCAGGAAGTGGGTGTAAACGCCTACTTCCTGTCCCCAGCCGTAAACGCCTACTTCCGGTCCCCAGCCCCCCTTTTCAAATCAAGGGGCATGTATTCCCACTTACTTTTTTGCCCCGATTCCAATGGTGGTGGTCCTGTCTCTCTACGACCTCAGGAAGTGGGTGTAAACGCCTACTTCCTGTCCCCAGCCGTAAACGCCTACTTCCGGTCCCCAGCCCCCCTTTTCAAATCAAGGGGCATGTATTCCCACTTACTTTTTTGCCCCGATTCCAATGGTGGTGGTCCTGTCTCTCTACGACCTCAGGAAGTGGGTGTAAACGCCTACTTCCTGTCCCCAGCCGTAAACGCCTACTTCCGGTCCCCAGCCCCCCCTTTTCAAATCAAGGGGCATGTATTCCCACTTACTTTTTTGCCCCGATTCCAATGGTGGTGGTCCTGTCTCTCTACGACCTCAGGAAGTGGGTGTAAACGCCTACTTCCTGTCCCCAGCCGTAAACGCCTACTTCCGGTCCCCAGCCCCCCTTTTCAAATCAAGGGGCATGTATTCCCACTTACTTTTTTGCCCCGATTCCAATGGTGGTGGTCCTGTCTCTCTACGACCTCAGGAAGTGGGTGTAAACGCCTACTTCCTGTCCCCAGCCGTAAACGCCTACTTCCGGTCCCCAGCCCCCCTTTTCAAATCAAGGGGCATGTATTCCCACTTACTTTTTGCCCCGATTCCAATGGTGGTGGTCCTGTCTCTCTACGACCTCAGGAAGTGGGTGTAAACGCCTACTTCCTGTCCCCAGCCGTAAACGCCTACTTCCGGTCCCCAGCCCCCCTTTTCAAATCAAGGGGCATGTATTCCCACTTACTTTTTTGCCCCGATTCCAATGGTGGTGGTCCTGTCTCTCTACGACCTCAGGAAGTGGGTGTAAACGCCTACTTCCTGTCCCCAGCCGTAAACGCCTACTTCCGGTCCCCAGCCCCCCTTTTCAAATCAAGGGGCATGTATTCCCACTTACTTTTTTGCCCCGATTCCAATGGTGGTGGTCCTGTCTCTCTACGACCTCAGGAAGTGGGTGTAAACGCCTACTTCCTGTCCCCAGCCGTAAACGCCTACTTCCGGTCCCCAGCCCCCCTTTTCAAATCAAGGGGCATGTATTCCCACTTACTTTTTTGCCCCGATCCAATGGTGGTGGTCCTGTCTCTCTACGACCTCAGGAAGTGGGTGTAAACGCCTACTTCCTGTCCCCAGCCGTAAACGCCTACTTCCGGTCCCCAGCCCCCCTTTTCAAATCAAGGGGCATGTATTCCCACTTACTTTTTTGCCCCGATTCCAATGGTGGTGGTCCTGTCTCTCTACGACCTCAGGAAGTGGGTGTAAACGCCTACTTCCTGTCCCCAGCCGTAAACGCCTACTTCCGGTCCCCAGCCCCCCTTTTCAAATCAAGGGGCATGTATTCCCACTTACTTTTTTGCCCCGATTCCAATGGTGGTGGTCCTGTCTCTCTACGACCTCAGGAAGTGGTGTAAACGCCTACTTCCTGTCCCCAGCCGTAAACGCCTACTTCCGGTCCCCAGCCCCCCTTTTCAAATCAAGGGGCATGTATTCCCACTTACTTTTTTGCCCCGATTCCAATGGTGGTGGTCCTGTCTCTCTACGACCTCAGGAAGTGGGTGTAAACGCCTACTTCCTGTCCCCAGCCGTAAACGCCTACTTCCGGTCCCCAGCCCCCCTTTTCAAATCAAGGGGCAATGTATTCCCACTTACTTTTTTGCCCCGATTCCAATGGTGGTGGTCCTGTCTCTCTACGACCTCAGGAAGTGGGTGTAAACGCCTACTTCCTGTCCCCAGCCGTAAACGCCTACTTCCGGTCCCCAGCCCCCCTTTTCAAATCAAGGGGCATGTATTCCCACTTACTTTTTTGCCCCGATTCCAATGGTGGTGGTCCTGTCTCTCTACGACCTCAGGAAGTGGGTGTAAACGCCTACTTCCTGTCCCCAGCCGTAAACGCCTACTTCCGGTCCCCAGCCCCCCTTTTCAAATCAAGGGGGCATGTATTCCCACTTACTTTTTTGCCCCGATTCCAATGGTGGTGGTCCTGTCACTCTACGACCTCAGGAAGTGAACTCGTGTGTAAGCTACTTCCTGTCCCCAGCCGTAAACGCCTACTACCGGTCCCCAGCCCCCCTTTTCAAATCAAGGGGCATGTATTCCCACTTACGTTTTTGCCCCGATTTCCATGGTGGTGGTCCTGTCACTCTATACGACCTCAGGAAGTGTACGACCTCAAGAAGTGGGTGTAAACACCAACTTCCTGTCCCCAGCCGTAAACGCCTACTTCCGGTCCCCAGCCCCCCTTTTCAAATCAAGGGGCATGTATTCCCACTTACTTTTTTGCCCCGATTCCAATGGTGGTGGTCCTGTCTCTCTACGACCTCAGGAAGTGGGTGTAAACACCCACTTCCTGTCCCCAGCCGTAAACGCCTACTTCCGGTCCCCAGCCCCCCTTTTCAAATCAAGGGGCATGTATTCCCACTTACTTTTTTGCCCCGATTCCAATGGTGGTGGTCCTGTCTCTCTACGACCTCAGGAAGTGGGTGTAAACGCCTACTTCCTGTCCCCAGCCGTAAACGCCTACTTCCGGTCCCCAGCCCCCCTTTTCAAATCAAGGGGCATGTATTCCCACTTACTTTTTTGCCCCGATTCCAATGGTGGTGGTCCTGTCTCTCTACGACCTCAGGAAGTGGGTGTAAACGCCTACTTCCTGTCCCCAGCCGTAAACGCCTACTTCCGGTCCCCAGCCCCCCTTTTCAAATCAAGGGGCATGTATTCCCACTTACTTCTTTGCCCCGATTCCAATGGTGGTGGTCCTATCTCTCTACGACCTCAGGAAGTGGGTGTAAACGCCTACTTCCGGTCCCCAGCCTTAAACGCCTACTTCCGGTCCCCAGACCCCCTTTTCAAATCAAGGGGCATGTATTCCCACTTACTTTTTTGCCCCGATTCCAATGGTGGTGGTCCTGTCTCTCTACGACCTCAGGAAGTGGGTGTAAACGCCTACTTCCTGTCCCCAGCCGTAAACGCCTACTTCCGGTCCCCAGCCCCCCTTTTCAAATCAAGGGGCATGTATTCCACTTACTTTTTTACCCCGATTCCAATGGTGGTGGTCCTGTCTCTCTACGACCTCAGGAAGTGGGTGTAAACGCCTACTTCCTGTCCCCAGCCGTAAACGCCTACTTCCGGTCCCCAGCCCCCCTTTTCAAATCAAGGGGCATGTATTCCCACTTACTTCTTTGCCCCGATTCCAATGGTGGTGGTCCTATCTCTCTACGACCTCAGGAAGTGGGTGTAAACGCCTACTTCCGGTCCCCAGCCTTAAACGCCTACTTCCGGTCCCCAGACCCCCTTTTCAAATCAAGGGGCATGTATTCCCACTTACTTTTTTGCCCCGATTCCAATGGTGGTGGTCCTGTCTCTCTACGACCTCAGGAAGTGGGTGTAAACGCCTACTTCCTGTCCCCAGCCGTAAACGCCTACTTCCGGTCCCCAGCCCCCCTTTTCAAATCAAGGGGCATGTATTCCCACTTACTTTTTTGCCCCGATTCCAATGGTGGTGGTCCTGTCTCTCTACGACCTCAGGAAGTGGGTGTAAACGCCTACTTCCTGTCCCCAGCCGTAAACGCCTACTTCCGGTCCCCAGCCCCCCTTTTCAAATCAAGGGGCATGTATTCCCACTTACTTTTTTGCCCCGATTCCAATGGTGGTGGTCCTGTCTCTCTACGACCTCAGGAAGTGGGTGTAAACACCCACTTCCTGTCCCCAGCCGTAAACGCCTACTTCCGGTCCCCAGCCCCCCTTTTCAAATCAAGGGGCATGTATTCCCACTTACTTTTTTGCCCCGATTCCAATGGTGGTGGTCCTGTCTCTCTACGACCTCAGGAAGTGGGTGTAAACGCCTACTTCCTGTCCCCAGCCG
The DNA here is from genome assembly GCF_964188405.1 of Protomyctophum parallelum. Taxonomy (NCBI): domain Eukaryota; kingdom Metazoa; phylum Chordata; class Actinopteri; order Myctophiformes; family Myctophidae; genus Protomyctophum; species Protomyctophum parallelum. Next base: position 431,920 of record NC_139705.1, read on the forward strand.
TAAACGCCTACTTCCGGTCCCCAGCCCCCCTTTTCAAATCAAGGGGCATGTATTCCCACTTACTTTTTTGCCCCGATTCCAATGGTGGAGGTCCTGTCTCTCTACGACCTCAGGAAGTGGGTGTAAACGCCTACTTCCTGTCCCCAGCCGTAAACGCCTACTTCCGGTCCCCAGCCCCCCTTTTCAAATCAAGGGGCATGTATTCCCACTTACTTCTTTGCCCCGATTCCAATGGTGGTGGTCCTATCTCTCTACGACCTCAGGAAGTGGGTGTAAACACCAACTTCCTGTCCCCAGCCGTAAACGCCTACTTCCGGTCCCCAGACCCCCTTTTCAAATCAAGGGGCATGTATTCCCACTTACTTTTTTGCCCCGATTCCAATGGTGGTGGTCCTGTCTCTCTACGACCTCAGGAAGTGGGTGTAAACGCCTACTTCCTGTCCCCAGCCGTAAACGCCTACTTCCGGTCCCCAGCCCCCCTTTTCAAATCAAGGGGCATGTATTCCCACTTACTTTTTTGCCCCGATTCCAATGGTGGTGGTCCTGTCTCTCTACGACCTCAGGAAGTGGGTGTAAACGCCTACTTCCTGTCCCCAGCCGTAAACGCCTACTTCCGGTCCCCAGCCCCCCTTTTCAAATCAAGGGGCATGTATTCCACTTACTTTTTTACCCCGATTCCAATGGTGGTGGTCCTGTCTCTCTACGACCTCAGGAAGTGGGTGTAAACGCCTACTTCCTGTCCCCAGCCGTAAACGCCTACTTCCGGTCCCCAGCCCCCCTTTTCAAATCAAGGGGCATGTATTCCCACTTACTTCTTTGCCCCGATTCCAATGGTGGTGGTCCTATCTCTCTACGACCTCAGGAAGTGGGTGTAAACGCCTACTTCCGGTCCCCAGCCTTAAACGCCTACTTCCGGTCCCCAGACCCCCTTTTCAAATCAAGGGGCATGTATTCCCACTTACTTTTTTGCCCCGATTCCAATGGTGGTGGTCCTGTCTCTCTACGACCTCAGGAAGTGGGTGTAAACGCCTACTTCCTGTCCCCAGCCGTAAACGCCTACTTCCGGTCCCCAGCCCCCCTTTTCAAATCAAGGGGCATGTATTCCCACTTACTTTTTTGCCCCGATTCCAATGGTGGTGGTCCTGTCTCTCTACGACCTCAGGAAGTGGGTGTAAACGCCTACTTCCTGTCCCCAGCCGTAAACGCCTACTTCCGGTCCCCAGCCCCCCTTTTCAAATCAAGGGGCATGTATTCCCACTTACTTTTTTGCCCCGATTCCAATGGTGGTGGTCCTGTCTCTCTACGACCTCAGGAAGTGGGTGTAAACGCCTACTTCCTGTCCCCAGCCGTAAACGCCTACTTCCGGTCCCCAGCCCCCCTTTTCAAATCAAGGGGCATGTATTCCCACTTACTTCTTTGCCCCGATTCCAATGGTGGTGGTCCTATCTCTCTACGACCTCAGGAAGTGGGTGTAAACGCCTACTTCCGGTCCCCAGCCTTAAACGCCTACTTCCGGTCCCCAGACCCCCTTTTCAAATCAAGGGGCATGTATTCCCACTTACTTTTTTGCCCCGATTCCAATGGTGGTGGTCCTGTCTCTCTACGACCTCAGGAAGTGGGTGTAAACGCCTACTTCCTGTCCCCAGCCGTAAACGCCTACTTCCGGTCCCCAGCCCCCCTTTTCAAATCAAGGGGCATGTATTCCCACTTACTTTTTTGCCCCGATTCCAATGGTGGTGGTCCTGTCTCTCTACGACCTCAGGAAGTGGGTGTAAACGCCTACTTCCTGTCCCCAGCCGTAAACGCCTACTTCCGGTCCCCAGCCCCCCTTTTCAAATCAAGGGGCATGTATTCCCACTTACTTCTTTGCCCCGATTCCAATGGTGGTGGTCCTATCTCTCTACGACCTCAGGAAGTGGGTGTAAACGCCTACTTCCGGTCCCCAGCCTTAAACGCCTACTTCCGGTCCCCAGACCCCCTTTTCAAATCAAGGGGCATGTATTCCCACTTACTTTTTTGCCCCGATTCCAATGGTGGTGGTCCTGTCTCTCTACGACCTCAGGAAGTGGGTGTAAACGCCTACTTCCTGTCCCCAGCCGTAAACGCCTACTTCCGGTCCCCAGCCCCCCTTTTCAAATCAAGGGGCATGTATTCCCACTTACTTTTTTGCCCCGATTCCAATGGTGGTGGTCCTGTCTCTCTACGACCTCAGGAAGTGGGTGTAAATGCCTACTTCCTGTCCCCAGCCGTAAACGCCTACTTCCGGTCCCCAGCCCCCCTTTTCAAATCAAGGGGCATGTATTCCCACTTACTTTTTTGCCCCGATTCCAATGGTGGTGGTCCTGTCTCTCTACGACCTCAGGAAGTGGGTGTAAACGCCTACTTCCTGTCCCCAGCCGTAAACGCCTACTTCCGGTCCCCAGCCCCCCTTTTCAAATCAAGGGGCATGTATTCCCACTTACTTTTTTGCCCCGATTCCAATGGTGGTGGTCCTGTCTCTCTACGACCTCAGGAAGTGGGTGTAAACGCCTACTTCCTGTCCCCAGCCGTAAACGCCTACTTCCGGTCCCCAGCCCCCCTTTTCAAATCAAGGGGCATGTATTCCCACTTACTTTTTTGCCCCGATTCCAATGGTGGTGGTCCTGTCTCTCTACGACCTCAGGAAGTGGGTGTAAACGCCTACTTCCTGTCCCCAGCCGTAAACGCCTACTTCCGGTCCCCAGCCCCCCTTTTCAAATCAAGGGGCATGTATTCCCACTTACTTTTTTGCCCCGATTCCAATGGTGGTGGTCCTGTCTCTCTACGACCTCAGGAAGTGGGTGTAAACGCCTACTTCCTGTCCCCAGCCGTAAACGCCTACTTCCGGTCCCCAGCCCCCCTTTTCAAATCAAGGGGCATGTATTCCCACTTACTTTTTTGCCCCGATTCCAATGGTGGTGGTCCTGTTTCTCTACGACCTCAGGAAGTGGGTGTAAACGCCTACTTCCTGTCCCCAGCCGTAAACGCCTACTTCCGGTCCCCAGCCCCCCTTTTCAAATCAAGGGGCATGTATTCCCACTTACTTTTTTGCCCCGATTCCAATGGTGGTGGTCCTGTCTCTCTACGACCTCAGGAAGTGGGTGTAAACGCCTACTTCCTGTCCCCAGCCGTAAACGCCTACTTCCGGTCCCCAGCCCCCCTTTTCAAATCAAGGGGCATGTATTCCCACTTACTTTTTTGCCCCGATTCCAATGGTGGTGGTCCTGTCTCTCTACGACCTCAGGAAGTGGGTGTAAACGCCTACTTCCTGTCCCCAGCCGTAAACGCCTACTTCCGGTCCCCAGCCCCCCTTTTCAAATCAAGGGGCATGTATTCCCACTTACTTTTTTGCCCCGATTCCAATGGTGGTGGTCCTGTCTCTCTACGACCTCAGGAAGTGGGTGTAAACGCCTACTTCCTGTCCCCAGCCGTAAACGCCTACTTCCGGTCCCCAGCCCCCCTTTTCAAATCAAGGGGCATGTATTCCCACTTACTTTTTTGCCCCAATTCCAATGGTGGTGGTCCTGTCTCTCTACGACCTCAGGAAGTGGGTGTAAACGCCTACTTCCTGTCCCCAGCCGTAAACGCCTACTTCCGGTCCCCAGCCCCCCTTTTCAAATCAAGGGGCATGTATTCCCACTTACTTTTTTGCCCCGATTCCAATGGTGGTGGTCCTGTCTCTCTACGACCTCAGGAAGTGGGTGTAAACGCCTACTTCCTGTCCCCAGCCGTAAACGCCTACTTCCGGTCCCCAGCCCCCCTTTTCAAATCAAGGGGCATGTATTCCCACTTACTTTTTTGCCCCGATTCCAATGGTGGTGGTCCTGTCTCTCTACGACCTCAGGAAGTGGGTGTAAACGCCTACTTCCTGTCCCCAGCCGTAAACGCCTACTTCCGGTCCCCAGCCCCCCTTTTCAAATCAAGGGGCATGTATTCCCACTTACTTTTTTGCCCCGATTCCAATGGTGGTGGTCCTGTCTCTCTACGACCTCAGGAAGTGGGTGTAAACGCCTACTTCCTGTCCCCAGCCGTAAACGCCTACTTCCGGTCCCCAGCCCCCCTTTTCAAATCAAGGGGCATGTATTCCCACTTACTTCTTTGCCCCGATTCCAATGGTGGTGGTCCTATCTCTCTACGACCTCAGGAAGTGGGTGTAAACGCCTACTTCCGGTCCCCAGCCTTAAACGCCTACTTCCGGTCCCCAGACCCCCTTTTCAAATCAAGGGGCATGTATTCCCACTTACTTTTTTGCCCCGATTCCAATGGTGGTGGTCCTGTCTCTCTACGACCTCAGGAAGTGGGTGTAAACGCCTACTTCCTGTCCCCAGCCGTAAACGCCTACTTCCGGTCCCCAGCCCCCCTTTTCAAATCAAGGGGCATGTATTCCCACTTACTTTTTTGCCCCGATTCCAATGGTGGTGGTCCTGTCTCTCTACGACCTCAGGAAGTGGGTGTAAACACCAACTTCCTGTCCCCAGCCGTAAACATCTACTTCCGGTCCCCAGCCCCCCTTTTCAAATCAAGGGGCATGTATTCCCACTTACTTTTTTGCCCCGATTCCAATGGTGGTGGTCCTGTCTCTCTACGACCTCAGGAAGTGGGTGTAAACGCCTACTTCCTGTCCCCAGCCGTAAACGCCTACTTCCGGTCCCCAGCACCCCTTTTCAAATCAAGGGGCATGTATTCCCACTTACTTTTTTGCCCCGATTCCAATGGTGGTGGTCCTGTCTCTCTACGACCTCAGGAAGTGGGTGTAAACGCCTACTTCCTGTCCCCAGCCGTAAACGCCTACTTCCGGTCCCCAGCCCCCCTTTTCAAATCAAGGGGCATGTATTCCCACTTACTTTTTTGCCCCGATTCCAATGGTGGTGGTCCTGTCTCTCTACGACCTCAAGAAGTGGGTGTAAACACCAACTTCCTGTCCCCAGCCGTAAACGCCTACTTCCGGTCCCCAGCCCCCCTTTTCAAATCAAGGGGCATGTATTCCCACTTACTTTTTTGCCCCGATTCCAATGGTGGTGGTCCTGTCTCTCTACGACCTCAGGAAGTGGGTGTAAACGCCTACTTCCTGTCCCCAGCCGTAAACGCCTACTTCCGGTCCCCAGCCCCCCTTTTCAAATCAAGGGGCATGTATTCCCACTTACTTCTTTGCCCCGATTCCAATGGTGGTGGTCCTATCTCTCTACGACCTCAGGAAGTGGGTGTAAACGCCTACTTCCGGTCCCCAGCCTTAAACGCCTACTTCCGGTCCCCAGACCCCCTTTTCAAATCAAGGGGCATGTATTCCCACTTACTTTTTTGCCCCGATTCCAATGGTGGTGGTCCTGTCTCTCTACGACCTCAGGAAGTGGGTGTAAACGCCTACTTCCTGTCCCCAGCCGTAAACGCCTACTTCCGGTCCCCAGCCCCCCTTTTCAAATCAAGGGGCATGTATTCCCACTTACTTTTTTGCCCCGATTCCAATGGTGGTGGTCCTGTCTCTCTACGACCTCAGGAAGTGGGTGTAAACGCCTACTTCCTGTCCCCAGCCGTAAACGCCTACTTCCGGTCCCCAGCCCCCCTTTTCAAATCAAGGGGCATGTATTCCCACTTACTTCTTTGCCCCGATTCCAATGGTGGTGGTCCTATCTCTCTACGACCTCAGGAAGTGGGTGTAAACGCCTACTTCCGGTCCCCAGCCTTAAACGCCTACTTCCGGTCCCCAGACCCCCTTTTCAAATCAAGGGGCATGTATTCCCACTTACTTTTTTGCCCCGATTCCAATGGTGGTGGTCCTGTCTCTCTACGACCTCAGGAAGTGGGTGTAAACGCCTACTTCCTGTCCCCAGCCGTAAACGCCTACTTCCGGTCCCCAGCCCCCCTTTTCAAATCAAGGGGCATGTATTCCCACTTACTTTTTTGCCCCGATTCCAATGGTGGTGGTCCTGTCTCTCTACGACCTCAGGAAGTGGGTGTAAATGCCTACTTCCTGTCCCCAGCCGTAAACGCCTACTTCCGGTCCCCAGCCCCCCTTTTCAAATCAAGGGGCATGTATTCCCACTTACTTTTTTGCCCCGATTCCAATGGTGGTGGTCCTGTCTCTCTACGACCTCAGGAAGTGGGTGTAAACGCCTACTTCCTGTCCCCAGCCGTAAACGCCTACTTCCGGTCCCCAGCCCCCCTTTTCAAATCAAGGGGCATGTATTCCCACTTACTTTTTTGCCCCGATTCCAATGGTGGTGGTCCTGTCTCTCTACGACCTCAGGAAGTGGGTGTAAACGCCTACTTCCTGTCCCCAGCCGTAAACGCCTACTTCCGGTCCCCAGCCCCCCTTTTCAAATCAAGGGGCATGTATTCCCACTTACTTTTTTGCCCCGATTCCAATGGTGGTGGTCCTGTCTCTCTACGACCTCAGGAAGTGGGTGTAAACGCCTACTTCCTGTCCCCAGCCGTAAACGCCTACTTCCGGTCCCCAGCCCCCCTTTTCAAATCAAGGGGCATGTATTCCCACTTACTTTTTTGCCCCGATTCCAATGGTGGTGGTCCTGTCTCTCTACGACCTCAGGAAGTGGGTGTAAACGCCTACTTCCTGTCCCCAGCCGTAAACGCCTACTTCCGGTCCCCAGCCCCCCTTTTCAAATCAAGGGGCATGTATTCCCACTTACTTTTTTGCCCCGATTCCAATGGTGGTGGTCCTGTTTCTCTACGACCTCAGGAAGTGGGTGTAAACGCCTACTTCCTGTCCCCAGCCGTAAACGCCTACTTCCGGTCCCCAGCCCCCCTTTTCAAATCAAGGGGCATGTATTCCCACTTACTTTTTTGCCCCGATTCCAATGGTGGTGGTCCTGTCTCTCTACGACCTCAGGAAGTGGGTGTAAACGCCTACTTCCTGTCCCCAGCCGTAAACGCCTACTTCCGGTCCCCAGCCCCCCTTTTCAAATCAAGGGGCATGTATTCCCACTTACTTTTTTGCCCCGATTCCAATGGTGGTGGTCCTGTCTCTCTACGACCTCAGGAAGTGGGTGTAAACGCCTACTTCCTGTCCCCAGCCGTAAACGCCTACTTCCGGTCCCCAGCCCCCCTTTTCAAATCAAGGGGCATGTATTCCCACTTACTTTTTTGCCCCGATTCCAATGGTGGTGGTCCTGTCTCTCTACGACCTCAGGAAGTGGGTGTAAACGCCTACTTCCTGTCCCCAGCCGTAAACGCCTACTTCCGGTCCCCAGCCCCCCTTTTCAAATCAAGGGGCATGTATTCCCACTTACTTTTTTGCCCCAATTCCAATGGTGGTGGTCCTGTCTCTCTACGACCTCAGGAAGTGGGTGTAAACGCCTACTTCCTGTCCCCAGCCGTAAACGCCTACTTCCGGTCCCCAGCCCCCCTTTTCAAATCAAGGGGCATGTATTCCCACTTACTTTTTTGCCCCGATTCCAATGGTGGTGGTCCTGTCTCTCTACGACCTCAGGAAGTGGGTGTAAACGCCTACTTCCTGTCCCCAGCCGTAAACGCCTACTTCCGGTCCCCAGCCCCCCTTTTCAAATCAAGGGGCATGTATTCCCACTTACTTTTTTGCCCCGATTCCAATGGTGGTGGTCCTGTCTCTCTACGACCTCAGGAAGTGGGTGTAAACGCCTACTTCCTGTCCCCAGCCGTAAACGCCTACTTCCGGTCCCCAGCCCCCCTTTTCAAATCAAGGGGCATGTATTCCCACTTACTTTTTTGCCCCGATTCCAATGGTGGTGGTCCTGTCTCTCTACGACCTCAGGAAGTGGGTGTAAACGCCTACTTCCTGTCCCCAGCCGTAAACGCCTACTTCCGGTCCCCAGCCCCCCTTTTCAAATCAAGGGGCATGTATTCCCACTTACTTCTTTGCCCCGATTCCAATGGTGGTGGTCCTATCTCTCTACGACCTCAGGAAGTGGGTGTAAACGCCTACTTCCGGTCCCCAGCCTTAAACGCCTACTTCCGGTCCCCAGACCCCCTTTTCAAATCAAGGGGCATGTATTCCCACTTACTTTTTTGCCCCGATTCCAATGGTGGTGGTCCTGTCTCTCTACGACCTCAGGAAGTGGGTGTAAACGCCTACTTCCTGTCCCCAGCCGTAAACGCCTACTTCCGGTCCCCAGCCCCCCTTTTCAAATCAAGGGGCATGTATTCCCACTTACTTTTTTGCCCCGATTCCAATGGTGGTGGTCCTGTCTCTCTACGACCTCAGGAAGTGGGTGTAAACACCAACTTCCTGTCCCCAGCCGTAAACATCTACTTCCGGTCCCCAGCCCCCCTTTTCAAATCAAGGGGCATGTATTCCCACTTACTTTTTTGCCCCGATTCCAATGGTGGTGGTCCTGTCTCTCTACGACCTCAGGAAGTGGGTGTAAACGCCTACTTCCTGTCCCCAGCCGTAAACGCCTACTTCCGGTCCCCAGCACCCCTTTTCAAATCAAGGGGCATGTATTCCCACTTACTTTTTTGCCCCGATTCCAATGGTGGTGGTCCTGTCTCTCTACGACCTCAGGAAGTGGGTGTAAACGCCTACTTCCTGTCCCCAGCCGTAAACGCCTACTTCCGGTCCCCAGCCCCCCTTTTCAAATCAAGGGGCATGTATTCCCACTTACTTTTTTGCCCCGATTCCAATGGTGGTGGTCCTGTCTCTCTACGACCTCAAGAAGTGGGTGTAAACACCAACTTCCTGTCCCCAGCCGTAAACGCCTACTTCCGGTCCCCAGCCCCCCTTTTCAAATCAAGGGGCATGTATTCCCACTTACTTTTTTGCCCCGATTCCAATGGTGGTGGTCCTGTCTCTCTACGACCTCAGGAAGTGGGTGTAAACGCCTACTTCCTGTCCCCAGCCGTAAACGCCTACTTCCGGTCCCCAGCCCCCCTTTTCAAATCAAGGGGCATGTATTCCCACTTACTTTTTTGCCCCGATTCCAATGGTGGTGGTCCTGTCTCTCTACGACCTCAGGAAGTGGGTGTAAACGCCTACTTCCTGTCCCCAGCCGTAAACGCCTACTTCCGGTCCCCAGCCCCCCTTTTCAAATCAAGGGGCATGTATTCCCACTTACTTTTTTGCCCCGATTCCAATGGTGGTGGTCCTGTCTCTCTACGACCTCAGGAAGTGGGTGTAAACGCCTACTTCCTGTCCCCAGCCGTAAACGCCTACTTCCGGTCCCCAGCCCCCCTTTTCAAATCAAGGGGCATGTATTCCCACTTACTTTTTTGCCCCGATTCCAATGGTGGTGGTCCTGTCTCTCTACGACCTCAGGAAGTGGGTGTAAACGCCTACTTCCTGTCCCCAGCCGTAAACGCCTACTTCCGGTCCCCAGCCCCCCTTTTCAAATCAAGGGGCATGTATTCCCACTTACTTTTTTGCCCCGATTCCAATGGTGGTGGTCCTGTCTCTCTACGACCTCAGGAAGTGGGTGTAAACGCCTACTTCCTGTCCCCAGCCGTAAACGCCTACTTCCGGTCCCCAGCCCCCCTTTTCAAATCAAGGGGCATGTATTCCCACTTACTTTTTTGCCCCGATTCCAATGGTGGTGGTCCTGTCTCTCTACGACCTCAGGAAGTGGGTGTAAACGCCTACTTCCTGTCCCCAGCCGTAAACGCCTACTTCCGGTCCCCAGCCCCCCTTTTCAAATCAAGGGGCATGTATTCCCACTTACTTCTTTGCCCCGATTCCAATGGTGGTGGTCCTATCTCTCTACGACCTCAGGAAGTGGGTGTAAACGCCTACTTCCGGTCCCCAGCCTTAAACGCCTACTTCCGGTCCCCAGACCCCCTTTTCAAATCAAGGGGCATGTATTCCCACTTACTTTTTTGCCCCGATTCCAATGGTGGTGGTCCTGTCTCTCTACGACCTCAGGAAGTGGGTGTAAACGCCTACTTCCGGTCCCCAGCCTTAAACGCCTACTTCCGGTCCCCAGACCCCCTTTTCAAATCAAGGGGCATGTATTCCCACTTACTTTTTTGCCCCGATTCCAATGGTGGTGGTCCTGTCTCTCTACGACCTCAGGAAGTGGGTGTAAACGCCTACTTCCTGTCCCCAGCCGTAAACGCCTACTTCCGGTCCCCAGCCCCCCTTTTCAAATCAAGGGGCATGTATTCCCACTTACTTTTTTGCCCCGATTCCAATGGTGGTGGTCCTGTCTCTCTACGACCTCAGGAAGTGGGTGTAAACACCAACTTCCTGTCCCCAGCCGTAAACATCTACTTCCGGTCCCCAGCCCCCCTTTTCAAATCAAGGGGCATGTATTCCCACTTACTTTTTTGCCCCGATTCCAATGGTGGTGGTCCTGTCTCTCTACGACCTCAGGAAGTGGGTGTAAACGCCTACTTCCTGTCCCCAGCCGTAAACGCCTACTTCCGGTCCCCAGCACCCCTTTTCAAATCAAGGGGCATGTATTCCCACTTACTTTTTTGCCCCGATTCCAATGGTGGTGGTCCTGTCTCTCTACGACCTCAGGAAGTGGGTGTAAACGCCTACTTCCTGTCCCCAGCCGTAAACGCCTACTTCCGGTCCCCAGCCCCCCTTTTCAAATCAAGGGGCATGTATTCCCACTTACTTTTTTGCCCCGATTCCAATGGTGGTGGTCCTGTCTCTCTACGACCTCAAGAAGTGGGTGTAAACACCAACTTCCTGTCCCCAGCCGTAAACGCCTACTTCCGGTCCCCAGCCCCCCTTTTCAAATCAAGGGGCATGCATTCCCACTTACTTTTTTGCCCCGATTCCAATGGTGGTGGTCCTGTCTCTCTACGACCTCAGGAAGTGGGTGTAAACACCCACTTCCTGTCCCCAGCCATAAACGCCTACTTCCGGTCCCCAGCCCCCCTTTTCAAATCAAGGGGCATGTATTCCCACTTAATTTTTTGCCCCGATTCCAATGGTGGTGGTCCTGTCTCTCTACGACCTCAGGAAGTGGGTGTAAACGCCTACTTCCTGTCCCCAGCCGTAAACGCCTACTTCCGGTCCCCAGCCCCCCTTTTCAAATCAAGGGGCATGTATTCCCACTTACTTTTTTGCCCCGATTCCAATGGTGGTGGTCCTGTCTCTCTACGACCTCAGGAAGTGGGTGTAAACGCCTACTTCCTGTCCCCAGCCGTAAACGCCTACTTCCGGTCCCCAGCCCCCCTTTTCAAATCAAGGGGCATGTATTCCCACTTACTTTTTTGCCCCGATTCCAATGGTGGTGGTCCTGTCTCTCTACGACCTCAGGAAGTGGGTGTAAACGCCTACTTCCTGTCCCCAGCCGTAAACGCCTACTTCCGGTCCCCAGCCCCCCTTTTCAAATCAAGGGGCATGTATTCCCACTTACTTTTTTGCCCCGATTCCAATGGTGGTGGTCCTATCTCTCTACGACCTCAGGCCACCTGTGTGCCAGAGCGTCCAAGCCCAGCGTGGGGGTCCCCGTGATGGAGAAGAACCGGCGACACTTCGCGTTCTCCTCCGAGGCAAACAGGTCCATATTGGGTACCCCAAACCTGTCCCATAGCTGAGCTACGACCTCTGGGTGGAGCGACCAGTCCGCATAGCGGTGTGGCCCCCTGGACAATAGATCCGCCCCTGCGTTCAAGGGTCCCGGGACATGGCAGGTTCTGACTGACAGGAGGTGCTCGTCGCACCATAATATCAACTTGTATGCTAATTGATGTAGCACGTGGGACCTGAGTCCCCCCTGCTTGTTGATGTAACACATCGTTGTGTTGTCTGTCCGCACCAGCACATTCCGTCCACTGAGATGTGGCTCGAAGTGACGGAGAGCCAGAAAAACCGCCATCAACTCTAAGTAGTTTATGTGGGCGGTCCTCTGGCTGCTGTCCCAGATGCCTCTGACAGCCATGCCATTGAGTGGTGGGGATGCGCAGTGACCGCATCCATCTCTGAAACGGCCTCATGTACAGCCTGCCTAGGCGTATTAGGGAAATGGCGGACGCCATTAGGCCCGCCATTCTCAGACATGTGCCAAAGGGAACCTTGCGTCCCGTCTGGAATAGTGCCGTGCATTTTAGAAACGACTCGACCCTGTCCTGACTCAGCCTGGCTGTAAAGGAACGGGAGTCTAGAGTGATGCCTATATAGTCTATCACTTGAGTTGGCACCATCACACTTTATTATTAATTTATGGTGAAACCCAGGGAAGACAGAATGTCCACCACTTGTTTTGTGTGAGACAGCGCCTCTTGTGGTGACTTTGCGTAAGTCAACCAATCGTCTATATAAGTGGCTATACGGACCCCTGTTGTGCTATCGCTGCTTGCGTGCATTTCACGAACACTCTGGGAGACAGGGACATCCCGAACGGGAGGACCATGTACTCGAACACCTTCCCTTCGAACCCAAACCTCAGAAACTTTCTGTGGGGATGTGAAAATAGGCGTCTTTTAGATCTATACTGGTGAACCAGTCGCCCTGGCGCAGAGAACGTACGAGGGTCGCGGCTGTCAGCATTTTGAAATGGAACGTTTGGAGGTATTTGTTGAGAGCTCCAAGATAGGACGTAGCCCCCCCCCCCCTTCTTTTTGACCAGGAAATACCTGTTGTAAAATCCTGTGTGACATTGGTCTAAGTGGACCTCTCTGACAGCTCCTTTGCCTACTAGCGATAAAATATCGGCCGGTAGTATCTCCGCCGCCTGTCCGCTCGCCTGAGAGAAAATCACTTTCTTGAATGTGGGTGGTGGCTGTGCAAACTGGAGTTTGTAACCTCTCGCGATAGTCCGAAGGATCCATGGCGAGGCACCACACTGTTCCCATTGACGGAGACACTTTGTCAGGGGATTTAGAATCTCCAGTGCCGTGGAGTCTATCGGCGGTGGAGTAACAGCTCCCCCTACTGGGCTGGAGGTGTGATGGCCGTGGCATTTCTGTGCCAGAGATCTCTCTCCACCGGTCGCGTCTGTGCATGATGCAATGGCGCCCCCTAGTGGTGGAGAGGAAATTTGGCCGTGACGTTCCAAGAGAGTGACAGCCCTCTGGCCTGTCACTCTGTTGAAATATCCCCCCACCCTTTCTGAGAGTCCTAGCACCTCTCTCAAAGGTGGGTTCATACAGTACCCCTCGGGGTTCGGGTTTGATTTGTTGTTTTTTGTTTTGTTTTTAATACATTCTTTAATGAAAAAACATTTATGGCACGAACATTTGTCAATACAGGAACATTTTTCACAGTGACATTCATGTGCAAAACAACAGACAGAGGATTGTACATAGTGCTGGGGCCGCTCACTGCAGACCCCCATGACAACCTCCTCTTCTTCAGTGCTGGCTCGTGAATGGAGTCCACGACTTCCATTCCCCGGCCATAGCCCGAACCCGGGGGTAGTGGGGGGGCATCGTCTCGTGCCCCCCCCCCCCCGAGGCAGGTCCAATCCTGCTATTTATTATTTCTGCCTCGGCCGCGGCTGCGGCCTCGGCGTTGAGAAACTCCACAGAACGGGGGATCGGTGCGGCGGTCGTCCGGCGCATCACCGTGTCCCCGAGTGATGCCTGTTGTCGCGCAGAAGAGAAAACGGAATACTGCGCATGAGCGAATATGTGCTTTTATGCCCTCGGGCGAGAGGGCACGTATTACGTCATGACGCAAGAGAGGCCCATTCTCTTGGTTTTAATAGAATGTGAGTATATTAAAGTACTTCTGTTGTCCACGCACAAGATTGGACCCTTAGCGAACTGCCAAGCGTTAGATATTCATATAACAGGACAGATAACATGGAATCAGGCAGTATGCCATGCAACAACAACCCTGAAAAACATATTGCAAGTAGTACTGATACTCGATGACCAGCATGGTTCAGATGTTCTGCTGAAATCTGATCATTGCCACATGCTTTATTTCAAATGTATCAATCAATCAATCAGATGGCCTACACTTTGTCAACAACAAAAAGAAAAGACAATTAAGACAGAAACTACAACAACCAAATCAACCAAACAATAACAATTATATAAAACAAGTAAACAAACAGACGAGATGACAAAATACAAAGAACAAACAAAACAATAATTTATAGAGAATGGATCATTAATTTATGGAGAATGGATCATGAAATTGGAAACATCAGTCATGAATGTCATATAATGTCAGGATAGTATGCAAGTAGCCTATATGTATATTAATATTTATTGATTATAGTGATTAACAATGATAAATTAAGGATGAATGGAGTGCCTTCCACTATTTTAGGAATGAATAACATGAATGTTAAACAAAATGAAATGATCACTGGCACACTGGCACAGGGAGGGTGATCACTAGCATCAGTTTGAGAGAGAGGGTATTTATTTTAACTTGCACATGGAATTATTGAATGAATGTAGGATTGAAAGACTACAGGGATCTAGGGGTGGTGTCATGTAAAGTGGGCCATCAGGTAAAATGAGCCATATAAGGTTTCAGCCTCCTAGCTGAATCTTCCGCCGTAGTCTGAAAACCCACCTTTTTAGACTCCATCATGGCCCATAGCACTTACCCTACCCCCTTAGATAGCATTTCTGTAGACTTAGATAGCATCTGATACAGACTTATAGCATGTTATGTAGACGGCACTATAAATGCATTGTATATAGTCATAGCACGCCATAGTACATATGTATAGCATAGTAATATATATATATAGTTTATATGTATAGTCTCATAATAATATATTCCACTGTTACTTTCTTAGCTTACGCATGTTTTATGATAAATGCTTTTGTGATGTATTCCCATGCTTTTGTTCTTGATTATTGTAAGTCGCTCTGGATTAAGAGCGTCTGCTAAATGCCTAAATTGTAAATTGTCTAGCTGTGTCTTTAATTTTTTTGAAATAAATGTAAACTACATTCTACACGACGTGCATGCGACGCAAACCACAGTGTATAGCTACAGAAGATGGCGGAGCCCATTGTACGCGTCTCTGAAACAACAATAACCCTCATCACGTATTTGGTCTGTATTAAGCTCTTAAAGTGACTATAAACTAGTGGTGGGCATAGATTAATTTTTTTAATCTAGATTAATCTCACTGCAATTCTGGAGTTAATCTAGATTAATCTAGATTAAAATGGCTCATTTGAACTCTGCCGAAGGCATTGAAAATATGTGTGCGCTACCTAAATAATGACCAGAAGTAAATCCTTGAACGGGCCACGTGGCCCATTAGACCAGGAGCCCTATCATAATTGGTAATGAAAATATAATAATGTTCAATACGATGTACGTGTGTTATACATTGTTTATTCAGTTAAACACGAATAACCATAAACACGTTACCATACAGGCAATTTGGAACAGTGGGTGCAAGAACAACCCCCTTTTCTGGGATATGACATTAATTAAACTGTAAACCTAGAGGTGATGAAGAACTGTTTACAGTCAGTAGCTTTGTGACATGACTTGAGTCCAACCTCTACCTCTACCTCTTCCACCAGTCACTCACCTCCAGTGTGGGGCGTCCCAATCCCAACCCTGGGGCTTCCTATTCCCTCTCCTACTGTACCTCATCAGTACTGGGGTTTCCTATTCCCTCTCCTACTGTACCTCCATCGGTACTGGGGTTTCCTATTCCCTCTCCTACTGTACCTCATCAGTACTGGGGCTTCCTATTCCCTCTCCTACTGTACATGATTTGAGTCCAACCTCTACCTCTCCTTCTTCCACCAGTCACTCAGACACACCAGCTTGTTCACATTGTCTGGTGACAAACTAGATCTTTTTTTCTGTACAATGTGGCCTGCTAAAGAGAACAGTCTCTCGCATGGGACAGTTGTGGCAGGAGTCCCCAAGTACTTCTGGGCAATGTGGGCCATCTTACCATAAACAGCAGTGTGCTCTGACCACCACTTCAGTGGACACTGATCTAAACTGGCACTGGGCTCTACCTTGTACCTCTCTACAACATTGTCTACTACTGGTATCTCGTCTTCTGACTCTGACTCTGATCCCATCAGCAGTAGGGCTGTCTTCTTTTGAGGTGGCTCAGGGTTCTCCTCCCTGGGCGGCTGCAGAGCAGGTTCTTCTGCCCTCACCAAGTCACTCAGCTTTCCCCACACTGGCTCCCTCTCTGCTCTGGGCAGGCATTTGAGATCTTTGAAGCGTGGGTCCAGAGCAGTGGCCACCTTTTGATGAAAAATAAAATAAAGATTGATGGAAGAAAATGTAACTTTCAAAATCCTCCATATTTCTTCATGACTCATTCATCTATCCATTTATCAATCTTCTGGCTTAACAGTCTATAATGGTCAGCCAATACAGTTATCTTCTGGTCAGTACGTGTCACATACCTTCAGCCATTCCAGGTTTGTTTTCTCCCTCCGCTGGTTGAGGTCTTTGATGAAGGCAGTCTTGAAGCGCACAATGTAGGCAGGATCATCATCAGAGATCTTCATTGCTCGCAGGAGATGACACAGGGCAGGTAAAACGACAGAGCAGGAGACATACTTTTCCCCACCAAGGAGCTCAGTGACGTACCTACACACACACACACACACACACACACACACACACACACACACACACACACACACACACACACACACACACACACATTAAGAGGGGTGAATTGACACCAAAAACGACGCCACAATGTCACAGCAGGACACACGCGCACACACACACACACACACACACACACACACACAGAGCATAGCACACAGAGGACAGTACACACACACACAGTTGCACACAGACATCACAGCCCCAAACACAGCACGGCCACACACAGACAGCACAGCCCCAAACAAACAGCACAGCCATACACAGACAGCACAGCCCCAAACACAGCACAGACACACACACACACACACACACACACACACACACACACACACACACACACACACACACACACACACACACACACACACACACACACACACACACACACACACACACACACACACACAGCCACAAACACACAGCCACACACACACACACAGAGCAGTGTGCACTGTGCACACACACAGCCACACACACACACAGAGCAGTGTGCACACACACACACACACACACACAGCAGTGTACACACACACACACACACACACACACACACACACACACACACACACACACACACACATAGAGCACAGCACAACACACACTTACTTGCATGGCTCCAGCAGTTTCTCCAGCTTTGCCAACTTCTCATATTCAGCATGTGTTGGGAGGGCCAGCTTGTGGGTCTGCTGAGCCAGCGTTGCGTGCACTGCGTCTCTGTTGCGCCTCAAACGTGTGATCATCGCTAGGGTTGAATTCCAGCGTGTTGGAACGTCTTGCACGAGTGACTCCTGGTCTTGTTCAAGGGATGCTTGCTGGGCATTCAGCTCGTCTGAGTTAGCCGGACTGTGTTTGAAATGTCCGACCACTTTTCGACACTTGGCCAGTACACCATCAAAACCACCATCCCGAAGTGACATTACAACGGCCCTCTGTACAAGATGAGCAACGCAGGGCAAGTGCTCAAATGGTAATATTCTCCCTGCTGCTATCATGTTGGGAGCGCTGTCGGTTCCAATGGTGGTGATTTTTTCAGCTATGCCCCACTGATTAGCGACGTCGAGAAACTGTCTGGCACAAGCTTCTGCAAAGTGGCGCTCCTCCGTTTTAATCACACCTGACGTTATAGGAGAGACAAAGTAGATCAGAATAAGTTTGCTATTAATAGGAGACTTACAATTAGCAGGCTGGCGTTGTTGGGGCTAGCTAGCAAACGTATAATGTTGGCTGGTGGTAAAATAAATCAATCGATCCCTGATAACGTTAGCTAAAGCTGTGTAAATGTTAGGCTGAATTAGCAATATTACATGCCGCGGTGGGGTTGGTTTCAGGTTGGATATTCAGCCAGGATGGCTGGGTATCCAGCCCGAGACCAACTTCACCGTGGTAAATTAATTTAAATTACATAACGTACCTAAGGCGAACGAGTGAAGTTCCCAGCTGACATCGATGAGGTGTACAGTAACGCCAAGGTAGTTGTCGTTTTTGACAGATGTCCAATGGTCCCCAGTCAGTGCTACACACGCCGCCCCGGCCAACTTTTCATCTTTCGCAGCTTTCTCTGCGGCGTAATGGTCATGGATTCTCCTTGTGATAGTTCGTCTCGCAGGTAGTTTGTAAGATGGGTCGCCTGTGGCCGCCTGGAGAAGAAGCTCGAGCCCATCATCTTCAACCACACTGATAGGCCGGCAGTTGATGGCAATCCACTGAGCTAGGAGGTTAGTTAGCTTGGCTGATAGAGTTGGGCTGACGGGCTTGCCACGGTTGCACTCAAACATTGTAGTTTGACGAACACTTTTCCCCGGAGCCATATTAGTGCTTGGCCCGCCGGCAGCTTCGCTATCATCAACCAACGCAAAGGGATGCTTGTGCGTTAGGTGATACTTCAGACTTGAAGAACTCCTACAGTAAGCCATTTCTGCTTTGCACAGGGTGCAAACCACCTTGTTCTTGTCGAGGTTTCCATTGGGAAGCTTCTTGTAAAGAAATTTCCCCTGAAGCAAACCTGGGTTCACAGAGTCCTGCATGCTGACGTTTGATGTGGCACGCCGCGAGAGACAGCGAAATTCCTTCACGACGGACGACGTACGTCGCGACGTATATTTTTCCGTCGCAACGTATATTCGAGTACGTCCTGGCGTAAATATCAATTCGTCCCGGCAGAACGGACTCGTCGCGGCTATATCTACCCGTTTGCGACATAATATGTTGGCTATTATTTTCCGTCGCGACATAACGGGACTCGTCACGGCTATATCTACCCGTTGTGGCGTGAGCTGGACTCGTCGCGACAGAACGTGACTCGTCGCGGCTATATCTACCCGTTTGCCTAATAGGTTGACTTTGTTATATGCCCGGTGCGCGGTGCCCTGCGCGGTGCCCTGCGCTGCCCTACGCCCACCCCGTGCACCTTGCCGGTCCGCCCTGCGCCCTGTGGCCTGGCACGTGTGCACGTGTGCCAGGCCACCGCGTGCACCTTGCCGGTCCGTGGAGCCCTTCGCCGTCCCCAGGCGACCCTGCGTTCCAGAGCTGTCACCCATGCCCACCGAAAATAGCTGATCTACCAGCTCCTATACGGGATGGCCCGACCCGCGTCTGTGGACCCCTGGGGATCACGGTAGTCCACGGGGGTCCGTCTGTGTGTGTGTGTGTGTGTGTGTGTGTGTGTGTGTGTGTGTGTGTGTGTGTGTGTGTGTGTGTTCTGCGCAGCCCCGTGCGCCTTGTGGATCAGAGCGCACGGGGGTTAATGATAATACCCCCGGGCGGTACGGGTCCCCGTGGACCCTTGGGGATCAAGGGGGGCCACGGGTGTCCACGTTTGCGGAGACGCTGCCTTCATATTAGCCTATACTTTAATAACAAGCAGCTGATCTACAATTGACAATTTGACATGTCATTGCGTCGTATTCTGTCTGTCTTTCACGCACGCACGCAGACATGTCACAGACCACCACATAACCATATTTGTATGGCCATATCGTTTATAGGCCTTATAGCTGAATAGCGCCGGCCGTCGGGGGTTCATTTGGTTCCACTTCCAACCGTCCCATTATGGTCAACACTTATGATATGCTATTGCATTCTTCCAACTAAAGATTTAAATATTAATCTGGCAGCTCCGAAAATAGCAGAAGATGTAATGCAGTAAATGACATGGCACGGACTGGCTCAGAAAATCTCCCTGCATCATTATAAACCAGGCCTATACTGAATGTAGGCAATTGAATTCCATTACGTTTGTTTCAATCAACTGAACTAGACCAATAAAATAGTAGGCTAGTATTTATGTTTTTCGTTAATAATAATACTGCTAATTATTATTGAACGGTAAGTACGCTGGTATGTACGCTATGGTACACTATAAGCTTGTATATCTGTTTATTTTAAGCATGCCGCCGCATTCTGTCAGAATCTCGTGTGTGTGTGTGTGTGTGTGTGTGTGTGTGTAGTAATAAAAGTGGGTTTCCTATGTTTGCTATAAATTGTAGCTATGTCAGAACCTGGACGGACCACAGACAAGGGATTTAAATATATAACAGAGCAATCTTTATTAAAGGTAATACTCAGTGGGTTATAGCACAACAATAATAGAATGAGGCAAAAAGGTAATAAACTATAACAGGACATTTCATATATGCACAGCACTTAATGATAAAACCACTCTATAAAATACCAGCCTATTTACATGTACACATAGTGACATAATACAACAGTGTTTGGTCATGTACTTAACTAGCCGCCAGGGCGGGACCCCCCAGGGTCTGAGCTGTGACGCCGTCCAACTCCCCAGGGGATGCTTAGCTGGCCGGCGTGCCGCGCTGACAATACAGTCTCTTTAAACTTGGTCAGCTGTCATCGTAGGTCGCGGAGCGAGGCGGCCGATCACCCTGCTACTTGCCCAGCCCTGTCTATGGAGACCGTAAGTGTATCCCCTCCTGCTTCATTCAAAGCTAACTCCCCCTCGCTGTCTGTCTTCGCTGTCGGCTGGACTAAAACCAGCGAACGGCCCCTCCCGTCCCCAGAGTGCCGTGCCGCAAGACGTATGCTCCGACCTGTACAAACACCCAAGTGTCCCTTTTATACTGGCGTCCACCACCTGAATTCACTGCCGTCAATCAGTGCGTCTCTGCTCATCAATCACTGAGCTCCTCCTCTGCTGCACACATCACAATATGTTATAGCTCTAGAGACGCAGAGACAGAGACATATTTATTTAAAATAATCCTGTCTCGCACGGCCTATATAGAGCCAATAAACGGAGCACCCCCCCCCCTCTCTCTCTCTCTCTCTCTCTCTCTCTCACTCTCTCTCTCTCTCTCTCAGCACACGCTGTGCTGTGATATAAATCAGTCGGCAAATGATCATTGAGTAACGTTAGCTCTGCCTCTGACTCGCACATTATGTGAGATCACATATAAAAGGCCTTTAATATAGCCACAGATATAGTACAATAATCCAACATTAATGGTCGATCTTTTTTCCAGGCGAGACGAAGAAGTGGAAGAAGAGGTACAGTTATCTTTTACTATTCATGAACATATGAAAATAACAAACATGCTTGTGAGAATGTACAACGATTTAAGTAATGTAATTTCTTTTGTTTATTCCACAGACTGACAGTGAGGACTAAAGGAAAAAGAAATCTGCGTTTTTTCAATGTTTTTAGGCGGTGATTCCGGAGGAAAATCTGTGGGATTCTGCGGAGTGTATTATAATTTTTTCTTTTGATCCATGCATCAATGTGTTTAGAGAGCAAAAATAACTAAAAACATCTCCTTAATCCTTGGGAAGTACAAATATCTTA
This sequence comes from Protomyctophum parallelum, assembly GCF_964188405.1. Classification (NCBI taxonomy): domain Eukaryota; kingdom Metazoa; phylum Chordata; class Actinopteri; order Myctophiformes; family Myctophidae; genus Protomyctophum; species Protomyctophum parallelum. The sequence continues at coordinate 453,189 of NC_139705.1, forward strand.
CTGCCTTGACAACATCACTTTTAGGTATAAAATAACAGCAAATATAGCACATCTCGGGGAATTTAATGTTGTAATAACATATCCAACAGGCTGTGTACTGATAACAGGTACTTGTACGTGAATATGCAATGTACTTATATATGTGCAGCCGCGTCACGTTCCTATAATGGCGGTGGGTGCCAAAAAAATAATAATAAAAAAAGCCCAAACTGGTACACCCGATACTATTTAATATTTCCCTTATTTTTGATACATTTTCTTATCACATCTATGGTATGAAAACAATGCTAAGGAGTTGCTTCAATGAAATATAATTGCTTTAAGCTGAAAACGATATGTTTAATGATGTTTTTTAGCGTTGTTACATTTATCATGCATGCCAATTAATCCGACATGCGCAGCAATTGTAACACTGGAACAGCGTCCACGTTCGGTTTAATAACTCCCGACCTGTTTTATAAAAAAAATAACTTGAAGTGGTTTATGGTAGCTGACATGTGTAGGTCCGTTGCCTGAAAATATTACATGTGTAGATAAACGGATCTCTGAGTAAAAAAATGAAACGTGCAAAGTGTTACATCGTTGGCGGCTGTCCATGGAAATGTCAACCGGGTCGTCACACACCAGAACCAGACGAGGGTCCGAGTACTTAGATAAGAATCATAAAGTGTTTATCATAACATTTAATACAACAGTAAATTGAATGAAAGAATGAATGAATGCATTGATGAATGAACGAATAGTTTATTTCGGTGCTAAGACAATGTAAGTGAATGTTAGTCAATAAAATGAGAAAGACAGGCTGTTATAGAAGTAAGAAAACAATCACTATATATTTTGCGTGCTCTGCGCTGGCTGGCTGGCTGGCTGGCTGGCTGACTGACTGACTGACTGACTGACTGACAGACAGAAATGACGCTATGAGCGTGGTGAGCTTTGATGATCGGCTAAAGTATAGGCTAATATAGCCTTGTATAGAAATGCATATGACCCCCCCCCCCCCCCCCGGCCCCCTCAAAGGGTCCACATGGGGTGGGGGGGGGGCACGGATAGGAGCACAAGCGCTCAAACTATAGGTGCATGCGAGAATAGGCCCTATAGTTGCACACATGGCTATGTGCACAAGCCACGCATTATCACAGTTTCTCTGTAAAGGTTGCTCACACACACACACACACACACACACACACACACACACACACACACACACACACACACACACACACACACACACACACACACACACACACACACACACACACACACACCGCGCTCTGAGCTTGTAGATCAGATGCCGGCCGACAGACAGACAGACAGACAGACAGACAGACAGACAGACAGACAGACAGACAGACAGACAGACAGACAGACAGACAGACAGACAGACAGACAGACAGACAGACATGAAATGAAATGGTTCAATAATAACACACACGAGATTCTGACAGAATGCGGCGGCATGCTTAAAATAAACAGATCTACAAGCTTATAGTGTACCATAGCGTATACATACCAGCGTACTTACCGTTCAATAATAATTAGCATGCATTATTATTAACGAAAAACATAAATACTAGCCTACTATTTTATTGGTCTAGTTCAGTTGATTGAAACAAAAGTCATGGAATTCAATTGCCTACATTCAGTATAGGCCTGGTTTTGATATAATGATGCAGGGAGATTTTCTGAGCCAGTCCGTGCCATGTCATTTTTTCAGATTAATATTTAAATCTTTAGTTGGAAGAATGCAATAGCATATCATAAGTGTTGACCATAATGGGACGGTTGGAACCAAATGAACCCCCGACGGCCGGCGCTATTCAGCTATAAGGCCTATAAACGATATGGCCATACAAATATGGTTATGTGGTGGTCTGTGACATGTCTGCGTGCGTGCGTGCGTGAAAGAAAGACAGAATACGACGCAATGACATGTCAAATTGTCAATTGTAGATCAGCTGCTTGTTATTTAAGTAGGCTAATATGAAGGCAGCGTCTCCGCAAACGTGGACACCCGTGGCCCCCCTTGATCCCCAAGGGTCCACGGTGACCCGTACCGCCCGGGGGTCCCCGGACCCGTTTGGGCGGCCCGTCAGGTGGTTTTCGAGCTTGTGGATTTGTATTTTTAATATTGCTTGTCAAACGTTTAAGGCATATAGCCTATTTAATCTGATTGGTATAGCTCTGCATGGTTGCTGCTTCTGATAGCCTACTAACTTTACGCACGCATGCGACACACACACACACACACACACACACACACACACACACACACACACACACACACACACACACACACACACACACACACACACACTCACACACACACACTAGAGCCCTGCACGGGCCTAAAATATAGGGGCCCGTGGAGTTAAGGGACCGTCCGGCCCTAAGCCCGTTGGTACAGTCCAGAAACGGACGCCCGGAAGCCCAACATATTTTTATTTAATATTTCAAGCATACGTGCCGCTGCCGCGGTCGCTCCATTGGTGCGCAGCAGCAGCAGCTAGGCCTACTCACTCACAGCTGCACTATATCGCTCTGATAAACCTGCACATTAAGGAACAAGAAGTCAATAACACACAGACGTCACACAAAAAAGTAGCCTACTTAAATATAATTTTATACAGTAGCTGCTGCACGTGCACTGTCAATCAGCGCAACGCGTTGTGAGCTTGCAGATCGGCTATCGCGGAGCGGACTCACACTGCATTATAAAACCCAGACGGACAATAATAAGAACACTTACGTTATGTTACGTTTCTGCAATGTACAAATCCAACTTTGTTTAGTGTAATGCTCCCGCAGTATTTAATGTTTTTAGAGCCGTACCCTATATGCTACTTATACTTAGTACTCGGTGTGTGTGTGTGTGTGTGTGTGTGTGTGTGTGTGTGTGTGTGTGTGTGTGTGTGTGTGTGTGTGTGTGTGTGCGCGCACATGTGTCACACATGATGTGTGCTACAGTATATATGTTATAGCTCTAGAGACGCAGAGACAGAGACATATTTATTTAAAATCATCCTGGCACAGGCCTATAGTCTATACTAGACAACGGCGTCAACTCCGCTGGTGGCAAAATAATAAGCCAATAATAATAAGTTGCGGGGCGGGTGCCTTAAAATATATAGGCTACTCTAAGGTGGGCACGCACCCACTGTCGTTATAGGAACCTTCTGCCCTTGCCTATAGAACTGCCCCCCCCCCCTATCTGCCTATCTGCATGCGCTACGACGCAGAGAACGCAATGAGAACTCACTCTTTTACTTTACTTTAATAAAGTACTTGTAGTCTATATTATCCGCCTAAGGCAAGTCATTGAGACACAGACAGACAGACAGACAGACAGACAGACAGACAGACAGACAGACAGACAGACAGACAGACAGACAGTCAATGCGCTATACGAGCGCGGTGAGCTTTGATGATCGGCTAAATTAATATAGCCGTGTATATAAATTAAATTCATATGTCCTTGTAGGTTATCTATTGTGTTGGCCAGGGTAGGTTATCCCCCCCCCCCCAGAAGGACGATCGTAATCACATATTGCCTTGCGCTGTGCGTAAAATAGTAATTTTTTCAGTATGAGGCGATACGCAGCATCTACACAAAGTGCATAGGGGGACCCCCCGACCCCCCCCTGCAAGGGTCCACATGGGGTGGGGGGGGGGAGGCACACAGATAGGAGCTCAGACGCTCACACACACACACCCCCCAGGGGTCCACAGACGCGGGTCGGGCCATCCCGTATGTATAGGAGCTGGTAGATCTGCTATTTTCGGTGGGCAAAAAAAGGTGACAGCTCTGGAACGCAGGGTCGCCTGGGGACGGAGAAGGGCTCCATGGACAAGGTGCACGCGCTGGTGCCAGGCCCAGCGCATGGCCCTTCCCCGGGCACGATGCGCGCGGAAAAAGGCCTGCTGGAACCCCAGAGAACCACTCAGGCTCGCTTGGAGACGGCGGAGAGAGAGCCGGGCACCGGGCATATAACAAAGTCAACCTTTTACGTGGCAAACGGGTAGATATAGCCGTGACGAGTTCCGTTCTGTTGCGACGAGTCCACACACGCCACAACGAATTACCTTTTACGTCGAGAAGGGTAGATATAGCCGCGACGAGTTCCGTTCTGTTGCGACGAGTCCACACACGCCACAACGAATTACCTTTTACGTCGAGAAGGGTAGATATAGCCGTGACGTGTCCCGTTCTGTCGCGACGTAAAAGAATAGTCAACCTACTACGACGCAAACGGGTAGATATAGCCGCGACGAGTCCGTTCTGACGGGACGAATTGATATTATACGTTGCGACTGAAAATAATAGGTCGCGACGCAAAAAAAATCAGTCACAACGTCCGTCGTACGTCGGGTTTGGATTTCGCTCCACCTGCACGCCGCACTGTTCATTAATTTCACCCGTGTCCGGTTAGGTTAGGATTTGTTACCGCCCCGCTCTCAGAGTAATTTATTTCACCTTGTCCCTGTTAGGTTAGGACTTCTCCCTCCCACAGAGTAATTCCGGCGTCCGCCAGATAAAACTATCAAAGTGAAATTCCTAGTTTGCTTGCTTTATGCAGTCAATGCAGACCCAGCTCTTAGACCCAACTTTGAGAATAGATTAATGGCGATAATTTCTTTGACGCGCGATAATATTATCGCGTTAACGCAGCACGTTAACGCCGATAACGGCCCAGCATTACTATAAACAAACAAAAATACAGTTCACAACGTCATACACAATTCTCAATGCGTTCGGTTCATACTTTGAGCCGTCTGACGGAGGAAACGGCACCAGTTCCCATACCGGAACCACTGAGACAGACCAAAACAATCGATCACAGATTCACCAAAACACAATAGTCGATCCTAGAACTATCGATCTATATGTGATGCTGTAAGCAATATAATAATGTCAAACTGTTTTAAATGAACCCACAACGTTATACAAAATAAAGAATATGCTCCAAATACCAAAATAGCTGCTACTCAAAATAAAGGCTTAGTTCAAAATGCTTTGGAACAAAATAGCTTAGAGATGTGTTTTATAATAAATCAACAAAATTCCAATCTACTACACATGTGGAGTTTTCAAGTTGAGTGAGATGGCAGAAAGATTTAACTTGTCAATGTAATAAGGATGATACAGCAATGACAAACAAGTGCACATCTATAAAAACTGGGGCCTGTTCCACGAAACTTGGATTAACTACTCCAGGATTTAGGCCAAAACCAGGCTTTTTTTTAATTAATTTAATTTGTATCCCACGATTTTGTAACCCAGTTTTCTTTTCACCCAGTGCCAATTATCTAATGTAATCGTGGGCGCTACACTTCCTCTGCCAACCTGGGGGGGCAGCGGACTGACCTCATGCCTCCTTCTATGCATGAGGAGTCCAAGCTGCTTCTTTTCACCTGACAGAGGGGAATTTCCCCGGCCGGACGTAGCGCGTGGAAGGGACACGTTATTCCGACCAGTTCCTTTCCCCTCCATCAGGCGCCCCGGCTGGCCAGGGGGAGGTCGTTTTAGAGACCAGGATTACGGCATGTTTTTGTGAGGGTATCTACCCTAGGGGACACGGGGAGAACATGCAAACTCCACACAGAAAGGCCCTATCGCCAACCCCTGCCTCGGGTATGGGCACTGATGACACGGAGGAGGGAACACGCCAGGTCTTTACAGCCTGGGGCCCGTTCCACGAAACTTGCATTAGAGATTAAGCCGGGATTTAACAGATATCCTGGCTTAATATAACCTGGATCAGCGTTTAACCGGTTTCATGAAAACTGGTTATCTTGCCAGAATAATTTAACCAGTTAACCTGGATATGTTGAGGCTTGATTCGGTTTCATGAAAGTGATGCTACACTAGTTACCATTGAAACTAATGCTTTGGATTTAGCCTGCTCCGGACCAGGCTAACAGCCAGGTTTAACCTAATCCTGATGTTTTTACTGTTCATTAAACAAACCAATGATGTTTTCCACACTTATTCAATTATTATGGGTTCATGTTGCCTTATTTTTATCGGTCTGCATTAAAGGACTAATTTAAGCACTATATAAAATCAAAGAACCAAAATATATAGGCTGCACAACATCATGACAGCTTGTGAGCTTGTAGATCAGCTGCTTTTGGTGAATGTTCCCCAGAATAGGTTTGCTGTTGTGCAAGTGCACGGTTAAGAAGAATTATTATATATTTATTTATTTTTGTAAAAGTGAAAACCACTAAATATTACCATTACTCATTGTTTTACAACATATTACCATTGTAACGTTTCACCTATTGAACCATGACCCACAGTTAACCAGTCTGGCCCCTGTCTGGACAACAACCCCCTTCCCCAAAGGTAGCTCCCTCAGAGGGAGTTATGGCCAAATATCACAATGCGACAATATCATTATGCTTACAATATTAAGAATTCTGTTTTAAGTTAATAGTAGTGGTAAAATGTAAACTATATTTTTGGGGTAGTTAATCATTCAGTCTATCCACTATTGAGAGTATGTTCTCTCTTTAATTACAGCAGCAGTATTTATTTTAGAAGCTTAAGTCCTTGTATCAGTCTAAGTCTTGAATAGATTAGTAAAGATACTGAGATATACAGAAGGGTGCAGTAATGCAACTATTAAGGATGCAAACTGCCATAATACCCCATGAAGAAGGATCAGTAAATCTGTGTTCCACCGAATGGGTCTAGAGACAAAAAGCCAGACTGTCTATTCAGCCAGGCTTTATGATCCTGGCTCGCTAAATCCGTCCATTCTAAGCCTCGCTTGGCTTTAGTGGAACGGAATAAACCAGGCTGTAAAGACCAGGATTTAAAAAGCCTAGTTTTGGCCTAAATCCTGGATTAGTTCATCCACGTTTCGTGGAACAGGCCCCTGGTTGTGTGAACCTGGGGTTATCTCTGTTTTGTTGTTTTACATTTGTTTAGTTCTTTGTGAGAACACCACGCTCATAGGCTGACACCTATTTTCCTTGTTAGAGGATAGAATTGGACAATACTGCTTTTATAGACCAGTCCTGAAATGGAAAAAAAAGTACTTCATTCGTTTTCTATATGATTTTGATGTGCTGAATCCATTTCTGCCGTATGCCGAGTGATACGGGTCACCGTGTGGTCAGAAATTGAATAATTTGCATAATGAATCACTAAAAACTGGAAATGGGCTATAATTCTGCTAAATAATTGTGGCACAACTGGGAGGGCAAAAGCTGTCAAGGCAGACAGAAACATCTTGCAGCGCCTCATCGCTGCATATGAAGCAGGACGGCCAGTTGACCTGAAGAACATCATGAACTGTTTGTTGTTCCACTGTCTTTGGCTGTAGGCTATTGCTCAAAGGCAATACTTGCTACGATCATGACTGCTGACATAGTCATCATATGACTGATGTGATTGCACCTGATCAGATGTGATGCATTGCATATCCCACCATAACAACCATAGACCAATCAAAGCAACTGTTTTATGTCAAGTACAACTGTGGCAAGAATCATGTGCATCCATTGGCTGTTCAACTTTAAAGAGCAAGGAGCTAATAGGCTAAAAAGACATGTGGCCCATTTTAGCTGATCAGGTGGCTCATTTTACATAAAAATGCGGAATATAAAAAATATGTGACAGCTTATGTTTCAAAAGCTGTAGGACCTAAACTATTATTTTTTATTATATAAATGTAACTCAAGCAGTCAATGTTAATCATATAAACCCAATTTAGTGTCATGTGTCGCTTTGTCTTAGATTCCCAAGGTAATTACCAAAAAGCGGCCTAAATTAGCTGACATCATATGTTGTTTTTTATGTTATTGTTTTGTTTTGGAGGGGCGCTAGCTAAAACTATCAATAAAGGCAAAAAAAGCCAAAAACAAATCTTAAAAAAAGACATCCAGGACATAGGAGGGGCGCTGTACGATGACAAGAGCGCCACTCACTTCACACAGGTGTGATTTGTTATGTATGTTCTTCAAATGTTTTTCTTCATGTTAAACACAATGTAATAAGTATAGGCATTAATATAAGCTACAATCTTCTGCCTATACCTTCATGAACATGTTAAAAGAACAAAATCACACCCGTGTGAAGTGAGGGGTGCACTATTCATCGTACATCATGACATAAAACAGACATAGCTGATCAATGGTAATGGTTACACTATGATATGACATTATCCATTCATTGTCAATGGTAATTGTTGAATATTTCATAGGACATACATACACACACACACACATAGCCATGCACATGCACACGCACACATAGCCACACACACACATGTACACACGCACACACACATGTACACGCACACACACACACACATAGCCACACACACATATGCACACTTACTGCTTATGGCAGTCCATCGTAGTCGATGATGACTTCATATCTCCCGGGGGTAAGGGGGGTTTTTCAGCGTCTGGTGCGCTCATGCGCCCACATGTGGCGGTTAAGACCAATAGCTGATCCGCACACTTTTCCACACGTGGGGCAGGGGTGTGTTGAGCCTGGTAGGATAGTCCCTGCAGCGCGCTCATGCCGCTGCCTGCGCTTCTCTGCGCATCTCAGGGATGTCTTCTCCTCCAAGCGGGAGACACCTGAGTTGCAGGAGGAGCGCCAAGCGTCCCGGTCTTCTGCTATCCTTTCCAGGTTTGAGGGTGGAATGTTTCAGCTCTTTAGTAGCATCTTTATGTGGTCCTTGTAGCACTTCTGTTGACCTCCTGCAGACCTCTGGCCGGATTGAAGCTGACTTTAAAGGACCTGTCGAGGAAGACGAGCTGCAGGCATGCGTATCACATGGCCTAACCAGCGGAGCTGTCTGCGTGACAGAAACATCTCCATGCTGGATGAGTTGGTGCGTTCGTATATTTCCGCATAGGTCATGTGGTGCTCCCATGTGATACCCAGGATCTTTTGCAGACAGCGGATGTGGAAAGCCTCCAGAGATCTTATGTGCCGTTTGTATGGTGTCCAAGCTTCAGAGCCATACAGTAGTGTGGACACACATACTGCCTGGTACACTGCTGCCTTGGTTGAGGCCTTCAGGTTCTTGTTGGTGAAGACCCGTGATCTTAGGCGACCAAACGCGGCGGAGGCTAAATTTTTTGGCTATGTGATGCTATCATGCTAGAGAGCATATGCTAATATATTATGGCTGCTGCTAGTAAGAACAGTTCCCCCTATCAGCGATCATGCTGGCATGTGTGTGTGTGTGTGTGTGTGTGTGTGTGTGTGTGTGTGTGTGTGTGTGAGAGAGAGAGAGAGAGAGAGAGAGAGAGAGAGAGAGAGAGAGAGAGAGAGAGAGAGAGAGAGAGAGAGAGAGAGAGAGAGAGAGACGCGTCAGTCTCCAATCACCGCACAGCAGAACAAGGAGAGATTTCTTTAAAAAATCATAACTTCTGACAGGAATGCACTAGAAACTTCCTTTTTCTTTTTACATGTTCATATCGCATTCTCGCCGAGATATATTTTCAAGTTAATAAAAAAGGAAAAAAATAAAATAAAAATTAATAAAGAAAAAATAGTTTTTTTTAATAAAAATAATATAAAAAAAACGAATGGTTCAAGCCCATTAATTAAGATTTGAGTGCCAACCCTAACGAGCGAACATTCGAACCTTGAATGTTTGGGGACAGCCTTAACATGTACACACGCACAAACACACATGTACACACGCACACACACACATAGCCACACACACACACACACATAGCCACACACACACACACACACACACACACACACACCACACGCACACATCCAGACATACACACACACATATACATAGTCACATACACATTATAGGATGAGATCATGGAGGCCCCTGACCTGTCACACGCACGTCTCATGCACTAACATGCACGGGGAACCACTGGCCGAGAAGGCTATATAGGGGAAAGTTTACGCAATCCAGAACATGTGATTGGACGGGCCAATCACCTATGTATGTATGTATGCATGTATGTATGTATGTATGTATGTATGTATGTATGTATGTATGTATGTATGTATGTATGTATGTATGTATGTATGTATGTATGTATGTATGTATGTATGTATGCATGTATGTATGTATGTATGTATGTATGTATGTATGTATCTATACATACTGTGGGGTCTGGTGAGCGACCCCCGCGATGGTAAGTGCGTTGCCAGGGCAACCAGGCACGCTGTCAGACAGAAGACGCCTCGGGCCGTTAGGAACGCCCTCCTCCGCCAGATTGAGCTGATTGACGGACCGCACCCAAACCAGCAAGCGGCCACACCCGGCGTATAAAAGGAAGACTTAGTAGTCAGTCTGACAGCGGCTGGTTCACACACACACGCTCACGGAGGCACGCACACGCAAACCGTCGGGGGGTAAGCAGACACACACGCTCTCACCAAACACACACACTCATGTGTATGGCTCTGCATGTCTTAAACTGTCACTCTCCTCTCGTCACAGGCTTTATAGGACCCGTCCGGGGTTATGTCCGAGGGACACAACCCACGGGACTGGATGAAGGACATGCAGGATCGGTCAAGGGTTATGTCCGAGGGACACAATCCGCGGGACCGTATCGAGGAAATGTAGGAACAGGCGTTCCGGTTCTCATGTATAGGGCTCAGGGACGAAGCCAGCCCCGCCCGCGACGGCGACGTGAGAACCACAGAGATTGAGGTCGGAAAGAAACCTCTAATTCTTTCTATAACATTGAGTTCCAGCTCTCACGTATCGGGCTACGGGAAGAAGCCAGGCCCGCCACAGACGGCGACGTGAGAACTACAGACTGTGAGGTCGGGAAGAAACATATTAACTCTTTATATAATATTGAGAACCACAGATAATCAGAAGAGGAGTCCAGTTTCCACGGACCGTGCTGCGGGAAGGAGGCTACCCCGCCACAGCGACGAGGACGAGGAGACTACAGACAATAAGGTCGGAGAGAAACTTATTATTCTTTATATAATTCTGAGACATTGCATTGAGGCCTGTCTAGCAAACAGGCACTCATTATAGACGCAGGATCGGCTTGAAGACTTGCGCTCTTTTGGAGCTGAACCCCCGCTATGGGAGAAGATCCTCTACAGTAAAGGCTAAATACTGACGTCACGAAGCAAGACTCCGCCATCATATATTATTATTATTATTGTTTCTTATTATAAAGAGTTCTCCAGTGAGGAGAAGGACGACAAGAGACTATACAACCTGAGTTGAAACTAATATTCTCTTTCTCGTCCACCTCCAGGCTGTGGAAGAAGCCTGACAATCAACCCGACTGTATTGGAATATAAATACCAGAAAACCCACGTGGGGTTTTCTAAGTGTTTGTGAATAATTTGTATGAAATACTGCTATGATTTATGGGATTGAAAATAAACCAGCGTTTTTGAAGTGCTGCAATACCGTGTCCCGCCTGTTGATGACCACACAGACCTCACAATACGTATGTCCTTGGTGGTCCCTAGTTGGCTGTTGATGGTGACGTAATTAAGATTTCATGGTAGGAGGGTACAATGTACTGCGATCGGCAAGTATGTAGGTCGGTGTTGTTCACGAGGTTACAAAGTTGGTATAAGGTCGGTAGATGTATGTAAGTGTATGTCGGGATTAGAATGTCATTATTGGTTGTTGATGGTGACGTAGCTATGGTATGTTTTAAGGTTGGTATAAGGTCATTAGCATGTCATATGTAATATGATACTTTGCTGTTTTCATCTTTACTTTTGATATTTTATAGAGGGGCTGAGAGTACGTTTGTAGAAGTCGGCAGGGCTTGTGCGCTCTGCTTGCACACAAGTAGGCTTGTGTGCATGGCGCGAGTTGGCAGCTCGATATGCGTGCCTGCGTGCGTGCGTGCATGCGTTCGTTCATGCGTGCGTGCTGGTTGAGATTTCCCCGATGCCGAGTAGGAGGTATAGGCTAGTTTCAAACTGACCAACAGTCACTGCTCCAAACTTTGACATGCTCTATCATTTTACAATAACAAAAACAACAACCACCACAACTATAATAATAATATGATTTTTTATAATGTATGCAGTGTAAAATTTATACTCACTAATGTACTCTGTAGTAACAGCTTCAGCACAAGGTATACAGGCTGTAAAATTACTGTATTGTTCACAGTAGTTATGGGGTAAATACAACACATCTTTGATAACATTTCTGTAATGATAAAGCACACATAGAGGACCTGTAGTGTTGAAACCTTCATTTAACCAAGAAAACTAAAACATGATCAATATTTCCATAACCCTAACCCAGGTATAAAAGTTACTTTAAGTTCATAAAAAACACCTCAATAAAGACACTAAACTCTGAGGCACGGTGGCACAGTCGGTAGTGCTGTTGTCTCACAGCAAGAAGGCTGTGGGTTCGATTCCCGCTGTGTGCGCTGGGGGCGTGTTCTCTCCTCTGCGTCATCAGTGCCCATACCCGAGGCAGGGTTGGCGAAAGGGCCTTTCTGTGTGTGGTTTGCATGTTCTCTCCGTGTCCCCTAGGGTAGGTACCCTCACAAAAAACATGGAGTAATCCTGGTCTCTAAACTGCCTCCCCCTGGCCAGCCGGGGCACCTGATGGAGGGGAAAGGGACTGTTTGGAATAATATGTCCCTTCCACGCGCTACATCCAACCAGGGAAACTCCCCCCTGTCAGGTGTAAAGGAGCGACTTGGGCACTCATGCATGAAGGAAGCATGAGTTCAAGTCCGTTGCTCCCTCCAGGTTGGCGAAGGGTGTGTAAAGCCCAGGATCACATTAGATCATTGACACAGGGGTTAAAATGGGTTACAAAATTGTGGGATAAAATATTATAGAAAGAAAAAAGACACTAAACTCTGTAGAATATAAACGATCAAAGTCAAACAAACTAACTCAACTGTCTCTGGAATCTACCATACTATGATAATGTAACAATGAAATCTACCATATTATGTACTATGATAATGTAACGATGGAATCTACCATATTATGAACTATGATAATGTAACAATGGAATCTACCATAGTATGTACTATGATAATGTAACAATGGAATCTACCATATTATGTACTATCAACAATGTAAACAACACACATGTCAATGAACATAATAATTATTGCATGAATATTAATGAATATGACTTGTTAAATCCTGACCAATGTGGACACACAGATGCTCATATTGTACTACCAGTAACCTATAGCCTGGGCACCATTCCATTTTGAATTAATGAACCGGTTGGGAGCGGATGGTGTCGCTACGTCATGTTGTAGTATTGTTTTGTAGTCATCAATCTTCCGGAACTTCCTTTTCCCTCAAACTGATTTTTCTCAATAAAAGCTACAGGCTACAAGAGCTTTTATTGTTATTCTTACGGTTTGAGGGAAAAGGAAGTTCTGTCTAATTGTTCCTGCCTGATGACTACAAAACAATACTACATGACGTAACGATATCATCCGCTCCCAAGCGGATCATATACCCGAGCTGGAGGGAATAATGCAAGAGAAAATAAAAATGAAATTCCATCATGTTGAATAGAAAATAAGATCCATACACAAGATAAAACAAAAATGCATCACAGTAAACTATTAATGTGTTTTATTCAGTCATGTTGATATTGTCAGATTATGTAATTCCTCTGATTTTGAATCATTGTCATCCTGGATTAGACTGACTAATCATATGTCTTAAACTAAAGGCTTTCCCCCTGTATGAGTCCTCATGTGTACTTTTAGACTACCCATATCAGTAGCCTTTACTACAAACTGTACAAGAAAAGGGCTTTTCACCTGTATGAGTCATCATGTGTGTTTTTAGATGACTTGTGTTAACACAGCCTTTACCACATACTGTACAAGAAAAAGGGCTTTTTGCCTGTATGAGTCATCATGTGTGTTTTTAGACTACCTGTCCGAGTAAAGCCTTTACCACATACTGTACAAGAGAAGGGCTTTTCACCTGAATGAGTCATCATGTGTACTTTTAGATGACTCGTCTGAGTAAAGCCTTTACCACATACTGTACAAGAATAGGGCCTTTTGCCTGTATGAGTCATCATGTGTTTTTTTTTAGATCACCTGTGCTAACACAGCCTTTACCACATATTGTACAAGTACAGAGCTTTTCACCTGTATGAGTCATCATGTGTGTTTTTAGACTACTCGTCTCAGTAAATCCTTTACTACATACTGTACAAGAAAACAGCTTTTCACCTGTATGAGTCCTCATGTGTTGTATTAGATCACCTGTACTAATACAGTATTTACCACATACTGTACACCTATAGGGCTTTTCACCTGTATGAGCACTCATGTGTGATTTTAGATCATGCATCCGAGTAAAGCCTTTACCACATACTGTGCAAGAAAGTGGCTTTTCACCTGTATGAGTCCTCATATGTGTTTTTAGATTACACATCGGAATAAAGCCTTCTCCACATACTGTACACATATAGGTCTTTTCACCTGTATGAAACTAACCGTCTGACTAAAACCTGTACCACATACTGTACAAGAAAAGGGCTTTTCGCCTGTATGAGTCCTCATGTGTTTTTTTATATTACCACTACAAGCAAAGTCTTCGCCACACACGTGACAAGTAAAGGGCTTTTCCCCTGTATGAGTCCTTGTGTGCACTGTCAGATTTGTCTTCGTATTAAAACAGTTGCCACAGTCTGTATAACTAAAGCTTCCCTGTGTTAGTCCTCATGGAGTGAGTTTGTTTTGATGATTTCAGGTCCTGGGACAGCTTGTTGCTCAAAGACAATCTCTGTCCTCCACACGTTGTGTCTTGTGTGATTTCAGTGTGTTTAAAGTTGACTGACCTTCACTGGTCTCCTCCCAATCATCACTGTCTTCAGTGTCAGATTCAGAACAGTGTGTTTTCATGTGTTCAGTTGAGGTGCCGGCTACAGGCTCTGTCTCTCTGTTTTCATCATCATCTTCACTTTTCACTGCTAGTAATGTCAACGTTGACCCACCAGCCTCCTCTTGTCTTTGAAGTAGCTCCTCCTGTTCCTCTTTAATGTGTGGAGGTTGTGATTCCTCCTGGACCAGACTGGAGCTCCTCTCCTGTTGTTCAGTGAAAACCTCCTCTTTGCACACAAGGAGGTACGGGATGTCTAGAAAAAAGACAAAGAGTAAAACATTTAACGTTTGAAATTAGCTTTTTTTCTACATGCAGTGTTTCCTGTTTTATAGTGATGTAAATTTGTATACCCCCCAGAAATACATTGTCTATATTATTTTAACCCTGTGACAGATTACCACGTGAAAATGCGTCAAGTGATTAATTAGGCCACTCTGACTACGACGTGAATGTTCGCTCCTTGTATTTACTGTCTACAAGCTTGCATGATAATCGCATTCATGTACATCATGATTGTACATTGTTTAGTGTGTCACTGTGTGTATATTCATCATACACTGTATAACGATGATGTCAGATAGCCTACGTTCCTTCCCCCCCTCCCCCCCCCCCCCCCCCCCCATATTTAGAACTGGCATCAGATGAGGATGAAGAGTCAAGACTTTTTCACACACGTCAAGAACAACGTGGTTGGGGAGGAGTAACTGTTTTGTTATTTTGTTTCTGCCATGCAATGGCAGAAACACAGGTTGGAATCCGCAACACATACTTAAGCAATATTACACGAGAGAGTGTTGTTTAACGTGATTAATGGCACGACAGTGATGCGGTAGGGGAACGAGACGAAGTCGAGTTCCGCAAGCATCACTGAAGTGGCAATAATCACGTTAAACAACACCTTCGAGTACAAATATTGCAATTCTACAACAGTTACCCTTAAAACTAAGAAAATCGCTGAAAAAATATCTCTGGTAGATTACATAAATGACCATATTTCTTACGTCACCATTGAGAGCTAGTCATACATATACACACCATGTACTCTGGTCCCAGCAAATCAGGCACAATTTGCTTTTTTATTTGACTGATTATGTATATAGTATACGTATAACTAGCTCTAAATGATGACGTAAGACATATGGTCATTTATGTAATCTGGTCCCAGCAAACCAGGCACAAATTTGCTGTTTTATTTGCATACGCATCAAGTGGCGGGTTGGCTGGCACGGTGCACACGGACCGGGCAAAATTATTACTTGCGTGCTCTGCTTGCGCAAGTAAAAACGTGCAGCTCGGCCGGGAATAGTGTGCTTGTGTTTTTCTTTCCGATTCGCGTTACCGTGCCAACGTAATTCGCAATAGACAACGCAAAAATCCCCATTCAAAGTCAATGGGGAAACGCGGGTAAAAACAGAAAATTACACGTTACTTTGGAGCCACATTGCTCTGGCATACTGTTACGTAGAAACACGATTTAAACGTCAAACAGCACACGAGGCCATCAACTTTGTCGTGGTTCAGACGGAATTCGAATACGTTGCACGGTTTGCCCGCTATCGCAGTTCAAAGTGTGTGTGGTATAAGCAATAATCTCGACTCAGAGTGTTGCACGCCCAGAGAGAGACCGGGTCAGAGGGAGAAGCCACTGTGAAGACTGTAGCGAAATTCTCTGAACAAATCGTCCTCACGGCCAAAATATTCACTTTACACGCATGGGTGCTACACTCGTCCTCTTTCACGCAATGTCACAACCACAGCCCAGATACATACGGTACGTGAACTACAGCCCTGAAAGTGACACGTGTACCATCATAATGTGTCATTAACTGTCTGAATGAGTCAGCAATTTTTTCATCACAAACACAATTCTTAACTCGCTCTTATAACCACGTTTTTTATCGTACCAATACCACGATCGCACACGGCGTACCTCAATGTCTCGGGTCACTCACAGCGAAAAATAAATCGCATTAGACTTTTACTTTTTGTGATAGAGCAATTTGTTTGGAAATACGTTCTCTCACTGAGTCAGTGTGCTTTTAACTTTCAATAGTGGTTGCATTTGCATAGACTAGCCCAGGTGAAAATGATACTTTGTTAATGATTCAAGGTCAAGTTGACCACCTATCTCACACGCTCACACACAAACGTGCACGCACATGCACACACACACACACACATTGAAAGTCAATGGAGAAAATCGGGGAAACACAACTCTATCATTTCTCAACCGTTTCAGACGCGGGCGGCTCGCCGGAACTGGGCCACCCCCCTGAGCGAAACCAAATGGACGCACACAAACACACACACACACACACACACACACACACACACACACACACACACACACACACACACACACACACACACACACACACACACACACACACACACACACACACACACACACAAACCCTGTCTTCCTATTGGCTGGCCTTTACAACGCTCTAACCTTTGCTTTCTTGAAACTTGCTCCATGGACTTAGACGACCAATAGGAGCACGCTGTAATTGTTTAATTGCTTAAGCCCCACCCCTCTGGCTTCCTAATGGCTGGCCTTTACACAGCTTTAACTTTTGTTTACAACATTCTACAGCCTCAAACTTTGGTACATGGACGTAGACCAACCAGTGGGGGGGGGGGGGGGGGGGGGGGGTGGCGCTATAACAAAATCAAGAAAACATCATCACATTCAATGAAAGGCATTCATTTTTTTAAATAAAAATACATGCACAGTACTCTTTAAATGGCTCAAAGACATAATACATTCCATAACATTGGCCATTATTCCATAGCATTGGCCTTAAATTCCATAGCATTGGCCTTAAATTCCATAGCATTGGCCCTAATTCCATAGCATTGGCCCTAATTCCATAGCATTGGCCTTAAATTCCATAGCATTGGCCATAATTCCATAGCATTGGCCTTAAATTCCATAGCATTGACCCTAATTCCATAGCATTGGCCCTAATTCCATAGCATTGGCCCTAATTCCGAACTCAAAGGCACCACAGAACTTGATACAATCTATTATTTTAGATGTACTCTCTTCCTCTGTCCTTGGTTTGCTGTGTGATGATTACATCAGGTTTGTCTGGACCCAGCTCTTTAATTCTTAATTTATCTTGCAGTGTCCTTCTCTCAAATGGTGTTTTCTGCAGTGATTTTACAGAGTTCTCTTTTTCCTCTTGTTCCATTATGCAAGTGAATTAAACTATTATTATCTTGACTTTACCTGGCTCCATTCATCTGTCTCATCCCTCGTGTTTTTCTAGCGTATGTTGTTGTGGCTGTGTGTTAAACCCTATGTCAAACTGTGCTGTAATGTGTATGCTGCCCCCAAGTGCTTAGTGGTGTGAATAACATGTCATGGATCGCACAAATTTCGCGACCCAGTGGCTGCCTATAGTTTGCATTGAAGACATGTGGACCGCAATGCATTACTCTTCAGTGCTGAGAATCAAGGGCTACAGATGAACGCGCACCAACATGTGACACTCAGTAACCAATCAGGAACGTTACACAACGTAAACAACATTTCACATTTAATGGAGGCATAATTCTAACGTGGCAGCATAAAACAACTTTTAATCACTGCCTTTGCTTAGTGGCTACTTATATTATATAATATTTACGTTTCTGGATTGCTAATTTTAAATAAATTACAGGCTGCAGATTTCGTTTCTCAGTCATTCTTATTCACGTTTTATTCAGGGGTTGTGCATGGTGGTGCGGCGCACCAGCGCCCCCTATGGACGCACCGCTACTGAGACCAACAAGAAGAACAAGCTGTAATGGCTTAATTGCTTAAGCCCCGCCCCTCTGTATTCCTATTGGCTGGCCTTTACACAGATATAACTTTTGTTTACAACATGCTACAGTCTTGAAACTTGCTCCATGGATTTAGACCACCAGTAGGAGCACGCTGTAATTGCTTAATCCCTACCCATTACAGCTCAGACATCTTAGCATGTTAGTATTAGCATGTTAGCATGTTAGCATTAGAATGTTGGTGGCAATGTAATGCGCAATTAACTTAAACAGAATAACCCATTGAGAGTCAATGGGGAGACCTGGCGCACATGTAACCAAATGGACCCTTACAGGGTCTGAGTTGCTAAATGTCATCAAATGGTGGTCCGTGGCTCAAATGCTGCACATACTTGGCAAGCTTCAGGCACCCAGTAAAATGTATTGAAATTTTGTTTCTAGTTATTGTTTATTTGATGTAATATTTATTATAATTATATTATGTTAGTAGTCATACAAAATAAAAGGGACGCTTTTCAAATGAGAGTTACCTGTCATGGCTATTTGTTCACTATTTTGAGGTTTATTGTATATGACTAAGCAAGTTTCAACTGTGATTTACTCTTTAACGGGTAGATGGTAAGAACTATTTTTTTAAATAATACAGTATACATTCAAGTCTATATTTTGGGCACTGAGTCATATCAAAATAATGTCATTGGATGTTTTTTATCAAAACTGTGTTTCTTCATAACAGGTTTTTGAGATACATGCATGAATAGACAAGGTAGCCTACTGGTAAGACTATGTAAACATGGTATATATCAAAATGTGCGTTAGAATGTCTAATTTTATTTTTGAGTTTCTATCATGTTCCAATTCAGAGCTATTGGCAGTTTTAGCTGGATTGATCAGATTGGTGATGACTGACCATGCTATTTATATATGGCAAAATATCTACAGTGGTACATGTGAGAAACTTTTCTTTTTTGGAAAATAAAACTTCAACCGGGCATAACTTTTTTTGTTGTCCTAGAAACACTACCCAGTGTAAATGCAGGCTCTTTTAAATGGCTTTCAACACAAAAACTAAACATTTTATCAACTCCACTTTCCTGGAAGCAGACAAGTCAAGCTTTCTCTGAAGGTCTTTCGTTGTCGCACATTCACAACAGAGAATTTTCAATACATCATTCAAAAACGCCATTCTGCCATAGAACCCTATCTACTACATTGAAATCCCTTGAATATGGCAAAGAGTTCAAATACATGTACAAAATGTGCCAATGTAAAGGTTTGATTTAGTTACGTAAGTAAATTAAACAACACATACTTTACTACAGGTTGCATCACTGCAACAGTCCACGTCTCTGGCTGTTCCTCTGACGACGTTGAATGTATTTTGGAGACCTCTCTAGATGCTGTAGAGCTCTCCCTGTGGTGCTCCGTGGAGGCCATCTCTCTAGATGCTGTAGAGCTCTCCCTGTGGTGCTCTGTGGAGATCACCAGTAGAAAGACCTTACATTATGTTATGTAATCTAATCAAACTATAGAAGACGTTTACCATGTCCTGTTCAGATGAAAGGAGCAACACTTAGTTGTTCTAAGTGCTAGAATTATTGTCCCAATCCTGATGTAAACATCAGGTGAAAATAAAATGTATATTTAATTTGTAAAAGTCAAAAAGTAACTAAAATAGCCAATCTAAAAGCTCAACATGTGTGGCATCGTGAGCTTGTATAACATGGCATATCTTGGACATAGTTCGAATGGCGATTAAAAAATATTAATACATTTTTAAACTGTGGTAAATCTGATTAAATGTTTAATCGTTTGACAGCCCTAATCAAAATGATAGAAATTATGTATTTCATTAAGCAGCATTTGTTATTGCATATCCCACTGGACGTGGTGTCTGATTGCTAGGGGTGGTGTCTGGTTTCTATGGGTGGTGTCTGGTTGCTAGGGGTGATGTCTGGTTACTAGGGGTGGTGTCTGGTTGCTAGCGGGTGGTGTCTGCTTGCCTACTCTCCCACCTTTCTAGGCAGGGTTGAACGATTTTGAGAAAAAAAATGTGACTTTATTGTGATTGCAATATATTTTTAAGTAGGCCTGACCCAAAACAAAATTGAAATTACAAAATGGAATATACGAAACTTCGTTCGATGGCATGGCATGGCATGGGATTGACTTTCTTTTTTTTTATGAAAAATAGCAGATACACTTGCAGATAAGGTTCATGAAATTATGATGAACTAATACATTAGTTAAGCATTATTTAATCACAATTCATCATTAATTCATCATGATTCATGATGATGATGATTCATCATGAATCTTCATTAGTTAACCATAATTTGTAAATGATTTATAGATCTAATTTTTTCGCCCAAATTGCCCACGATGAGTGTGGGTAGGGTTAGGGTCTCTGGAGGTCCTTCCTGGTTGTGTCCATGGGTCATTTTTATCAATTCCATGCTCACGATGAGTGCTCAAAGGTGGGTATGGGTCTCTCCGGTGCTCTCCCTGGTGCTTTATTGATCATTTTTGGACTCTCCCAATTTGCCCAAATCTATACCCCGGGTGAGTGCTCATAGGCGGGTAGGGTTAGTGAGGAGACTTGGGTGTCTCTGCATGGTGGTCATTTTTCTCAATTCTATGCCCACGATGAGTGCTCAAAGGTGGGTAGGGGTCTGTTCGGAGCTGTCCCTGGTGCTTTATGGATCATTGTTGGACCCAAATCTATACCCAGGATAATAATAATAATAAAAACAAACTTTATTTATATAGCACCTTTTTTGACAGTGTCACAAAGTGCTTAACAATATTAAAAACAACAGTGTTACATAATAATCAATATTAAAAACAACAGTGTTACATAATAATCAATAACAATAAAACAGCAGGCAGAATAAAATTACATTATCAAGGGAATTAAAAGCAAACATTGGTTATCGGTTTAAAAAGGCTTTCCTATAAAAGTGGGTCTTTAATGTAGTTTTAAAAATAGCCAAGGAGCTAATAGACCTCAGGTCAGATGGCAGGCTGTTCCAGAGCCTGGGAGCCCTGCTTGAAAAGGCCCTATCCCCCTTTTAGTACGGCAGCTTAGCAAAAAAATGTGGACACGGCTGACAAAAGCGCAATTTTTTTTCACATGTTCTCCATAACCATACGTTTCATTTTGGAAGGGGAGCCACGTCATCAAGATGTCAGAAGGCGGCCATCTTGGTGTTCAAAGATGGCCGCCATGTAATATCTATAAGTGCCACTATCTCAGCTTCTAAGCCACTTAGTGTTATGAAACTCTGTTCTAAGTATTGTACCCTCGTCTGGTTCTGGTGTGTGACGACCTTTGACCTTTCCATGGTTACGGCGGCGGACAGACGGACAGACAGGCAGGCCTGCTCCGGGAGAACAATAACATGACACGAGACGACTGTCACATTAAAACGTTCACACAGTTTATTACACATACAGAATCATATATAGCCCTGGATCCCTGTGTCCTAATGACGTCACTGACTAGACATCACAATCACTGCCTGCAGCACACGGCCTCAGTGTGCCCTAACACAGCTCTAAAGTATGTTACAGTTCAGGCAGTGCACAATACATATAAATTGCATATTCACGTACCAAGTATCAGTACACAGCATGTTGTATATTACAACACTTAGAAGGTCAATATTGGTGTCAAAATATACATTATCTGGGTCAAGGAATGCAATAAGGTCATTGAGAATATCACTAGATGTTTTTTTGTGCCAATATCAAATAAATAGGTCATTCTAGCAACATATTTACATCATCTTCAACTCTTTTAGCAGTCAGATACATTGAAAAATGGAGCATGAAGTGAATGATAACAACATTCAAATTATCTGTTACATTTACAACTGCAAAGAGCTGTGCAATTACAGTGTGCCTTCTTACATGAGCACCTTGCACCACAACCAAGCTTACAACCGCACTTTACCAGTTCATTGCAGGCTTTTGACGCCATAGGTAGAGTGCTCCACAAAGGAAGCCAGACCTGGTTGTCAACATCCAATGTCCATCCCCATCCTTCTGGACTGGGGGTTGGCTGCTGGGCCAGTTCAGACGTGGCCCAGATCCCAGACTGGTAGACCACTCGCTTCACATGCTGCAGCAGTTAATCTTGCGTTGGTGGAATGTGTTCCATCGTTTTGTTCTTCTGGCAGAACAATTCTTGCCGTGCTTCATTGACAGATTCCAAATCACTTGTTTTGTCATACATGATGACTGTAATGAATGTAAAGGGCATCGGAGTGCTTCAGTGGTGTGTTGTTGGCATATAATACACAATGCCCAGTCCATTATCTTCTTCAGAGACTTCAGTCAAAGTCTGCAGTCACTGCAAAATACAAAAAGTAGCCTACATTATAGTATATGTGTGTATGACTGACTGCTGACATATAGGCTTAGGTTAAAAAATAATTGCATTAACTAATTAATATTCAAGCCGTTCTCACAGTCCAATTTCTCACCTGAGCATTGGTATTTAGCATGTGCCTGTCTGGCAGTTTCAGCATCCAGTTTCTTTGTCAGCCACTGCAAAATACAAAAGGTAGCCTACATTAGGCCTATGTAAAAAAAAAAACAGTAACTAATTAATATTCAAGCCGTTCTCACAGTCCAATTTCTCACCTGAGCATTGATATTTAGCATGTGCCTGTCTGGCAGTTTCAGCATCCGGTTTCTTGGGATCTAGTTACATACCTTGCCTTGACACCTTGCCCTGATGTCTTTGCATTCACTTTCACTGACTGAACACCTCCAAGGACTGAACAATAAAATGTCAGATTAATGTTGATGTTACTGTCACATAGAAAGACATTTGATATAGATTTGAAAGCCATGAGATCTGTCAAATGCTCTGTCTAGACTAGAGCTATCAACTAGCAAACATTAATAGCAACAACATACAATCAGTACTCACATTGTTTACTTGAGTAAAAGTCAGGGATCCAAAATGTACAAAGGTTCAGAATCCAAAATGTACTTGAGTAAAAGGTATTGGCATCAAAATTGACTTAAAGTACAAAAGTACTCATTATGAAAAATCTAATTT
Source organism: Protomyctophum parallelum (assembly GCF_964188405.1). Lineage (NCBI taxonomy): Eukaryota > Metazoa > Chordata > Actinopteri > Myctophiformes > Myctophidae > Protomyctophum > Protomyctophum parallelum. The sequence goes on from NC_139705.1 coordinate 476,864, forward strand.
GAAAATAGCAGATGTGCAAGCTCTAGGCTAGATGACCTACAAGGTTTACAGACCAAGACCACAAGAACAAATGGAAACCGAGGGCTTGAATAGACACAGGGATTAACAGGACACAGGTAAACTCAACAAATAACTAGAAACAAAATTCCAAGACATTTTTCTGGGTGCCTGAAGCTCGCCAAGTCTGTGCAGCATTTGAGCCACGGACCACCATTTGATGACATTTAGCCTCTCAGAAGGGTCCATTTGGTTACATGTGAGCCAGGTCTCCCCATTGACTTTCAATGAAGTATTTTGTCTTATCATTGCGCATTACGTTGCCACCAACATTCTAATGCTAACATGCTAACATGCTAACATGCTAGCATGCTAACATTTTAATGCTAACATGCTAATGCTAACATGATATCATTAACATGCTAACATGCTAATGCTATCATGCTAACATGCTAATGCTATCATGCAAACATGCTAATGCTAACATGCTAATGCTATCATGCTAACATGCTAAAGCTAACATGATAACATGCTAATGCTAGCATGCTAATGCTAACATGCTATTGCTATCATGCTAACATGCTAATGCTAACATGATAACATGCTAATGCTAACATGCTAATGCTAACATGCTAATGCTAACATGCTAACATGCTAATGTTATCATGCTAACATGCTAATGCTAACATGATAACATGCTAATGCTAATATGCTAACATGCTAATATGCTAACATGCTAATGCTAACATGCTAATGCTAACATGCTAATGCTAACATGCTAACATGCTAATGCTAACATGCTAATGCTATCATGCTAACATGCTAATGCTAACATGCTAATGTTATCATGCTAACATGCTAATGCTAACATGATAACATGCTAATGCTAATATGCTAACATGCTAATATGCTAACATGCTAATGCTAACATGCTAATGCTAACATGCTAATGCTAACATGCTAACATGTTATGCTAACATGCTAATGCTATCATGCTAACATGCTAATGCTAACATGCTAATGCTAACATGCTAATGCTAACATGCTAACATGCTAATGTTATCATGCTAACATGCTAATGCTAACATGATAACATGCTAATGCTAATATGCTAACATGCTAATATGCTAACATGCTAATGCTAACATGCTAATGCTAACATGCTAATGCTAACATGCTAACATGCTAATGCTAACATGCTAATGCTAGCATGCTAACATGCTAATGCTAACATGATAACATGCTAATGCTAACATGCTAATGCTAATATGCTAACATGCTAATGCTAACATGCTAATGCTAACGTTAACATGCTAATGCTATCATGCTAACATGCTAATGCTAACATGCTAATGCTAACATGCTAACATGCTAATGCTAACATGCTAACATGCTAATGCTAACATGCTAATGCTATCATGCTAACATGCTAATGCTAACATGCTAATGCTAACATGCTAATGCTATCATGCTAACATGCTAATGCTAAGATGTCTGAGCTGTAGGGCTGTCCCCGACTAAGGATTTGTATAGTCGACTGATAGATGAATAAATTAGCTGTTAGTCGACTAATAGTCGACTAAGCAAAAAAAAAAAAAAAAACTTGCTCAGTCGACTAAGAGGTGGTCAGTCGACTGAGACCCGTTCCGATCGATTAGTCGACTATTCGACTAATCGAGGTCAGCCCTACTGAGCTGTAAGGGTCCATTTGGTTTCGTTCAGGGGGGCGGCCCGGTTCGGCCCGGTTATATATATATAAGAATAATATATATATATAATAAATCAGTACATTTCAATAAACTCACTCATTTCACCTCACAACCAGTAAATAAGAAATGCAAACGACACACAGAAATTCAGTTTAAGGTTTGTATTAGAAATAAAGAAAGTTCAGTTCAGTTCATGGCACCTTTAAGCACCCCCTTAACTCTGGTTTTACAATAACCAAATGAACCCAGGTGCCGTGCACCACTGTTGTCAAACCAAAAGAAATAACCTCCACTTCGGGATTTCGTTTGAACCCAACAACTAAAAGAAAAGAAACAAAACAAAACAGCGTCCTGGCGCTTGTGTATGGATGTGTGTGCGCGCGTGCGTGTGTGTAGGTGTGTGTTAGCTCTGCAGCTAGCCTCCGTACTCCGCTCACCCACAGTAACCCTCTCCGCTCAGCTGCTCTTTACTACGGGGCACGGCTCCTCTTCGAAAGACAGCGTCGTCGGTAGAAGTGACAGCGGGATGTGGTTTTGCAGCGGCCGCTCTATGCCTCCGGCGCGGTCGTCCCTGAGTTGATGGCAGGCGATCGTCCGTTGTTTTAGAATAGCTCACTCCTTACTGTGTTTCTGGGAAACGTTAAATGGGCAACTGCCGTCTTCACAACTACAGCACCGGTCTGTACACACACAACTTCTCACTCCCGCGACAGACTCAAACTGGAAGTGGTCTCCATTTTTGCTAGAGGCTGGACATTCAGCGAGCAGCCAACCAGTGCCATGCCCAGGCAACGTCACTGACACAAGTAGCGTGGATCTGCATGTGAGTGCTGTCATTCACTGAACATATTATTTTGGTTTATTCTTATTTTGGCGGATCGCCACACTCTCCCCCCCTTGAAGAAAAGCCTGACAGTGAGGAAGGCGTTCCTGGATCCCGGTTGAAACTGTCCGCATCGGGAAACCCAAGGAAATCCTCTGTGTCAGTTTCCTCATTGAATATTTCCATGATTCGTCTATGAGGGGAAGCAGGCTGAGTGTCCGGAAATCCCATGAAATCCTCCTCATCGGTCTCCTCTTCAAAAATCTCCATCACCCGCCTGCGCTCCTGCTTCTCCAGGTCTTGGTCTCTGGGGACGCTAGGCTGCAGGTTTGGGGGTGAAGGTGAAGGAAGTGAAGTGTGGACTTGGTCTGGGAATCCAAGAAACTCCTCATCTGATTCCTCCTCAAAGATCTCCATCACCCTACGGTGCTCTTGCTCCTCCACTTCCTCAGCCGTAGGAAAACAGGGCTTCACCACCGATACGGGCCCTGCCACTTTGGAGCCAGTTTGGCTGCAAATGACTTGGCAGCGTTGGACAATGGGTGAGTCCGTAGCCAGACACAAGCCTTATCCTCAAACTCCACGTCTCTCCGTCTCTTGTCATAGTTCCTTTTCTGTCGCTTTCGAGCCTTTGAAAGGTTACTCGACACGAATGTCTGGAGTTCTTCTAGCTGAGAGATCTTACTGTAGGCTACAGAGTCAGGTGTTATCTCTCTGGGACCCAACACCACATCCAAAGGGCCTCGGAGGGGACGGTTCAGGTTGAGTTCCGCGGGTGTAACTCCTGTTGACTCCTGCACAGCAGAGTTGATGGCAAAGCTGAACTCAGGGAGATGTTTGTCCTAATGCTTGTGGTTGGACCCGACGTAGGCTGCTATCATGGTCTTTAGAGTTCGGTTGACCCGTTCCGTCAGGTTGGTCTGAGGGTGGTAGGCAGATGTTAGTTTATGGGTGACTTTCCAGGTTTTACAGGTGGAGTCAAAGATGGAAGACACAAACTGGGCCCCTCTGTCAGACAGGATATAATTAGGGACACCCCAGCGTGTTAAGATCTCCTTGGTAAGGATCTGGGATATGGATTCCACCGTGGCTTTCCTAAAAGGGAAGAGCTCGACCCATTTTGAGAAGTAGTCTACAAAAACCAGAAGATAGAGGTTCCTGCTCGTACTCTGTGGAAAAGGGCCCATCAAATCCACTCCCAGCATTTCCCAAGGGCGGTGAACTTCAGTTTGCTGCAGCTTTCCTGCAGGCTTCCTGCTCTCGGGTTTGTATTGTTGACAGACCTGACAGTTCTGTACCTGATGTTTCACATCCAGGCTCATCTTGGGCCAGTAGACCAGATCCTTCATTCGGCGGTAGGTTTTATACTGACCAAGATGGCCGGCCAGAGGATCCTGGTGAAACAGGTTCATTAGCTGGGGTCGCAGATCGTCGTGTCAGGACTCAACTGGTCCTTCCACTTCTCCAAGAGACTTTGGTATAAAGTCCGGCATTCGGGATCCGTCTGCTGTGCGGCCCAGATGGTCTCCACCGATATTGGTAAGTCGGTGGCAAGACCAGGGGTTGCAGACAAGATTGTAGCCACACCGGGAGATGTCGGGTTCAGAGATCCAATTGGTGCTCGGCTGAGAGCATCTGGCACGGTGTTATATCGACCTTTGCGGTACTCCACTGTGAAGGTGAATTCCTGGAGTCTGATAGCCCACCAGATGAGATGGCTGCTGGGTTTTGTGGTCTTAAACACCCAGAGCAGAGAGTTGTGGTCGGTGACCACTTTGAACAAGTGTCCCTCCATTATACTCTCCATCTCTCCAGGGCCCAAACCACCGCTAAACACACCAGTTCCGTAGCAGAGTAATTCCGCTCCGCTGAGATGAGGCTGCGACTGGCAAACGCTAGGACCTCCTCTCTCCCTGCCTCTGCCTGCTGGACCAAGACTGCCCCAAGACCAACTTCACTGGCATCAGTGTACACAATAAAAGGAAGCTGGAAGTTAGGATGCCCCAACACAGGAGGTTTGGTCAGATGTTCCTTCAAGGTGTCAAAAGCATCCTGACATTTCGTAGACCAGTGGAACTTTACTCCCTTCCTCTTCAGAGCATGGAGAGGCTCGGCTATTTGGGTACAAATCTGTGGTACCACCCGGCTACACCAAGGAAACGCTGAAGTGCCTTGAGATTGGTGGGTACCGGGTAGTTCTGGACGGCATCAGTCTTCTCCGGGTCGACATGGACACCGGCTGCAGAGACCATATGGCCCAGAAACTTCAAAGAAGTACGGAAGAGTTTGCTTTTTTCCATGTTTACCGTAAGGCCTGCCGACCAGAGTTTATTCAGGACTGCCTGGACATCAAGGAAGTGCTGCTGCCAACTGCTGGAGTAGATGATGATGTCATCCAAGTATACGAAGCAGATGCATCCCTTGAGCTCTCCCAGAACTGTCTCCATGAGCCTCTGGAAGGTGGCCGGAGCATTCTTCAATCCAAAGGGCATCACATTAAACTGAAACAGACACTGGGAACAGGTAAAAGCAGTTCTGTCCTTTGACTCCTGGTCCATCTCCACCTGCCAATAACCGCTGTTGAGGTCCAGTGAGGAGAACACAGTGGCTCCAGCCAAGGACTCCACGATCTCCTGTATAGTTGGTAATGGGTAGGCATCCGTGTGAGTCTTAGCATTCAGCTTTCTGTAATCTACACAGAATCTGATCTTGCCGTTCTTCTTGGGGATCATGACCACTGGAGAGGCCCATGCAGACGAGGAAGGTTCAATTACCTTCTTCTCCAGCATCTCATCCAGGAGTTCTTTCATCACTTTCAGCTTGGGCGGAGACAGACGGTACGCTTTCTGTTTAATGGGAATCTCGTCCATGAGAAAGATCTGGTGGTTCAGGAGACTGGTGCGACCAACGTTTGTGGTGCAGACATCCAGATTACGGCGTAGCATTTCCACTAACTCCTCCCTCATGGGTACGTCCAGATGAGAGTCCTGAACAGCACTCGTAAGCTCAGCCAGATCGGATGAAGACGGTAGCTCCATACTCCATGGTGCCATGGCGGAGAAGAAAGCGATGTGAGGTGCTGACCGGTAGTTAAGGAAGTGATATTTGTCTTGAACGTTGTCTCGGAACCAGTAAGTTCCACCAGCGACGTCCATTTGCAGTCCACTGTAGAACGTAAAATCTAGGCCCAAGACCACAGGGAAGGCTAGAGTCTGAGGTGATAGAACGACCACAGCCAGCCTCCATGACGTGCCTTGCAGCCATAGTTCCAGTTCCGTCCATCCAAGGGGCAGCTTTCCTTCCCCATCGGCCAGGTACAGAGGGTCCATGGGTTGAGCGTGGCTTTTGGGGCCTTAATAACCTCCCACAGGCGCTCATTCAAGAGGGTATAAGAGGACCCGGTGTCCAGAATGGCATTTCCCTACCATTGGCTCATGGTCAAGGGTATTATCAGCTGCTGGGTAATTGGACTGCCAAAGGTTGAAGAGTTAGGGTTGAATGAAGTAGTAGGTGTGAAACTCTATGAGGTCACAGCTGGTGTGGTGTGAGTAGAAGAAGGGGTAGAGGCATTGACAGACATGTGGACAGCTGTTTTTTCCTCCCATGGCAGATCTGTACGTTTTTGATTGGCATTGGAGGAATTTTTGTTCCGTGGCCTCCATTCTGGACAGGACTTTGGAGGGTGAATCCCCTTACATCTCCAACAAAAAAACGGATCTGACTCGGTGGCAGGTGTTGGGGTAGATTGCTGGGTGGCTTCTCCTTTTGTGCCGGGTTTACCCTGTTTTACCCGCTGATTGTACAGCGCTTGACTTTGTTTGTCTTTCTCCAGCTGCTGTCCCAATCGCACTAGCTCATCCACAGTCCCGACTCTTCCCCGGAGCTGGCTAGCCAAGCGAGGATCGATATTTTTCAGCAGCATTTTGACAATGCCTGCCTCCGACATCTCAGGGTTCCAGCGCAGGCACAAGGAGCGATATTTATAGGAGAAATCACGGATGCTTTCATTTTCTCCTTGCACCCGTGTTCTCACTCGCTCTGCCAACTCATCCTCGTAGTCCTCTGAAAGAAAGGAGGTAAGTAACTTCTCCTTAAAGTCTGCCCAGGTACCGGTGGAAAGGTGGACAACATCCCACCAGTCTCTGGCGGTACCATGGAGCACATTGCGCAGGGTAGCGATCAGCTCCTCATCACTTAGTGGGTTTAGTGCGAGAAAATCACCACACTTTTCCAGATACAGCAGGGGGTCCTGGCTGTCCTCCATGCGGCCAAAACAGGGGAATTGTATCTTGATGGGACTTTTCCCCACATATCTACCTCTCAGTTCAGTCCGAAAGTGTGAGTCAGCGGAATGAAGGAAATGAGGTGAGTGTACTGTGCCGTGATCCATAGTGGACTGTAAGTCATGCAGTGGAGCTTGTGTGGTTGTTGGCTCAGCCATGGGCATGGTCTGGGTGTTGAGGTTTGTGGCATCAAGAGAGGTCATGCGCAGTGTCTGGGCTCTTGTGTTCATTTCCATGGCCTTTTTCTGTACCTCACTTTGCAGATGCCTCACAGTCATGGTCATGGGGTTAAGGCCATCCATTAAACTTTTCAGTAGGTCAGTGTGGAGTGCTTTCAGACGCCAATTTAATGAACTGTCCATTTGTGCTCGCATGGAATCCTGTTGCCGGGTTATTGATCGGTGGATTGCTTGCATTTGATTTTCGCAGTGAATGGTTATTTTGTTTGAAAAGTTGGTTAGCATCCTCTCCATCTCCTGATGGCTAAGTGGTGATGGGGGGTCATTTTGTGACTGTTGTGACTGAGTGACTGAGTGTGGCTGTGCACTCCCCTTCCTGGGTTTTGGAATAGGTAGGGTTTTAGGAAGTGCAGCAGAAAATGGATCCCCAGGAGAGAGAGACCCAACTGACTGACCACCAGTGTCTAGTGGCTGGCCAGTAGCCCCCTGTGGCTGCATAGGAGTAAGATGCACATTTGCCGGTCCCGCTGCTCTAGAGGCAACAGCCCCCCCTTGTGGTTCATGGGAGAGAGCATCCAGGTCCAACAACGAATAAATCAGTACATTTCAATAAACTCACTCATTTCACCTCACAACAACCAGTAAATAAGAAATGCAAACGACACACAGAAATTCAGTTTAAGGTTTGTATTAGAAATAAAGAAAGTCCAGTTCAGTTCAGGCACCTTTAAGCACCCCCTTAACTCTGGTTTTACAATAACCAAATGAACCCAGGTGCCGTGCACCACTGTTGTCAAAACCAAAAGAAATAACCTCCACTTCGGGATTTCGTTTGAACCCAACAACTAAAAGAAAAGAAACAAAACAGCGTCCTGGCGCTTGTGTATGGATGTGTGTGCGCGCGTGCACTCTGGCGTGCGTGTGTGTGTAGGTGTGTGTTTGTGTGTTAGCTCTGCAGCTAGCCTCCGTACTCCGCTCACCCACAGTAACCCTCTCCGCTCAGCTGCTCTTTACTACGGGGCACGGCTCCTCTTCGAAAGACAGCGTCGTCGGTAGAAGTGACAGCGGGATGTGGTTTTGCAGCGGCCGCTCTATGCCTCCGGCGCGGTCGTCCCTGAGTTGATGGCAGGCGATCGTCCGTTGTTTTAGAATAGCTCACTCCTTACTGTGTTTCTGGGAAACGTTAAATGGGCAACTGCCGTCTTCACAACTACAGCACCGGTCTGTACACACACAACTTCTCACTCCCGCGACAGACTCAAACTGGAAGTGGTCTCCATTTTTGCTAGAGGCTGGGCATTCAGCGAGCAGCCAACCAGTGCCATGGCCAGGCAACGTCACTGACAAAAGTAGCGTGGATCTGCTTGTGAGTGCTGTCATTCACTGAACATATTATTTTGGTTTATTCTTATTTTGGCGGATCGCCACAAGTGTTAAGTTGTAGGAAGTTTGAAGACATCCAGCGTTGAAGCTCAGCTAGGCAGGCATTAAGGGATGATAGACAGTTGGGGTTGGAGGTGTTGAGAGGCATGTACATTTGGGTATAATCTGCGTAGAAGTGGAAATAGATGTTGTGTTTACGGATTATTTGGCCTAAGGGGAGCATGTATATGGAAAAGAGTGTGGGACACCGTAGATGAGAGGGGCAGGGGTGGAGATGGCAATCTCGACAGAGAGTTCTTGCTGTTAGGTAAGATTTCAATAGCTGGTCGACTGTGGCGAACTCAGGTCAAGAAGGACCAGTATTGCAGTATCCCTGGTATCCAGTGTCATCAACAGGTCATTAGTGACTTTTACCAAGGCTGTCTCGGTACTGTGGAGTGCTTTAAAACCAGATTGAAATAAATTGTTGCTGGACAGGTGAGTGAGGAGCTGAGAGAAAATAACTTTTTCTAAAATTTTGGACATGAAGGACAGTTTGGAAATAGGTCTGTAATTAGTGAGGAGAAGATCGAGACTGGGTTTCTTTATGAGTGGGTGAATTAAGGCATGTTTAACTGAAGAGGGGACAGAACCGGAGACAATAGAGTGATTAAATATATTGAGGATGGATGGACCTACTGTTTAAATTACCTCCTTTAATAGGGAGGTGGGGATTGTGTCCAGATTGCAGGATGATGTTTTCATTTGAGCTATTGTTTTGGTGAGTTCTGACAGGGTTATAGGCTCAAACTGGTGTAAAGGGGCAGGAATGCTGGGTGAAACTGAGGTAATATAAGTGCCATTAGTGGTGGGTGGAATCTGGAGTCGTATATTTAGTACTTTATTGTTGAAAAATGTAGTTGAAAATGAAGTAGTTCTTCACATTTTTAAGGTTTTTAAGTTGATGAGTCGTTGGTGGATTACTGAGAAAAGCGTCCTGGGGTTATTGCTGTTCTTTGTAATAATATCTGAGTAGTAGTTGAATTTCGCATTAATGACAGTCTCCTGGTAGGTTTTCATGAGTTGTTTAAGTATAATGAGGGAATCAGGGTGTTTGGTAGTCTTCCATTTACGCTCAGCTTCTCTGAGCTTTCTCTTGACTAGGCATGCCACGGTATGAGATTTTACAGTACGGTACGGTGCCGATAATATATACCTCGGTATTCCACGGTATTTATATTTTCTTTTTAAAAAGCCCACCCCCTCCCACCTATGTCTAGTGACTACCCCCACCTCCTTATACGCCCTTCTTTGTTCCCCAACCTGCAGGCCTACATATTTTTTTTATTTTGACCTTTTATGATAATTTGAATTTTGTTATTTGTCATGTGACTTGTCATGATTATGAATTGATTGAAAGTCACAATTTTGGTGTCCCTTATTAAAAATTGGTGTCCCTTATTTGAACATTTTATAGAAAAATTGGGTCATTTCCTGTCAAAGCCCCCCAATTTCAGGTCTAAATTACGTTAATCAATTACATTAAATTAAACAACACAGTAAAATCTTTTGGCTTCCAGCGACCCCACATTGTTTCTTCAGGAACAATATTTCTAGTTGTAATATTGTAATTGTAATATAATATTATATAATTAATATCAAATACTACCTGACCTGTATTGACATGTAGGCCTATGAGCTGTTTGAGAGTGTAAAAGTGCTATATAGTATGCATTATTTTTATTACGAATAAATATTAGTCATTACATCTACATTATAATATGATTTAGTTGATTTTAATGGTTTAAAGATAAATATCACGGTGTATCAGTGTTGGGGTACTTAATTAGTAATTACATTGACCATTTAGCAGTATGAAATTGACAAAAAACAAAATCTAAAAGTTAGTAAAGGTATGATTTGGAAAGTATACATGACTTGAATGAATCTGCAGTCTGCACTGACCTAAAACTTTGCTCTACCCTAACCCTTCCAACATATAGTTCATGCCATAAGGTTTGATAGGTTTAACAAACAGCATACAAAATATTAAGCCTTAAATGTCAAATGTTCAAATCATAAACTTGACCTTATTTGAGACCATTTTACAAAGCATACACCATACAGGCTTCTCAGTACCCAGTCTTCTGGTTTAAATTCACATTTACAGTTACTAAGCCAGTGGTTCCCAAAATGGGGTCCGGGGACCCCCAGGGGTCCTTGAGTGAGTTCCAGGGGGTCTCCAGCTAAATGATACTTTGAACCAAATGGACCCTTATGGGTCTGTAACTCTGAGAGTGCAGGTCCATTTGGTTCCATTTGTATACTCTCAGAGTTAAATTAACATAGATTTTACAATATAAATTGGGGGTCCCAGAGGTAGAAAACTAGAAATGCCATTAAATGGGGGTCCGTGGACTAATGCATGACAAACTGGGGGTCCTTGAAATTAAACGGGTTGAGAATCACTGCTAGAGCCTTATCTTCTCTTATGGGGGTCCATGGCATTATGTTTTCAATTGGGGAGCCTGGTGAAATAGTTGCTAAGATACGATACTGCATAGTGATTGGCTCTGCTGCATGCCTATTGTCGTAATATATAACATGCTGTGTACTGATAACAGGTACTTGTACGTTAATATGCAGTGTACTTGAGATGTATTGTGTACGCCTGGAGGGTAATAGACTGACTGTCTATCAGCCACTGGAGACAGCTCATAGAGCAAGGTCGGCTTGCTGCTAGCTGTTGTTATTGTTATGTCTCAGTGGCACGTCATCAGGACACGGAGATCCAGGGCTATATATGATTCTGTATGTATAATAAACTGCGTGAATTAATTAATGTGACCAAGTCTCCGTGTCATTGTAGAGTAATTCATGTGTACGTGCACACACATGCACGCACGCGCATAGACATACTCACACATACACGCACACATACACATATGACACACTCACATAGGTGTGCAACAAGAGGTTTATACTTATATCACATATAGCCACCTTCACAAATTGTAGGTAATGAGTTGGTTGAACGGTAGATACCTTGAATAGCAGAACGGCCCATACTGGGGGACAATGTCCAGGGCTTGGGAAGAAATGTGATCCACTTGTTGATGGTTGGGTATAAGCAATCAGGGCCTTGGGCGGTGTCAGACCAGAACCAGATGTTTTCAGTAAGGGGCTCCATCCATCACGCACACACACTACCTATACGTGCGTATCCACAGGACCGGTGAACAGGACAGGGCACGCGTGCACATACGCGCACGCCGAACCAATGTATACATTAGGTGTGCACACGTTTCCCTCCACTTACACACAGGGATGATGTCATGCCAAAGTGTAGATACCTTGCACAACATGTTTTGGGTGCTGTTGAAAGTCGTGGAGGGTTCTGATTGGACTGAGCTGCAGTCCTGGAGCGCACGTTTACACACACACAGCTAAGCACATATACTATTCTTGGAGAGTTGTAATTGGTCAAGGAGTTCCCCGAAAGTTTGGAGATGACATCATGGCCTTATGTGTGGCGTTCCCATTGGCTCTCTGCCCAAACTGATGAGAAAGTCCGTGCGTGCCAATATACTTACTGTATAATAAGCATATAAAAGGTGGAGACAAAGGGATATTTTTTAGTGCTGTTGGAGATCTGCTAGAGGTACGGTGCTCACTATTCTAATTATGTAATCTTTTATATTCTATATAATAAAGAACTATAAGCGACAATGCCTGAGCTTCTTCATTCAACTTTGACCATGCCGACGTCCATAGAAGGAGAAAATACACCACATCTGGCGCCCAACGTGGGGCGTGTATTGCCCCCAACAGCGACTCTGTGCGTGAGGTGAGTTTGAATTGATTTTTGTTAATTCATTACTCATGTCACGGCGAGTCGTGGGGGGACATCACGTCAAACCGAATCCGTGGTGTGTCGGCTTGGTCTGGGGGTTGAGTGAGGGGGCCTGTGAAGACTATGTTTGTTTTGTTCATGTCAACGTAATGTATGTATATCAGTTACAGTCTTTGATCAATAATTCTGGCACTTTAGAGGGAGGGTATGCTTAATTTACGTCCTGAAGATACTGTGGTCATGATGAGGTCAAACAATAATGACTGTTGATGAGTAATATGGTGGGGTGGAGACAGCGCGTCAAATACATGGTATGACAATGATCAGGTCTGTCATAGGCGGGCGGCGTGATTTCACGTTGAAAAAACTGTCTTAAAAGTAAACAAAGCCCACCGGGGAGAGTGAGGCCTACAGTAGGGTTTATGCATAAAGGACGAGTAAATGTGCACATGTGTTGGGTCTATATGTTGTGTTCTGTGTGGGGTTTGTTTTTTGACTTGACTTTGAGAACTTTAGACTTGAGAATAAGCAGTTCTCCTGCCTGGATAAAAACGGGTGGGGGTGTAAGGAGCCAAGGGGGCTCGGGTGCACGCACACGCACGCGCGTTGTGTGACTGAAGGAGTGTTTGTTCTCCTGGTCTAACTCCCTCTCAGCTTTTCTCTATGCAGGAGGGGGCAGGGAGGGGGGAGGGGGGGCTGCATACCCCCACCTCGACCAGGGGACAAGGGGGGTCGAAAGGGAGCGGCCGATGGTGGGTGACTTTGTCACTTAATAAGGATAATAATGATGGGCAAAGGAATAGGAAAATAAAATAAATGAAAATATATATATATGTCGTAATGAAACAGAATGGTCTAGGGTTATTATAGGAGCATAATGATAAATCAGTGATTAAGTAGATGAAGGGCTGGTATTAATAGATTAATGAATAGTTTAAATAAAGGACTTAAAATTAGGGGAGAGCACTAAGTACGGATATACAGGGGTAAGATGAAACTTGAGGAATTAATAATAGGAAGGTTGCATAAGGAGAAGAGACTGGAGCAGCACGGACAATTTGAGCTTTTTGTTTAGGTGCTAAGCATACAAAAAGAGAGACTAACGTCTCGACCTTGCGGCCTTCATCAGAGTCATGAGTGATTGAGTGGTAACATTATGGGCATGTCCTTATATATAGGTTGGGCTCAACAATGGGCCAATGACAGGATACGATACAACATGTAATCATCCATTATTACCAGCGGTCTAGATAAGTTAAGGTGGCTATGGAAAAAGCGCTGTTGAACAGTGAAATAAATAAAGTAAAACAGGGGTTTAACCAATAAAAGGCCATCAAGATAAAAACAGTAATTAAGAACAAAAGTGCACATACATATTTAAGGGCCTTGTGGCCAAATAAATAGAAAAGAAAACAAAACAGAAAAAACAGAAGATTTCAGGGACCGTCTAAAAAAGGGGGGCATGTTTATAAAAAGCATTAATAATAGGAAGGTATTAGAGAAGTAATTAAAATGTATAGCATGCTATCTTGGATGTTATGTGTGTTTAATTAACTGTGAGCTCTGGCGAGAGACTGTGGCGGTTAGGAGCCGATATTACTGGCGATACAAAATCGGAATCATTGTTATTTTAATAATAACTAAATAATACTGGTTATATTGTGATTGCGCGAGGCATGACGCACGCGTTGCGTTAATGTGCGCATATGGGCTGGCCACGGTCGCATAGCAGAAAGAGGAGCAGCGGATAATAATAATAATAAAAAATAAGGATTGGAGACTAAATTGTGGTGATTAAGCTGCTGTTTCGGGTTTAAGGCGATCGGTCGTGAGTCGCGTGATGATGTGGCTCATGTTCGCTATAGTCTGTGTATATTTTGTGGTTTCGGATCGTGGTAAAATTGAGTTAAAGCGGTGAGTTGCTAACTTTCTTTGGCTGTGGTAAATTTAATAACAAAGCACGTCACCACGTAATACGTATCACGTTCCATTCTGGTTGGTTACCAGACAGCCACGTGACGGTCGCGTCGGCGATCCTCCATTTTGTTTTCGGTGATCCTCCATGGTCGGCCATTTTGTGCCAGTTGCAAACTGCACCATTTTGGGTCCACTGCAACACTGACAGGGTGTACTCTGTACCAGGAGAGTACTCTTTGCTGAGAGAGCGTAGGCTCCATGTAAAGATTTTTAGTGTCTTTGGTACCCTTACAGGCAGAAGCCTAGTAAATTCATGTCTGTCGATACAGGGACACTTTTAAGGGTGCTTGAAGGAGATTTTTGAGTGAGTTCTGACTTTTTACACTTTTCACTGATAATCGACGTGTCGTAATTTAATAATAAATGCGATTATGTGTCGGAATGTGGAGCTAAAGTACTCGTGTGGGCGTGTAGTAATCACAATAACTTCATTGAAATATACAATGTGGGATTAAGCCTATGGGGGGAAATGGTAGCTAATGGATAACCACGGTATTCAACGGATCAGACCTTTTTGAACGGAGTGGTTGTCAACCTCATTTTTGATCGGTGACTGTTTAAAAGGTAGATTAACTTTTCTTAAAATGAATAAATGCAGATATTATGGCGGGGACGTTCATGTTTAATTGTATGAAGACAACAGCGTTATGGGTTGTGTTTTGGTGTCCCACAACTCAGAGAAATAGGGGGGATAATTAAGGTTGGAAAGGTAAATACAGGAATAAACGAATAAAAAATGCAAGATCAATTAAAGGCAATGTTGTAGAGGTGGGTCTTGAGCTTAGTTTTAAGATGTCTACAGAGGCTGCCTGACAAAGGTACAGTGGGAGTTTGTTCCATGCCGCATATAGATCTTGTGATGGGGATGTTCATTTTTAAGTTGACTAAGACGACAACTTTATGGTTTTGTATTCTGGTGTTCCAAAACTCAGTGATTGGGGACAATGACGGTTTAGAAGAAAGATAAATAGATAAATAGAAACAAATAAAAATGTGAGATTTCGGCAGATGTAATTGAAGGGAAATCAGGATGCATACTTTAAATCAATAAGTAGGCTATATTGTTAGTGGTTAATTAAGGACTGTTAGACATAGTAAAACATAGTGAATGTAGTCAAAACATAGGAAAACATATGTAGTGGGATAACACATTTGCGGTGTGTTCAAGGGAGGACACAACAGTGTCACATGGTGGTCAGATTACAATCATTTAAATGAGTTAGGAGTTGTTTGTTTGGGATATGTGGAGTTGTGTTGTGTAAAATGAATAAGAGGTACGGAAACAAATAATAATAATAATAATAATAATAACATGATGCTTTGTCATCTGGTGCAGTAGTTCAATAATAGGCAGGGTTAATAGGAGGTTGGTAGATTATAAATAAACTAGATAAACAAACTAATTGGTAGGAGGGGGATAAATAAAGCGATGCATGAACTAAAATGGATAAGGGAAATCAAATGGTGTGTGATTTGAGTAACTTTGGGTACAGATTAATATGTTCTGGGTTGAGGACAAAGGTGCTTTATAGAAGTACCATAGTATTAAAAGGGACAGATGAAGCTATATTGTCAGGTGATTGACATTAATGATAATAAGGAGGATGAGGTTGTATACACAGCCAGTGGGCATTTGGGTAAAGAGTAAAATGTGGATATGGGGATATAAAGTACTTTGTGGGTAAAATTGAGTGGGGCCCAGGGAGGTCTCCTCTCAGTAACCTCTCATGTTGAACTGTGGGGGCATTTTCCTCATGATTAAACTGTGGGGACATTTTTTGAGTGACATACTTATGGGTGGTAATTGGAGAATGGTGACTAATAACTTGTTTTTCTTTGTGTTTCTTGTATCCAAAAAACCCCATGTGGAGTGTCCAGAGAGCCCATACGTCCTTCGTCCTGACTAAGGGCTGACGCAACACACGCCGTGTCCGGATGGTGGGACAGCAGAGCTGTTGCCATTGCCGGAACAGGGCTCCTGTGGACTGCTGATTGCCTTCTTTGTAAAAGACTAGTTTAGGACACCTGACTCAAATAATAGGGGGTTTAACAGACCGTATAGATCAGTAGTATTCTGAATCAGTTGTTGAGTGTTTGTGTATGTATGTCGTATCATTGGACAATATAAGAGGCAAAGCAGAATTATGACGAAGCTCTAATTCTGAACAATTTCTTGTTTTGAGCGGCCGGACCGAGGCGGTGTTTACACCAAGTCACGAAAGCCTGAACTAGGGGGGAGATTAGCGACAGTGTAAGATCTTGGGGTAGGTAGTTAGCCAGGGGGTATATGGTCCAATGATAGGTCATCATGTTTGATTGGGAATGACTTATGGATAACTTGGTGATTTGACAGTGAATGACTGATGAATGGTAGTGTGGGCTGACAGTGAATGGTTGATGAATGAGTCATATGACAATAGTACATTGCAATATGCATTCTATAGTGTGACAGACACGTAGATGGAGTGTTGAGGTAGGACTTAATAGGTGTGTAGTTATAAGTACATGCATGCATGGAATCTTCATATAAGGTGAGGTGTGAAAAGTGGGACTTCTGGGGAATAAGTGGGTTTTGAAAGAAGTGACAAATTGCGTGAATGACTGAGTGTATTTCACAAATTCCTTTTAGTACCTACAGTAGGACAGAACGGTGTCATTGTTCGGAGTGAGTGATAGTTAAATACACAAAAATAGAGTTGGATGTGAGAGCAGCATAGGTGACATTGAGTAAGCCAAATTATACAGGATGTGTGATTTGAGGAGGAGCAATTAAACACACGGAGTGACAGTGTTTTTGAGGCACTGTGCCTGTTAACAGGGCTATATCAACAAGGACTGAACACATGGTTTGTGACTAAAATTGGAGTCTGATGTCTTGCATGATAACGTTGGAGTCTGATGTCTTGAGAGACTGCAGGTGGTTGACAACAGGTGTCTGTGAATTTGTGGGAAAGTGTTGAAGCGAAGGCAGAGACACGGGTCCCTAAGATTTGTGGTACGCGGTTCAACTGGTGATTGGGCTGAGAGGACGGAGGTCCCTCAGGAGGAGTAAGGGGTTGGGACTGTGTCGCCCCTCAGTAGACTGTGAGGACACTCATGGTGTTCTATACCTTGGTGATTTGACATCAGTGAACGTCCCTTTTCTTGTTATCTAAGACAACTTCTGGGACATAGAATAGGCAGTTGTCTTTGGTACAGCAAACAGTTGTTATACTCGTGATGGCTACTGACATAGAGACTCAAACGGTGCTATCGACTGTCAGTCGAGGAACCTATAGCGCATCGGACCTGACGCGTATTACTGATAATATTAATTTGGAGCCGTTAGGAGAGGACGAAGAGTCTGGCGTGTATGCGGACAGAGTTCGGGAAGCCTGGTTAGAAGCTACAGGACTGGAACGCTCAGGTGTAGGTACGCTGGAGTGGGCGTGTATTAGGGAGAAGATTACACAGGGCTTGCCATTGATGATCCAGCAATTGATAGAGGATTATGCTGCGGATGGCACCATGGGGTACAAGAAGTATATGCGACGTCTTGCGCATTCGGTTTTTAGATACCGTGAGGGGATCTATGCACAGAGGAGGGTAGATGCGGAGGAATTGAGAGCAATCGACCTCGGTCTACGGAGAAGGGCAGAGGCGGAAGAACTGAGATGGTTACGAATCCGCGAGGCACTCGCTGCGGGGAGAAGGAGAGTTGCAGAGGCGGAGCGACGTTTGGAGGCCTTTCGATCTCATGTGCCTGAGGTTATGCCACCCGGATGCCTAGGGGAGTAGGGACCGCCAGGGGCTGAGGCTCTGGCGGTGTGCTGTGGTTGGGTATTTCAGACCATGTAATCGCCAGGAACACATATGTATTGTGTGCGAGTCATTATTTGACGTTTGTCTGTTTGTTTTGTTTCACCATTTTGTCAGGGTTTGTAGTTAAGTAGTATAGGACTTTGATTTCAGTCTTATGGGTAGGATCGGGGGTGGGTGTAAGGAGAGGCCCCGACGTCTGAAAGAGAAAAATTATACTGTGCGTTGACACGTCAGCGCTGCTCGGAGTGAGTGGTTTGTCCGTAGGGAGGGGGTACATTACACCACTCCAATACCCCCCTCCTGTCCCTGACTGATATTCGCACAACATTCACTTTCCCATGACACTTAGTATACAGGGAACATTGCTATCTCTTTCTTTGTATCTCATGTGCATACACAGACATGTCTCTGTCTTTTCTCTATCTCTACTCTTTCTCTACATGGGTAAGGTAACGCCAGCCGTCTGGTGAAGAGATGGTGTGATGTTTTCTCGTTTTTCTAGGCGGGTTTTTTATATTTTTAGGGTTGCGGTAGACGTTGTGTTATGACGTATTATTGTGCATGTTTATTTTCTTGTTACATTGTTGTTTGGGGTTGTATTGTGTTTGTTTTTGACCCCAGGGAGGTGGTACTTATTTTGTTGTCTTGATTTGGGTTTGTGTTATTGTTTTTATGTGTGTTTCGTTTTTTGTTTTTTTCTCTGGTGTGGGTTGTTTGTTTTTGTCGGCTTGCGCCGTCGAAAACAGGGAGGAATGTAGAGTAATTCATGTGTACGTGCACACACATGCACGCACGCGCATAGACATACTCACACATACACGCACACATACACATATGACACACTCACATAGGTGTGCAACAAGAGGTTTATACTTATATCACATATAGCCACCTTCACAAATTGTAGGTAATGAGTTGGTTGAACGGTAGATACCTTGAATAGCAGAACGGCCCATACTGGGGGACAATGTCCAGGGCTTGGGAAGAAATGTGATCCACTTGTTGATGGTTGGGTATAAGCAATCAGGGCCTTGGGCGGTGTCAGACCAGAACCAGATGTTTTCAGTAAGGGGCTCCATCCATCACGCACACACACTACCTATACGTGCGTATCCACAGGACCGGTGAACAGGACAGGGCACGCGTGCACATACGCGCACGCCGAACCAATGTATACATTAGGTGTGCACACGTTTCCCTCCACTTACACACAGGGATGATGTCATGCCAAAGTGTAGATACCTTGCACAACATGTTTTGGGTGCTGTTGAAAGTCGTGGAGGGTTCTGATTGGACTGAGCTGCAGTCCTGGAGCGCACGTTTACACACACACAGCTAAGCACATATACTATTCTTGGAGAGTTGTAATTGGTCAAGGAGTTCCCCGAAAGTTTGGAGATGACATCATGGCCTTATGTGTGGCGTTCCCATTGGCTCTCTGCCCAAACTGATGAGAAAGTCCGTGCGTGCCAATATACTTACTGTATAATAAGCATATAAAAGGTGGAGACAAAGGGATATTTTTTAGTGCTGTTGGAGATCTGCTAGAGGTACGGTGCTCACTATTCTAATTATGTAATCTTTTATATTCTATATAATAAAGAACTATAAGCGACAATGCCTGAGCTTCTTCATTCAACTTTGACCATGCCGACGTCCATAGAAGGAGAAAATACACCACATCATGTTAATCTCTTCTCCCGGGCCGGCCTGTCCGTCTTGCCCATGGAAATATCAACCGGGTCGTCACACACCAGAACCAGAACCAGACGAGGGTCCAAGTACTTAGAACATTATCATAACACCTATGAAGAGTACTGACCAATGAGCTGTGCCTAGCGCCTCTCTAGACACCAGGTTCCATGTCTTCCTCCTCTTCCCATAGCTCAGATGGCTGCCCCTTCTGCTTGTGTGTGTATGTGTGAGTGTCCGCATGTGAGCGACTGAGAATCACCATAACGCGCTGTCATTCTTCCACGACCCCAAAATACGGGATTAAGTGCGTCCCGTATCGGTTCATTACGGGACAGGTCTTTTAGTTGTCAAATACGATACAAACCCGTATTTTACGGGACGGTTGGTAACCCTAGCCTTAGTGTGCGAGTGGAGTTGCTTTGCGTATGCGCAGCATGCGCCGCCCACCGACGCTGTATTAAAATACCGTATGCTCGGAAATCTCACGGTATCAACACCGTGGCTGTTCCTGTCACAGTATTACCGGAATTCGGTAAACCGCGGCATGCCTACTCTTGACTGACCGGGTATGTTCATTGAGCCATGGGTTTGGGTTGGATTTGGGGATTATGGTTCTAAAAGGTGCAATGGAGTCCAGGATTGTTAGGCAGTTGCTGTTAAAAATGTCAACCATGACATTGTGGACAGCCCAGGGGGACAAGAAAATGGGGAAGTTATAAAAAGATTACAAAAAGCACTTGCTGATTCAGAATTAAAAACACGTGATCTACGAGGAGCAGAGTGATTGGGGGGAGGGCGGGGGAGTGGGGCATTAAAAACCAGGGCTTTGTGTTCAGTTACACGGTGACCAGTAGGTCGTCAACTAACTCCACAGTACCGAGAGCCAAACCCAAGCTAAACACTAAGTCTAGGGTGTGACCCAGACGGTGAGTAGCCCCAGTGACAAACTGTATAAAATCAAATGACTCAGTGAGTTTATTAAAATCATTCGATAGAGGGGAGGAGGGACAGCAGACAGCATGAATATTTATGTCCCCCAGCAAGATGATGTTATCATAGTGCTGGGTGATGAGGGACAGGAGCTCAGAAAATTCAGCAATAAAACCGGAATTGTATTTGGGTGGTCGATAGATTAAAACATAAAGCACCAGGTTTTTACTGTTAATGAGAAAACTACAAACTTCAAAGGATTTAAAAGCACCGAAAGAGGTTGGGGAACATTTAAAATTATTCCTATAAAAAACAGCAAGCCCACCACCTGTACCCTCAGGTCTAGGCATGTTAAAATACGAGTAGTTAGGTGGGGTGGTGTGAATTAGAGGCACATTGTCCTCTGGGGCTAGCCACGTCTCAAGGTGATGTGATTCAATGAAATCATGACAGATACAAGTTTTGTATGGATCTGATATTTAGTAAGCCAATTTTAACAGTGGAGGACACAGGAGTAATGGGATGAGTAGTTAATGATAATTAAATTACATTGGAGGGATTTAGACCTACTGGGTCTAGTGGTGTTATGGTTTGATGTGATTTTGACAGGTATAGTGATGGGGAGTGGAATGTCAACATGACCCTCTGAAGGATGCTCTTCATTATTGTACGGTATGGAATCTGTGGCGGAATCATGCTGTGAAGAACATCATGTGTTAAAGGCAACATGGCGGATAAAATTTGCAGTGAGTTGTCTAGTGCCTGGGATGTTAGGGTGTAGTCCATCTGGTTTATAGAGATTATTTCTGGTCCAAAAAGTGTCGAAGTTGTCAATAAAACCATTGCCTGTTGCAGTGCAAAATGCTCTGAGCCAATTATGTAGGCTGTAAGGTCTGCTTAAATGTTAGGCCCTCTTGGAGGGAGCAGGGATGGGACCAGAGAAGACACATGTTTTATTTAGACTCTGAATGTGGTTTGCGAGTGCTTCTAAATTAAATCTAAGTTTAGCTGTTTGCGGATCCAGGACATTGTTGGATCCAACGTGTATGAAGACAGTGGGTAGTAGTTTGGAGAGATCACTCCAAACTACAGAGCCCCCTCTATAGTATTAAAAGGGTACTGAAAATGGACTTTGTCTTGCACTGAACTTTGCACTATTCATTGCACCAGCACTATTGCACTTGGGTTACTGTACAGTATGGATTTGATGCCAGTGGTGAAGGTGAAGCTCTAAACTGAATTTCGTTGTTTCATGCAAGCAATGACAAATAAAGATCTATCTATCTATCTAACTTTACCACCTGGAAGACAAAAAGTGACGCCTCCTGGGATTGTAATGTCCCTTGTGATCGAATCGCCAATGATTAGCAGATCTGGGTTATTGTCTTTAAATAACAACCCCTTATAAACGGAGAGTTTTGGCCAGGCAAGTAGAGGATTTTTATTGATTGGGGGGGGGGGGGGGGGGCATGGGGAGTTGATTCAGGGTTAGGCATTTCCATACCTGAATCAACTGATCCAATAGAGAGAGGAGAATAAATTAATTCAGGGTCAGGGGTTCCACAGTTAGACTGATGACTGGTTATGTCATACTTTTCTACAGCTGTGGCTAGTTCCCTTGGCAGTGGGGTTGGAGAGGGTGACGGAGAGTCTGGATGGCTGCTGGTGGAATTTGGACTCACAGGGAATTGGATTGCAGGAGGTGGAGGAGAACGGTGTCGTGTGCACTTGATGAGGATTCTGGGAGTCAGAGATGGACAGGCGCGCTTTCGTGTTTTGGCGGAGCGGACCTGTTGTGCCTGGTCAGTGTGTGGACTGAGAGCCGTTAGCTCGTTAGCATTAGCTACCCGCTCATCTGGAGCTGTATGCCAGCTGGAGGCGTTAAGCTAACTGGTAGCTCTGGCTCGGAGTGAGCCGCTAACGGAGAGAAAAAGTTTGCCAGCGAGGTATTGCTGTCAGCTCCGCCTGGGGAGAAGAGGGGGAGAGCGACCCTTTTCCCCCTCTTCACGACGGTGGCCCAGGAAGGGGACGGTGCAGTGGATGGCCCGGCTAGGGGGGTTGAGCTGGTTGGTCCGTTGCTCGTCAGCGCGTCCAGCCGGGAAAGGACGGCGGATTTCCTAGGAGTCCCTCGATGCTGTGGAGCTCGGACCTCAGACAGGATAGCTCGTCCACACTCACCACCGGGGTAAGTGGCGCCATTCTAAAAGAAGAAAATGAATCGCCAGTACACAGGTCTTTCTAGAAACAATTGGTGTTGTTAGCTGGTGGATGTGGCTGGATAGTAACCGAGAAGCAGTGGTACATACGTGCAGGGGCTCCAAATGGAGCCCGATGCGGTGGTCTGGTGTAGGTTATATGATAGATGGATGCTCAATAGTGAGGAGGGTCCAAAACAGTACTTACACACAAGGGCTCCTAATGGATGCTAGATCAGGTCTAGCATGTAGCGGTGTAGTCTTCAGGTTTGTAGGGACCGTTGAGTCGTCAACGTTCTCATCTGGTTGATGATGGTAGCAGTAGCACTTTGACAGCTGACCGGTTTGTAGCGATTATGGGCTATTAAAAGTTCTGATGATTAAAACATCTTAACGGATGAGTAGCGGATAGACAGGGCTATCATAACTCAGTACCATACAGCCAGAAAAAACAAAATAAAGTCATAAAAAGCAGGGTTGTAGCGAGACATCCGACGGAGCATTCACAGACGGTGACAGACGCCAACGCATGCGTAGATCAAAGCACTCAGGATGAGTGCTCATAGGTGAGTAGGGTTAGTGAGCAGACCCGGTGTCTCTGGAGGTCATTTTTTCTCAATTCTATGCCCACGATGAGTGCTCAAAGGTGGGTAGGGGTCTGTCCGGAGCTCTCCCTGGTGTTTTCATGATCATTTTTGACCTCACCCATTTTGCCCAAATCTACCTTGGATGAGTGCTCATATGCGGGCAGGGGTCTCTCCAGAGGTGTCCCTGGTAGTTTATGGGTAATTTCTGGACCTTATCATCATCATGAACTACCATTACATTTTACTTACTTGAGAGTTAGTTACTGGAGATTTGGACCCTAAAGTAAAGTTACAACTTTTTCATCATGAAGCAATTATGAACTAGCTGTAGTTATTAGTTAGGAGAGTTACTAGAGAGTTAGTTACTGGATATTTGCACCTCAAAGTAAAGTGACAACCTTTTCATCATGAACTAGCTGTAGTTAATAGTTATTTAATGGTTATTTGCACCCCAAAGTAAAGTGACAACATTTGCACCATTACCTAATCATGAACTGGCCGTAGTTAAGTTAGTTAATGGATATTTGCACCCCAAAGTAAAGTGACATTTTCATCATGAACTAACTGTAGTTAAGTTATTTAATTATTATTTGCACCCCAGAGTAAAGTGTCAAAATGTATACCATTACCTAATCATAAACTAGCTGTAGTTAATAGTTAGTTAATGGTTATTTGCACCCCAAAGTAAAGTGACACTTTACAACATTTGCATCATGAACTCATGATTAACTAATCATGCATTAATCATGAACTGGAGATATGGACACAAAGTCACATCAATATAAATAATAGTGAATGCAGAACAATACAATACAATCTGAATCCAAATGTACAATTACAAGCCACCTTCAATAATTCCATTTTTTATTTACAGCACACACACACACACACACACACACACCCTCCCCCCCACACAGAAAAATATAAACCAAAATAAAACAAGAAGAAAGAATAATAATAAATTAAATTGTAATACTAAATACAAATGTAAAATACAAAAGAACAAAACAAAAGCAAGGAAGCATCCACACATCTGGCCCACCTGCTGCCCGCCCGACCAGCTGTTTGAAAATGAAATATAACTTTAACAAGGCTATCCCTTTAACAAGGCCTTTAACAAAGCCAACAACAGTGCTTATCCAAATCAGGAGCACACTTTTTTATCTCAACTATAAAACTAAGATCAGTGCTTATCCAATATCCAACTATGAAACAAAATTACCTGGCTCTTAAAATATAACACAGTCAACAATGAATAGTAATTGTTACATGGCCACTTATTATTACCAAATAGACATAGAAAAATGACAACAGTAATATGAAAAATATACAAAAAGAAAAAGCCGGAAAATGTGAAAACCCTTAGTTCCCAAAGTTTGTTTTTGTTCTCGTTGGGGCTCTTTAATCTGAATTGTGACAGTGTTCGTTTGGTCCAGACTTGGATCTCGCCACCCAGTATGCACTGGGAATCTATCTGGGGAAACGTTGGGTATGGAGACGTTGGAGCCTCACATGCACCTTGGCTCCTCAATGGATGGGAAGGGAAGCGCTGTCCTCTTCTCCACGTGAGATGCTCCAAGGGATGAGGATGGGATCAAAAAACCTGACCTATGATAGGTCAGACAAGATCCAAAACCCCATGAATTAGCATGAATTAACACCATTTTAACTTGCATTAATTAGCTTAATCATGTTATTTTTTTATAGTAATCATGTATTTAAAATACATTGAAAACCATTCAAAATAATTCAAAACATTTATTTTCTTTTACAATGTTACATATGCAATGAACTGTTCCTTTTCCACACAAATAAAAATAGTATGAAATGCTCCTTTAAATATCACAATGAAATTAGTTAAATTGCATAAAGTGCACATTCAAAAAAGGTTTACAGGGTGTTTTGTGCAGTAACTAGGAGGTATTTAAGACTCAAATGTGCTTAGTATGTACCCTTAAAACGTACCTTCAGTCACTATAACCCAAAATTCTCATGTACAGGAATATTGTATTCCTTCAGTAACAAACTGTCTTTCAAAATGTAACATGAACTTACAATAAATCATTTGCAGGATTTATTGTGGCTAAACACCATTTAAGATAACCATCTTTGTTCTACATTGTCTCACTCACCGCTTCATGAATGCTGAGTCTGCAATGTCACCTGGCTGCTCAGTGATTTTCAACACTCTCACACTGCTCTGCAAAGTTCAAAATGACAAAATACACAAATCAGGAGTTGTCTAACAACATTAAGAATGTGGACGATTTGAATTGGAAGATTATGTTTTAGTCTTACCAAGCAGATTGCAAAAGATTGTCTCTCTGTGTTTGTTTACAACAGCACATGAAGAACCAGCCATGTGTAAATTAATCAGGAAAAGGAAGTTGTCCTGCTTAAATACTGACAGGAAGTAGAATCACTGGTAGGCTGGACACAAATGCTTACAGGGTCACTGATTAGGCTCACTGATTGGCCACTTAGGTTGGCAATCACAGAGCCAGGTAATTTGAATCCTTTAAAACCTGTTAGACACCCTGTTTGTTGATTTATTTTCTCTTTCATGTAAAAAGCTTGTTTTGTATTAAACATACTTAAACAGGAGCAACATTTTAGATATTTAAACTTAAATGTGTGTTATTTCAAAAGCATTTTAGATAGTTTTTAACACTTGCAAATTGGCTGCCTGCTTTCAAGCCTGGGTAGGCTGAATTAAACGATAGTTAATAGGATACATATGTTAATTTCAGTGATTTTTTTTACAGTGAATGAATGCATTTAAGTTATATAAATATATCTAAAATGTTGCTCTACAAGTCTGATTAAAATGCTAAACAAGCTATATACATGAAAGGGAAAAACAAACAAACAGGATGTCTAACAGGATTTTTAAGCCTGTAAGCGTTTATGTCCAGCCTACCAGTGATTCCACTTCCTGTCAGTATTTAAGTAGGAAAACTTCCTTTTCCTGTTCAATTGAACACATGGCTGGTTCTTCATGTGCTGTTGTAAACCCACACAGAGGAACAATATTTTGCAATCTGCTTGGTAAGACAAAAAAAATATCTTCCAATTCAAATCATCCACATTCTTAATGTTGTTCGACAACTCCTGATTTGTATATTGTGTTATTTTGAACTTTGCAGAGCAGTGTGAGAGTGAGTGTTGCAAATCACTGAGCAGACAGGTGACATTGCAGTCTGAGCCCACTGCACAAAACACCCTGTAAAGCTATTGAATGTGAACTGTATGCAATTTAACTCATTTCATTGTGATACTTAAAGGAGTATTTCATAGCATTTTTGTGGAAAAGGAACAGGAACAGAATATAGTGAATATTTGAAACATTGTAAAAGAAAATAAGTACTTTGAATGGTTTCCAATGTATTTGATATGATTACTATAAAAAGAACATGATTAAGCTAATTGATGCAAGTTAAAAAGGTGTTACTAATTCATGGGGATTTAAAAACATTTTTCACAGTGTGTGAATAACATGCTATTGGATCTTGTCCAATCTACCATAGGTCAGTTTGGATGATTGGGTGATCCCCATCTTCATCCCCTGGAGCATCTCACATGGAGAAGAGGACATAATCCATCCACTGAGGAGCTCAGGTCATGTGAGGCTCCACAGTCTCCATACCCAACAATTCCCCAGATAAATTCCCAGTGCATATTGGATGGCGAGCTAACGGATCCAAGTCTGGACACTGATGGTGCAACATTGATTCCCCTCCCTCACGGTTTGTGTGGTAGGAAAAAGACCAATCGAACAATGTCACAATTCAGATGAAAGAGCCCCAACAACAACAAAAACAAACTTTGGGAACTAAGGGTTTTCATATTTTTTCCGGCTTTACTTTTTGTTTGTTATTTTTCATATTACTGCTATCTATTTGGTAGTAAGTGGCCATGTAACACTTTCTGTTATTGATATGCATCACTAGCTCTTAAAAACCCTAGCTGTGCTTTTGATACTTCCATTTTTTGACATACACACTATTGATTACTACTACCTGTATTCTCTATAACTAGTCCGTAAGCCAAATTATGGATACAAAGTAATCTTTATTTTGTAATTAGTAATGCCCTAGTTTGTTACATAATTGGAGAATAATAGTTAGTGTCACTGATGTGAAAAGCACTGTAGTTGAAAACACCTCTGGTTGGCCTTGTTAAAGGACTTTTTTTAAATATATTTTAAGAGCCAGGTTTTATAGTTGTGTCAAACCATATTGGTTGAGCACTGATCTTAACTACTACTGATCTTAACTACTTTAGTTTTATAGTTGAGAGGAATACTTGTGTTGCTGATTTTGATAAGCACTGTTACTGGCTTTGTAAAGGCCTTGTTAAAGGGATAGCCTGGTCGGGCGGGCAGCAGGTGGGCCAGATGTGTGGGTGCCAGTACATTGGCATCTGCGCCAGGGCTGGATCTGGCCTACCCGCTGTTGTCCCGGGTGGCAAGTATCGGCCCGCTGGGCCTCCTCTGCTCCCTCTCTTCCTGTGTTTTCGATAGTACTCTGTAATACTGATGACCTCTCAGGTCGGCCTTGTGTTCTTGCCCCCCAGGCAGAGATCAGGGGTGGCGGGCGAGCCGATTCAGTGAGTTCGTGATTAGTTGATGATGAAAATGTCACTTTACTTTGGGGTGCAAATATCCATGAACTAACTATTAACTACAGCCAGTTCATGATTAGGTAATGATTAAAATGTTGTCACTTTACTTTGGGGTGCAAATAACCATTAACTAACTATTAACTACAGTTAGTCCATGATGAAAATGTTGTCACTTTACTTTATGGTACAAATATCCATTAACTAACTATTAACTATACAGCTAGTTCATGATAAAAAGGTTGTCACTTTACTTTGGGGTGCAAATATCCATTAACTAACTATTAACTACAGCTAGTTCATGATTAGTTCATGATGAAAATGTTGTCACTTTACTTTGGGGTGTAAATAACAATTAACTAACTATTAACTACAGCTAGTTCAGGATGGAAATATTGTCGCTTTACTTTGGGGTGCAAATATCCATTAACTAACTATTAACTACAGCTAGTTCATGATTAGGTCATGATAGAAATGTTGACACTTTACTTTGGGGTGAAAATAATCATTAACTACAGTTAGTTCATGATGAAAATGTTGTCACTTTACTTTGGGGTGCAAATACCCATGAACTAACTATTAACTACAGCCAGTTCATGATTAGGTAATGATGGAAATGTTGTCACTTTACTTTGGGGTGCAAATAACCATTAACTAACTAACTAACTACAGCTAGTTCATGATAAAAATGTCACTTTACTTTGGGGTGCAAATATCCATTAACTAACTATTAACTACAGCCAGTTCATGATTAGGTAATGATAGAAATGTTGTCACTTTACTTTTGGGTGCAAATAACCATTAACTAACTATTAACTACAGCTAGTTCATGATTAGGTCATGATAGAAATGTTGACACTTTACTTTGGGGTGAAAATAATCATTAACTACAGTTAGTTCACGATGAAAATGTTGTCACTTTACTTTGGGGTGCAAATACCCATGAACTAACTATTAACTACAGCCAGTTCATGATTAGGTAATGATGGAAATGTTGTCACTTTACTTTGGGGTGCAAATAACCATTAACTAACTAACTAACTACAGCTAGTTCATGATAAAAATGTCACTTTACTTTGGGGTGCAAATATCCATTAACTAACTATTAACTACAGCCAGTTCATGATTAGGTAATGATAGAAATGTTGTCACTTTACTTTTGGGTGCAAATAACCATTAACTAACTATTAACTACAGCTAGTTCATGATTAGGTCATGATAGAAATGTTGACACTTTACTTTGGGGTGCAAATAACCATTAACTAACTATTAACTACAGTTAGTCCATGATGAAAATGTTGTCACTTTACTTTGGGGTGCAAATACCCATGAACTAACTATTAACTACAGCCAGTTCATGATTAGGTAATGATGGAAATGTTGTCACTTTACTTTGGGGTGCAAATAACCATTAACTAACTAACTAACTACAGCTAGTTCATGATAAAAATGTCACTTTACTTTGGGGTGCAAATATCGATTAACTAACTATTAGCTACAGCTAGTTCATGATTAGTTCATGATGAAAATGTTGTCACTTTACTTTGGGGTGCAAATATCCATGAACTAACTATTAACTACAGCCAGTTCATGATTAGGTAATGATGAAAATGTTGTCACTTTACTTTTGGGTGCAAATAACCATTAACTAACTATTAACTACAGCTAGTTCATGATGGAAATATTGTCACTTTACTTTGGGGTACAAATAACCATTAAATAACTATTAACTACAGCTAGTTCATAATGATGATAATGTCCAGAAATTACCCATAAACTACCAGAGAGACCCATACCCACTAGTGTTGTCGAAAATATCGATATATCGATAAATATCGATTCTGAAAAATGAAAACGGTTCGATATGACTTTTCCAGAGTATTGATACTACGTGCCGCTCCGTTCTCCCGTTGGTTGAGACATGCTCCTGCCAGCGCACAGTAACAGTAACACAGTCAAACAGCCCCCTCCGTCAGCCCCCTCCCTCCTGAGCCTTGAGGGAGCGAAGGGGCGCTCACAGTCACCGCTCAGTACACTAGTCTGTCTCGTTCCGTCACTGTGACAGAACAGGTCGCTCGTATTTCTTTATGTAAGATAAAGAATCCGATGAACACGGAGAGCCAAAGAGGACAGTTGCCAAAGCCCGCATACTGTACAATTACATGCTACTTGTTGTTGCTGTTCCTCATGTTAGCGATAGCTGCTAAAGCTATCAACAGTAAACACAACATTGCTAGGCTAGCAAGCTAACGTTGCAACAGGATCGTTGCGGTGTGTGTGTGTGTGTGTGTGTGTGTGTGTGTGCGTGGGGGGATTCCGGATATTAAAATAATAATAGTAGTTTGAGTATGCTGGCCATGATGCATTGAATAATATCTGAATAGAACATTAACTAGAGTTATAAATAAGGAATAGAAACCAAGATGATGTGGTTGACTATGGTCAGAAAGAAATTAAATTGTGGTTGTGCTTTACAACTTTCCTTTTATGTGTAGGCCTACTTATAATCCATAGTTACTATGTATAATAATAATAATAATTGATTATAAAACTAAAATAATAATAGTAATTATTGTAATAATTATAGGCATAATAATAATAAAAAGAATAAACATTTTAAAAACTATGAAAGTGCATAATACTGCACAGCTTTTATTTGTACTTACAATGTTAAACCCTCAGAAATCGCTGTGGTTGCGTGGTATCGAAAATGGT
The DNA here is from genome assembly GCF_964188405.1 of Protomyctophum parallelum. Taxonomy (NCBI): domain Eukaryota; kingdom Metazoa; phylum Chordata; class Actinopteri; order Myctophiformes; family Myctophidae; genus Protomyctophum; species Protomyctophum parallelum. The sequence continues at coordinate 507,590 of NC_139705.1, forward strand.
ATCGAAATATCAATACTTTTCCAAATATCGTATCAAAGTTGAAATCCAGTATCGTGACAACACTACTACCCACTCATCCTGGGTATAGATTTGAGCAAAATGGGGGAGTCCAAAATGGTCCATAAAGCACCAGGGAGAGCTCTGGAGAGACCCCTACCCACATTTGAGCACTCCAAGTGGGCATAAAATTGAGAAAAAAATACCTCCAGAGAGACAGAGTCTGCTCACTAACCGCTACCCGCCTATGAGCACTCATCCTGGGTATAGATTTGGGCAAAATGGGGGAGTCCAAAAATGATCCATAAAACACCAGGGAGAACTCTGGAGAGACCCGTCCCCACCTTTGAGCACTCATCATGGGCATAGAATTGAGAAAAATGACCCATGGGGACAACCAGGAAGGGCCTCCAGAGAGGCCGAGTCTGCTCACTAACCCCACCCGCCTATGAGGCTCTACAGAGCAACCACATGAGCCTCAACAAGTGGTAACTGTATGGTTCCCAGGTGTAACAACTCATTCGGACAGTAAAGGGAGCAAACCTATGGTTGTACAATTTGATTGTAAAATTTGTACAACTGTGCAATGAGCAATACAATTGTTATGTCCATATCAAATAAATAAACAAACTCATTAAATTGTTTCAGTTGTTGATGTTACTTTGTGCATTTGTAGATTCAGCCATAGTAAAGGCCCCGAGTCCCGCAGTAACCTCCCGCCAGCTTAGCATGCTAGCGATGGCTTGGCGGTGCAAACTTTGTACTGCCAATTTTGAGAAAAGAGCTCAGCTGCTGGAACACTACCGTTTGCATCATAGCAATGTATCATCAGTCAGTCAGTTGCCCTGTCTCTACAATGACTGTGTGTGCACATTTCAGTCAATAAATGCTGTCATTTGTCTGGGCAGTGTGTAAATTCAGACAAGCTTTTGATGACCTTTTAACTATTTTTAGTCATTTAAGGACACATTTAAGACACAGTGAGACGGTGGTTTGTCCTTAAAAAAAATTGTAACTAAAGCACAAATGTGAAGTCTCTGATTTTAAGACTGACATTGTCTTGCATACTAGAGGTACAGTAGATACTACAGGTATACAGTCACATACTCCCGAATGGGGGGCCGATGCGTCGGGTGGTGGTGGTGCGGCGGCGGGTGGTGCAGTACGTACGTGGGAGGAGGCGGGGCTGCCATGCCCTTGGACAGAGGGGTGTGGTCTCTGGTCCCGCAGCAGGTTCCCACCACGCCCTCCTGGCTGCAGGGGGAGGGGCTTCGGCTGGACGAGGCGTAGCCGCCGCGAGTCAGAGAGCTGTTGTCCAGGAAGCTCTGCTGGTAGCAGCGCTCGTCCACGAACTCATGGTTCTGCACAAAAGAACGAGCGCACGCACACACACCAAAGGTTATTGCAATTAACTAAAACTAAATATAAAGTACAATAAAAATAAATGGACGATAAATAATTGAAGCTGTTTTAACAAATAGTACTATAGACGGATATCAGTTTAAGTCCAAATTGTATTCTGACCACTCCACGAAAAGGCCTAGTTGTCCTGACCCCTTATCCATAATTTATACATTATGGATAATTAGTGTGGACTTAAACTGTTATTCGTCTACTGAAGCTAAGAGAGAGAGAGAAAGAAAGAGAGATAAGGTGGCTCTTATCTCTCTCTCTAAGCTGTATAGTGTGTTTACAAAATTGACTAAAACTGAAATGATAGACCCCCCCACCTCCCTCTCTCTCTTCTTCACGCGATGGAACAACATGCACTGTTTCACTGGTAAAAAGTAACACGATGGAACAACATGCACTGTTTCACTGGTAAAAAGTAACACGATGGAACAACATGCACTATTTCACTGGTAAAAAGTACCACGATGGAACGTATGGTTACTTTGTAACCTATGTTCTCTGAGTGAAGAGACTATCTCTCCACCCAACATATTTCATGTATGGGGAATGTCCCCACCTCACTTGTGACGTGGATATCTCTTTAAGACACACCAGTTGTACTGGCACACACGGGTATATAAGGCCCAGGTGTGTGTGATTACACTGGTTTACTTGATCGACACCGCTTCTGAGCGACATCGAGGTGGAGAGATAGTCTCTTCACTCAGAGAACATAAGTTACAAAGTAACCATACGTTCTCTATCGTATCGAGACTATCTCTCCACCCAACATATTTCATATGTATGGGGAACTCTGTAAGACACCTCGTGAGGAAGTGAAGCAGTCCCAGAACCCCAAAGACAACACCAGTGGGCTCCGACCCAGCACATACTGAATTTGAATTATTTATCATGTATGTTCAATGTAATATATTTACAACCCCTGGAATGGCCGGACAGCCAGACGCCATCCGCCGCCAAATGCTCAGGCGCTAGGCGCCACCCAGAGCCCGGCCCGGAAGACGCTAAGGCCAGAGACCACAGGGGTGAAGGGCCGCCCAAGCCAGCCCACCAGACGCAAGGCTGGCTTGACTGGTGAAGGTGACAATGACACCCACCGTTGAGTAGCATGCGAGACCAACTCCCTGAAAGGAGCGAATGCTGCATGTTTGGCCGGTATAACCGGGTGAATGTACATTAGACGGAGTAGACTATGTCACCGCTGTGCAGGTCTGTCAGAGACACACCTTTCCACAGCGTCCCCAGGTGGAGTGTGCCTGCCCTCCAGGCGGCACTGGTACTCCTGCCTGTTTGTGTGCTGGATAACCTCTGTGATCCATGCACTCTCACTTGAAGCACTCAAAGAGCTGGTTCGTTACTCTGTGGGCCTTGTGTGGCCCTGACATACGACTCTAATGCTCCAATAGGGCAGAGTGGGGACAGACTCCGTCTCTGTACGTCAACTGTCTGTATGACGATGGTAGGACAGAGCTCAATCACCTGATTGAGACGTGCCCTTTTGAAAACATTGGGGAGAAAGGCCGGTTTGGGGCATAAGACTATACCATCATCCGGCATAGGCCTGGAGAGCTCATTATGGATTGACAGAGCTCGCAACTCCCATTTCTCCTTGCAGATGTGACGCCAACAAGACTGCTGTCTTGAGCATGTCAGGCTCACTGACTAAAGGTCGTAGAGCCTCCAGAGCTAACCCCAGATGGGCCTGATTGGGTCCCTAACCTGAGCTCCTCTGGGCCTCAGCGCACCCTTCAGGAAATGCTCTTCTTTTCTTTGTAACGAGGTTACTGCACTCTGCAGGGCCTGCGCTCCCGCTCAAGTCAGCCTGCCGAACATTCGGTTAGCTGACTGTTGAAGCCCTGTTCTCCGAACCGGAATGATCCTTATGTCACATCACAGTTTTACAAGTAAAAAGTGGATGGCCTTCGTTTTTGTGCATAGTTCCCATCGCGTTTATGCTGCGCAGCTAAGCACACACCCAGTGGGAAGGGTGCTGGCTGCCACACCACATATGGTAGAACCTGATAAATGCTGACAGCGTCGATCAAGAGGCTGTCCCACAGATCTCAGATTGGAGGGCACCTCGCCGTAAGCCCATGCGGCAGCGAGGCCCTGTATGGAATGTGCACATGTTCCCGTTGGGGCTGGCCTGCCTGCCCACCTATATGCCTGCTGGATTGTTTCACAAGACAATGAGTGAAGTCCAGTTTTGGAGACTATCTGCCTAAGACAGTTAGGTCCATTTAAGGCCCTTAGAAGAACACTGATGAATGCCCCCCTGCTTCACCACCCTGCTTAGGAGGGTGGGAAGGGTGAAAATCAATAGACTGACTGGCTCACACTCCGATCCATAGGGCAAAATGCAGGGATTGATGGCGACAACACTTAACACGATCCCTACTTTTGGCAGAATGCTCCGCCATAAGGACTGTAATAACCTTCTGCTCGTGTCGGAATGCTCCGTCAGATTCGCTTTATTATGGATATCAATCCGCACCGCTGAGAACTATTTTTTCATTATTATTTTGGCTCGGCCTTTCCTTCTTTAGCGATCCTAGACCGGATTGCGCATGCGCGCTGCCGTCCACCTCCCATTATACAGGCAGACTAAAAGCTGAATAACTCCTAATCTACAGAGCTCTCCATGGTTTGGTCAATTAGCGCGATGTTCGCGATGATTAGCCGGTGGTCTAAATGGAAACATTGGTGCTTTCTAGAGCAAGGATGGCTATATTTTAGCTCGCTAGCATTGACGCTATTTATTTAGCACAATATGGCCACAACATCCGTTTCTGTGCTGCGTGCGCAACCTCTAAATCGCCCCCACAGACCGTGGCAGTCAGAAGTTGGATTTGCGTCCAGCAGGTGGCAGTCAAACGGCTAAGCATTGCCATGTAGGAAGCGGCAGCACCCCTCACTGACAGGGACATTCTTGTGGCTGATACTGCTAACAGCAATAATGCTGTCCAGTGAGAAGCCATTGCAGCCCAAGTCTCCACGGGCTTAATTGGCTCATGCCGTAAGGCAGACAGTACCACTCCCCGAAGAGGGACTGCTGGCCTATTGTGTGAGGGATGAACGTTATCAGGACCAACTGGGTGACTATTGTGTCGCCCTTGTGTGGGACAGTGGCCCGCCATGTTGCCAGAAACCTGGCCTAGCCACACGATTACCTCTGGATGAGGAGGGAGCTCAACCGGTCTCCCAACACACAGAATTACACCCAGGTGTTTAAACGGCCATGCCGTAATACAACCTTATGGTGGTTCTGCTCACCCCTGACAGTCTCGTCACATTCTGCTGTGTGAACAGACAGAATTATTCGCTGGAACAACGTGGAACGTGTAAACTGACACTGTCAACGATACGCCCACGTAGTGCATGACTGTGAATGACAGATAATGCACTGGCCGCATGTTCAGAAGAGCCGGAGGCACAAAGTGCACCATGATTGCCCTCAGCCCTAAGGGGCAGAGGCACAATCTGAGGGTGGCCCGACTCACTAGAGCAAGGGACCGAGTCCCTGCTTTGCCCTCTAACACATGCCGAGGAGCGCTGCGGACTGTGAAAGTTGACGCCTGCAAGGCCTCTTGTCGAGGTGCCGGCCTAGGTGCCCAAAGTGCTGCAGGTGCCTGGCCACGTTGTTGTGGCACTACACCTCTGAGCGAGCACACACCATTCAGTTATGCAATTTAGGATGAAAAGGCCCTCCCGCCAAGGACTGCGTCCAATCGGGGGGCTAGCCATATGCCGAATGGGAGGACAGTGCGTCAGACCCGGGATCTGATAATAAACATCCCCGGTCAAGCATGGCAAGCCAGTCGCCTTGGAAGATGGCCTGTAAGACCGTCAGCCCTTCCTTGCCAGGAGTGCTGTAAGCAGCACACCACCCCCCGAAGACATAGTGGAACCCACCCAGGGGTCCACCTGAATTGTCTTCCAGGACAGCCGCTGTCCCAAGAGACAGCGGGTGGGGTCTGGGGCCTTAACTATCAGGACTGAGGGATGGGCTTAGCCCGCCGAGCAGATTTTAGCCATACCCCGCCGGTTGGCCTGTAACCGGACCCGTAGGTCCCTGGAGCTGCCAAGCCTGACTGGGGTTGCACAGCCTGAGGGGCGACCGAGGCAGGCTACTCATGGCCTTGCCGGAGCATTCCTGCACCTCCTGTGCAACTCCACAGCCTCCTTAGGATGCTGTAGCAAAGCACTGGCCTTTTGGCCAAACATGGCCGACGGCTCAATAGGCAGCGTGGGGGAGCTTGTCCTGCTATCGCAGCTTGGACTGGGGCCGCCACAGACGGTGCCTCACCAAAGCACCAATAGCATTGCCCGCTGCCGCTGCCTGGGGAGCCTGAAGCGCCGTATATAAGCCGGTGCTGAAGCAGTGACAGAATAGCCCTGTGTTAGCTAGCTGCGCCTAGATAGCCATAGTGCATTCTCGGGACGAGAAGGAGCTTACTTTGTGGTTTCGAACCAGTAACTGGATTATACCATGCAAGTTTACACCTATAGGTGCGTGAACGGCCTTGCCGTGATACACCGTACAGAGTATTCCGCCCGACAGCCGCAGCACACTCGAGTTGCCGAAATTGGCGAAACTACATCATGGACGCGTGAGCTGACACTGTCAGCAATATGCCGTATATACAGTAGTGTGCAAATGGCTGTGATTTCAGGGCTTGCTCCTGGCAGACTCAGCATGTCCTGTCTGTGTAACTGAACCAAGTTCCACAGACGGAACTACACCACGGTCACGTCAACTGACACAGTCAGCAATATGCCGTATAGTGCGCTACTACACCTGAACGCGGAAGCTGGCTGCCACGGCAGCCATACGCTCATCCTGTCTATGACAGAACCCACGGTTCGGAGGATGAGCTTGCTCCGTGGCGTCCCCCGTCGCACGGGTTCTACCACGCAGTCTACACCGGAGTGCGTGAACGGCTTTAGCTGCAATACACTCAAGTGAGCTCTCTCTCACAAGGCGAAGCAAAAACACGGCACTACAGATGCGGAAGTCGCCCCAGCGACAATACGCCTGTATAGTGCGTTTTAATGCTATAGCCTGGCCGGGCTGTTGTTTTGATTGATTGATTTACTAACAGTTTGCAGAATTACAGTACATTTCAAGTACAACTCAATACAAATACTGTTAACAGTGAGTGGACGACACCATAAAGCATTACACTTGTTTACAATAGTGCCCACCATTTTCAATTCATCAAAACATTTAGAGACATACAAATATACACAACTATATTCACTGCGCACTCGCAGGTCCACTCCAGCACACAGAATATGCAGCACGGATGCGTGAATTGACGCCATGGCAATAATACACCCGTATAGTGCGTTTTATTCCACTGCCTTTAAGGACAGGCTACACCACAGGAGCGTAAACTGTCGCCCCGCCAGCAATACCCCTGTATAGTGTGTTATATGGCCGTCGGATTCCTTCATTCATAGCCTCCTAGCCTCAACTGGCAAGGTGAAGAAATTCATACAGGAGTCAGGATCTTCATGAGCTGCTATCGCATGACCAGGGAACCCACAGGTCACCCACTGGTCATGGCCATCCTCTGTGGGCATATGTGCCCCACGCAGCCCCAGAGAAACCCCTGCTGTTTCCATTTCATTTAATACCTATATACACTATTATTTTAATATGTTATATTAAATAAATACACATTTAACTGTTTAAACATGCTCGGGAGTATAGTAATGTGCTTGAGAAGTGAGGGCACAATTTACCCTACGTGCAATTTACACTGCTGTCTCTCAGTCACATATTGATATTCATGTTTTTTTTTTTTTCTCTTGGTAACATGTTTCATGTGGACCCCAAAGGACTAGCTGACTGCCATGGCATCAGCTAATGGGGATCTTTCCAAATAGAAAAATAACTAAACAACAGCCAGCTGAGTTTATATAGTCTCTCTCTCTCTCTCTCTCTCTCTCTCTCTCTCTCTCTCTCTCTGGAGGTTGCACCTGAACTTCCTAGCTGCACTGAGACACAGAGTGTTTGAGTTGGAGACAAACGCTCTGCTCCAAACACTTTGCATTATATAGTGTATAAACGTATGCCAATTTCCACTGTTTGGCCACTAGAACAGGGATTTATGAGAGTCCCCGCTCGACTTTCCAGGCAACAATTTACCCTATGATATATCACCGTGATGTCACCCACGGGGTTCCCCCCTGGAGACCAAACTTTGTTTGTTGTGGAATTAGCTCGTCCTGTCTATGACAGGACGGAGGATAAGCTTTCTCTGTGGCTTCCCCCGTCCGTACGGGTTCTACCACGCAGTCTACACCAGAGTGTGTGAACGGCTTTAGCCGCAATACACCCCAGGGAGCTCTCTCTCTCACGAGGCGAAAACACAGCACTAAAGACGCGGAAGTCGCCCCAGCGACAATACGCCTGTATACAGTGTATAGTGTGCTGTGTTAAATGCTGCGCCAAACGCAGGGGATGCGTTGACTGACACCAAGCCAGTGATACAAACGTATAGTGCGATAATTCCGCTGCTTTACAGGATTACAGAGCCAATGGTCCTGTCTGTGTCCCTGCCCACAGGTCGACAGACAGGCTACACCACAGGACGTGTAAACGAACACTATGTCAGCAATGGAGAGATAGTCTCGATACGATAGAGAACAACATGCACTGTTTCACTGGTAAAAAGTAACATGATGGAACAACATGCACTGTTTCACTGGTAAAAAGTAACTTTGGGTTACTTCAGTAACCTCAGTTGTATAAGTGACTCGAAGAAGAGAGTCATATGGGTCCGAGACACTTGGTGGCGCTGGAGCACAGAACAAAACATAAACTCACAAGCTAATTTATTGGTTCGTGGAGCTGTCACTCAGGGCGATGCCCCCGGTCCCAACCCTCAGGTATAAAACCTGAGGGTTATATACTCCTGTATGATCACCCCGGCTGACAGGACCGCTCCACGGTCCCCCTTTTTCCAGAGAGACGACACCATCACGTGAATGTGCGTCCCTCCCGCAAGGGAGACTGAGAAGGTTAGCCAGGTTACTGACCTGGCACCAAGAGAAGGCCCCTTCTCGGCCGCCGGGTCATATACCCGGTGGCCCAGAGTCCCTCTAACAGGTAAAATAATTAAAAAACACTGATAGAGGTGAGGGAAAAACCCTGGGAAGCCAACAGTACCACTGTCCCCTGCTATCCAGGAAGTTTCCCACCCCAGACGCAACCCCTCCAAGAGGGCGGGATCCCAGGAACCCCAAATCCCCAAGAGGAGCCGACAGCTATGCTGCCTTATGTGCTCCCAGGAGAGCCACCGATTCCACTGGCTCACAGCCAGAAGGAAAATTCTTTGGCAGGAACGACAGGTTTGGCCTGACCGTAACTCTAGTGTCATCGCCACTGAATCTCATGCAGCTCACGTTGACCGAGAGCGCGTGAATGTCGCTCGACCTCTTAGCTGTCGTCAACACGACCAGCAAAACGGTCTTTAGAGAGAGGAACTTCAGGTCCACCGTGTCCAACGGCTCAAAGGGTTCCTTTGTGAGAGCATCCAGTACAACAGTCAGATCCCAAGCTGGAACCAGGGATCTAGTAAACGGCGTGAGATGCATGACACCCTTCATGAACTGTCGGACTAGTGGGAGCTCGTTCACCTGACCGTTGTTTATGCCCAAGTGGTAGGCGGAAATAGCCGCCAGGTTAACCTTCACCGAGGACAAACCTAGACCTCTGTCCAGGAACTCCTGTAGATAGGACAAGATGAGAGCCACCGGAGCTTGGAACGGGAGGATCCAGAAACCCCTGGCTGACCTGCCCTCGTGTGTGGCACCCCATCCCGAGAGGCTGGCGTCCGTGGTGACGACCTTCCTGGAAAGGGGAAGGCCCAAGGGCACCCCTTCCATCAGTCTGTGTCTGTCTGACCACCACCTCAGCGCTAGTGTGCAAGCCGGAGATACTGTCACACGGCGGCTCACACACCTGGTGAGAATGTGCAGGGACCCGAGCCATCGCTGGAAGGGTCTCATGTGCAGTCTCTCCAGACGTACCAATAAGATGGCCGACGCCATAATGCCTGCCATCCGTAGGCATGTGATTAACTGAAGAGTGCGTCCCGGGGTGAACAGTGACACACACTTCAGTAGGTCGTTGAGCCTGTCTACCGACAGCCTCGCCGTATACGCAACTAAATCCAGTCTGATGCCTATGAAGTCTGTTGACTGCGTGGGCACCAGCATGCTCTTGGTGTGGTTCACAACGAACCCTAGGGAGGCCACGTGGGTCAACACTCTGGTTGTGGCCCTCGTTACCTCTTCCCTCGAGCTGGCCATCAGGAGCCAGTCGTCGATATAGCTCGCCACCCGAATGTCCTCTTGACGCAGGGGAGCGAGGGCGGTTTCTGTGCAGCACACAAACACCCTGGGGCTTAGGGACATCCCGAAGGGGAGGACCGTGTACTCGTACACTTTCCCCTGGAACCCGAACCGCAGGAACTTCCTGTGAGGTGGGTAGATGGGGATGTGGAAGTATGCGTCTTTTAAGTCTATGGACGTGAACCAGTCGCCTGGGCGTATGGTACGTACTAGAGACTTGGCCGTCAGCATTTTGAACGCAAACTTCTTGAGGTGTCCGTTGAGTGCCCGGAGGTCCAGAATGGGGCGTAGCCCCCCCGCCCCCCCCCCCTTTTTCTTGACCAAGAAGTAGCGGGAGTAGACCCCACTGCGACATTGGCTCTGGGGCACCTCTCTGACGGCTCCTTTCTCCAGCAGAGCAGCTATCTCTTGTTGGAGAACTTGACCCGCTTGGCCCCGCAAATTGGAGTCTGTAGCCCTTTGCTAAGGTGCGTAGGACCCAGGGGGACGCATTGTAGCGTTCCCACTGGGCTACGTGCTCGGTCAAGGGACTTATCCCCTCCGGAAGAGGTGGTCCTCGTCTGGTGGTGGTGTCCACTGGATGACCAGAGAAAATTCGCCATGACCCGTCTCCCTTGTGGCGTTTAAGCCAGCCACAGGCCTCATATCCCACCGCTCTGCTTCGGGCAGCACTTCGGCTGTCCCTAACAGAGGGTTCATGGTCCCCCGACAGTGTGATTTTTGTCATCGTCGGGAGCTGGTGCGTCGGCATCCAGGTCTCCGTCGTCCTCATAACCCACCTGGTCTATGACCCTGTACTCTCCAGGAGGTTCCTGGGTGGAGCACGGTTCGTCCAGGGGATACTGCCGTTCCATGAAGTCTCCCCATCTCTCACCAGCTTGCAGCTGGTAGGGGTGAGGGAGGGGTTCGTAGTCTGGGCTGGGCCTGTGATGGTGCAGAAGTCCCCTCCAGAAGGGCCTTGACTCTAGACAGCCTGCGCCCCTTCTCTCTGTCTGTTAGCCCAAGGCAACATGGGCAGAGGCCCACGACCTCAAAAGCATTCCTCGCATGTGTTAAATCCAGACAGTGCATACACATGGAGTGGCCATCATCTGGAGCTAAGAGGTTGTTACAAACCCTGTTGAAACAAAGCTTTGGAAGGGGTCCATCATTGTGGTCATCTCTTGTAGCCATGGTCGAGATGGCTTATTCCTTGCCTTATTCTCAAACCCCTTTTTTATTTTAAAATATAAAAAATATTATTATTATTTATTTAGCTCCCCTACTAAATAAAAATAATTGTCCACTTAACTCCCCTACTACAGAGGGTAAATGTGAAGTGGAACTCACGGTGGTCAGCATACAGTCGATGGCTGAAGGCTACCCCACGTGTTGTTGTTGTTGGCCTACCGTGTAATGGTAAACGTGTCCACGATGTGGGGAAGGGTTGAGAATGCGGCCCGTCTAGCCTTCGGTAGATGTAGATAACGAGGCGACGGGAGATCGGTTGATGTCGGCCCGCTGTTACCGAGGGGTGTAGAAGCGAGGCTGCGGGCTACGGCTAGGAGGAGGTTAGTCAGTGACTAACGAGAGGCTAGCGGTGGAGAAAAAAACGCCCACCGGTTTTATACCTTTGGGACCAGGGTCATCGCCCTGAGTGACAGCTCCACAAACCAATAAATTAGCTTGTGAGTTTATGTTTTGTTCTGTGCTCCAGCGCCACCAAGTGCCTCTTCGAGAGAGGCACTTAAGACAACACGATGGAACAACATGCACTGTTTCACTGGCAAAAAGTAAGACGATGGAACAACATGCACCGTTTCACTGGTAAAAAGTAACACGATGGAACAACATGCACCGTTTCACTGGTAAAAAGTAACACGATGGAACGTGTGGTTACTTTGTAACCTATGTTCTCTGAGTGAAGAGACTATCTCTCCACCCAACATATTTCATATGTATGGGGAATGTCCCCACCTCACTTGTGACGTGGATATCTCTTTAAGACACACCAGTTGTACTGGCACGCACGGGTATATAAGGCCCAGGTGTGCGTGATTACACTGGTTTACTTGATCGACACCGCTTCTGAGCGACATCGAGGTGGAGAGATAGTCTCTTCACTCAGAGAACATATGTTACAAAGTAACCACACGTTCTCTATCGTATCAGAGACTATCTCTCCACCCAACATATTTCATATGTATGGGGAACTCTGTAAGACACCTCGTGAGGAAGCGAAGCAGTCCCAGAACCCCAAAGACAACACCAGTGGGTTTCGACCCAGCACATACTGAATTTGGAATGATTTATCATGTATGTTCAATGTAATGTATTTACAACCCCTGGAACGGCCGGACAGCCAGACGCCATCCGCCGCCAAATGCTCAGGCGCTAGGCGCCACCCAGAGCCCGGCCCTGCAAGACGCTAAGGCCAGAGACCACAGGGGTGAAGGGCCGCCCAAGCCAGCCCACTAGACGCAAGGCTGGCTTGACTGGTGAAGGTGACAATGACACCCACCGCTGAGTAGCATGCGAGACCAACTCCCCGAAGGGAGCGAATGCTGCATGTTCAGCCGGTATAACCAGATGAATGTACATTAGACGGAGTAGACTATGTCGCCGCTGTGCAGGTCTGTCAGAGACGCACCTTTCCACAGCGTCCCCAGGTGGAGTGTGCCTGCCCTCCAGGCGGCACTGGTACTCCTACCTGCTTTGTGTGCTGGATAACCTCTGTGATCCATGCACTCTCACTTGAAGCACTCAAAGAGCTGGTTCGTTACTCTGTGGGCCTTGTGTGGCCCTGGCATACGAATCTAATGCTCCAATAGGGCAGAGTGAGGACCGAATCCGTCTCTGTATGTCTACTGTCTGTATGACGATGGTAGGACAGAGCTCTATCACCTGATTGAGACGTGCCCTTTTGAAAACATTGGGGAGAAAGGCCGGTTTGGGGCAAGACTATACCATCATCCGGCATAGGCCTGCAGAGCTCATTATGGATTGACAGAGCTCGCAACTCCCCCATTTCTCCTTGCAGATGTGACACCGACAAGACTGCTGTCTTGAGCATGTCACGCTCACTGACTAAAGGTCGTAGAGCATCCAGAGCTAACCCCAGATGGGCCTGATTGGGTCCCTAACCTGAGCTCCTCTGGGCCTCAGGGCACCCTTCAGGAAATGCTCTTCCTTTCTTTGTAACGAGGTTACTGCAGTCTGCAGGGCCTGCGCTCCCGCTCAAGTCAGCCTGCCGAACACTCGGTCAGCTGAATGTTGAAGCCCTGTTCTCTGAACCGGAATGATCCTTATGTCACATCACGGTTTTACAAGTAAAAAGTGGATGGCCTTCGTTTTTGTGCATAGTTCCCATCGCGTTTATGCTGCGGAGCTAAGCACACACCCAGTGAGAAGGGTGCTGGATGCCACACTGATACCACATAATGGTAGAACCTGATAAATGCTGACAGCGTCGATCAAGAGGCTGTCCCACAGAACTCAGATTGGAGGGCATCTCGCCGTAAGCCCATGCGGCAGCGAGGCCCTGTGTGGAATGTGCACATGTTCCCGTTGGGGCTGGCCTGCCTGCCCACCTATATGCCTGCTGGATTGTTTCACAAGCCAATGAGTGAAGTCCAGTCTTGGAGACTATCTGCCTAAGACAGTTAGGCCCATTTACTCTGCTTCACCACCCTGCTTAGGAGGGTGGGAAGGGTGAAAATCAATAGACTGACTGGCTCACACTCCGATCAGGCCGTAGGGCAAAATGCAGGGATTGATGGCGACAACACCTAAGCATTGCCATGTAGGAAGAGGCAGCACCCCTCACTGACAGGGACATTCTTGTGGCTGACACTGCTAACAGCAAGAATGCTGTCCTGTGAGAAGCCATTGCAGCCCAAGTCTCCACGGGCTTAATTGGCTCATGCCGTAAGGCAGACAGTACCACTCCCCGAGGAGGGACTGCTGGCCTATTGTGTGTGGATGAACGGTATGAGGACCAACTGGGTGACTATTGTGTCGCCCTTGTGTGGGACAGCGGCCCGCCATGTTGCCAGATCCCTGGCCTAGCCACACGATTACCTCTGGATGAGGAGGGAGCTCAACCGGTCTCCAACACACAGAATTACACCCAGGTGTTTAAACGGCCATGCCGTAATACAACCTTATGGTGGTTCTGCTCACCCCTGACAGTCTCGTCACATTCTGCTGTGTGAACAGCAGTGTGAATTCACTGGAACAACGTGGAACGTGTAAACTGACGCTGTCAACGCCCACGTAGTGCATGACTGTAAATGACAGATAATGCACTGGCCGCATGTTCAGAAGAGCCGGAGGCACAAAGTGCACCATGATTGCCCCCAGCCCTAAGGGGCGGAGGCACAACCTGAGGGTGGCCCGACTCACTAGAGCAAGGGACAGAGTCCCTGCTTTGCCCTCTAACACATGCCGAGGAGCGCTGCGGACTGTGAGAGTTGACGCCTGCAAGGCCTCTTGTCGAGGTGCCGGCCTAGGTGCCCAAAGTGCTGCACGTGCCTGGCCACGTTGTTGTGGCACTGCACCTCTGAGCGAGCACACACCGTTCAGTTATCCAATTTAGGATGCAGAGGCCCTCCCGCCAAGGACTGCGTCCAATCGGGGGGCTAGACATATGCCGAATGGCAGGACACGGGACTCGAAGGTTCTGTCATCTAAGACAAGCCGGTCAGTGCGTCAGACCCGGGATCTGAGTGCTTTAAGCAGCACACCACCCCCCCGAAGACATAGTGGAACCCACCCAGGGGTCCACCTGAATTGTCTTCCAGGACAACCGCTGTCCCGAGAGACAGCGGGTGGGGTCTGGGGACTTAACTGTCAGGACTGAGGGATGGGCTTAGCCCGCCGAGCACATTTTAGCCATACCCTGCCGGTTGGCCTGTAACCGGACCCGTAGGTCCCTGGAGCTGCCAAACCTGACTGGGGTTGCACAGCCTGAGGGGCGACCGAGGCAAGCTACTCATGGCCTTGCCGGAGCATTCCTGCACCTCCACAGCCTCCTTAGGATGCTGTAGCAAAGCACTGGCCTTTTGGCCAAACATGGCCGGTGGCTCAATAGGCAGCGTGGGGGAGCTTGTCCTCCTATCGCAGCTTGGCCTGGGGCTGCCACAGATGGCACCTCACCAAAGGGCATCAATAGCATTGCCTGCTGCCACTGCCTGGGGAGCCTGAAAGCCAGTCGCTGCAGCTCCTCAATAAGGTCCGGGCCCTAATGGTCACATAAGTGCCACATATAAGCCGGTGCTGAAGCAGTGACAGAATAACCCTGTGTTGACTAGCTGCGCCTAGATAGCCATAGTGCATTCTCGGGATGAGAAGGAGCTTACTTTGTGGTTTCAAACCGGTAACCGGATTATACCATGCAAGTTTACACCTATAGGTGCGTGAACGGCCTTGCCGTGATACACCGTACAGAGTATTCCGCCCGACAGCCGCGGCACACTCGAGTTGCCAAAATTGGCGAAACTACATCACGGACGCGTGAGCTGACACTGTCAGCAATACGCCGTATATACAGTAGTGTGCAAATGGCTGTGATTTCAGGGCTTGCTCCTGGCAGACTCAGCACGTCCTATACACTGTATAGTGCGCTACTACACCTGAACGCGGAAAGCTGACTGCCACGGCAGCCATACGCTCATCCTGTCTATGACAGAACCCACGGTTCGGAGGATGAGCTTGCTCCGTGGCGTCCCCCGTCGCACGGGTTCTACCACGCAGTCTACACCGGAGTGCGTGAACGGCTTTAGCCGCAATACACTCAAGTGAGCTCTCTCTCACGAGGCGAGGCAAAAACACGGCACTACAGATGCGGAAGTCGCCCCAGCGACAATACGCCTGTATAGTGCGTTTTAATGCTATAGCCTGGCCGGGCTGTTGTTTTGATTGATTGATTTACTAACAGTTTGCAGAATTACAGTACATTTCGAGTACAACTCAATACAAGTACTGTTAACAGAGAGTGGACGATACCATAAAGCATTACACTTGTTTACAATAGGGCCCACCATCTTCAATTCATCAAAACATTTAGAGACGTACGAATATACACAACTATATTCACTGCGCACTCGCAGGTCCACTCCAGCCCACAGAATATGCAGCATGGATGCGTGAATTGACGCCATGCCAATAATACACCCGTATAGTGCGTTGTATTCCACTGCCTTTAAGGATTACCGGGCCACTGGTCCTGTCTGTGTCACTGCACTCAGATCGACAGACAGGCTACACCACAGGAGCGTAAACTGGCGCCCCGCCAGCAATACCCCTGTATAGTGTGTTATATGGCCGTCGGATCCCTTCATTCCTCCTAGCCTCAACTGGCAAGAGGAAGAAAATCATACAGGAGTCAGGATCTTCATGAGCTGCTATCGCATGACCAGGGAACCCACAGGTCACCCCCTAGTCATGGACATCCTCTGTGGGCATATGTGCCCCACACAGCCCCAGAGAAACCCCTGCTGTTTCCATTTAATTCAATACATATATACACTATTATTTTAATATGTTATATTAAATAAATACACATTTAACTGTTTAAACATGCTAAAAAAACAAAACAAAACGGGGAGTATAGTAATGTGCTTGAGAAGTGAGGGCACAAAATTTACCCTACGTGCAATTTACACTGCTGTCTCTCAGTCACATATTGATATTCATGTGTTGTTGGTTTTTTCTTTTTCCTCTTGGCAACATGTTTCATGTGGACCCCAAAAGACTAGCTGAATGCCATGGCCTCAGCTAATGGGGATCTTTCCAAATCGAAAAATAACTAAACAACAGCCAGCAGAATTTCTATAGTCTCTCTCTCTCTCTCTCTCTCTCTGGGGGAGGTTGCACCTGAATTTCCTAGCTGCACTGAGACACAGAGTGTTTGAGTTGGAGACAAACACTCTGCTCCAAACGTTTTGCATTATATAGTGTATATACGTATGCCCATTTCCACTATTTGGTCCACTAGAACAGGGATTTATGAGAGTCCCCGCTCGATTTTCCAGGCAACAATTTACCCTACGATATATTACCGTGATGTCACCCACGGGGTTCCCCCCTGGAGACCAAACTTTGTTTGTTGTGAAATTAGCTCGTCCTGTCTATGACAGAACCCACGGTTCGGAGGATAAGCTTGCTCCGTGGCTTCCCCCGTCCATACGGGTTCTACCACGCAGTCTACACCAGAGTGCGTGAACGGCTTTAGCCGCAATACACCCCAGGGAGCTCTCTCTCTCACGAGGCGAAGCAAAAAAACACAGCACTAAAGACGCGGAAGCCGCCCCAGCGACAATACGCCTGTATACTATACAGTGTATAGTGTGCTGTGTTAAATGATAAGCCTATAGCGGGGCTGATGTTTCGCTGCGCCAAACGCAGGTCCACTCCAGCCCACGGAATATGCATCACGGATGTGTTAACTGACACCAAGCCAGTGATACAAACGTATAGTGCGATTATTCCACTGCTTTACAGGATTACAGAGCCAATGGTCCTGTCTGTGTCCCTGCCCACAGGTCGACAGACAGGCTACACCACAGGACGCGTAAACTAACACTATGTCAGCAATACGTCTGTAACGGTGTTTTGGCCGCTTACCCTGTTTAGTCAGATTACTTAATACTTACAAACGAGTATTTGAATGAGACAACCCCGAGAGGAGCAAATGTCACGCCGGCTCTCTATCCGCGACCTGCGGTGGGTCTAATCCGGTCTCAATTCCAACCCGTATTAAATTAAGTATTTTTTTTTTTTTACAGAAAAAATAAAACAGAAACCAAAAATTCAAAAGAATCTGCTGTATATAGCTGTTAGCTTTTCTGCTGTCGAGACGCCACGTCTGTCTGGTGACTGGTGGAGATCAAAAAAGCAGTGTAATCACGCACACCTGGGCCTTATATACCCGTGCGTGCCAGTACAACTGGTGTGTCTTAAAGAGATATCCACGTCACAAGTGAGGTGGGGACATTCCCCATACATATGAAATATGTTGGGTGGAGAGATAGTCTCTGATACGATAGAGAACAACATGCACCGTTTCACTGGTAAAAAGTAACACGATGGAACAACATGCACCGTTTCACTGGTAAAAAGTAACACGATGGAACAACATGCACCGTTTCACTGGTAAAAAGTAACACGATGGAACAACATGCACCGTTTCACTGGTAAAAAGTAACACGATGGAACAACATGCACTGTTTCACTGGTAAAAAGTAACACGATGGAACAACATGCAATGTTTGTTTCACTGGTAAAAAGTAACACGGTGGGAACAACATGCACTGTTTCAATGGTAAAAATGTGATGTGACAATAAAGATGATTCTGTTCTGCATGACTAAAGTCATTATTATATCAATTTATTGGATGAAACAAAGTACAGTATATGTATAGAGAGAGAGAGAAAGAGAGGTATAGATAGAGAGGTAGAGAGACTACTACCGTACTCACAGTGGTTTTCTCCAGACAGTGCAGTAGATGGTGGTGTTGGCTCTCCAATAGAGAGGTGTCCTTCCTCTGTTCCTGCTCAATGCACATCTGGAACAGAGCGCACGCACACACGCAGACACGCATGTACGCACACGCACACATGTACGCACACGCGCACGTGCATGAGCACACACACACACACACACACACACACACACACACACACACTTCAGAATGCAAAGGTGTGTGTTTCGGTAGGTAGACAGTGGTTATTACTCAAGTAAAGTAGGAATACCTCAAACTTGTACTTAAGTGCAGTACTTGAGTAAATGTACTTTTCACCGCTCTGCATCACGGCAGACATATTGATCGTTAAGCGCGCTCACCTCTGACCCCCAAAGTCACACACACACACACACACACACACACACACACACACACACACACACACACACACATATATTAAGCGTTAAGCGCTCTGAGTCTCTGACCCCCAAAAGTCCCGTATGCAAGGATCAGTGGAGCACGGCTCGTCAATAAACGCAATCCCCGGCAGAAGGGGGGAATAAATTAAGTGTGACACACACGGCCCACTAGTAAGGGAGGAATGAATTAAGTGTGACACACACGGCCCACTAGTAAGGGAGGAATGAATTAAGTGTGACACATACGGCCCACTAGTAAGGGAGGAATGAATTAAGTGTGACACACACAGCCCACTAGTAAGGGAGGAATGAATGAATTAAGTGTGACACACACGGTCCACTAGTTCACACTGTATATACACAACATAACGTGATATTAACAAATATACAAATATATCCGCCGTGACATGGTCTGTCTTTTCATACTGTTTGACCTCAGGCAGCAGTGACTAGTTAATGACTTGTTTTTGCCATTTTGCTCCTCCTCCTCAGTAGTCCAGTACCCTCCTGTAGACCCTATCGCAATTTGGTGTTGGGGGAATTTCTCACTTGAACTGAGTCAATGGGTCCCTAGACATGAAAAATCAACGAGGTGCTTGTCCGCCATAGTGCCACGAATGGCGCAATGGCCACATCAAAAATGACCACCATCGGCTATGATGAAAATCCAACCTTTTTGTTTTTTTGTGTTTAAGCACATGTAAAACATTCATTTTGACTAATTGTGGTGTGTGGAATTCATTTCTGATATTGTTTTGATGATTTGGGGTGATTTTGACCTTGAAAGGTCATAGTCGAGGACTTTTGCTATTCCACAGACCTTGGCCATAACTTGTCCATTTTTAGGAGTAAGAACAGGAACAATAAGTCTATTTCAACTAAATCTGACTCTTAAAATTAATTTCTGATATTGTTTTGACCATTAGGGATCATCCTGTCATTGAATTATTGATGTTAATGTCATTTTTTAATAATTTGATTATGATTCTTTAGTCGCTTTTATTATATATTTTCATGATTTGTTTTCTTTACATAAACAAAATACATGGGCATGAGAAAAACAACAACAGCACCATATGTGCTGTGTGAATAAGCCCATTGTACAAAAGACTCTGTCCATGGCCCAAATGAGCCAATTCATTGCTATGGCAACCCCATAGTGGAGGTAAGTCAATATATCATAAGAATCGTTCACTTGATGGTACAAGCACCAAATTTGGTACACAAGTGCTTCAGAACCTACTCTCTCAGAAAAGTACGATGTCCACTTGAAAAAACTAAATGGCCACCATTTTTCAAGATGGCCGCCAAATGAAAAGGGCCTTTTGTGGCGGTTCTGGACAACCGTGGGTCCGACCAACTCGAGACCGGGCACTGCACTCCCTGTGGGTGTGTGGAACGTGTATGTCGAATTTGAAGTGGGGCGAACGGTTCTCGAGTTACGTGGATTACAGACGTACAGACACACACATAATTTGTGCAATTAGCAGATCATTGGAACGGTTGTTCGCTTGGTGATACAAGCGTGACATTTGCCGTGAACATTCCTTTGGTCAACTCTTTAACTTTTTAAACCGAGCCATCCAAAAATCCAATATGGCGGTGATATTTCAAGATGGCCACCAAAATTAGACTGGTTTTGCATTTCTGCATATATTTGGCTATACCTTTGTGATGTACTGAACCATACTGTATAATACTGTACGGCACTGTAGGGCACCATACTGTACCATACTGTACCATACTGTACCGTACCTTACTGTATGGTATCATACTTTACAATACTGTACTGTACCGTACTGCATGGTACCATACTGTACCATACTGTACCTTACTGTATGGTATCATACTGTACCTTACTGTACTGTACGGCATCATACTGTACTGTACCATACTTTATGGTATCATACTGTACCATGCCGTACCGCACGT
Organism: Protomyctophum parallelum; assembly: GCF_964188405.1. Lineage (NCBI taxonomy): Eukaryota > Metazoa > Chordata > Actinopteri > Myctophiformes > Myctophidae > Protomyctophum > Protomyctophum parallelum. The sequence goes on from NC_139705.1 coordinate 528,159, forward strand.
TACTGTACCATACTGTACTTTACCATACTGTACTGTAACATACTGTAGTGTACTGTACAGTACCGTGTGTGTGTGTGTGTGTGTGTGTGTGTGTGTGTGTGTGTGTGCACGCACAGGGAAAAGGGGAGGACCCCTTTTGGTTTTGTTTTCTGCATCTTCCTCTGTGACCTGCCACCTTCATGTCATCTCTCACAGCATCCTTAAACCTCGTCTTTGGCCATCCTCTTACCTGGCAGCTACATCTTCAGCATCCTTCTCCCAATGTACCCTCATCCCTCCTTTTCACATGTCTAAACCATCTCAACCTCACCTCTCTTGCTTTATCCCCAAACCTTCTAACCTGGGCTGATCCTCTAATTTAGTCATTTCTGATCAAGTCCTTCCTTTTCACTCCTAATGAGAACCATAGCATCCTTAATTCTGCCACCTCCAGCTGTGCTTCCTTTTCATCAGTGCCACCGTTTCCAACCGTACGGCATGGCTGGTCTCACTACCATCGTATACATCTTCCCTCTCACTTGTAGCCTTCTGTCACAAATAACTCCTGACACATATGTCCCATATTCTCAATACACTGGCTTCACTTGCTAGAACATTTCCATCTCTATACTCACCTTAACCTGTTACACTACTGTCTACTGTCTGGTCAATTGGTACAAATAATTTTCTCCCTCCCTCACCATCTCTCTTTGCACTTACTGTACATCTCATATACTTTATATTAGCCCTGACCACTTCTTAGCCCACACCACCTGACATCACATCTCTCTCTTCTTACCCATCATCTAAAAAAAACCCCAATGGGCATTGCCCATTGACATATATTCAAGTCTGTGTGTGTCTGTACATCTGTAATCCACGTAACCCGAGAACCGTTTGCCCCACCGACTTCACCGAATTCGACACACACGTTCCACACACCCACAGGGAGTGCAGTGCCCGGTCTCGAGTTGGTCGGACCCACGGTTGTCCAGAACTGCCACAAAAGGCCCTTTTCATTTGGCGGCCATCTTGAAAAATGGTGGCCATTTAGTTTTTTCAAGTGGACAACGTACTTTTCTGAGAGAGTAGGTTTTGAAGCACTTGTGTACCAAATTTGGTGCTTGTACCATCAAGTGAACGATTCTTATGATATATTGACTTATACCTCCACTATGGGGTTGCCATAGCAATGAATTGGCTCATTTGGGCCATGGACAGAGTCTTTTGTACAATGGGCTTATTCACACAGCACATATGGTGCTGTTGTTGTTTTTCTCATGCCCATGTATTTTGTTTATGTAAAGAAAACAAATCATGAAAATATATAATAAAAGCGACTAAAGAATCATAATCATTATTAAAAAATGACATTAACATCAATAATTCAATGACAGGATGATCCCTAATGGTCAAAACAATATCAGAAATTAATTTTAAGAGTCAGATTTAGTTGAAATAGACTTATTGTTCCTGTTCTTACTCCTAAAAATGGGAAAGTTATGGCCAAGGTCTGTGGAATAGCAAAATGACCTTGACTATGACCTTTCAAGGTCAAAATCACCCCAAATCATCAAAACAATATCAGAAATGAATTCCGCACACCACAATTAGTCAAAATGAATGTATTACATGTGCTTAAACACTAAAAAACAAAAAGGTTGGATTTTCATCATAGCCGATGGCGGCCATTTTTGATGTGGCCATTGCGCCATTCGTGGCACTATGGCGGACAAGCACCTCGTTGATTTTTCATGTCTAGGGACCCATTGACTCAGTTCAAGTGAGAAATTCCCCCAACACCAAATTGCGATAGGGTCTACAGGCAGGTACTGGACTACAGCTGTTGTCGCCTCCTGCCCACGTTGTGCCCACGTGCGTGCCCGCGATTTTTCACATCTTCAGGATGTCCCCTTCATGAAATGGATTGTCCCGAGTTCTACTTTTACTGCAAAAGTCTTGAAATGAATCCATGTTTCTACATCAGTGGTTCTCAAACATTGACCACGTTTGCATGAGGACTTTTAACCCCCTTTAATTCCGATTAAAAGTTAAAACCTACAAAAACGTACATCCGAATGAAAATGCTCAATGCGATTTAAAAACCATTCCGATGTCACTGGCCGGATTATTCCAATGTTGAATGCGATTGAAAGAAAATTGGACTATTCGGATGTAAGTTTATTCTGGTCTTTTCTGAGCATGCTCATTTCCAAGGCGCACCAACTCCAAGGCGCTCATATCCAAGGCGCACCGAGGAGTTTGCACATAGAGCGGTTATTTCGTGCATTTTGCAGCTCCGAAATCCACACAAAAAAAACGTGGAGCAGCAGCAGTGATGATGATCCCCCTGATCTGTGAGTGTTCAAAGATCCAACCGCCCCGAGTTGATGATCACTCTGATATTTTTTTTCTTTTTTTGATATAGGTTATATAGCCAGCCTATATGTATCTGGATTGCTTAATGCTACTGTAGGCTACAGTGCATCGGGGGACTCACAGAAAGACGGAGGAGAGAGAGGACGAAATGCCGTCAGTCCGCTGTTCAGTAATCTCACACACACACACACACACACACACACACACACACACACTCACATGCACGTGCACATGCACACGCACACACACACACACACACACACACACACACACACACACACACACACACACACACACAGTCCCAATAATACGCTATTATCGCTATAATGTCCATCACAACAAAAACGTCGTGAAACATAACGGCTTTGTAGTTTAATTGCATTGATGAGCAGCTGCAATCAATCTAGTATTAAACACCCAATTTATTCTCTGGTAGCCTACTTTCCCGGAATATATTATGCCATAATGATGCGGCTATGGTGTATCGTGCAGATAAGCTATGCATTATAAATGATGCTTTATGCAATGTAGGCCTACAAGACCACAGATGGGACACGTTGTCAGCCTGTAGATAAGCGCTTACTTACACAATGTACGTGCATTGTGCAAAGACGAATCACAAATAAACCCAATAGCCTTGTGAGGCGCACAGCGAAAAGTTGATAAATGCGATGTCCCCCCGTTTACTGCTCTGTGTGTGTGTGTGTGTTCAACAGTCTCTCTCTCTCTCTCTCTCTCTCTCTCTCTCCTCTCTCTCTCTCTAAAAAATAACGATCACATCTCCTTGTAAACACTCATTCGGAATGACCATTTCCCATGTAAACTCGCAGCAAAATAAATATACTTCCGAAGTATCTTTTTCTTAAGTATTTATTCGGAATGATCAGCCTGCATGTAACTGCGGCCATTATCATGTCAAGGACCCAACACAAATATTATCTGTATTTGGCCGCGGACTCCCATCTGAAAATATGTTGTTCCAGGGATCCTCCAGAAGCAAAGATATGAGTTAAAAACATTTGCACTTGGTGCCGTGCCACAAGCTTGTAGATCTGCTATTTTTCAACAGTTAAAGTATAAAGTAATGGTTAAAGTGGTTAAAAGCTATGACATGACAGAGATGCGTTCCCGGTATTAAAAACACAAATCTCCATCATAATGAAAGCTGTGAGTAAATGTGTTCCCAGGCCGTGGCAGGGAACAGGGAGTGTGGTTGTGGTTGTCAGAGACAGCTCCTCCACATTCACAGGCTTCTTTCAACGTGTTGCATCAGTCAGAAGCAAACACACAACGTCATCATCACAGTTCTGTACAATGTGTGTCTGAGCCATTTATTAAACATGCAGCGCTTATGAAAGAAAATGTTGGCTGAAAGCTGCGAGCTGAACGAAGCGCCGTGCGTCCTGCAGCAGTCATGTTTGTTAAACGGATGTCTCGTCTCATGGTAAGTGCTAGTGGTTAAAGGAGAGAACCACCCATTTTCAACTATGTCATGTATAATTATGTGTTAATAATGATGAGTCGAAATGAGCACAACAACCCCACCTTCTGTATATCATTATTAGCCGAAAAAAATGCAGTTTGGGGATTTTGGGGTCACGTGACCAGTGACGTCGTCAATATGTGTTTTTCTCCGGCCGCAAGCATGCAGTTTGCAATGGGAATAGAACTATGCTTAGAGCATTTTCAGCCAATTCAGTTGTAGTATGTCCAAGACCTATGTCTTATGAGCCGGAATATATCCATACCCCATTAAAAACACCCAGGATTTATTCCGAGCGCTATTATTCATCTCTTTACCATCAATATTTGGGTGAACGTCTGACGTCATGACGCAAAGCCTCCACGGCACGCAACTCAGAAGCCAAGGAGGGAAAACGATAGCACTGACACGGACACTCGAACAGCGACAGACAACAACAACAACAACTTCGTTCTAATGTCGTCTAGTGATGAGTATGCTTCATGGACAGGACAGGCTATCTATTCGAGCCGGAATATATGGACAAGGAGATGAGGGAGAGAGAGAGAGAGCTTGCAGCTGTTGCAGAATCCCGGGCGGCCGCTTCTGCCCAGCAGCTGGATCCAACAACACCACCAAGAAGACTTGGTGCAGATCCCACTTTGTGGTGGCAACTGCACAGCGATGGACACAGAACAAGAGCACCTGTGCTGCAATGAGCACAGCAAGTACATGGCCTTCTATATCAGGGAAATGGAGAATGCAAAAGGTGACAACGATGACGAAATTAAAGAATGTTTTCACAACCACGACAACTTTGACGCACCTAAATCCGGGCGTGCTGGATTTTTTTTTTGTTTTCCTAAAAGGAACTGGAGAACTACAAACAAACCAGCTGGACCCAACGGCAGCCTGTCTCGAGCGTGAGTAACTGTAATAGCTCCAATCTAGTGTATTAAACGTCAGTAGTATAACATCAGTCAGTATAGGTCGAAATTATCTAGATACCTTGTAGTGGCATAATCAACTTAGCTCAGACCTATAAACAGCAGGTTTTGCAATAAGCTGGTTGTTTATACAGTAGGCCTATACTACATGACATGTATGCTAAAGCAATGGTTCTTAAAAAGTACTTCAAGTACTCCCCCAATGTGTTATTCATTATGCCATATGCCACCCTTTGAAAACATTTATCCTCAGAGGCGAAACACTGGGCCCAGACAACCGAATTCCCCTTTCATCATGTGTGATTAATGCTATTAGAGCAAAATATCCATCATTGACTGGCACAGGTTACAAAGTAATAATAGAGGCCCAGGACCTGTAAAAATCTCACCCACTTATTATCTCATGAACAACTGAATGTATGTGATTGTTTGGTTAAATTTACAACATTTGACCATTGAGGTGTATGGCAGTGGTTTAACCAGTGGTCCTTGAGGGGGTTCCAGGTGATCCCCATGGTAAATGATGGGAGTTGATAACCTAATGAACCCTAATAAATCTTCAACTCTAGAGTGTAAAATGAAACTTTAGAGTTGAATTATCAATTAATTAATTTAAAATAATGTTGTATTCTGAAAAATGTCCTGTTTATTTGTAGGCTACATAATTGTACCAACATCACTACAGCATGGCATTGTGGACAGAATCGTATGAAACAACAGCACTGCGTTTAGCATTTTATTGTATTTTATTTTGAGGCAAATGTGGTGGCAGTGGTGGGATGAGAGGCAGTCAAGGGTGACAGAAACCAACATGACTACCAGATCCAAAGTACGTCAAGATGGCGGCAACCAGACCTCGTTTACAGACGAGGTTGAAGAGGAACCCATTCTAGAGGAGGAGGGAGGAGCCACCGGTGGTCAACCACCAGAGACGGTGGTCAGTCTGAGCAGAACCTTCCAAGCCTACCTCATGAATCAACAACTCAGAGATGAACGAAGGGAGCGTGAGCAGCAGGCACAGGAGCTCCGGCTACGAAACCTCTAGCACCAGTTCGGCCAGCTACAGCAAGAAATCCAGCTGGACCGACTGGAGCGAAGGCCACTGAGAGCCACAACTGATGTCACCGCAGCGCCCCCTCATGGTGACCGCGGGGAATTGCAGCCTTCCAGGATGGCTGATTATCCTGCTGTCTCGGCTGACCAAGGATCGGGGTCTCCATCATCAGGCCACGCCTCTTCAGCAGCACCCCCAATTCATAGGAAAGGGGCACAATGCTGGAAGCTCTGCCCTAGGACAGTGTTGAGACTAGGAATGTCCACCATATGTGGACATACAGTAACAGCCATAGCAGATTTTACATTTTATTTGGCAATAACGTCATCTGGTCGGGTACTTGAACTGCTACTGGGAGTTGGAATAACGTTAGCTCTGATCTATAGTGTTAGAAGGAGGAAAGGTGGCTTTCACATCTTTTTTTATGCTAAAAACGAGGGGCTGCACAGCCTGCACTTCCGTGGGTGTGAGGGGAAAGGATCAAATTAAGTACCATAGAACTCCTCCTGAGTCCTAACTACGCTATATGGACCAGAGCTACTGTTGACGCTAGCTTCCAGGCTAGGCTTGGTGCAACATATTTCGCATTGAGCCGATATTTGAGGCTTGACGAGGTGCGGTGATATGTGAATTCTTTATTGAATAATTGCACACAACTGTGCTGTAATCCACGCTATCATCGGACAGCCTTTTAAATCCTATTTCCAATCCCACGGGGACAAGCAAAGTGATCTCAGCGGCTTCCCCCGGTCTGGTGAACTGTCTGGTGGTGTTTTGTCTGAAGAGGACACGGACACTTCACTCAGTGAACTGGGTGGTGTGCAGGCAGTGGCAGAAGGTTCCTATAACGGCAGTGGGTGCAGCCACGCATATTTGCGCTGCGGCTGGCTGCTATTAGCTCTTAAAAGAGCCGTTGTGTTGTGTTATTATTTTGCCCTAATTACAACTGAATTGGCTGAAAATGCTCTAAAAAGTGTTCTGTTTCAATTCAAGTCGCACTGTTTATGCTATTCCCATTGTAAACTGTGGGCGGCCGGAGAAAAACACATCTTGATGACGTGACCCCAAAATCCCAAAACTGCCTTTTTTTCGGCTAATAAAGATATACAGAAGGTGGGTGTGTTGTGCTCATTTCGACTCATCATTATTAACACATACATGACATAGTTGACTGTTGAAAATGGGTGGTTCTCTCACAATCAGCGCCGGGATTCCTTCAAAATAGAAGCTTGGGGTGCCTGGAAGATATGGCTGCTTATCTCTGTAAAGCCCCCCCCCCCCCCCCCCCCCCCCTTCCGTTCCGGAAAAAAAATCCGGAGACATTTCTCTCGTTTCAATGAAATCGCTCGATGATCGCTCGCATTCACATATTGAACAAGAGGCAGGTCAGAAGTCAGAAATGAAGAGCTTAGTATTTCCATCTGATCAAAACCACAGAGAGCACCTTAGAGTAGGAGGGATTCTTTCTGCAGTGGTAAACAGGGAAGTGTTTTTCAGGATCGCGGTTTTGTTGTGCGTGCGTGCGGGTGTGGGCGTGTGAGCGGTCTTACCGTGAGCTCCAGGGCTTCGGTGAACAGTCCGTTTCTCTTGCCGTGCAGGAAGGCACTGGAACTTCCCGTCTTGGACATTCGTATCCTGGACAGACGCGCTTTCTGAGAGGAGAAAGGAAACCACGACAACCGTTACCACGGAAAGCATTCAGTCACAGCTACCTAGGGGTCATCGAGGTGTCCGTACAGCAGGGGTTCCCAAAATGAGGTCCGGGGACCCCCAGGGTTCCTTGAGGGAGTTCCAGGGGGTCCCCAGCTAAATGATAATTTGGAACCAAATGGTCCCTTATATGGGTCTGTAACTCTTGAGAGTGTACCATTTGGTTCCATTTGTACACTCTCAGAGTTAAATTAACATTGATTTTACAATATAAATTGGGGGTCCGAGAGATAGAATTGCCATTAAATGGAGAAGCGTCTGGCTGCAGACACTTCCAGGAGTTGATGTGTCCCACAGTTGACGTCTCACAGTGATGACGCCATGTTGTCTCACAGTGATGACGTCATGTTCCCCCAGTTGATGTGGATGTTGCAATGTTCGCTTATTATAAGTGACTTGTGTTATTATCATTATTAGTATAGTTAGTATTATTATTAATATTATTATTAATTGAATATGCTGCTATGCTTCTAGCTCTGCTATTTTTAAACAGTTGATGAACATTAGATTTAAATTAGCTAATCTGTTGCAATTTGTTGAGTGGCTTCTTTTCAATATTTCTGTTGCAAATTCTGGCACCACTGACTATCGGGTTTGCTGCAGTTCTTTCTCCTCTCTCATCGAAGCAAGGTACGTAAACCAGCAAGACAATATTAATATTATAAGTATAACTTAATATAAATGTAAACGTTCTGCAGTGTAAACTAGCCTTATGAACAGGAGTTAATGAGTTTGTTTTTCTTTTCTTTCTTGCCTACTCGAGTAGCTTATAGCCTCTTAGCTAAATAGCTAACAATCGAGTAAACTAACAACACAACAAGCAATATTCCGATTCTAACTTATGACGCTAAACTACCATTAATGCACCTAGTGTTAGGAGTTAAACGGGTTCGTTTTTCCCCTTATATTCTGTTTTTGTAATATGCACTTGCTTTCAGAAAATGTCAAGAGTGAGAAAAAAATTGGCTTTTTTTAATGTCGATTTGGCCCGTTTTAACGTTGATATTTAACCTTAACACTGATGTCTTCACCTCCATGCCAGCTGCTCTCCCTGCACTGACAGCCTCCTCATGCTTAAAGTAGAAATGAAAAAGATATCTATCTATCTATCTATGCTCCTAAGACCCAGCCAGCCAGCCAGCAAGCCACACACATAGTACTCAGACCCAGCCAGCCAGCCAGGTGGGGCGAAATACTTTCGGGGCGGAGACGTAAGTCCCGACCTATTATTTTCCGTTGTTGGCTTATTATTGAGTAGGTCGTGGCTTAAATATTAATTCGTCCCGACGGTTTAATAATTCGCCCCAGCGCTTTATTTTCGTCAAAGCTATTTCTGATTGCGTCGCCGTTCGCGACGTATTTTATAATAGGTCGCGACTGTTTGATAATAATTCGCCTCGACGGTTTATTTTTCGTCTGCGTATTACAACTCGTCGTACCGTATTAATTAATACGTCGAAAGGGTGCATGCTGCCTTTCCCCGTGGAGAACCTGCAGGGCAGCAGGCCTTTTTACGCGCGCATCGTGCCCGGCGATCGGCGCACCACCCGGTCCGGTTCCGTGGAGGGATGGCCCGACCCTCGTCCGTGAACCCCTGGGGGGGTGGGGGGGTCCCTGGGGGACCCTTGGGGGATCACGGAGGTCCGCATAGGAGCGACGAGAGTGAGTGAGTGTGTGTGTGTGTGTGTGTGTGTGTGTGTGTGTGTGTGTGTGTAGCCATGTGTGCAACTATATTCTCGCACCTATACAGTCTGAGCGCTTGTGCTCCTATCCGTGTGCCTCCCCCCCCCCCCCCCCAACCCATGTGGACCCTTGGGGGGGGGGGGGGGGTCCCTTTGTGTAGAAGCTGCGTATAGCCTCATATAAAAAGACTATGTTACGCACAGCGCAAGGCAATGTGATTACGATCGTCCTTCTGGGGGTCCTTCTGTCTGTCTGTCTGTCTGTCTGTCTGTCTGTGTCTCAATGACTCGCCTTAGGCGGATAATACAGGCTAGAAGTACAACCTTTATTAAAGTAAATCGCACTCAGACAGAGTATAGGCCTAAAAGAGTGAGTTCTCGCATTGCGTTCTGTGCGTCGTAGCGCATGCAGATAGACAGATAGGGGGGGGGGGGGGGGCAGTTTGACAACAGCGGCTGACACATGTTCATTGATGATGATTAATAGGGCTACTGTATGCTACTGTGCTGCTGGATCGTCGATAAATGGACTATAGGCCTACTGGACTTTGATGTTATACTGCACGGATATAAGCGAACCAGTTTATCAATGTTGGATACCTGCGCTCTTTGCATGTGCACGGCAGATGGAGAGAGAGAGAGAGAGAAAGAGAGAGAGACAGAGAGAGAGAGAGAGAGAGAGAGAGATGCGCTCCGTTCATTGGCTCTATAGGCAAGGGCAGAAGGTTCCTATAACGACAGTGGGTGCCCACCTTAGAGTAGCCTATATATTTTAAGGCACCCACCCCGCAACTTATTATTATTGGCTTATTATTTTGCCAGCGGGTGCTTTGGCTCTTGCGCACCCGCGGAGTTGACGCCGTTGTCTATAGGCCTACGTGCCAGGATGATTTTAAATAAATATGTCTCTGTCTCTGCGTCTCTAGAGCTAGCGCACATCATGTGTGACACATGTGTGCACATACACACACACACACACACACACACACACACACGATATTCTGACAGAATGCAGCGGCGCATGCTTAAAATAAACAGATATACAAGCTTATAGTGTACCATAGCGTACATACCAGCGTACTTACCGTTCAATAATAATTAGTATGTATTATTATTAACGAAAAACATAAATACTAGCCTACTATTTTATTGGTCTAGTTCAGTTGTTTGAAACAAAATGGTTGCTGCTTCTGATTAGTTACTAACTTTACTAGACCAATTTAAAATAGTATTAGATGTTTTTCGTTAATAATAACTTATGCTAATTATTACTGAACCATTTTAGATGTTTATATTTCACCAACAGGCATGATATGCATTTATAGGCATAATAGGCCATCAGTGGCCACCGGTCGACTCCATTTTGCGCATTACGGCGCCTAGATTTAAATGACCACATTAATCAACAATAGGCATACTGTTCATTGAAAATAGCTGCAAAATCACTATAGTTGTGATGGGATAAGTAGACATTTTAAGTATAGTTACCAAGTAGGCCTACCATTACCCCCGCGATGCTGAGCGTGTGTTCCAGCTAAACCTAAGGGTAGGTCTATAGATTTTTAGGGTTAATTATTAGGACCCAATTTTTAATTTCATTCAGAGGGAGAGTCAAGGTATATATTTTATATATAGTGAAACATACATTTCATCGATATCCTTCATCGTCTTCATTTCTTTCATAGTTAAATCAAGTGCTAAGTGGTCTATTGTCTAAAAAAAACACACAAGCATGAACAGTAGACATCTATTCATCATTATTTATTTCAAATCAAAATACAAACCACTGTCACCAACTCGTCTCGAAGTTCGCACGCACGCATGCGACACACACACACACTAGAGACCTGCAAGCCCGTCGGGTACTGACGGGGCCCGGCCCACCAAAGCGGGCTCACGCGCCGTTATATTAATTTTCCGATGTGAATTTCACCCAGACTGGCAAAGAGGCAGCGTGCTCCATAGTGACGTGACAATAACCCCTCCGCAGTGTCCGCACACACACAAGCCACAAGGCAAGCACACTGAAATCTGGTCAGCCAGCAAGCCACACACATAGTGCTCAGACCCAGCCAGCCAGCAAGCCACACACATAGTGCTCAGACCCAGCCAGCCACACACATAGCTCCGTAAGGGAGTGGTTGCACCACTCAAAAAATCTTAAAAAAACTGAAGAGGCTACTGGAGATTGGAGAACCTGATTTGGACATGATCTGATGCAGGACAATGTCACTATGACAGAAAGAGAAGATGGGTCTGGCCACATTCATTCACCCCATAATCTCAGTGGAAATTGGGGAATATGTCAGAAAACTGGAATGTGGGAAAATTCCTTATTTTTACATTTTATTAGTTCAAACACATCTGTGGGCTGACTGGGCTCTCTCTCTCTATGAACAGAAACAAGTCGCGATGCGGCCCCTCCCCCTTCACTTCACTTCACTTCACTTCACACACACACACACACACACACACACACACACACACACACACACACACACACACACACACACACACACACGACTTTGTCCCTATAATGTTCCGTTCCACTTCCTCATATCACGCAAGAGACACCACACACCAGTATAGAAGAGAGATAGTCACAGGTCACTTACTCACGTGTTGTAACTTGTGGGGGCTATATTGTCTTCCATGAAAAATATTTCGGGCCCAGGCCGTAGCGTAACGGTCTGGGCACCGGACTGGTGATCCAGTCGCGGTGTGCCGCGGGTTCGACTACCGGACCCGACACGGCCTTTACCGCATGTCATCCCCCCATCTCTCTCCCGTTTCCTGTCAGCCTACTATCTGTCCCTTAAAAAATCAATAAAAGGCGTAAGCCGCAAAAAAAATATCTTAAAAAAAAAATATATATATATATATTTCGAAGCGATGTTAAACTCTGCATGGCTCATTTCCATGCGTCACACAGTCAGGGACCCTGCTGACGATTTGGTCCACTTTTTATCCTCCTGCATATCAGCACTGCATGCAGATTGGCTATTTTACCGTTTGTGCATGAGGACGCACACATGAGCGTGCGTTATTACGCGGCGGAGCCGCAGAGAAAATTGTTATTTATCATTATAATGCGTGTGAAATGGCATGTGTGGCGTGGTGCGTGGTAAAGGGTTAAATTGCGTGACTGTCACACTCAAAGGGTGAGACATGGCAGCTCTGTATTATTTTAATTTGTGAGGTCTGTTTAAAAAAAAAGATGGATAATTTTTATTAGTTCAATATTTTTTTAAAGATTCCTGTTATTGTTACAGCATAGGCAGATTGACAGATCGTTTAATTGGGTCATCCACTCACAGTTAACAGTCTTTGTATTGAGTTTGTGCTTGAAATGTACTGTAATTCTGCAAACTGTTAATACATATTTCAATCAATAATAATGTAGATTATCTGCTCTGCAAATTCAGTGTAATTGTTAAAATTGTCTTTCTTTTTATTATCCAGTTTTCAAGATGGCAAGATGCCGGAAGCTGCCTGAAGTGGTCAGTTTGAAATACAATTCAAACATTTTAGTACCATAGATTAATAATGCATACTGATGCTTCAGTACCATAATTATATTACTAATGCACGCAGTTGCTTTAAACACTTTATAGTTACAGTAACTAATGTTGAAGAGCATTGTTAATTTAATTTGTTAAAATGAGTATAGTAATGACAGCTTTTATGTTAAATAGATGGATTATGGATTTCCACTTTCGTAAGCTGTCTCAATTGGCCTGAAATGCTGCACAGGTCTTTTTCAGTGCTGCACAGTTTTCTTAAGAAATCTCAAACTGCATTGAGTATGGCCTTAGTCTTTGAGATCAGCATGATTTATAATTAATGAAATTAATAATGAATTATATTGCATTGTAAATTAAATCCAACACAAATGTTCTATTCTAAGTCCTACCTCATTGATATAACGGTTCTATTGTTTTAATGTTAGACACCAGGAGAAGAACACTGCTACACAAAGAAGTATCATATTGCTGTTGAAATGTATTGTTACACCCCTATTGCACATAGAATAGGAGGAAAAGCAAGACAGAAAACATACAACATAATGTGTTATAGGTATGGGTGATTGACTGAACATTTCAATTCTCAATAGGAATCTCCTGTGATGAAGGAAATTGAAGAAGCCTGCAAGTGGCTGGACTTAAACGGGCACCTGTTACAGGGGTCGGTCTGTCGACCCTCTATAATGGACAAGGGGGGGGAGGACGCTCTGGTGGCCCTGACAGCCTACTACAGATTTTTTTTTTAAATCACGACGGGGAATCGGATGAGAACGAAATCAGAGAACCGTTCCTATTTGGATTTTGTAATCATGCTGACATGGAACTTTTTTTGTCACAGGTTTCCGACAAAAGGAACATTCGCGTGTCTGCTCTGCTGTCTTATTAGAATAAATGTATTTTTATTTTATTTTATCAGCATAGATGTTTTTCACCACCTGTGCGCAACTCACACTTGTACATATTAACTGTATATATGGTGATTCCGGGTGTGCCAGTACAGTGACAGTACAGTAGAGGGACCCCTACACGGTAACTGTCATTTCTCAACCGTTTCGGATGCGGGGCGGCTCGCTGGAACCCTGGGTACGCACCCAGGGTTCCAGCGATCTGGGTCTGGAACTCCCACCCCCACACAGAGTTGCACCACTAACTTCACAAATAGAAGACCTACAAGCTCGTAGCGTAGCACCAATAGCTAAAGTATAACATAATGCTTAAAACACAGGGGTTGTGAGGGGAGCTATTTTCATCATACATCTCTTTTTTCTGAAATAAATGCTCTAAATATATTTTCTTGTCTTTAAAGTTGCTCCAGCCATTGCAGAAATGTCTTCAGCTTTATGTCCATCAAAACAATGCCAGTTAAATGTATGACTATAGCACTAGAATTATTTGAATGGAGTCAGTTGGTAATCATTATGTGTTTGTTATGGTATGCTAAATTCTACATGAGATGGCACATTACTCTCATACAGGGCTTAAAGTTATAGTCACTAGAATGATGAGTACTAAACAGTAAGTAGGCAATCTTTTTTGTAACGGTGCCAATGTGAAGGGTTGTGATGTCTCACCTTGATAACCGCATGACATTTGAAAGAAAATAAATCTCAGTATTGGCATAGTTTCCACTATAGGTCCAAATCTCAATCAACAAACAAAGTTGGCAATCACAAAATATATATTGTATACACAGTTTCCATAATTGTGCCCACAAATTAAAGCACTGTCACTACACTATTGGTTTATAAAAGGGTTATAGACTATGGGCAAGATATGACAGGTGACCTCTGTAACATTAAGGGGGTCAAAGTATTTGGGGTATAGCCTATCATGTAGTTGGTCTGTGGTCTGACATCCAGAAGTGATCAAATGTGAGCAGTTGCCAGTTTCAGAAGATAAGCAGAGTGAGTACGGCATACTGTTTTGGGGTACTAGTCTGAATATGCAAAACCACAATGGTCACCACAGTGTCGTAGGGTTAGTGGGTTATAGGCTTAGGTAACAATTATTGAAAGAAAAATATATATTTTTTTATAATATACTGTACCACCATGTACCATGGATGGACATGACCAACATAATACACCAACAGACAGCCCGAATTGTCCTGGTCCCCATAGGCCTACTGGGCAAATCCAACATCACTGCCGCTTTGAAAAAGGGTGCATCGTGAACTTCTGAATTAAACATAGAATCAAGAGTGATACGTCTGTTTATTGGTTTAGGAGGACGTAGAAACCAATTTTGACATGACCCCAGAAGAGCAGTTAAACATCTAAGTTAACCATCTAACCTCCCCGAAAAGGCCTGTCTGTCCTGAATATTTATACAATATGGATAATTAGTATGGACTTATTTGGCTCAACTGCTGTCATACCTCACATGGTAGTGATATTGTTGGCACGCAGATTAAAGGTGAAGGTGACTGCATATCTTTTACACCTACTGCAGCAAGTGCAGGCTATATGTTACTACTCCTTACTAAGTTATTGATAGTGCCTCCTGGGAAACCAGGTGGGACCAAAAAAGGGTTGATCAAACTTATGCCTGGAGTGCTCTCCAGTGAATCTCCAGCAGTCTGTGATTATATATAGGCTATATATATATATATATATATATATATATATATATATATATATATATATTGATTGATTAACAGTTTGCAGAATTACAGTACATTTCAAGTACAACTCAATACAAAAACTGTTAACAGTGAGTGGACGACACCATAAAGCATTACACTTTTACAATAGGGCCCACCATTTCCAATTCATCAAAGATATATATATATATATATATATATATATATATATATATATACACACATACTAACAAATTATCCTAACAAAATAATTATAGTTAGGCAGCTTTAAAGTGTGTGTGCGAGACAGTGCAATCGTGCGTGCTTCGCGTGCGTTGGTGTGACATTTTAGCGTGGTTTAAATTAAACTCTAATATTACACGTGTTGGAGCCAGTTTTATGTTTTCTTTATTTGTTCACTTCTTCCATAATGTTTTCATTTTCAGATATCAGATATTGTTTTGGAAATGAGAATGTTATAATTTGGATTATTAGAAGCCTCCACCTCTAATTAGAATCCCTGGTATGTCATGTCAATTTAGTGAGCTTTGCACTTCCTGTATAATTTCTCCCCTTCAAAGTAAAAGCTCCCCTGCAGTGATTGTGGAACAGTTATTTGTAACTTTTATTTTGAAAGGTTCACTGGGAGCCAGGAAGTGTCGTTGCTTGTTTAAGGTCACTTGACATGCATTTTGAGAACAATGGAAAATGTTTGGTGAGGCTGGGAAGGCATACCGTTTTTGACCTTACTCACTTATTGCTTACTTATCATTTCATGTTTTGTTTGGAGATATTTGGAGATAATAAATATTCTTCAGTTGAACTACAATTCCTCTCCACCTTTTTTCTGTTGGATATGGAGTACGAGTCAAAACACCCCAGGGCCCTCACCATGTGGAGTTAGAGGTTTGGATTGTCGAATGCCTCTACAACACGCGTGTCACATATTGTAGCGTGATTTAAATTAAATAACGTAAGGGAACAAGGGAACGCCCCTTTTATGTTTCCGTTTATTTCAGCCACTTCCTGGTCACGCACTTCCTGGTCTGCAGCCAGACACTCTTGGTTAAATGGGGGTCCGTAGACTAATATGCATGTCAAACTGGGGGTCCTTGAAATTAAACAGGTTGAGACTGCTAGAGCCTTCTCGCATGGGGGTCCTTGGCATATATCTTTTCAAATGTGGGTCTGCGGTCCTTAATTGACATGAAAAAGTTTGGGAACCACTGCCGTACAGAATCAGTCATGCCACAGAGAATGTAGGCATTCATCAGACACTGAGTTACTGAATGTCAGTCTCCAGGATTTCTTCAGAATGACACTGATTTATATACAACACTATCAGGTCGATTAACCAGTTCCAATAATATTACATATCATATTACAGTTTTTAGAGCTGGGGGCGTGTGGTATGTCATATTGCAATTTTGGGCATGTTAAGAAGCGCTTTCGACACCCCGTGGATTGCGCAAAAACGGCATGGGTGTGTTTAAGGCGTGTTTGAGACGTACCCAATCAACATGTCCGTACTATTCTCTTTACCAGTCAGCTGATGTCACATACGGAATGAGCCCTTTGGGGATCGTGGTATTACATTTCTTCAGGCTGGCACCATAGAAGACATGACATGACTTTGTCACATTTGGGTTAATTATTCCTATTGCACTGCATGCTGTCACCTTTATGCCTCAAAATAATTTGTTTCTATTGAAAAACACCAGTAAAATAACGTGTATTATATTTTATTTCATTCAAGTCATGATGAAGGAATGAGTTGAATGTTGCTGCTTAATGCTGTGCCTGTGGCCCCGATGTTATATGGTCTTCGCTCGTAGCATTTTATTGAAGAAGACTTGAATCGGGTGTGATACAGCATATGAAAGCAAACTTTCAAACTTTTAAGGTTGAGAAATGAAAGAATTATGGCCGTTTCTAATCTCAACATTTTACAAAAGAACAAAAAAAGGCTGTTGCCATGTCTCATAGAAACAAGTAAATAGGTCTATAAAAATAAGCGCATATAACAGGGGTCTGCAACCTATTTTAAATGAAGTGCCATGTTTTTATTTTCTAGATAGTGAGTCTGCCATATCCAGATTAATTTTAATGACACCACATTAAAATAGAAAAACATATTTTGATTGTCCACAAATATAAAGTTCTTCCTTATTTTTAAATATGTTCTTGCACATTGTTATAATGATCATTATATATATCCCCCTGCAGTCAGAGTTCATAGTTTTAATTAATGAATGTGATGCATTGTGAGCTGGTATAGATCTGCTATTTTCAAAAGTAATCTTGGAAATGTTTTATTAAATTTTTGGATTAGCCGTCCTTAGTTGGGCAAATGCATTCATCTGGGGATCCTTGACATGGGAATGTGCTGTGTGAGGATCACTGGTTTAAACAACATTAGGGGAAAAGCCCAAATAACCACTTTAGAAACAAGAAAAGCAACCACAAAATAGTACAACTACCAATATTTACAAGCAACTTTACAGAAAAAGAAGCCGCTTATAATAAACAGACATGGCAACACTCTACCAGCCTCCCAGAGCCGCTCAAGTGTAAAATCAAACAGTGCTTGTTGCGTTTATGAGGTGGTCAGACCCACGTCTAATCGTTATGAGCTGAGTGTCTTTAGGTCAAGGGGCTTAATAGCAAATTGCGCAAAGCGAAAATAATTAACATATAGACACTCCCACAATGCTAAAATATTCAGGAACGCCGTATGCCATAATGTGTGTGCATTCAACACGGGCCGAGTGCGTTCAACACGGGCCGATATGCCTTTCATAATACGAATGTGCGCAGAGCGAGGCCAATTTATGTATTACCACATGGTAAAACGCACCTTCAAAATCTAGGCCAATGTATGGCACATTAGGAGTCAAACTAAGTGTGACTAGTACTAGTGGCTCTACAATGTTTTTTTGTTTTTTCTTAACTCTGAGAGTGTACAAATGGACCCCCCTCGTCTTGACTTGGACTCACTTTAGGTGGACTCGACTTCAATAGTACAGCCAGACAGACATGACTAGAGCAGCAGGCATTGCCATTTGCCGAGAGCATCAAAGTGTCAGCAGGAACTCTGAAAATACAACGTTCAATCTCATAGGGGGTTATGTTTTCTGCTCCGTCGCCCTGGCCTGCGGGTTGGTGTGCGTGTGCGTGTGTGCACGTGTGTGTGCGTGTGTGTCCGTGTGTGCGTATGTGTGTGCGTGTGTGTGTGCGTGTGCACCCTGCTGGTTGAAATGCCTTTGCTTTTTGTTTATGCTGAATAAATCAAGGGAAATGTCCGGACGCATAATGTCTCCATCTCTCCAGCTCTAACTCACTGTGTCTCTGTTAGACCAACAATGTACAGAAGGTTTGAAGGCAACTCTCAATCTTTGCAATCCTTCTCTCTCACGCACGCAGTTAAGAGGTGTGTATGCGTGTGTGCGTGTGTGGATGCGTACATGTGTGCGTGCGCTAATTTAGGCTACTAATGCTGTGGGATTACAAACGCTTTAGTCTGCTGGGAACCGGCCTTTAGAGGGATAAACGGGATTACTGACACTCACATTACACGCATGCACGCACGCACGAATGCACGGACGCACGCACGCACACACACACACACACACACACACACACACACACACACACACACACACACACACACACACACACACACACACACACACACACACACACCTGTCAGAGGGTTTACAGATATGTACATCTTAGATCAGAGGTTCCCAAACTATTTCATGTCAAGGACCCCCAAATTGACACTAATTAGCCTGTGGACCCCCCATTGGAAGAGATATGCCAGGGTCCCCCATAAGAGAACATTAACGCCAAGAGTGCATGTACAAATGGAACCAAACGGACCCTAACGGGCTGAGTTATACAGACCCATAAGGGTCCATTTGGTTCTAAACTATCATTTAGCTGCATGGGGACCCCCTGGAACTCTCTCAAGGACCCCTGGGGTCCCGGGACTCTTGTCTTATATCACAAGAGACAGAACAGACAGGTCTGCACCTCGTGAACCCAGCCCTGAGTCACAACTAAGCAGTGCTCAGTTTTTATGCACCACACTGGGGGAAAAAACTACTTTAGTTCTTTGAAACCAAAGCCCTTTCTGTTTGTCCTTTTCTGTCTGCCTTTTTACAGAGTTATCCCTCTCTCTCTCTCTCTCTCTCTCTCTCTCTCTCTCTCTCTCTCTCTCTCTGTAATTTCTCCTGCGATGTGATTTTGATGATTTGCATGCATCTTTCCGTTTCACTTCACAGTAACTCCCTCTCTTCCCTAGTCGTGTTCAAATGTGCTTTGATGATGTGCCTCATGTTCTGTGGGAAGCACATTGAACAGCCTTATTGTTGTGATGCGTTCTACAGATAAACATGCCTGGCAAGTGCAAGACTCTGAACCCTAAATGTAATGCACAATCTATGTAAAGGTGTGTGTGTGTGTGTGTGTGTGTGTGTGTGTGTGTGTGTGTGTGTGTGTGTGTGTGTGTGTGTGTGTTCCGACGACGGAACAACAAGCGCGCTCCCTAACAACGACACGCGCGCATCTTCTAGCGCTCAGAGAGCAGCATAGAAAACGGTGCTGGACAGGACTGGCCTACGGCTGCAAGGGAAGCTTGCGTGCCTCCAGTCAGCTGATCACTCCGTGTCCCACTCAATAATAAAAAATGCAGCGATTGATGAGGACATTCTCATTTTAACAGTAAATGCACGCCTCCAAGTGCTGCCAACCAAACTGAATCTATCAATCTGGTATCCCAATAATCATGACACTCACTGTCTACACCATGGACAGCATCAGACCATAGAGTCTATGTCTCATATATTAAACCGCTGTAATCATCATCATCATCATCATCATCATCATCATCATCATCATCATCATCATCATCATCATCATACTATAATTCAGTCAATGTCTGTGTGTGTGTCTGTGTGTCTGTGTGTCACTGTGACTGCCGTAGCTCCTGCACCAATCACTCCCACTTTTCACACAGGCATTGACCATAATAATATGGAGGTCTTAACGAAGCCCTTTTTTTCGATTTGACACATTAATGATTAATAATGAATTTATTAGTTTTAGAATTAATTAAAAATGTGAAAACGCACCCAGGGCACAGTACCCCCCGTGGCCACAAGGGGGGTTATCTCACAACGGGTAAGGGCTAGTATTTACAAAGGACTGTATATAGCCAGGCATGACAGAATTGTGAACATTATTGCCAAAGATGTGTCACCTATGTTTCATTCCTCTTGTGTGAAACCAGAAATGTTTCAATGCAATGACCCAACCGTGTTTGCAAATATAACTGCAAATACACCAGATGTCATTATAATTGACGAGAACAGCAGAGAGGTTTTCTATTGGAAGTTGGCTGTGCTTTTGATTAAAGTTTAGAGGAAGCTTTCCTTACTAAACAAGTAAAATATCAACCATTAGTACAGGCCATTATTCAACTGGGCTATACGTGTCAGCTCATTACTTGCGCAAGCAGAGCGCGCAAGTAATGTGATCGGCCTGGTCCATTTGTCGTGACAGCCGTTCCGCCATTTCAGGACCCCCCCAGAAAAACATCAAATCTGTGCCCGTATTGCTGGACCAATGATGACGAAATGACCATATCTCTTACGTCATCATTTAGAGCTGGTCATACACGTATTTCTTACGTCATCATTTAGAGCTAGTCATACACGTATGTGTATGACTAGCTCTAAATGATGACGTAAGAAATATGGTCATTTCGTCATCATTGGTCCAGCAATACGGGCACAGATTTGATGTTTTTCTGGGGGGGTCCTGAAATGGCGGAACGGTTTTTTTGCTGTCACGGTTTTTGGACCAGGCCGATCACAGAATACTGCTAATCAACTTACAACTACACACTTTATACAGTATAGAGTATAGAGTATATAGATATACGTATATAGTATATGCCTATATACGTATATAGATATTGTATAACTGCTCTCAGTAATGACGTATGTAATACAACATTATGATTCTGGAATGTATAAAAGTCACAACGTGTCAAAAATTTTACCATAATTATTAATATTAGTGTGGTTTGCAAAATTAAATATATATCTAAGTATATAATTATATATGCAAAAACTAAGTTATAATATCGCAAGAAGCTCAGTCATTTAACACTCTCCGAGAAAGACGCAGACAGACTTGGCCATATCAACAATCCAGATCATTTGACACGTCCACGGGGGAAGGCTAGAAAGGGTGAAAGACTCTCAGGTGTACCAGTTAGCTGGGGTGACTCTCAGCCAAAGACTCTCAGCTATCCTATGCACAGTGAAAGAAGGAAGATATTGAAACCAGGACTCTCCGAGGAAGACGCAGACAGACTCGGGCATATCAACACTCCAGATCATTTGACAATTTCACACGGAAGCCTGTTGTAAACACAGATCTAGATCAATAGGACACCTCCACACCGAAACTGACATATCAACAATCCAGATCATTTGACACGTCCACGGGGGAAGGCTAGAAAGGGTGAAAGACTCTCAGGTGTACCAGTTAGCTGGGGTGACTCTCAGCCAAAGACTCTCAGCTATCCTATGCACAGTGAAAGAAGGAAGATATTGAAACCAGGACTCTCCGAGGAAGACGCAGACAGACTCGGGCATATCAACACTCCAGATCATTTGACAATTTCACACGGAAGCCTGTTGTAAACACAGATCTAGATCAATAGGACACCTCCACACCGAAACATACAGAAAAACAATGGAACTATCTACAGATATACCTTCAAATAAAAGGATGAAGAAGGACCCCGTAATTAAAATCTCAGCATTAAGTTCATTATCATTTGGAAGTCGTGAAAGATGGAAAATCTGTGGAAAGGTAGTTACTAAAAGTGAACAACGTAAATTTACTAACGGAATATACTTCTTCTTTCGGATTACAGACAGTACAGCAACAATTAAGGTAACAGGATTTACTCAAGAATGTGACAAATATTTTAATTTGATTGAAGTAAACCAATGTTATTTCATCACTGACGGACAATTTAAAGAAATAAATGCAAAATATTCTACGGACCGCGAAAAATTTGAAATTATACTGAAACCAAGGACAGAAATTATTGTATTTGATAGAGATGTGGAAATTTTGAAACCTAAGTTTAATTTCACCAGGATACCTGACATACAGTTGTTAGAAGACAAATGTGTCATAGACGTATTGGGGATTTGCATTAATTTCTCAGAAGTAAAGACTATTTCTACAAATAATGGACCACGTAGAAAAAGGGAATTACAGTTACTGGATTCATCAAATACAAAAATTATATATACAGCTTGGGAAGAAGACACAACCATGGATACCGGTTCTCTTTACCCTATTTTAATTTTACAGGGAACCATCATAACTAGCTATAATGACAAAAAGAATCTGACTAGTAATACAGGTACTATATTATATAGGGAGCTTGATATACCAGAAGTTCAAGAATTAAGATTATGGTTTGAAAAAGAAGGAAAAAAAGTAATATTAAATGAGGAACCAACAGAAAAGTTTTCTTTTAATATGAACAACGTAAATGACTTAGAGACGGAAATATTATATAGTTATTTGGGGAGGATTATTGAGTTTAAATTGGAAGATTCGCCAACGATTTTATGTCGAACTTGTGATGAATCGGTCATTCGACTCGTGGATGAAGGTTACTTTTGTAATTCGTGATTACATGTATAGTAGGTAGCAAATAATTACATCTAAACATTAATCATTTCAAACGTTCCTTCACAGAGATACTGAAATTTGGCAGTTTACAGCGGGCGAAAAGATTACATGCGCGCTCTGCTTGCGCACTAGTTGGCCATTTATGGCCTACTAGTGTGCAACAAGCAAGTATGCACTCGACAGAGTGCAGTTCTAGTTGTTTTTATATTTGGCAGCCTGGGCCATGTCCACAGGCTAGTGGTCAGAGGCTTGAGGATTATAGGGTTGTCCAAGTGTAAGGCAAAGCAGCTTGCAACATACTGTTCAATCTCCTCCATTATAGGCAGTCGGAGGAGAAGGTGCTTTTTGTACCCATGATTTACTTTCGGTGTTGGTAATATGACAGACTGAAGTGACCAATGTTTGCTGTGAATAAGTTCATGTGTTGCCTATATTCTTTACATTTAGGGCTTGTTTGGACTCAAGCACTGAGACACGTGATGTTTCGAGTGCGTAGTATATCAGAAGCAACTGAAAATATTTGTGCCCTTGATAATGTATTTTATAAATGTGGACTCAAATAAAGAAATTGAAATGTGTGCGTGCGTGAGTGAGTGTGTGAGTGCCTGGCCCGCCAAAACGGGCCTGGCCTTGTCTATACCTGACCAATGGGTCCTGGGCCGTGTCTGTACCTGACCAATGGGCCCAGGGCCATGTCTGTACCTGACCAATGGGCCCATGGCCTTGTCTGTACCTGACCAATGGGCCCAGGGCCTTGTCTTTACCTGACCAATGGCAATGGGCCCATGGCCTTGTCTGTACCTGACCAATGGGCCCAGTGCCTTGTCTGTACCTGACCAATGGGCCCAGGGCCTTGTCTGTACCTGACCAATGGGCCCAGTGCCTTGTCTGTACCTGACCAATGGGTCCTGGGCCATGTCTGTACCTGACCAATGGGCCCAGGGCCGTGTCTGTACCTGACCAATGGGCCCAGGGCCTTGTCTGTACCTGACCAATGGGCCCAGGGCCTTGTCTTTACCTGACCAATGGCAATGGGCCCATGGCCTTGTCTGTACCTGACCAATGGGCCCAGTGCCTTGTCTGTACCTGACCAATGGGCCCAGGGCCTTGTCTGTACCTGACCAATGGGCCCAGTGCCTTGTCTGTACCTGACCAATTGGCCCAGGGCCTTGTCTGTACCTGACCAATGGGCCCAGGGCCTTGTCTGTACCTGACCAATTAAGTGAATTTCACCAAGACTGGACTTGCCTCTGCAGCACGACAGCATGCTGCTGTCCGCTCCATAGTGACGTGACAACCCCCAAATGTTTTAGGCCCGTGCGAGGCTCTAGTGTGAATGGCTCAATGAAATGCACAGTCTATTATGTAAAGCGCCTTGGATAAAGGCCCTATATAAATGTGATAAAAACACTCAGGCAGACACATACACACACACAGAGAGAGAGAGAGAGAGAGAGAGAGAGAGAGAGAGAGAGAGAGAGAGAGAGAGAGAGAGAGATAGAGAGGGAGGGAGCTTTGTGTCATTGTCCTCCTCAGGGGGAAACAAAGCACTATCCAATGCAATCATACGAGAACGAACCAGTCACATTTGATACACGGGAATACAGTTCTAGATATTAGGGTAGACCTGGAGAGAGAGACAGGGAGAGAGAGAGAGAGAGAGAGAGAGAGGGGGGTAGTTATTCCATAATATATACACAGCAATCCTGGTTCCTCTAAGGGGACCTGAACCTTATGGCTGCCCCCAGTCAAGCCCTCTCCTCATGGGCATCCCTTCTGGACTGAAGGTCTGGAGGTCCAGCGCCCTCTAGGGGCTGAGCCATAGAGTATTAAAAGGATAGAGACTGATCTGGCGCGAAGCTCCGCCCCCTCCGCTATTCATGTTGCTCAGTGGCGTTTTGAAGCACCCGGAAGGACTGTCTATTTCCTCCTTTTTGGGTGCATTTCCAATGCGGAAGTGCGCTCAATGTTAAAGCCCAGCTGCACGGGGTTTCCTCGTCATGAATCCACGGGTCCGCCTGCAGTCCTTCCTCTTACCACTAGGGCCCAGCGCTTCAACGTTGGAGTGCCCCTTGGGCTCAGCCCAGCCAGTGGAGGTAATCTAATCTAAAACACAAGTGTTTCTGTTTTCTTCACCTGCATCTTCTGCATGCGCCTCTTGTCCGCCCTCTGGTTCTAGTGTTAGGGTTAGGGTTAGGGGTTAGGTGTTCCTCACCTGCATCTTCTGCGAGCGCCTCTTGTCCGCCCTCTGGTTATGGGGTTAGGGGTTAGAGGGGTTAGGTGTTCCTCACCTGCATCTTCTGCGCGCGCCTCTTGCCGCCCGCTGGTTTTAGGGTTAGGGTTAGGGTTTAGGTGTTCCTCACCTGCATCTTCTGCGCGCGCCTCTTGTCCGCCCGCTGGTTCTGGTGGTAGATTCGGCTGAAGTTGGACACGATGACGGGAACGGGCAGGGATATGACGAGCACGCCACTCAGCGAGCAGATGGAACCGAAGATCTTCCCCGCGATGGTCTTGGGCACCATGTCTCCGTACCTGCAACGGTGGAGGAGGGGGACAGAGGAGATAAGTTGTTGCGTTGCATAGATACCTGCACGGTGACCTATTTAACCCATTAACCGAATTCACACAATCTGTTTTCAAACGATTAACTAGCCATTCCCAAATATAAACGACACTATGAACTATATACAAAGAGTAGAGAGGGAGAGAAGGGTGGAAGGGGAGGGGAGGAAAGAGAGAGAGAGAAGGAGGGAGATGGAGAAAGAGAGCAGAGGAGATAGAGAAAGAAAGAAAGAAAGGAAGGAAGTTAATTGCGGTTCTGTCAATCAAATTATAGGTAGAGTAGCCAATTGAGGTCTGGGTCCTCTTGAATGTGGTCCCACACCGAAGAGTTTACTGAGAACGCTGGAGGTTTCTCAGACAGTGGTGGAACGATAGACCAATGCACGTCCTTTGCTAGTCTGAGTCGTTAGTTCCCAGAGTATTTAGGGGATTCAGGGAATTGTTTCACCAGAGTGAAGGGGGGTGGTTTGAATTTTAACTCAGAGTTGAGGTGGGACAGTAAACAGAACCACTGTTAGGGCTCCGGGGATACTTGTACAATGTGTCAAAAGGTGACATTTGGTTTGCCTATTTGTTGAATGCATGTTACATTCATGTCAGTCTCCCATGCATTGAATGCATGGGAGACTGACATGACACACTCAAGTACTGTACTTAAGTAAACATTTTGAGGTATTTGTACTTTACTTGAGTATTTCCAATTTCCAATACTTTTTCTCCACTACATCTCAGAGGCAAATATTGGTCTTTTACTCCACTACATTTATTTGAAAACTTGACTTACTAGTTACTTTGGAGATTTTAATTTTGATTCGAAAACATACAGTAACCACTTCAACCCTATATACATTTCGGCCTTTTGAAAATAGCTGATCTACAAGCTCACAATGCGTCACGATCAGGCCTGGGATTTCATCACGTTAGGGGCAAGGCCACTTGGCCTTTAGTGTGGTCAACTTTTTGAGGGCACAAGGCCAAGTGCCAGGGCATGAAGGCCATCGATTAAAACAATGATTTTGTTATTTTAGCTTAAACATTGGTTCAGAACAGTGCTTCTTAAATAAATAGCCTAATCACAGCTTTAAATAACAAAATATAAGTAGCTACTGTTGTAAAATATTGTAAACATGTCTGTAACATGGGGTCCCAGTGCAGAGATGAAAATCATAATGAAATGGCCTAGGACCCTGTCACCCTAGGCTAATTCATATCCTTCTACCCTAATATAGACAGGGGGGACATGAGCACATGGCCGTTTATCTGCCTTTATCCGTGCTCCTTTTCCTACCAAACCACACCGTTAGCACACATCTCTCCATGCAAAATACAATCTGCACGCTCCCAGAATCCAGATGCACTACATTGCATCCACGCAACACATATATTTACTGTACAAATATTACTTTTGTCAAACACACTGTTATTGCGCAATATTTCGCTGTGATGCAAATTGCATCACAACTTTCTCATTCCCCGGCACCTCCCCTTTTCACTGCAAACGCACACATACACACGCATGTGCGCACACACATACACAGGGCACAGCAGCACGGTACAGCACAGTATGCTACAGTACAGTACAGTACAGTACAGTACAGTACAGTACGGTAAGGCACAGTACAGTACAGTAAGGTACAATACTGTAGGAGAAGAGAGCAGAACAGAACAGTACAGTACAGTACAGTACAGTACAGTACAGTACAGTACAGTACAGTACAGTACAGTACAGTACAGTACAGTACAGTACAGTACAGTACAGTGGAATACAGTCCAGTCCAGTCCAGTGCAGTGCAGTGCAGTGCAGTGCAGTGCAGTACAGTACACAACACAGTGAAATACAGTACAGTACAGTACAGTACAGTACAGCACAGCACAGTACAGTACAGTACAGTACAGTACAGTACAGTACAGTACAGTACAGTACAGTACAGTACAGTACAGTACAGTACAGTACAGTACAGTACAACACAGCACAGCACAGCACAGTACAGTACAGTACAGTACAGTGGAATACAGTACAGCACAGCACAGCACAGTACAGTACAGTACAGTACAGTACAGTACAGTACAGTACAGTACAGTACAGTACAGTACAGTACAGTGCAGTACACAGTGGAATACAGTCCAGTCCAGTGCAGTACAGTACAGTGGAATACAGTACAGTACAGTACAGTACAGTACAGTACAGTACAGTACTGTACAGCAGTGGAGTACAGTACAGTGGAGTACAGTACAGTACAGTGGAGTCCAGTACAGTACAGCACAGCGCAGAGGACTACAGTACAGTACAGTATACTATTCCCTCTAGGTTGCCACAATTACGACATTCAAGCAACTTGGTATATAGAAACATTGCCACTTGCTATGCTTGCTTTTAGACGGAAATAAAAACAAGCAAAACAAACAATAGGGCCACTCAGCCAGGTTGCAAACTTTGCACTTTCCAAGCAACTGGATATATGAAAACATCATGGTTGCTATGTTTGCTTTTCCAAGTAAAAAAAACAAACAGAAAAACTGTATTGAGTATCACCCTTCCGCTAATGGCTTCTTCCCATTTGCGTGGCGCTAGGATGAGCAGGCCGAAGGCCCGCAACATTCTAGTACATTTAATTTGGGGGTCCTTGAAATGAAAATGGCTGCGGATCAGTGGATTAAACTATGATTTAATTCACAGAAAATACAATGACAGACAGCCTACATTCATTTGTATAGCCCTATGTTTCTGTTCTGCCTTGTTTGTTTTTGTTCTGCTATATTGTCATATGTGATATGTTCCTTGTTTTTAATTTTCTTCTATTATTTATACTGTGCAAATTGTTCAGCACCTTCTAACACCTTATTTTCGAAAGGTGCTTTATAAATAACATTTACTTACTTACTTACATAACTTTTAAATGAGGGCTTGGTTTAGAAAAGCCTATATTCTGTGCTAAAGTAATATATTGAATATATACAAGCCTGCGCGAGTCGAGACGTTTGGGGAAAGTTACCGTAATGACTGGAAAATTGCACAGAGGAAAAACGGTAAAATAAACTCCTGTGGGCGCCGGTCGGGGCACCGCGGCCACTGTGGCCGTCTGGTTATATCATTTTCCGAGGGGCACACGGCCAAAGAGAGGGGCAACGACGGCCATGGCCGCCGTGATATTCCTGCCCTGGTCACGATGCGACACGTGAGCTTATAGATCGGCTATTTTCAAAGGATTTTGTACACTTGTGAAATGGTTCCACTCTGAGTACTTTCAGTACAGTTCACTTTGGTGCCGATACCTTTGTACTTTGAGTACATTTTTAATATGGGACTTCTACTTGGGATGGAGTATACATCTACATTACAGTATTGATACTTTTACTTGAAACATTTAAGTACTTTTTTCCACCACTGGCCATAAGCCTGGCCAGTACCAAGAGGAAGCACACGTACCTGCTTGTCTTTCTTTACCTCAAAATTGTACTTAAGTACTTCAATTAATGTACCCCCACCATATGCCTCCTCCTCCGCAGCGTCAGTTAATCTAGATGGTAAGCACTGTTAACCTCTTGGAACGGAGGAATACAGAAATGCCACGGCCGTTTCCTAAAAGTCATCCCCTTCCGTACGATAATGAAATATTTGCAAGTCAACACCAGCAACATGATCTGAAGAAAATGATTCCTGAGCGAACGCGGCACGGCTGCAGCTCACCACTCCATGAAGAGATGAAGAGAACAGATCCTGGGGCTGGAAGGAACCAATGATATTAGATCCCGGGAGTGGAGGGACACCTACTTACTGAATGTCAGTCTCCAGGTTTTCTTCACAATATGTATGACACTGATTTACTAAGACACTATGTATGGAATATTAAGAGTCCAACTAGTACTGATTTACTACCACACTATGTATGGAATATTAGGAGTCCAACTAGTACTGATTTACTGCCACACTATGTATGGAATATTAGGAGTCCAACTAGTACTGATTTACTACCACACTATGCATGGAATATTAGGAGTCCAATTAGTACTGATTTACTACCACACTATGTATGGAATATTAGGAGTCCAACTAGTACTGATTTACTACCACACTATGTATGGAATATTAGGAGTCCAACTAGTAGCCCACTGATTTACTACGACTAACAAAATACATTGCATGGATGCACCTCGGACGTATCCTAAATGATGTATCTCGAGGTCAGCAGGGATTTGGGTCATACCCCTCACTCAGGCGACCCAGCCGGGGTCCCGACTTACGTCCCAGTAGCTATACGCTCAATCAGTCCCACTAGGGCAAAACCAGGGCCACACAATCCGTTGGAACTACTCCAGAACTACTCTGCCAGGGCTGGGAGGTAGACTTTTGGCACATGGAAAGACTAGGATCTGTGGGTTGTCTCCTGTCCGGGCCCCTCCTACGTCTTACCAGGTCCACTCCTGCTCTCACCAGGCCCAGGACCTGTGCGTTGCACCAGAGTCCCAGCACCAGACACGGAGGGCACTATGTATGGAATATTAGGAGTCCAATAGTGGTTCTCAAATGTTTTATTTGCAAGGATCCCTTTAATTCTGAGTGTACAAATGGAACCAAATGGACCCGTAAGGGACCATTTGGTTCCATTTGAACACTCAAGAGTCACAGACCTGTTACTGTCATATGGTCATTCAGGGCTATCTTTTAATGTGTTTCTGGCAATATTCTTGTCGACTCATTTTGGATGTCCTTGGCAAAAACTTTAAATCATTTTGACAAAATGTCCAGCACTTGCCAGCATGTGGATGAGCCCTCCAACATGACGAAATCTTCAAAAGCCACAAATTGGAGAGAAAATGGAGAGTAAGGAGAATAAATTATAAAGTTAACAAGCATGATCCCACAAGGGAAAAGAGCAACGTGTTGTGTCTAATGGGCCTCATTTCGTATTCATGGATAGAAAAGTGCTGCTAAATTTGTTCTTGTTTTGCTGCTGAACAAGAGCTTCTGCTGAGCTGAGGTCAACACAGGTCAGATGTGATAAAAATCATAAAATACTCTTAACCAATTTAGACCGGAGGACGATTCTAAAAAGAAAAGTCTTATAAATCCTAAATGTTTTCTGAAAAACCCTATGTTTCTATGTCAGTGGTGCTCAACCTATTTCAGCCCCAGAATTATCTGTATTTGGCCGCGGTCCCCAATCTGAAAATATGTTGTTCCAGGGAACCCCTTCCAGAACCTCTGTTGTCCTGGAACCTCTTCTCACCTGTTCCCCCCACCCCCCTATCTTCCTTTGTCTGTAAGCAAATGGTCCTTTCATCGGTTCAAGCTTGTATTCACTTCTGCGTCCTGCCACCTTGTGGGTGGGACTAACTGTATATATACTGTACCTCTGTATTCTGACATTATGCTGTTTCGATACCTGCCTGGGCTGTTGGGGAAGCCAGGATCATCTACAAGACAGTCTTTCGCTCATCGCTTTGTATTCCTCACGCGTTAGTTCAGTACAAAACTGCCACATCAATTTGGTGTCTGAAGTGGGATCCTGTCGTCTGAGCTCCGGAAGATCAAGCCACGACTGATTTGTCCATCACGTCAACAAACGGCTCCAAAAGGACAGATCTACAGGAGAGTCACGGCTGCATCTACGGAGATCAGCGCCTGGATTAAAAAAAACCTGTGGCTACACTGAAAACTGACAACTGAAGTGCTAATTATAAATTCTAAGACCATATTTTGCCAACCTATCTATTGTATAGTCAAGTACAGAAGTCTAGCCTAGTGGAAAGAAAAGAAAGGAGACCTTGCATTAAGTCAAGTTTGTAGCACAAAGACACCTTGTTAAACTGTGGGCATAACATACAATTTGTTGTCCTCACACAATAACATAAAGATACCGTTGTTGCATTAAGTCAAGTTATAACACAAAGACCTTGTTACTCTGGGAATAACATAAGAACCTTGTTGTAGATAAACAACATAAAGACATCTTGTTACCCTCAGATAATAACATAAAGCTACCGTGTTACATAGACTAGATCGTCCGCACAATCATTGCTGTGTATGTATTGTAAAGCATTTATCTGACAGTATTTCAGTATGGGTAATAAGAAAAGTGTGCCGGTCGCAGAGGATAAAGAAAGATGGTCTTCTGTTATGCGCGATATGGTTGCAAAGTATGGTTCAGTAGCGTTAGACTTCCTTGATGAGTGGAAACAAATGGGCTTTCCAGAACAAGGCTCTTTAAGTAAAAATAAATTGCTTGAATTAGATGAATTGCTAAAAGAAGCTGAAAATAAAATGAGAAAGAAAAATACAGTAAAAACACACAAACTTGACAAATGTGACCTCCACAAAAAAGTATTTTCGATGTGGATGGAGGAAGCAGAATATAGACAGCGAAAGAGTGACATGAAAACACTGCCACAAATAGATTCTTTAAAGCAGGAGACATGCCAACCACAGGCTCCTCCTGCATATGTCGCTTCGCAGACTTCTCCTTTGTATCCTTCTCTGCAGGCGCTGACCCTAATCGACCTAGACCTCAACTGCCCTCCTATGCCAGTCAGTCAACCCCCATCGTCTCAGTCGGTGCCGTGTCATTAGTCAGAAGGTTCATTCGAAATTACTATCCCTATCTCTAACCCTAACCTAAACCTAACCGCAAGCACGGGAGCAGTGCATGTTCGGACTAACAGGACTTCGGATCTATGGGCAGTTTCCGTCTCAGTCAACCCCCGGCGTCTACCAACCCCCGGCGTCTACCATCAGACAACAACAGCCTGCATTCCAGAACGTCACACCTTCTCCTCTCACCACAAGCTCGCACCCCCCACAGAACATTCAAACCCCCTCTCTGGGAAACCCACAGCAGGCCCACTCTGTTCCGACGCCATCCCTGGTGTCTGCTATGTCTCTCAACCTATTGGAAGAAGCTCACCGCATAGAAGGCAACATGAACTCCACTCAAGCCAATGACACTAATAACCAACGTCAATCCTACACTGACATTTCGAACCCAGAGCTGGGCAACGGTAACAATACAAACACAGCACAGCCAAGAACTCCAGTTTCCAGACAGAAGACCTTGCCCCCACCAGTATATCGGTCCACCCCTATTCACAACGGGGAGACAGCGGCTCGTCACAGGAATATCGCCATCGCCCAGGACAACACACTGTCATATGGGCAGGGAAGAAGAAAGCCTGGGGCAGTGACACGTGCACAAGGCGCACCACGGTTTTACCATTTGCCAGGCAACATGCCCACCTCAAATTAACTTTATTCTGACCCATGGATGGATGACGAGGAGGACAACATACTACAGGCGGCTGACATGCAATGTCCCATGGTAGAAGTGGCCAACCCATACGGCGAGGTAATGATGGTACAACGCTTGTGGTCCCCAGACGACATAGCCCAATATGCAGCTACACTAAAGAGGCTCAATGAAGTGGGAGGACGCCGCTGGACTCAACAACTGAAGGCTTTCTGTCGTACATACAGGCCTACAATGAAAGAGGTGTTTGACATCTGTGCCAAAACCATGGAACCCTCCAAAATGCAGACAGTCCTGGAGGCCGCCCAAACATATCAAGATGAGAGGCCCGTCCAGGTACAATTTGATGACAATCACAGATACATCACTGCTGTGGATACAGTGTGTGAGAAGATTACGACACTCTTCCCAACGATACTAAATCTGGCTGAAGTACATGACTGTAAACAGGGCAAAGATGAAACGGTCAGTCAGTTCCGCCACCGCTTGGAGCAAGCCATATTCACCCACGGAGGCACAGATCCGAACGAACCATTTGCCAAAGCATTCCTGGTTAGTCAGCTAATGTGCAACATGCTCGAAGAACTCTCCAAGCGTGTAAAACTATCTCTCATTGGCTACAAAACCGCTGATCCGGCCGACATCATCAGACACGCGTCTCACGCTGAAGAAGTCGAAAGCGATACTAAAGAAAAAGGGAAAAAAACAGAAAAAAGACAAGACCGAAGCCCTTCAGCTTGCCATGATGGACGCTGTCACTAAACTGGCAAAAGACAAAGAAGAAAACAAAAATAAGAATGACTACAGGAGACATGGAAGGAACCAATTAGATAATGAAAGGAACCGATTCAATGATGGATGTTGCTTCAATTGCAACAGCCCAGATCATTGGAGATCCGACTGCCCACAAAAAAGAAAATAAGAGGTCGTGGGAATGGCCGCATGAGAGAGGCCAGGAGAGGCTATTATGACGAACATGAACAAACCTACCGATCATCCGAGGGAGGCTACCGTTCACCTGAGGGAGACAACAGAGCCTATAGACAGGAGGACGGGCGCCGACCAAACTGACTGGCGGGGAGTGGTGGACAGGAGGACTGGGGCCGATGTGGGACTGCGCTTCCAGACGAGACTACCATCACCGGTCCAGGTTTTGCACCTATTACACACACTCAAACAATCCATAAACACACCTCAAATGACACAACACGCACACACACACCCCCTAAAACACAAAACACACCCCATGGCACTCATCCACACAACCCCTGTAACACAACAACGCATGGCATCACACTCAGATTCACACATCCACACACCCACTGTCTCACACGTGACACAACACTTAGATTGTGTTAAAATGCAGTTTTTGGCTGACTCTGGAGCTATGTATTCTACAGTACGCACTAGTGACATAGGACATGTCAAATTAGGAGGCCGAACTGTGATTGCTGTGTCAGCCTCCGGCTCTCTGACTAAAGAAGAATGTAGTGTACCGCTGTCAGTAGATGGTGGCATGCAAACTATCAAGCACTCTTTTCTTGTGTCAGCCAGATGCCCTGTTAACTTATTGGCTAGAGACCTCTTGTGTGCATTATCCCTTGCACTCATACCCTCTGAGAAGGGTAAAATAACCATTGTTCCTCTGAAGAAGTTACATAATGTGACAACTACAGAGATCGCAGACCTACAGCTGTTCCAAAACAAATTGATAGAGCCGCATGGTCATGATGATCATGCAGTTTCTTATCAATGTGTCAAACTAAATGCATTGAACCCACTCTATACATATCAATTTCAGTTGGATGACTCTAAATTGGCTGAGACACTGCTAACCTTGGCCCACAAATATGTGTTAAGCCCAGACTCAATTGTCATGACAGGAGATGAGTTATCTTTGCCTGTGCATGTTGCAAGTCATCAAGATGAAGATTTCGAAAGAAACTGGTACACAAAACAGAAAGACAGCATTTTTGCTTCAGATTTATACTGGTCTGAAACATCTGCCTTTCCCACAGTAAGATTCACAGAGCAGCAGTTTAGCTGCTATATTTCAGGAACTACCCCCCACATACCCCTGTGCAAAGCGAAACAGGAGAAGTGGACTGACTTAGGAGACTATGCACGTGCAGCGTGCGCAGATACGACTGACTGGCAAGCCATACCAGAACATAAGACTATTTTCTATTCTAAACAATTACACATGTGGCGCATGCACTACTTGGTTGACTTGCCTGTTTCGCGCACAGTACAGTTGACAGACACATGCATGCCACCAGTGACAGACTTTGACATGCAAATGACTATAACAGCAACAGACCCAGCTTTAGTAGCTGTCCCTAGCTGCTTATGGCCCAAAGATAAAAATGACATAGGGTTAATTAATGACTGCACTCCAATTCAGATTACGCCCAAATCTGATTATAGACCTAATGTCCGCCAATATCCTATTAAAAAGGAGGCATTAGAGGGTATTGCACCAGTTTTTGATTCTCTTAGGAAAGCAGGCATCATTGTGCCTTGTCCGGAGTCGCCGGTACGCACACCTATTCTTCCCGTCGCCAAAGCTCCAGGCCCGGATGGGAAACCCCGGGGATATAGATTTGTCGCCTCGGGCGAACTCATAAACTATTTGTTCTGCTATGACTAAAAGCCTTTCTCACATTTTTCGCAGAGTGAAAGAAGCCTTGCCAAACCCACTAAACAACGAATTCAGGTGCCACAAAATCCAGCCTGGTGACCTCATATTCTACAAAGACTTCAGGCGCTCCAGGTGGAATGCGCCAATATTCAAGGGTCCCTACCGTGTCCTACTGACCAGCCCGTTGGCAGTAAAAGTTCAAGAGCGGGAAACGTGGATCCATGCTACACACTGCAAAAGATTCAACCCAGGCCTTCCAGTGGGAAACCAGCACATCACAGAGGAACCGAGCACAACAATAAACGGGGCCATCGGCGAGGAACTTCGTTTCTGCCACGACCAACGTGACCCGGACCCCAGCCCGCCAGACGAAACTGGGCACACCCCCAGACCCTGTGACTGGTGTGCACACTTGTTATTGGTCCAAACCACGGAATCCAAGATGGGGGACTCACCGTCCACTCACTTAAAGTAAGGCTTAACTGATCAACACGATCTGCAGAGGCATTGTCATTGTCTCCAGGTTGATTACAGTCCTCACACATACACAAGAAGCTTTATTCAACAAATACACACTCATAACCGCACCTAGAATTGACAATACATTGCATACAGGCAGAAGCAGTAACACAGCCTGAACCCAAAGGCATACCCCTGCTGCAAAGTGACTTCAACGTTCCTCCTGACAAACAGTCACACCAAAAAATAAAACTGTCTTCAATATACGCACCAAGGTCAGTGGTGCAGCCCTGTTCGTGGGCCTGCTAGGAGTACTGTCCTACCTGTCGTTGGCTCCACCAAATACGCAAACACACACACGCATCCCACCCATCGGACGCACCAAACGTTCACCCGAGTACCACCAAAGCACCTGGCAACCCGAACTGACCCAATCTAGGAATGTCATTGTGAAGAATGGTTACTTCTACTGTCTTGATTGATGTATGCCTATATGTCTCCTGTCCTGCCTCTGCCTGGACATGGTATCCTGTCTATATGTGTTATGTCCTGAGTGACGAGGAAGCAGGGTACTGTGGTAGCTGGAAGCGGGCAGTATGGTCCACGAGCGGGGGATGGGGGTATCTATTGCCAAGTGATTTCACAAAACTAAGACGTAGGTTAAGCATAAAGAAAATCAACCAACACTCTACTGACATTCTGTTAACCTTGGAAAACGCTGTCACGTCTGACCAAGGTTGGTTTGTGATTTGTATCCAAGTATCTGGTAAGGATCCCTGTGGCCCTATATTTCTTGACATCATTCCATCACCATTGCCTGGATTACTGAACTTTACATATGACAACATGCACAAAGTTCAACAAAAGATTGCATTGACTGACACACTTGCACAGCTTTGCCCATTACTTTACCCTGCTGACCACCGACATCATGAAGAGCCAAATCGTGACACACTCACTGATAATTTGTGGTATAATTTGGTTCACATGATGGTGCAACGCTCTGATTTAAATAGCAATGTATCTTGTTATACATGTACACTTTTTCCGACTGCTCACACTCACTCGGTGCCAGTAAAGCCACTTCCAATGACAGCAGATGAGATACGCTGTAGATTTGTCAAATTGACTAGAGATGATTTCCGTAGACAACGCCCTGGTAACGTCTGTCCCAACAGCCAGGAATCTTGGTGTTGTCCTGGACAGTCAGCTCTCGTTCAAAGCTCACATCACAGCTGTCACTCGATCATGTAGGTTCACACTCTATAACATACGACGAATTAGACCGTTCCTCACCCAGGAATCAGCCCAGCTCCTAATCCAGACAACAGTCTTGTCAAAACTCGACTATTGTAACTCCCTCCTTACTGGCCTACCAGCATGTGCACTTAAGCCTCTCCAGCTGATCCAAAATGCAGCAGCTCGCTTGGTCTTCAACCAGCCAAAATTCTCACATGTCTCCCCCCTGCTCCGCTCCCTCCACTGGCTCCCGGTCGCTGCCCGCACAGAATACAAAACTCTGATGCTGGCATTCAAAGCAACCAAAGGTATGGCTCCCCCATATCTTACAAGTATGATTGAACCCTACAAACCCTCCCGCGCACTCAGATCAGCCAACGCAGGGAAACTGGAAGTACCCTCACTAAAAACGCCGGGACAACGCTCCACACGTCCCAAACTCTTCTCCCTTCTGGCTCCAAAACTGTGGAATGCACTTCCCATTGCAGTCAGAACTGCAGCATCACTCCCAATCTTCCGCCGTAGCCTGAAAACCCACCTTTTCAGACTCCATCATGGCCCATAGCACTTACCCTAACCCCTTAGATAGCATTTCTGTTGGCTTAGATAGCATTTGACACAGACTTATAGCATGTTATGTAGACAGCACTATAATTGTATTGTATATAGTCATAGCACGCCATAGTACATATGTATAGCATAGTAGTGAATATGTATAGTTTATTATGTATAGTGTATGTATAGTTTCATCATATAGATATTCCACTGTTACCTTCTTAGCTTACGCATGTCTCATGATAAATGCTTTTATGTGATGTATTCCCATGCTTTTGTTCTTGCTTAAATGTAAGTCGCTCTGGATTAAGAGCGTCTGCTAAATGCCTAAATTGTAAATTGTAAATTGATGTACCATTACACCTTAAGGCTAATTGTGTTCACTCAAACGGTACGTCCGACCAGACCCTCACTGTTCGGAGCTATAATTCCACTTCACTTTACAGGGAAAACAAGAATTGGAGGGTTTATAGCCCTGTGGGTCAGATTGACGAGCGACTTCTCACTATACAAATTCCCTTTTGTTTCTCCCGTACTGAAGGAGATGCTTCCCAGGATCTAGGTTCACTGTCTAACTGTGGTGTCATCCTTAAAGCTACTTGTTCCCTGGGTGTTATGCAGGAAGGTCATTATTTTCACAATGCCAGATCTCCCTGCCTGATTCCTACAGTGTCTGACCTGGCTGAGGCCAGCTTTCTTAATCATGAGTTCCAAGGACGCCTTATGTGGCCTGGGGATGATGGCTTTGGAGCTGTGCATCTAATTATTATCAAAAATTGGAGCGGTGTTTGTTCCCCAGTTTTTCTAGTTACACAAGTAGAGATTTACAACGAATTACTGTATACAACACATGAGTACTCCCACTACCGTCAAGCCACCCCCATAGGATCCCTGATTCACCCTAAGCGAGAATTAATGATAGGAGCAGGCAAGCAGGCAAGTGTGCGTGTGTGTGGCATAAGGAGAGACTGTGTGGTCCATTTGCTGACCAGCTGAATGCACTGTGTGTGTGCGTGTGCGTGCGCATGAGCGTGCGCGTGAGCGTGCGTGTGTGTGTGCGAGTCTGCTTGCTGCCAGGAGAGTGATTCTCATCATGGGTAAGAAGTCTGTGTAATTGTCTGTCGCTCAGACTCTGAGCTCTGATCCATTCCAGTGCAAGCACATCTTAAATTTGCTGTAAAAGTAAAGTGGATTAATTTAGACAGGCTGGAGCCTCCCCTCAAGGCATCTCCACAAAGAAATGCTCTCTGATTGTCTCCACCAGGCCGAAGGCATGGGGAGAGAGTATGTTTTGTTCTGATCTGTGTTTATTATTGGAGCTGACTGTGATTTAATCTGAAAGGATAAACTGATTGCTGAACACAGGCCTTTGTTTTCTCGGAGCGACACCCGGCAATTCAAAACCACTTTGTTTGTCTGGGGTACGCCGTGTTATTTAAAAAATGTTATGTTATGTTTTTTCACTCATATTCCAAGATATAATTAGTATGCCCCCTGCAGCAGCCCAACAGTCCTGGAGCCCTGCAGCAGCACAACAGTCTCTTATCATCATACATCATCACACATCATCTCCTTCCAGCCAATCACAAATTTCCGTCCTCAATTTTCTGTCCTCATTTTTGAGGGGCGCTAGCCCCTCCTATATACAGGTTTAATGTTTGTTTTTAGTTCAATGTTGACAATGAAGGGAACATTTACGTAATCTTGTCCCCAACACAGATATTAAATGCCATTAACAATAAAGATAATGTAATGTTTGTGTTTGCACCGTTTGTTTTACATCACCATTACATCACCTAATCAACATGAGTTAGACTTTAATATATTAGCGCCCCTCACTTCACACGGGTGTGATTTGTATCCAATACGTACATTGCTCAGCCAATCAAATCATGGAGTACACAAACACAGCTGGGCATAGGACCTAGCACCCCAAAGTTTATCAAATCTACAAGCTCGGAACTATGTTACTTTTTATACCTGTGTGTGATGCTGTTGTATGATCCTTAAGGTTAGAATTAAGGCTGCAACAACAAATCGATTAAATCGATAAAAGTCGATAATTCAATTCGTTGCCAACGTATTTGATTATCGATTTAGTCGCGGGGGTTTTCCAACATTAAAATGTAACGTAAAGCTGCTTTCTTTTTACTGTTCAGTAATGGCACTAGGCTGAACGATCAATATGCAACGGGTCGGTATAAACACAACACGAGATTGTCTTGAACGTGACCAGAGTGACCAGAGAGACCAGAGAGAGAGAGCTGACCGTCGGTCAAGTGGCTCTGTGGCTGCGATGCGCTCCGCGAAAACAGCTGATCTGCAAGTTCATTAACGTCATTGCAAAATACCCAAAACCGGTCCCAAAACATGGTAGGCCTATTTGTGAGCACCGCCAGTCATGGGCGGAGCTTGAGGGGGTTCAGGGGGTGCACTGCACCCCCTGGCAAAAAAAAAAAAAAAACTTCTGACTGTAGTTTGTAATCATCTCTCTTATCATGATATGATGACTCGCTATATGGCTGTAGTGCATGTGTGTATGTGTGTGAGCTGCTGTACTACCTAAATAACTCATTTTTAGGGGTTAGGGCATTGTACAAACGCTAAAATAATAAAATAAAGGTCAAAAAAATCGTTGGCCAAGCAGTCGCACCCCCAGGCGTCAAGTTCAAGCTCCGCCTATGCCGCCAGTCCATATTTTTTTGTCTTATGACAGAAAATGCTCCTCAATGTCTGAAATCTGTGAGCTTGCAGGCAGGCTACGACGAGCACTAGCAGTGTAGCTTGCTCGTTAGCTCCTCAAATTTGTTCCACCTGTGTGCTCTCAGCAGCGCATTGAAGTGGGCACAGGGCAAAAGCACCATGAACGTTTTGCTTAACAATGATCAGTTTTTCAGTGCTGTTTAACTTTGGAAATATGTGATACTAGAGCCTAGACCCTAGAGAACATGTTAATATGGCTGCTAAATAAGAACGGTTTCCCCTATCAGCTAGCATTCTACTTGTAACTTGTGTGCATAGTGCATACTGTCCTACACTGTGTGTGTGTGTGTGTGTGTGTGTGTGTGTGTGTGTGTGTGTGTGTGTGTGTGCACAGACTGTAGGACAGTGGTTCTCATAGTAGGAGTTCCAGCTGCATTATAGATAGTTAGGAAGTAAACCAAGTGGACCCTAAAGGGCCTGTAACAGAGAGTGCAAAAGTGGAACCAAATGGACTCTCAAAATTGATTTTACAATAGAAAAAAAAAAAAAAAAAAAAATTGGGGTCCCAGAGATAGATATGGAAAGAAAGACAGTCAGCTACAGTGTGTCCCTTTCCTTACTACCGGCCTGATACCTAGAGGTTTTGAAAGGTACTTTTCAAGGGAAAGGTACCTCTGGAAGCCACACCTCTGATGGGTGTGGTTTAGTCTTAAGGGGAGTGTTTTTTTCACCCACTGTGTAATATAATAAACGGACAGTAGGTGGCAGTAGGACAGTAGGACAGAGGCCAGAGCAACTATACATTCCAGCTTGCAAATTAACCAAGTAATAAAAAAACCCATGCAGCAATACTCTTTTAATATATATATATATATATATATATATATATATATATTAAAAGAGTATTGATGCATGGGGTTGTATTAAAATACATAAGACAGTACCATGCTTTGATGAACAAATCACTATTAATACACTATTAATATATATATATATATATATATATATATAATATATATTGTGAGCAAATACAAGTCTAGTGATGAATCAGTCCTCATTTTGTTTTATTGATGCGTCCCGTGCCTTCGATAGGATTAACCATAATAAGCTCTTTATGAAAATGAACCAAAGAGGAGTGCCCGGTTTTATTGTGAGGGTCCTGGACTACACCAGACCATGCAGGTCAAATGGGGTGGGAGTAAGTGTCCTTGTTCAAGGCATATTGCACACCGCTTTATAGTGCACACCTGTGGTTATGTTATAAAAAGTCTATGCACAGGTTGCAAGCAATGTTCCCCATAACGTGCGCCCCTGGAGGGACCCTTGGTGATCACGGGGGTCCACGGGCTGCCTTCATTTGTCCCCGAAATATAAGGCTGCACAGTGTGTGTGTGTGTGTGTGTGTGTGTGTGTGTGTTGCCCTGTCCAAAATACAACATATATTTTCCAATGTTCATATACCAAAGAAGGTACTGTATGACTTGAACAACAAAACTGTACAGCGAGTGAGAGAATGGTTTGGCCTGAGCACACACACAACACGTGACTTCTGATGCGTCAATCTGTGAGAGGGTTATCTAATAGTCCAATATGTACACTTAAAATCATGGATTCACAAGATCTGGCATTTATTAATTGCCCATATTTATCCCAAATTGAATGGTCATGTGATATGCATATGAACAGCAAAGACACATATGAAAGCAAATACGACCTGTTACATCACAAATCAGATTTGATCATATCAGTCCACAGATCGGGGCGCCCCTTGAAGCACAGGCCAGAGGTTTGTCTGTCCTGGAGAATTCTGACGTGTCTCTACTTTTTCCAGACACTATATAGGAATCTTTCTGTCACTCAGTGACCTTGCATGAGCACAGCTCGGTTGCACACTCTTAAAGTAATGGTAACTGCTTAAAGGGTCTACTTTCCCCCATCACTTCATATTCCACACTAAACGGGAGGGAGGGCTCGGGGTACCGAACATTGAATGGACATATATATATATATCCACACGCCTTTCCCATCTATTAAAGGGTTGGTTCGGATTTTTGGACATGAAGCTGTATGACATGCTTACCATAAATATTGCGGTTGCAAAGGTATTAATTACTGGCCGAGTCCCGTGCTGGGGTGGGAGTAAGTGTCCTTGTTCAAGGCATATTGCACACCGCTTTATACTGCACACCTGTGGTCATGTTATAAAAAGTATACCACATCACAAACACACACATTAACTTTAGCCATATAGCTACACAAGCTTGTGAGCTTGTAGATCTGCTATTTTCAAAAAAATTAATATATTTGAAAATTTGAAATGATACATTATGCATAAAGTGTAATTTCTACTTTTGTTACTTTTGTACTTTTACTCAAGTAAATGTTGCATTACGAACTTTTACTTGTAATTACCAAAGTAGTACTTTTAGTTATTTTTCCAGGGGTATTTGTTTTCTCTTTCAAACATTTCTGGGGTCTACTCAGGTTTTTGAGTGAAGCCCATACAGTTGCTCGAGTTAATTATTTCTTTTACAGCAAACATTGAAAATTAATACCCCAATATCCTATGGTCAATTTAACAACCTGCTTCTGAACCTCCCTACCTCAATATGTAACTGTTTTTAATTTATGTTTGTCTCATTGTCTATATCATATGTCTTTGCCTTACATGTAGATTTGTTTGTGTATATAACCTGCATGTCTTTAAATTGTTTTATATAATGTATGTAATGTAATCTCGTCAGCATTGAAAATGAGGGAGAACCTCGATTGCTCTTTCGAGAATAAATATAGGTTTCAATCAATCAATCAATCAATCAATTATTAAGGTGCTAAATGAAAGAATGTGTTTCTTGCAAGGCAGTTCGTAATCCCCCACCCCCCACCAAACAAAGAGTTAATTTGGCCTAGTATTATTGGGGAGGGGTCAGCAAGGCTGTGCTCACTGTCAGCAACATTTTTTTTTCTTGTTCTGAGCAGTGCTCAGTGTATTTTCTGTTTAGGGCCAGATAGCATTCTAGTTTACTATGCTTTAGTGTTGCGCTTTCCCGTCTTATTTGTTTTAGTCCAGTGGATTCTTTTATCTGGTGGCTCTTGCACAGAGTTCCAGGACCAGCTGGCTGAGGGGGCATCTCTCTAGAGTTTTGCTGTGTGTGAGTGCCTATGGAGTGCATCTGGGTCACTTTCTTTTAGGGTATTGTACAATTAATAATCCTACCCTGCATGCCTTATTTGGTGTCTTCCGCTGGACCCGGAGAATGGATTTGCAGAATTCTGTGTGTAGGGTTTCCGGTTGTGTTTTAGTGTTTATCCCATTTTTCAAGGTCTTGGTTTGCTAATGGCCCCCAGATCTCACAACCATAAGTCTGCTCATCATGTTTCAAGTGAACTAGATACCATTATTTACAATCTACCCTATCAGCTCTTTTAAAAAATTAATGGTGAAAGAAAGCCCAAATCAGCAACCAAGCCTCAGAAACAAGCCCAGTATGGCAACACGCAACCATGCCTATTTAAGCTTTTTTACAGGGGAAACTAGCACAAATTCGCTTATAATAAGCAGAACTGGCAACACTGCAAACCAGCACTACAGGCTACTTTGCAAATGTTTCATTGGTCGATTGGTTTGTGCTGATTAAAAATGCTAGTCTGTTGCAATCTGACAGTTTTTAGTAGTCTTTGACTAGTCTAAGAAAGTTAAGAAACTGTTCGGTGTGGAAGGGAAGGGAAAGGGGGAAATTGGTTCTCTCACCCCAGTGTCTAGCCAAACAGGTTATGTTAATTGTATACAGTAGTCAGTGGGCCTACTACCGAGAGAGAGAGTGGGGGAGGGGGGTTCCACCCTCAGTATATTCCACTGCTCAACCCCAAAGCAGTTTTCCAAATGAATGTCATGGAACAATAATCAAACAAGACAAAACAAAACATTGGAATGTGTCCATTATGTCACTTCAAAGTGGTCTTCTTCTTAAAATAATGGCTTAAGTGTTTTCTTTCTGGTTTTCAGGAAAAATAAAAAAAACTGATAGGCCTTTTTTTTAATAGGATTAAACCTTTGACTTGTTTTATTACTCTGTATTAAACAGATACAGGCTTTGATAAAGCATATTCAAAGAGCCTAGTGACAGTCAGGGGTAAATATAAACTGTTACTGACTTACTCCTGATGACTTCACAGATTGAGGAACAAACGAGTAGGATCCCACTGTATACACGGTCAACATTCCAGATTACAGTATCATTACAAGTAGCCTAGGCT
Source organism: Protomyctophum parallelum (assembly GCF_964188405.1). Classification (NCBI taxonomy): domain Eukaryota; kingdom Metazoa; phylum Chordata; class Actinopteri; order Myctophiformes; family Myctophidae; genus Protomyctophum; species Protomyctophum parallelum. Next base: position 572,862 of record NC_139705.1, read on the forward strand.
ACAAGGAATGGCAATGAAATCAAATTGGATAAAAAAGGGGGTAAAATATCAATTGGAAGGGGTATTCATTTTATTGTCTTTATTGTTAGTTACAACATGCCTAAAATAACTTGAAGCTATTTTTTTTAAGTAATTACAAAAAGGTGCCATAATCCGATTAATCGTTTAAATAATTGCCCGATGAATCAATTATGAAAATAATCGTTAGTTGCAGCCCTAGTTAGAATAGTTTTGGATTTTTGAGGGGTGCTAGTTTAGTTTTAGATTGTTTTGTCACAAACAATTTGGCAGAGATTTGACAACAATTCGGCAAATGATTGGCTTAGGAATGGGATGAAAACTAAAATATGAACTTGAATGCAGGGAATTGAGGAGTAATTGATGAATGCAAGGTTTCATTGAGGAGTAATTGATGTTAGGTAAATATATTGTTTTGGGTGAACTAAACTCTGTTAAGCACTCTTTTAGACGTTGTTGTGCAAACACACCACTAGCTGCAGATCTACAAGCTCACAAGGCATCATCACACTGTGAGCTTGCTGATCGGCCAATTTAGCCATTTTTGAAAATACGTAATTCAATTAAAATCGAACACGTTTTGTAATCAATTAACTTGATCGGTTTGATTGTCGTACGCCTATAGTTCACGGCATGGGCTATTCAGTTGAAAGGTTACGATGATGTTTGCCTAATGCCTTTGTGTCCGTGGAATGGCATTTTACAGAAATATGATCACATGATGTCAGATCAATTTCCATTCTTTCAAACGACCCTGTTGAATGTCACGCTCATTAGGCCCATTGGCCATTTGTGAGCACGCGACAACGCTATTCTGCGTCGTCAAGCGACCTCAATACTTCGTCCTGGGGCTTAGCGTCTTACGCAGGGAAAGACAAAGGAATAAAACGCAGGTTTAACGGGTTATGTAGTCAATGTGTTCAGCTGGGTTTCCTTGACGTGAAGAAATGTGGGAACCACCGTTTTAAACAACATTAGGAAGCAACCCCAAATAAGCAACTACTGTAAACTTTAGAAGCAAGCCCAAAAATCAACCAGCAACTACCAATAATTTATTTACAAGCGACCTTACAGAAAAACCAGTAAAAGGTTGCTTATAATTAGCAGACATGGCAACACTGGCTGAAGGAAGTGGAGGCCCAGTACCTTCCCTCCGAAACAGGTGGATAGTGCTCAGTGTGAATGGCCCTTTTAGGCTGCTCGACAGCGCCACCGTAGGCCACCCAGCGGTACTGTAGCTGCTCCTACTCTAAACAGACAGACAGACAGACAGACAGGCAGAGCAGTGCAGTGCAGTGCAGACAGACAGACAGACAGGGGTGAAACACAGAAGTCAGAGAGAGTTTTACAGAGAAATACTTTAACTAAAACCAAAAATATATATAATCTCAATAGTTCCTCCAGCGGTAAATGGTAAATGGTGCATTTATATAGCGCCTTTATCCAATGCGCTTTACATAGATTGTGCATTACATTCACCCATTCGTGCACCGATTGCGGCGGAAGCCATGCAAGGTACCAACCATCACATCGGGAGCAATTTGGGGTTCAGTGTCTTGCCCAAGGACACTTCGACATGTAGACAGGAGGAGCCGGGATTCAAACCGCCAACCCATGAATCATTGGATGACCTGCTCTACCTCCTGAGCCACAGTCGCAATGCACCTTCTGTGGAATCACCGGACCGGTGAATGTACCAGACCGGTACATTCCCGTCTTATTCTGTGTGTAGATCCATTAGCATTCGTCAAGCAGACGCTCTGGGTTTGGAGAAGGAAGCAGTGCAGATAAGTTGATAAAGCGACGATCATTACTCTCACCATGCGCTGCACAGCGCTGTGCCGTGTGGGCAGAGGAAAGGTCGTCATCATCAGTCACTACCCAGCCAGTCTGCACCACACACGCACGCACGCACACACACACACACACACACACACACACACACACACACACACACACACACACACACACAACTACAGTAGCTAGCCTATATATGAGGCAGATTTTGAAACCGTGAAATGGACTTGCCACACAGAGCTTAGTGAAATGGACTCTCCACACAGAGCTTAGCCGTTTGAAGAATGTTTTTCTATCTCCATTACGGTGTCAAAACGTGTGACGTCCGACCAGGGGAGCGACCGCACGATGAGAGCCAGATATGATCTCATGAGAAGAGAGAGATTAGTCATGTTGGGCGCACCTGTATGGACGGGAGATGATTTGTATTGTATTGTATTTTTAAAGGCCTCTCAGAAGATGCTCAACTGAAAATAACGGCAAAGAGAGAGAGAGAGAGAGAGAGAGAGAGAGAGAGAGAGAGAGAGAGAGAGAGAGAGAGAGAGAAACTCACTGACTTCAAAAGTATCAAGGGACCCAATCGAAAAGTGCTGATTCTGTTGTCGTTGGTGCGTGCGTTGCGTTGCGTGAGTGCGTGCGTGCATGCGTGTGCATGTGTAATGCGTGTGCAATTAGCGCTTATCATGCAACTATTAGCAGAGCACTTTCTCTGTGAATCCACTTCCTTTCGCCTCCAGGAAATACAAACACAATTAACCAGAAGCAGAAAAGCAGCAGAACAACATTTACAGCATTTAAGCAGGAATTAAGTATCCAGGAGATGATTAAACCCCAGAGCGCCGTGCGGTGTGTGGCTCATTTATGGAACATCCATGATGCTGAGCCATTAAACCTGTGCGTGTGTGCATGGTGGAAAAAGTACAAAAATATTTTACTTAAGTAGAAGTACTGATTCTCTACTTGAAAATTACTTAAGTAAAAGTATAAAAGTACCTCAAATTAAATGTACGTAAGTACAAAAAGTACCCGGTGTAAAATGTACTTAAGTATAAAAGTAAAAATAAATAAATTAAGTCCAAAAGTGGCTTTATTTCAACACTCATCTCGAAACTGGCCATTCATTATCAATGGCATTTAATGTTTGTGTTGGAATAAACGCTAGAAACTGGCCATTCATTATCAATGGCATTTAATGTTTGTGTTAGGATAAACACTAGAAACTGGCCATTCATTATCAATGGCATTTAATGTTTGTATTGGGATAAACACTAGAAATGGGCCATTCATTATCAATGGCATTTAATGTTTGTGTTGGGATAAACACTAGAAACTGGCCATTCATTATCAATGGCATGTTTGTGTCAGGAGAAACACTAGAAACTGGCCATTCATTATCAATGACATTTAATGTTTGTGTTAGGAACACTAGAAACTGGCCATTCATTATCAATGGCATTTAATGTTTGTGTTAGGATAAACACTAGAAACTGGCCATTCATTATCAATGCCATAATGTTTGTGTTGGGATAAACACTAGAAACTGGCCATTCATTATCAATGGCATTTAATGTTTGTGTTGGGATAAACACTAGAAACTGGCCATTAATTATCAATGGCATAATGTTTGTGTTAGGACAATGTTTGTGTTTACGCACCCTCAGGGTGCAAGCAAGCTCACACAAAAATATATTTCAGATGGGGGTCCACAGTCATTTAGGGGAGAATGGGGAGAGCCATTGCAATTTGCAAAACAGACATAATTGCGTGAATTCACGCATTATAATTAGCCCTTCACTAATTAAGCCCCACCCACTCAACTATGCGAGGGCAAACTGTCTCCCATTGAGATGCATGTTAAATGATTTCTCCATAAAAATAATCGATCATTTCAGTAGCAAGAGCTTGAAAATGTCTTCTAAATCTAGTCAAAAAAGCCTACAGTAAGTTTAGGCTATATGCCTATGCACATATGTGGATTACATTATTGGGGGAGAAAGTTGAAACCGATATCAACTTTAACGACAATCCCGACAATTTACATGCAATGCACGGTAAGACTAGGCCTACAGTGATTATCATTGCAATCACCTGGATGGGTGAGTCGTGTAACCTTTCTTGATGTTAAGATGTGTAGCCTAGTGACGAAAACAGAACTGCAATAACCAGCAGATGCAGCGCGAGTCAGACACACACACACAGCGCGGCTCGCTGTTATGTATTCACCGCACCAGAGAGAGAGAGAGAGAGAGAGAGAGAGAGAGAGAGAGAGACCGATTGAGAGAGACCGATTGAGAGAGAGAGAGAGAGACGGGCGCCTCACGCCTCACCGCACCACCATGCTTCTGTGTGAATGTGAACGAATGAGTGAGGCGATGACTATAAACTCTATGCGAAAAATGCGGAGATGGCGCATATTTCGCGCGGAAATGTGTAGCGAGTAACGAAAGGTGTCCAATTTTAATGTAGCGGATTAAAAGTACGATTTTTTACTTGTAAATGTAACGAAGTAAAAGTAAAAGTACAGAAAAATAAAAATAGTAAATAAAAGTACAAATTCTCAAAACGTGTACTTAAGTACAGTAACGAAGTAATTGTACTTCGTTATTTCCCACCACTGCGTGCATGACAGAGTGTCGTCTATATGGGTAATCGTGTGTTTGTTGTGCCAACACACCTGATTACATGTACTGTTCGCCTCCCATCCTTGGGAGGGCTCTATGCCCCTCTCTCTCTACAGCTAACTCTGGGGGATCCCACAGGGATCCAACCGTGAGCCTCGCGGTATACGTGCGACGCCATTTTAACGCAGCCGTTCAAGGAGAGATGTAAATGATATGAACGAGAAGAGAGCAATTATAGTCTCTCTCTCTCTGTGTGTGTGCGTGCGTGCATACAGCCCCACCAAAAGAAGGAATGTGTGGAACAGACAACAATTCATAAGCTTGTATAACAGAACCAAGCTTTCAAATAACAACAAACACTGACAATTTGATTGGTTTTTGGCAGTATAGTGCCAAAAAGGATCAGTATATATCAGTATCAGTATACATTTTCAACTGTTTTCACCTGTTTTCACCAGCACCCTGGGGACCAGCACCCAGGGACCACCACTAGGCACACGTGTGACATGATATAACACATGCACATGATACGGTATAGTACTGTAGCTGTAACTCACCTGTAGAGATGAACGGATGTGGAGAGAGATGTTGTAAGAGAGAGAGAGAGAGAGAGAGAGAGAGAGAGAGAGAGAGAGAGAGGTCGATAAGTACTACAATTTACAATGTATGCATTTATCAGACGCAAGGTAACTTTGACACTTTAGAAACATGCCCCAAAAACCCCTGCAAATGCCCCAACGACTCAATATTTACAACTTTACAGAAAGAAACAAGCCCTATAGTCCTTATGATAAGAAGACCATGCAACACTGAGATTGATGTGTGAGGAGAATGCGTGGTGTCGAGTGGAGACACACACACACACACACACACACACACACGTGTGTGTGTGTGTGTGTGTGCGTGTGTGCGTGCACTCCTAGTCTATTTCCACATTAGGCTCACATACATTGACACAATCGTACACAGGAACACACACAAACTTCACATCCGGTTTTAGCCTGGGGTAAACAAAATGGTCTTCCCCATAGAGTTATAATAGCGTACCATCCTTTGGATCACTTTCAGAGCGATTTGTTGGATGATAGAAATATTGACAGCCAAGAACATTCCATCAGGACATCTGGAACACTCTGGAAAGTTGACTTATTATTATGTATACGAGACGATTTAGCCATGGTTCACATGGCGCTCGTCTGTCATGGCGGAACTTCAACCTGTTTTATGCACTTTCGGGTGGGTAAAAGTACCCATGTCTTCCACATTGTTCAATAAAAAGCTGATCGGTGGCCATTTTATCAGAGTTATAATGCTCCAACCGATAGGGGCGCATAGTTGAATAATACGGAAGATACCGGTACTTAATCCCGCCCTAGCAGAATTGTAACATCCATGGCCCTGGGGTGAGCACTTTATATTTGCAATCTGAACATTTGTGTAGGCGTGTAAGCCACCGTAAGGACTGTAAATGGAGAATGTGCGTAAAACACTTCAGTCCAGGCCAGGGCTACCATGAGCTCACAGCGCGTTGCGATTTTTGGTTCATGCTGGGGACCTGGGGTTCAAGTGGTTTATAGTCAGAGTATCCTTATCTCTTTATACTTTAGCATGGGTCAAGTTGCACAAGCATAACTACCACTGAAATCGGACATGCCTCAGGCTCTCAATCTCCCTTCTCCCTCCATGTTACAAAACATTGTCTTACCGCGGCGCAGTGTTTACTCGCCTGGTAGAGACACTCTATAGATATGATCAATTAAACTTAATGTAATATCAAAAACCAACAGCCATAAAGTGCGGGTCAAAACGAATGGTGTCGGTAGCCTACTTGGAATTCACTAAAACAGGTTCTATAAACATCATTGATGAATGAATGGCTTTTTAAAATGTATATTATGATAAGTTTCAGTGATCATATCTATAGAAAAGTGTCTCTTACCATGCAACTATATCAGGCATTGTGTTGGATCATGTTCAGCAGTCAAAGAAGAAAACATTCTAATCGGACTCTAGCTCAATTGTTTCATTTTCTAAAGTAGCTTGTCGAGTGGCAACAAGGATCTGTGCCTGTGATCTGGCAAACCATGACGCCTACTTTTAAATTAGTAGTATTTAAAGCATCTGTGTTTGAAAACACAACACAACTATTCCGGTTGGGAGAACTCGGAACTTTCCCCCGGCTCCACCCCCCAGCTATATTGACGTCCCTGATGACAAAAGTCTGTGTGAATGTATAGCCTGCCTGCCTAACAAAAGCAGAGAACGCAACATCATTTGAAGCAGAAAGGTTTGTTGTGCCGTGGTCCTTTTGTCAATCACAGAACAACACAGCTCCCAATGTCTCCTCTATGCCTCCTCTCTGTCTGTCCCCCACAGAACAACATGTCTCCTCTCTGTCTGTCCCTCACAGAACAACATGTCTCCTCTCTGTCTGTCCCTCACAGAACAACATGTCTCCTCCATGTCTCCTCTAAGCTGAAACATAGGCATTCTGTTATCGAATGATTAGCCCATTTACACCTGAGAACAGATTCTACAAATTTCTTCCCCATAATGCTTGGAACACGATTAAGATACTAATGCCAGCTGTCACCGTCGTTCTGTACAAAATACAAAATAAAAGAAGAAAGAGAAAAGAAAAAGGTAATTTTTGTATTCGGGAGCATTAGAAGGACCATCTTCTAGCTTCTTAGCTTCTATTCGTCACTTTCCCTATTTTGTAAAAATATGTCTATACGGAAATTATGAATGCATTAATTTATACTAATTTAACTAGTTTTGTTTGTGTCCTATTTGACCATCACTGAGGACTTTGAGGAGATTGTGGTGAGGAGTTATGTAGCCGGACAGTGGCCGTGCCGTAATCCAAACGGTACATCTCATTAGAGCCAACATGGACTTGACAAGTTTGGTGCACTTCTGTCTAAAAATACCATTTTACGAGAGTCCGCTGATTGAGCAGAGCTAAGGGGCTGTAGAGGTGTTAATTGGCACTGCCCTCACATCTCAATTAGAATATGATTCACCAGCTAACGATTTGAGTCTACGATGCATCACACCTTTCTATATTACTGCAATAGAAGCAGTTCAGATATACTGAGTGCGTGCACGCACATACACACACACACACACACACACACACACAGACACACACACACACACACACACACACACACAGGCTGAGGGCGTGACATAGTATGTGAGGTGCAGAATAAACTAATCCACTAACAGCTTGTTCCTATTGGTGGTCTAAGTCCATGAACCACATTCTGAGACTGTAGCATGCTACGAACCAAAGTATTATGGCTGTGTAAAGCCCAGCCAATGGGAAGACAGAGGGGGTAGGGCTACAGCAATTACAACTGGTCCCTATTGGTGGTCGAAGTTCATGGACCAAATTTTTTGACTGTACCATGAAATTGAAGAATTTTATGAACTTTATGAATTGAATAAGGTGGACCCTCTTGTAAACAAGTGTAATGCTGTATTGGGTCATCCACTCACAGTTAACAGTCTTCGTATTGAGTTGTGCTTGAAATGTACTGCAATCTGTTAATATATATTTGAATCAATCAATCAATAAATCAATCAAGCATGCTGCAAGGTTCAAGGTTTCTTTATTTTGTCTCCCAAGAGACAAAATTTGCAAACCAAAGTTATGGCTGTTTAAGATATTTTTGGGTCTATTTTGCCTCTCTATGACAGCTGGCAGTATGTAGACAGGAAAGGGGGGAGAGAGAGATGGAGGGAGGACACACAGCAAAGTTTGTCGGGATCGGACCCGCGACTTGAACCCGCGACACACTGTAAAGCTGGCTTACCAGCCAAAGTGCCTGGACCGCTGAGCCACGTCCAATGCCAGTTATTCGTGATATAAGTGCCGCCTCCAGAGATACTTCCGGGTCCTACTTTTGTGTCACTTTTGTGTCCCCATAGAGTTATATTGTGTCCCTCCGTCAGACTAAATCTTGTAGAGAACATTAATAATTCATCTCGAGTTGGAAGCATTAAAACCTCTTGAGCCCCATTGCCTCCGCCGACGGTGGGAGCGGCTGTCCACCTCTGAACAGTGTTCAGCGGGTCAATGGAGACCCATTTGGTCTCCGGTTCCTCCGGTTCCAACCCCCGATGTTGCGGATTTACTCCCTTAACCGCCTGGGGTTTAGGACCCATTTAACCCTCAATGGCTTCTTTTCTGAAAAATGTCGTAATTGTAAAAAGATTCACGCGTTTAGATATTCTATTTACAATGAGAAGCGGACAGGAGCTGGTGCCACTTGGACCCGGACGTAACGTAGGACTGCAAAATGACGTCGGACTTAGATACATTCTGTATCTAAGTCCAACGTCACTTAAATTACCATGCTCCGCCCCCTCTGTGTTCTCATTGGCTGGGGGTTTAAACAGCCATAATTCCAGTTCCCGGCATGCTAAACTTCCCAAACGTAGTAGGTGCTCTTAGATGACCAATAGGGACAGACATGGGTTAGTAGGTGCCCTTAGACGACCAATAGGGACAGACATGGGTTGAGCTCAGGGCTTTGAGACGCTTCAATTCCATGACAGTCCACTTCCTCACAAACAGTCCCGTTCCGGGTGTTGCCTGTCTGTGTTTCTTCCTCTCCGTCCATATGCCCAAATATGGATGATTGATGTCATAGTAATGACATAATTGTGTTAAAATAATATTAAACTAAATAGCAAATTTATAGTATTTGCCAAATGGCCAATCGTAATGCACGTAACTCTAGAACCGTTAGCCACACCGACTTCAAGACGGTCAGAAACACGGTTGTCCAGAACCGCCACGAAATGCCTCTGGACAGGGCCCCTGCCCAGTGTCCATATCTGTTCTGACATCACACCACTCCATATTTGAGCATGCCTGACACAGAACTCTATTTGGGATGTTTGTTGCCGTAGTATTCATCCTGCCCCTTACCGAAGGTATTGCGGTTAATCTCCTACTCACAGTGTTGTATGTTTGTATGAGTTAATTGGCTGAGCATGGAATGTGATGATGTATAAGTGCGTCCCTCACTTCACACGAGTTTTCAATTTACCGCAGTAGTGAACCTGACTCGGCGGTATGCGTTACATAATGGCGGTATGCGTTACATAACGGTGGCATGGCGGTATTGCGGTCATTGCATCCAGCTCTAGATGATAACATTCACTCTGTTTGGTTTATGTTTGTGAACTGGATTAAATGTTTTGCAATGATTCTCATTTCCATAGAAAATGTGCAAATCTTGTGCCAAATGTACGCTTGCATATTACCCAATTTAAATATGCAAAAAATAAGCACTGGAGCAACCTAAGACTGTCCTTTTGTTTTCTTTCCCGTGGCAGTGTGCATTTCATTTCACCGTAAGTGCGGCTGGCCGTGCTCCTCGAACGGGCAGAAAACGTAAACACAGGCGTGGAGTGGGGAGGAGTGAGGACTAGGCTAAAGCGAACGCCTCACCGACAGGCGCTCCCCAGTCTATTACTCGCCAATGTTCGCTCTCTCGTGAATAAAATGGACGATTTACGGCTGTGGATTATTAACCACCATTGGATTAAGGACTGCAACGTCATGATACTCACGGAATCCTGGCTCCACAGCAATATTCCCAACAACGCTGTTGAGCTAGCTGGTCATGAGTTACATCGTGCGGACAGAACAGCTGATTCAGGCAAGACTGTGGGCGGTGGCCTATGCATCTATGTAAACAACGCATGGTGCACTGACAGCACTACAGTTGAGAGTCACTGCTCTGCTAACCTTAAATGCAGACCTTTTTATCAGCCTAGGGAATCCTCTGTCACCCTAGTAATCGCAGCCTACATACCCCTTGAGGTTAATGCTAAATTAGCAATGAAAGAGCTTCATGCTACTATTACGCTGCACCCAGAGGCAGCCTATATCGTAGCTGGAGATTTTAATCACTCCAACCTGAAGACTGTGCTCCCAAAGTTCTATCAGCATGTCACATGTCCCACACGAGGCGACAAGATCTTGGACCATGTCTACACTAACATCAAAGAGGCATACAGAGCTGGGACGTTCTGATCACCTCTCCTTGTTCCTCCTCCCCAAGTACATGCCACTTATTAATAGGATTAAGCCTCTGACCAGATCTGTGAAAATATAGCCTGATGGGGCAGACTCGGAGCTACAGCGCCTGTTACAACCTACAGACTGGAGCCTGTTTGCCACCCAGGCCACCATAGACTCCCACATAGACATTCACTCCTATACATCCTCTGTTCTGGCTCACATCAGCTCCAACATCGACAGTGTCACCACCACCAAACGGATTATTACCTTTACCCAACCAAAAGCCATGTATGAACTGCAAGGTCCGGTTGCAGCTGAAGGCACGTGACACCACCTTCAGATCAGGTGGCAAGCAGGCCTACTGCTCAGCCAGGGCTGACCATAAAGCAGGCCAAGCAGAGCCACAAATTAAAGGTTGAGGACCATTTTAACACCAATGATCCCCGACGCATGTGGCAGGGCATCCAGGCCATAACGTACTACAAACCCTACAACGCCCCCCCTGCAACCGACCCTTCTCTCCCAGACGACCTCAACCATTTCTTTGCCCACTTCGACAGAGACAACCGGGAGACGCCCTCCAGTGTTGTCCTACCTGCTGATCTACAACCCCTCACTCTCTCCACCACGGATGTACACGCCGCACTGAGCAGGACCAACCCACGTAAGGTAGCTGGGCCTGACGGCATCCCGGGTCGGGTGCTTATGAGCTGTGCTGAGCAGCTGACGGAGGTGCTCATGGACATTTTTAACCTGTCCCTAGCCCAGGCAACTGTCCCTGCGTGTTTTAAGACCTCCATTGTGCCTGTGCCGAGACACTCCTCTGCTTAGTGCTTTAACGACTTTTGACCTGTCACACTCACTTCCACGATCATGAAGTGTTTCGAGTGGCTGGTCCTGGCTCACCTTAAAGCCCCATCCCTCGACAGGCATCAATTTGCCTATCGAGAGAACAGGGGCACTGATGACGCCATCTCCTCCGCCCTACACTGTGCCCTCACTCACCTGGACAAGAGCAACACTCACGTACGGATGGTGTTCATCGACTTCAGTTCAGCATTCAACACCATCATCCCATCCAAACTCATCACTAAGCTTGGTGACCTTGTGGCAACCAAGGACCTGGACATCACTCCCTCCATCTGCAACTGGATCCTCAACTTCCTCACTGACAGGCCCCAGTCTGTTAGGATAGGCAACCTCACCTCCTCCACCCTAACCCTGAGCACTGGTGTCCCACAAGGCTGTGTGTTGAGCCCCCTTCTCTACTCCCTCTTCACCCACGACTGCACCCCTATGCACGGCACCAATAACATCATCAAATTTGCTGATGACGGTGGTGGGTCTCATCAAAGACAACGATGAGACGGCCTACAGGGAGGAGATCCAGCATCTGGCGTCGTGGTATGCCGACAACAACCTGGCCTTGAACACCAAGAAGACCAAGGAGCTCATCGTGGACTTCAGGAGGACTAGGGCCGTCACTCACGCTCCAATTCACATCAACAGAGCAGAGGTCGAACGGGTCCCCATCGAGAGCATCCTCACGTAGTGCACCATGGTCTGGTACGGAAACTGTACAGCCTCTGACCGGAAGGCACTGCAGAGGGTGGTGAAAACTGCCCAACGCATCATCGGAACATCTCTCCCTGTCATTAAGACCATCTATGACAGTCGGTGCCTGAGGAAGGCTCATAAAATCATAAAAGACCCCTCTCACCCCAACCACAGTCTGTTTGCCCTCCTCCCCTCTGGGAGACGTTTTAGGAACCTTGGTTCCAAGTCCAGCAGACTTAGGAACAGCTTCTTCCCCTCCACTGTCATCTACCTAAACTCCTCATCCACTCCTTTCCCTCCTCCAGTTTCAGCCCCCCCCCTCCCCCCAATAGTCTATAGCACTATGTGGACTTGTGCGATTGGACTTGTGGCACTCTATGCATTGGGCCACATGCAATAAGGGCTACGTGCAATATGGACAGATCATGTTTTTCTTCTTCCTTCTCATATCATTATTTATCATTATTTATATTATTTATTTAAATGATTACTGCTCAGCCCATAACTACTGTTACTATTACTGTAATGAATGTATCCTTACTGACTGTTTGCACTATTGGTGAGATGTGAAAATACTTTTCGCTGTGCTGTACTTGTACTGTACATTGACAATAAATTGAATCTCATCTCAAGTGGTGTGTTTTTTTGTCTCATTTGCATGGGCGTAGCGGGGGGTGGGGGATGGGGGGGAGACGACGACTTTTGTCTAAAAATACCATTTCAGAGGTGTTAATTGGCACTGACCTCACGTCTCAATTAGATTATGATTCACCAGCTAACGATTTGAGTCTACGATGCATCACACCGTTCTATATTACTGCAATAGAAGCAGTTTAGACACACACAAACAAATTTTAACCATTTATTTATGTCCACACAAAGGATATGCATACAAGGACACAAATATTATAGGTGCATCAAAGTTGCATCTGCAAAGTCATGTGTTTTCATGTTACAACAGGCATGTCACTCAGTACTCTATGGTTATAAGTAATGGCGTCTCTGCCATATATGACCGCTGCCCATTATAGCAGAGACATATGGAGTCAGTTCAGTCTCAAAAGATTCACAGTAAATAATACAGATTTGTAACTCACAAGTTCAGATTTGCAACTCACGTGAGTGAATTTGTGTTTCACATTTGTGTTTTGTATCCAAAGTTCAGATTTGTGTTTTGTATCTGTGTTTTGTACCTGTGTTTCGCAGTTCAGATTTGTGTTTTGTATCTGTGTTTTGTACCTGTGTTTCGCAGCTGTGTTTCTTATTTGTGTTTTGTATTTGTGTTTTGTATTTGTGTTTTGTATTTGTGTTTTGTATCTGTAATTCGCATCTGTGTTTTGTATCCGTGTTTCGCATCTGTGTTTTGTATTTGCCTTTTTTATCTGTAATTTGCATCTGTGTTTTGTATCCATGTTTCGCATCTGTGTTTGAAACACAAATACAAAACACAGATGTGAAACACGGATACAAAACACAGATGCAGATTACAGATACAAAACGCAAATACAAAACGCAAATACAAAACACAGATGTGAAACACGGATAAAAAACACAAATCTGAACTTGTGGATACAAAAGACAAATGAGTTACAAATCTGTGAGACCTTTGAGACTACTTTTGAGACTCTTCTGACGTTGGGCGTTAACGAACGTCATGATTGGCTGAGGGAATCTGTCAATCATTCTGATTGACAGATTCCTCTGCCAATCAGATCGGTCCGCCTTCAGCCAATCCTATGGCTCCTTACATTGTGGGGGGGGGGGGGGGGGGGGGGGGGGGGGGCTCCTTTTGCACTGCATCATGCTTGGAAGAGCTTCAGTGATTATTAAAATGAGGAGCATCTTCAATATTAAGGTGAGTAACCTATACCAGTCTGTCAAGGATAACATTTGAATAGATTATTATTATAATTCACAATAGTGCATTGATATTCAAACTATTCAAATCATTAAGGTTATAGGGTTAATTTAATCTATCATCCACTTGTGTTATCAAACTCTTAAAGGTGTTGTAAGAGAATCTTTCGCTTAATAACCCCAGGCTACATATTCTGGGGGAACATTAGCCAAATCATTAGCCGATCTACAAGCTCACAATGCAATAATGCATTGCGATGTGAGCTTGTAGGACAAAGGCAGAGAGGCAGAGCAGTGGAAATTGCAGGCGGTTTATTCACCAAAATCCAACACGAGGAGAACACTGGAACTCTGGGAGTCAAAGTACTAGGAGCATAACACTAGTGACATACAAACAATGATCTGACAAAGAACTGAAAATAAACAAACAGGAGAGTATAAATACACAGGGCACAGGTGAACATAACTCAAAATCAAGACAGGGATTGGCTAAGTGACTAACAGGACACAGGTGGAGTAAACTAATAATCACAGGTGAGACAAGACAGGTAACAGTAACCACAAAGGAAACCAGGACACAGAATACAAAATAAAGGAGCACAACAGAACAGTAAAACACTAACCAAAACTAGGAACAAGGAACACTAGAAAACACAGCAGAAAACGTCACGGATCATGACACTGAACTTCTCTAAGGGAGATGCCAGCCCCCCGTCTGAATAAACTAATGTCTTATTATTTCGGTCATGATCCACACGTCATGACCATAGGTGAGAGTAGGAACACTTCATGACCATAGGTGAGAGTAGGAGCACTTCATGACCATAGGTGCGAGTAGGAACGAAGATTGCTCGGTAGATAGAGAGCTTTGCCTTCTGGCTCAACTCTCTTTCCGTCACAACAGTGCGGTACAGCAACTGCAATACCGCCCCTGCCACGTTTCTCCGGCTGATCTCCTTCTCTGTCCTCCCCTCATTCGTGGACAAGACCCCGAGATACTTGGACTCCTTCACCTGGGGTAATGCCTTATTCCCTACACTCCCTAAACTCCTTCATTTTAGTAGTTTTTCCACGACTACTGAGAACAGCATTTAGTTCATTAGTTCATCCATTATTCCATGTGGTGTTTACAGCAGTGCATCGTGGGAGATGGAGTCCAAATGATCATGACATCCGCTTTAATGGCATTACCTGTGTGTAGACCCTCAGAACAACTCAACCAAGGTTCTACTTGTGAAACAGCACGCCGTGGCGGTGAACAAAATTAACTCACCCAAAAAGACCACGAATCGCCCCTTCACACCAGTTCAGGCTCCACCTAATGACGTATCTTTTCCGTTCTGAAGAACAATAACAGCGTACAGCATACAGGAAACCAAGGCAGGACCAGATGGAATAGGTTTAAATGTAGACTTCTTTATTTGCAGCAAAAGACACGGTCCACTGTCGTAGTACAGCGGCTAACAGCCATATTGCCATATATTCACTCGGTGATACAAGCGTGAAATTTGGCGTAAACATGCCTCTGGGTCACCTCTTTAACTTTTTTAACTGAGCCAACGGAAATTTCAATATGGCGGCCATTTTTCAACCCGAACGGTTCTCGGGTTACGTGGATTACAGATGTACACACGCACACAAAAATTGTGAAATATAGAAGATAATTGGAACGGTTGTTCGCTTGGTGATACAAGCGTGAAATTTGGCATGAACATGCCTCTGGGTCACCTCTTTAACTTTTTTAACCGAGCCATCCAATAATCCAATATGGCGGTGCTATTTCAAGATGGCCGCCACATCTAAATGTTAGCCTATGTCTACATTTCTTACAAATTTTAGGAAAAAAATCACCATTATAGATGGATAGATAAATAGTTTTTTTATTTTTTTGTTATTTTTTTATATATTTTTTATATTCTTTATATTACTTTTTAATTTTTTTGTAATTTTTTTTAGTTTTCATACTGAAAATGGTAGCATGCTAATGCTAACTTAATGCTAACATGGTAGCATGCTAATGCTAACATAATAATGCTAACATGGTAATATGCTAGCATGCTAACATAGCATGCTAACATGATAATGCTAACATGCTAATGCTAACATGCTAATGCCAACATGCTAATGCTAACATGCAACATGCTAACATGCTAGTACTGATATGCTGCTAATGCTAACATGCTAATGCTAACATGCATCAGCATGTTAGCATGTTAGTGCTAGCATGTTAGCATTAGCATGTTAGCATTAACAGCATGTTAACACTAAGGTTAGCATGTTAACATTAGCATGTTAGCATTAGCATGTTAGCATTAGCATGTTAGCATTAGCAGCATGTCAGTACTAGCATGTTAACATGTTGCATGTTAGCATTAACAGCATGTTAACACTAACATGCTAGCAGGTTAGCATGTTAACATTAGCATGTTAGCATTAGCATATTAGCATTAGCAGCATGTCAGTACTAGCATGTTAGCATGTTGCATGTTAGCAGTAGCATGTTGGCATTATCATGTTAGCATGTTAGCACTATCATGTTAGCATTAGCATGTTAGCATTATCATGTTAGCATGCTATGTTAGCATGCTAGCATATTACCATGTTAGCATTATTATGTTAGCATTAGCATGCTACCATGTTAGCATTAAGTTAGCATTAGCATGCTACCATTTTCAGTATGAAAACAAAAAAAATAACAAAAAAATAAAAAAATAATATAAAGAATTTAAAAATATATAAAAAAATAACAAAAAAATAAACTATCTATCTATCCATCTATAATGGTGAATTTTTTCCTAAAATTTGTAAGAAATGTAGACATAGGCTAACATTTAGATGTGGCGGCCATCTTGAAATAGCACCGCCATATTGGATTTGTGGATGGCTCGGTTAAAAAAGTTAAAGAGGTGACCCAGAGGCATGTTCATGCCAAAGTTCACGCTTGTATCACCAAGCAAACAACCGTTCCAATGATCTTCTATATTTCACGATTTTTGTGTGCGTGTGTACATCTGTAATCCACGTAACCCGAGAACCGTTCGCCCCACCGACTTCAAATTCGACACACACGTTCCACACACCCACAGGGAGTGCAGTGCCCGGTCTCGAGTCGGCCGCACCCACGGTTGTCCAGAACCGCCACAAAAGGCCTTTTTTATTTGGCGGCCATCTTGAAAAATGACCGCCATTTTGGAATTTTCGTTGGCTCGTTTAAAAAAGTTAAAGAGGTGACCCAGAGGCATGTTCATGCCAAATTTCACGCTTGTATCACCGAGTGAAAGATCGTTCCTATTATCTGCTGTACTATCGAGACAAAAAGAGAACAAAGGAATCACGGAACAGACCTGGGGTTGGGCGCTTCAATGCATCATTGCAGAAGTGGGGACTGGCAGACAGTGCGGCATGTGAGTGCGGTGCCCCTGAGCAGACCGCCGACCATGTCATCTTCACCTGCCCCTTACACAGACCGCCCTCAGAGGCCGGCCTCTTTGACCTGGGACCAGAGATGCGGGCGTGGCTCCACGACACCGAGTTGGACCTCTAACGTTACACGAAAGAAGGAACAGACCTTTGTGATCCTCTGGATGAAAACACAAAGCAGCACTTGGTAGCCAAAAACAGTGCGACCGGACCAGATCCGCGACCGTATCCGGTGGAGAGGGGCGGGCTCCCGAGACAAAGAGGTCTTCACTCTGCTGCATTTGAACACGGCCAATCTTGACTAAAACACAATGATTACTTAAAGATACAATGACAAATGTAGTTAAACATAACCGGATGAAACTGAACACTCTAATGAACATAGTTAAACATAACAGAACTGAAATGGAACTGAACAGACTATATTGAGAAGTGAATTAAAACAGTTTAACCCAGTAACGAACACTATAATCTTATAGCACATTTTAAATCAGTACAAATTGTCTCTCATTATTCTATACTGACAGAAAGTCATTATTTGAATGGGGAAACAGTTACTCAGTGTTAAGTCAGTGACCAAAAAATACCACCAGATGGTCACCGGAAGAATCTAGCTTCTCACTCCAGGAGAGCAAGCTTCAAAAAGAGTTAGAACAATAGCTTTGGATTCAGGTGTGAAGTGTAAACATTCCTGTCTCTGAGAATTGAGGAGTCTACAGACGGACCCTTGTAATGATGAGACCTTTTACTGATTTAGCCTAGTAATTTGGTTTCATTTATACGGAATTATACGACACACACTGTGTGAGTGTGAGTGTGAGTGTGAGTGTGAGTGTGTGTGTGTGTGTGTGTGTGTGTGTGTGTGTGTGTGTGTGTGTGTGTGTGTGTGTGTGTGTGTGTGCGTGCGTGTGCGTGCGTCTGTGCAGGTTATATGGGTTTGTGAGGGCAGAGTGGACAGTGAGGGAGAGTACTTGTACTCTACTGGAATATTTTCACAGCAGTAGGCTATGTGTGTCTGGGGGGGGGGGGGGGGATGGGGGTTGGGGGTGGTGATCAGGGCTAAAAATAGCACCTCGCTGCAGAAAGAGGTCAGTGTGTTTGCTACGCTAGCAGAGCGCCTGTGAAAGAGGCATGTGTTTGTTTACATATAATATGTGACTATTTCATACAGAGACAGTCGTGGCGACAAGACTTAACTGTTCAGGAGAGGAGAAAAACTGAATTTATTCTAAATGAGTTAATAGCACAGGCAGACTCTTCACATACTAGAGCATGTCTGAAATAAATATCAGAGCTGAAATCAACATGTAGCTAGGTGTAATGTTAGAGTCCAGAGAAGACATGTAAATATGAAATAAATGCTTAAACATATAGCTAGGTGTAACTTAGTTAGTGGAAGATGGTGGCATTTTATCATGAACATTATTAAGGACAACTTATATGAAGATAGGCTGAAAAGTGGTGAAGTGTCCTTTAAGCACTTGGTCCAAAAGGATAGCACCGAAGAAACACCTTGTGGTCTTGTTTCCATTCTGATCCCATTCATGCATTCTTTCACAATCAAGAGAGTATGTTGCTGCTGTACAGCAGTACTGCTGTACTTATCATCATATTTATCCCATGCAGCCAAGCTCACATTTGATCAGCAACACATTAATACATGTCTGTGTAGCGAGAGTTCAGCAGCAATATCACACACACACAAACACACTCACACGCACGCGCGCACGCACGCACGCACACACACACACTGTGTTGAGAAAAGTACAAAGATGAATAATGCAACAGGGGAGTATGAAAAGATAGTGGGCGAGAGAGAGAGATGGCTGTCTCCACGCAGTGTGTGCACGACATCTTTCCGAACCCAATTAGGCTGCGTGCGTGCAGTGGTGAAAAAAAGTACTCACATGTTTCACTTCTAAGTATAAATTAGTCTGTATGCAGAATGTTCCCATTGTATAACAAGTCCTACTATAAATGTCTCTGTGTGTTCCAAGAAACATATCTGCCTCCAGGGACATGCACGCAGACATCAAAGGGGGCTTCAGCCCCTGCCCTTTTACCCATCTGTAAAACAACTGCCCTCTCCAGACAACGAATGCAGCATTTACTATAGTGGAGGGAATGCAAATGCCCTCCTCTCCTTTCCATGCCGGAAGGAAGGCAGCATTCAGGAGAATTGTGTTTATTCCCGAAGTCTCTTGAACTTGAACACAGCATTTAGCTTTGAACAAAATTGTTTAGAAATCCATGTCGTTACACACCGCATCTAAGAGTGCTGGGTTGCGCCCCGGAAATAGCTGATCTACAAGCTCACAACGCGACACGTTGTGAGCTTGTAGATGTGCTATTTATGTGCCCTCTTACGGGATTTCAGCCCCTCCCCCTCTAACACTCTCTGCACGTCCCTGTCTGCCTCTCTGTCTGCCTGCATCTCTTGGTCTGCCTCTGCTGCTTCTCAGATCTTCATTTTTCCCTGAGTCATTTCAAGTCTCTATGCAGTGGAGAGAACACATATGCTAGTTAATTTACATCACGTGTGTCGTCTTTACAGTCCCGCACATTTATCCTAATATAAATACAAAACCTCTAAGCATATATAGCTTGTTGCTTAGCAGGAAAGGAAATAAAAAAATCAGCTCTAGATATTTTTTAATATATTTTCGTGAACGGAAATGGCAGCTTCAGTTACTCAGCTCATGGGGGCTATAGTACCAGACTCTAGCATTCTGAGATTTTGGAATAGTTGTCTGGCTACGCGAGACTACTGTTCCTGTAACACTGGTTCCTGTAACACTGTGGTTCCTGTTCCTGTTACACTAGTCTCTAATAAAAAAGCTTGATTTGAAGCTCATTTAAGGAAAATAAGTTTGAATTACTTTGGAGGAATTCTCTTTTAATTCATATTGAAAATAAAACACAGTGCTTGTAAGAAAAGAAAAAAAATAAATGATAAAAATAACTATTTATAATAAAGCATGAAGCATTATCCCCAGACCGTTTAAGTTTTTCCTACAATACAGAGTTTAGAATAGGACAGAAGACAATTCCGGGACCGTGACACTGCTATAAGCTTGACAGAATACTGAGGGTAGTGTCAAGTCCAATTATGGATGGACGAGTTTGATACTCAGAATTGGAGAAAGTATTGGATTGAAGATTATGTGATCTAGACATGTGCTCTCAGATAGACAGAGAGAGAGGTGATTTATCAATAGATAAACTGTCTCTAACCACATTCCACATTCCAATGCAACTTGAATGGGGGTTGTGCGACCTCTTATCAGCTTCCTGCTGTGAAGGGTCTCATTTATGGAGATTCATGTCAACGTAACAAGGTAACAGGCGACAGGCCAATGATTTAAAGTCATATTCATATTCAAAGTGGACATCAGTCACCAGTCCACCACTGAACTAATCTGAAACACATCGAGGAGCTAAATTGTATCTGATCTGAAGGTTCTAGAAGGGCCGATCTTATGCAGTTTAGAGTGTTCCAGTAAGAGCTAAACTCCTAACCGACAGAGCAGGGTAGGAAAAGACTATTAAGACAGAGTTCCAGAGTACTGTATCCATCTTGTGTTTGGGGGAGAGTGAGTCAACATGCGTATGATTGTTGTATGTTTGTTTAATAATGAATTAATAAAAACCCTATAAAAAAGCACGTTTGAGTTCGTTAAAGGGAAGCGATTATTGGAGCATTTAGTTCAGTCTATGTGTAGCAAGTGGCGCAATGGGTAACAAACTAATACAATGTTGGTATATGGTAAAGGGATTGACTGCGTATAAACCAGGTTCGGAGAAGGAGCTCAATGTGTGTAGTGAAAACCAATGAAATAAGGGAGGCAGAAACTGGAGTTAAAGGGTAACTGAAAATTATTATTATTATTTCAAAAACAGAACTTAAACACTTTTGAACATTTATAGAAAATAATAAACACAAAATGGGGGCCCCTTAAAGGTGGTGACTCTTAGTCCATGTTGAGTTCCTAACTAAGGGGAGATTCAGTCTGTCTCCAGGGGGGAGAACTGGGTTACCACATTTGTGGAGGGAGGGGGGTGTCGAGGTCCGGGTCGGCTCGCCAGGTCCAGGTACCAGCCGGTACCAGAACCATCCAAAGGTTTCCTTTCAAGGACACAAAAAACCTGACCGAAGAGTAACCAAAGATTGTCATGAACAGGAACCTGCTGCTGCTGCCATGCTGCTGCCAAACATTGGCTTGCCATGTTGGCTGGGTTACACTTTCCCCCCCTAATCTCATGTACGTCCCGTGACATGTAATTGGTTTGGTGTCAACCGGCTTGGATCAATAGGTTACTGTGAAACATTACAATTAGGAGCACCTGGACCTGACAAGGCATACGAAAAGGCAGTAGTTAAACCATGAAACAATGATTGCACTGCTTTTAAGATGGGCTTCCCCGGTTTAGAGTAACCAAATCTGTCAGGCGGTCTCCGGGTTCTAGTTGAACGTCTTACAGGTAGGTCGTCACTATTGTCTGAGTCTGAGGACTCCGAGATAAGTGGTAAATCGAGGGAATGGGTTATGTCGACAGCCGGTTCAGGACTTTGCTCTGCGTTTCCAGGTAAGTGGGGTTCAGGGCTGTCATTTCCAGGTAAGTGGGGTTCAGGGCTGCAGGGGTATCAGGTAAGTATGATCCTTCAGCGTCGTCAGGTAAGTCGGTTTGGTTCAGAGGAGCATCAGAGTATGGGCTCTGTGTGGTCTCTGTGGGGGTTGGATCCATGAGGGAAGGTTGTGGAATGTTGATTGTTGTTGTGAATTTAGGAAGTTCAGAGTCGGAAGATCCATTGTACCAGTGAGATGGAATAATTTCATCCTCATCTGTTAGATTGTCTGTAGTATCGGTATGATTGTCTGCAGTTGGGAATGGGTTTGGTCTGTTTGGCTGTTTCGTGTGAGATCTTTCAGGTGCAGGTAAGTAACCACAAGGAAGAAGTAGATCTCGGTGTAGTGTTCGAGAAGGTTTCTCCTTGTTCTCAGGTCTGACTGTGTAACAGGAAGAGTACCAGCTCTTTTAACAACAATGTACACATCAGATTCCCATTTGTCTGCCAATTTGTGCTTTCCTCTCAAGCGTACATTCCTGACCAAAACGCGATCTCCAACTGATAATTCAGAAGCGGTGACATGTTTGTCAAATCTGGTTTTGTTTCTTTGCATGATTTTGTCAGCATTTCCGGTTGCTATTTTGTAGCTTTCCTCCAGGTGAGATTTCAAATCTTTGACATATTGAGAATGGGATATTTGTTGGTTGTCCTCAACAGGTAAGCCAAAGGCTAAATCAATGGGAAGTCTCGGTTGGCGTCCGAACATTAGTTCATATGGTGTGAATCCTGTGACATCATTCTTGGTGCAGTTGTATGCATGTACCAAGGGTTTGACAAAATCTTTCCAGTGGGCTTTGTCCTGTTCCGTCAGAGTTCCGAGCATGTTCAACAGTGTACGATTGAAACGTTCCACTGGGTTTCCTCTGGGGTGATATGGTGTTGTCCGTGTTTTGTGAATTCCAGTCACCTTGCAGAGTTCCTTTATTGTCCGGGATTCAAAGTCTGGTCCTTGATCGCTGTGGAGTTTTTCCGGGATCCCATAATGGATTAGGAAGTTATCCCATAGACATTTGGCAACAGTTTTGGCTTTTTGATTGGGTGTGGGAATTGCAACGGCATATTTTGTGAAATGGTCTGTTATTACGAGAACGTCCTTGATCCTTCCATCTGGTTCCAGTGATAAAAAGTCCATGCAAATGAGTTCCAGTGGTCTGGTTGTTTTTATATTGACAAGAGGTGCTGCTTTTTCCGGCAAAGATTTCCTTTTCACACACCTTTCACAGGTTTTGATCTTTGTGTAAACGTCAGCAGACATCCTTGGCCAATAAAATCTGGTTCGGACCAGGTCTAGTGTCCTTTCCATTCCCATGTGGCCCATTTGATCGTGCAGACTGGTGAGAGCTTGGTTTCGCAGTTCTTGTGGTAAGACCAGCTGAAAAGAGCACTGAGAGCCGATTTGCCTCTTCCTTACAAGAATGTTGTTCCGGAGCTCTAACCGATTTAATTCTCTAAGGAGAAGTGGCAGATCTGGAAGCTCGTCCCTCAAGGTAGGTGGTGGTGTGACTCCACTTTCCAGTTGAGTCATCACATGCTGAAGGACTCTTTTGTTTTGCAGTGATCTCAGCGTCTGTAAGCTGAGAAATGACTGAGGATCCAAACTGCTGGTCATTCACAAAACTGTTGGGGAGGGCTTTAGTGGACATGGAAAGTGATTGGACAAGAGTCAAGGTATGAGTATGAGGATTTGCATTGGAACTGTAGATGAGCTGTCTGTCACAGATTGCTTGAACTGTGGGTTGATCAATAGGAATGAATTCTGAATCAGGAAGATGATGATCACAGAATTTCCATATTCGTTCCCTTTCCTTTTGAGACTTGAAATCATCCAACAGATCACCTTGTGGTCTGCGAGAAAGTCCATCTGCATCAGCAGCTTGCTTGCCAGCTCGATACAGAATCTTAAAGGAATAGGTGGATAGTGTAGCAAGCCACCTGTAGCTGGCTGCATCCATCTTGGCTGTTGTCAAGAGGTAAGTAAGAGGATTATTGTCAGTTATAACAGTGAAATCATTTCCGTAAAGATAGTCACTGAGCTTTTCTGTCACTGCCCATTTGAGAGCAAGGAATTCCAGTTTATGTGCTGGGTAATGGGATTCACTTCGAGAGAGTCCTCTGCTGGCATAAGCAATGACTCTGTTCTGTCCTTCTTGTTCCTGGTATAGCACAGCTCCCAGACCAATGGAGCTGGCATCAGTATGCAGGATATATGGTTTCTGAGGGTCAGCAAATGCTAGAACTGGAGCAGTAGTGAGTTTTTGAATGACTGTTTCAAAGGCTTCCTGACAAGCGGATGTCCAGCGGCCACCAAATGGCTCTTTGGGGTTTAGATATTGTTCTGGTTTTAAAGTTGATTTGAATTTCTTCTGATATGGCGGATAACCAGATGTGAGGTCATGGAGGGGTTTGACAATAGCAGAGTAGCCTTTTATGTATCTTCGGTAGTACCCAGCAAATCCTAAAAAGGATCTGAGATCTTTCAAGGTTTTGGGTACTGGCCAAGTAGTGAGAGCTTTAATCTTGTCAGGATCAGTCTCAACACCATTGCGTGAAACCACATGTCCCAAGTACCGAACAGATCTCTGAAAGAACTTGCATTTTTCAACAGACAGTTTCAGCCCAAATTCTTTCAGCCGATTGAGCACTTTCATAAGCCTTGCTTCATGTTCTTCCAAGGTAGGTGCAAATATAATCACATCATCAATGAAGACAAGGACTTCCTTCAAGTTCATTGTTCCCATGCATTTCTCCATGAGTCTTTGAAAAGTGCTTGGTGCATTTGTTACTCCTTGGGGCATGCGATTGAATTCCCAGAATCCTAAGGGACACACAAAGGCGGTTTTGTCTTTATCTGCTTCCTCCATTTCAATTTGGTAATAACCTGATTTCAGATCAAGAACTGAGAACCACTCTGATCCAGAGACAGCTGTGAAAGCATCCTCAAGCTTTGGCAAGGCATAAGCATCCTTAATGGTCTGCAAGTTCAATTTTCGATAGTCGATACAGAGTCGTACACTGCCATTCTTTTTCCTTACCACCACGATGGGTGATGCAAAAGGAGATTCAGATTCTCGGATTACTCCGCTTTCAAAGAGTTCCTGCAGGTGTGTACGGGCAGCATCGACATCTTGTGGATGGATGGGTCTTGGTCTTTGCTTGAAGGGCGTTTCATCTGAAAGCTTGATCCGGTGAGTAACTTTATCTGTTCTGCCAAAGTCAAGATCATGTTTTGCAAAAACTTCTGGAATGCTGTTTAGCTTGGCTGTAATGCGATCTTTCCATTCAGGTGAGAGAGGTGAGTCACTGAAGTCATAGTTCAGGGGCTGTGATGAAGATTGATCTTGATCAGATAGACTTTGCTCTTTTGCAAGGATGGTGTTAACTGTACTCATTTGTGCAATCGCAGATCTGGCAGGAATGACGACGTCGTGATCAGATTCATTGCTTACAATGACAGGCAACTGACCAGGCTGAAGTTTGGAACAGTCAACCAGACATGATTGAACAATCAAGCTGCCAGGCAAAGAGAAAGTAGGATGCTCAACAAGCACAGCATTCTGGGAAAAACAGTTTATAGAAGTTCCCTCCAAGACCACCGTTCCTCCTGGTGGGATGGTTTGTGGACACCTTCCATGCATTCTGATCACACCATTATTGAATTGGTTGTGTCTCAGCTCAAGTGAATGATTAATTTGCAAGCCATCTTCAAGCCATCTCTCATAAAGAACATCAAGTGCGTTTGTGCCGATAAGCATAAGAGATTGCATCGATTTGACATCAGGCACCACCAAAGCAAGTGTGGGTATGTCTATGGATGTTCCAAGGAACTCAGGTGGAAAAGTAACATCTAGTTCAATGTAGCCCATGTAAGGCACACACTGACCATTAGCCCCCTCAACTTCCAGTAGATTGACCAGTGGTTTGATTTCATGGTCAGGAAGAAAGCTGGAGTAAAAGGAATGGGGAATGGTTGTCACTTGAGAGCCTGTATCCAATAGACAGTTGAATCGTCTGCCTTTAATGAACACTTGTGCGGTGCTTTTGGTTCCAATTAGTCCTTTTGGTAGCTTGCATGTATGGGAAGTGGGTTGTGATTGTTTGCAATTTATGGGACATCGTGTCACTGCAGCCTCTGGTTGTCCCTCCACAGAGACTGCCTTCAGTTTGATGCATTCTTTTTGTCCCAATTCTGTTGTTTCTGTTGTAGTTGCTTCTTCTTTGCCATCACAAGAGTTGGATTGGCTGCATTACTGCAAGAGGAAGAGATGTGGCCATCCTCACCACACCTAAAACAGTACCAAGGCTTGGGTTTAGTGGAGGAAGATGGCACAGCAGTAGCAGCAACCTTAGACTTGGTCGATGTGGGTTGTGATTTCTTCTGTGAAAGCAAGGCAGATAACTGGCTCTGTAGCTCATTCATTTGCTTCTTAAGGTCATCAAGGGCACTGAATCCTTGTTCTGATGTTGCTCCACATACACAGGCACTGTGTGAACTCAAGTGAACACGTTTGGATGTATTGGTGTGTTTTTTCATCCGATTCTCTTTTGCCAGCTGTCTGTCTTCCTCTGTGCGCAGCAAGAGCAAAAGCTCTCCGAAGGATGGAGGATTGTCTTTCTTCCTATCAAGTAAGTTGGTTATGACTGGGTCTTCCAGGCAGCCACGACAGAATTGTCGGATGAGATGTTTCTCTGCTTCACTAGGTTGGGCTCCACCCCTCTTCAGCACAGAATTCAAGGTGAGCTGTAGTCGCTGTAGATAAGCAGAGTATTTCTCATCTTGAGCTTGGTAAGTAGTTAAGAACTGAGCAAAAAGCTCATCTCCATCCTGGACGGTGGCAAAGGCTGCATCAAGGACTTGCAAGTAAGTTGTGGGTCGAGCATCAGCTCCCAGACCTCTAACCACATCAGCTGCAAGAGACAGCAAGCTGTCAAGGATTCGCCTGGTGACGTGCAAGGCAGACAGGCTAGGATCAGCAAGCAACAGTTCAGTTTGTGAGCGCCATGCTTCATAGTCAGTTTCGTTGTTGGGTTTGGGACAGTTCCCAGAGAAGGTACGCAGTCTGAGTGGAGACAATGAATGAGAACTGAAGTCTTCTCTCTTCAAAATATGTTCCACCACAACTTTTTGTATGTCAGGGGGGTTTAAATCAGCTGCTGATAGAGACACGGTCCTTGTGACATGTCTAGTCTTTCCATTTGAAGATGGTAGCTCACCACCTTCCTCCTTGAACACAGGTGACTCCTCTTCACCCTCATTGGGTTTTTTCAGTTCTTTACTCATATGACTGAGCATGTCCTTAAGCAAAACCTCAAAACTCCTGCCACTAGAGGTGGCTATTTCTGAGATTTGTTTGCGATAGTTCTCAGTGTGTATCCCTCCAACAGTAGCAGCATACTCCTTTGCAAGTGAGTTGATTTGGTAAACAACTCCTTCATCATCATCAGTGTGCACTAGTGGTAACAGTGGCTCTAACGCTGCTATAGCAGAGTCATCTTTAAACTCAACGATCAGGTTTTTGTAATCAGTGTTGTTAGGATCATCAACTGGAATTACTTTTTCAATGGCCCCATATTTCCTTAAACATTCAACCAGTTTTTTGTCTGTCTCTGCTGTGTTCTTGTCACCTTTGACAAGTACAGACTTTGTCACTTTAACCCCTGATTGTTCAATGAAATCTCGGAGAAGGAGCTCAATGTGTGTAGTGAAAACCAATGAAATAAGGGAGGCAGAAACTGGAGTTAAAGGGTAACTGAAAATTATTATTATTATTATTTCAAAAACAGAACTTAAACACTTTTGAACATTTATAGAAAATAATAAACACAAAATGGGGGCCCCTTAAAGGTGGTGACTCTTAGTCCATGTTGAGTTCCTAACTAAGGGGAGATTCAGTCTGTATCCAGGGGGGAGAACTGGGTTACCACATTTGTGGAGGGAGGGGGGTGTCGAGGTCCGGGTCGGCTCGCCAGGTCCAGGTACCAGCCGGTACCAGAACCATCCAAAGGTTTCCTTTCAAGGACACAAAAAACCTGACCGAAGAGTAACCAAAGATTGTCATGAACAGGAACCTGCTGCTGCTGCCATGCTGCTGCCAAACATTTCGGCCATTTTGCATTGGTGGAAGTGGGAGTGGGGAGGGTAGGAACTGATGTCACCTTTATACTGCCTTGGTTGACAGTTGACATGGGTTGCCATTTGTGGGTTGCCATGTTGGCTGGGTTACATATGCGTGTTAATCGTTAGTAAAAGTCTGCCTGTTACCGAGCCCGTCGGGTGCTCAGTCTAATCACCTCAAAACCGAACATAACGCATATAACTAAAAGTTGTTTAAAGTACGAAGATCGTAGCCACTAATGCTCTCTTCACAAACTTTTCAACTAGCATAAGCCACTAACGCTAAGCCAACCTTAACATAGAGATAGTAGCCTCTAACGCTCTCTCCAGCATGTGTAGCTTGAAGTTAGCTCAAAGCTAGTTAGCCACTAAACGCTTCTAGCCCCACTGGAGCGTTTTTCATCCCAACCGAAGACGGAGCTCTTCATATTCACCGGCCACCTACGACGGGGAAGATGGCTACACCAGCCCCACAAGGTCGGAAGAGGAGGGTGAATAAGGACCCTGTTCCCCAGAAGGACTGCACACAATGTGGTGCGAAGATGTCGGGGAGAGATAGACACGGCACGTGTCTGTACTGCCTCGGGTACAACCACGTGTGCATGGCGATAAATTCCCCAGGCGGCTGTAGAGCATGCTCCGGAACGGAGTCATGGTATCTCGAGTGACGACTGAGCCACATGCAGACTCTACAGGACGGTCACGACCCAGTCCTGACACTGCAGGCGATGTGGAGCCCTAGACAGCGGCTGCTGCCGCCGCACCGACCGAGGGCACTGCAGAAAGAGCCGGCGGAGAGCCACCGGAGGCGGCCCCTAGTGCAGAGGACCCCGGCGCTAAGCTGAGAGTAGTTATGTCCGATATTCAGGACATATTTAGGAAGGCAGCTCTGAGATGCAAGGCACCATGGCCGGAGGAGGAAGAGACACAAGCAAAGGCGGACGCCGACATATTTGAGTTCCTCAGGCCCACTCCTGCGAAACAACCCGTGAAGAGGACGCTTCCCGTGGTGAAGGGTTTCTACGAGAACCTCCAAGCAACATGGGACAAGGACAACATGCAGTCCAAACTGTCGCTTTCAAAGGAGCCTATGTTTGCTTTGCCGGGAGACAAGGAATTTTCCAATATCAATAAAAAGTCCTACAACACACTGGCTTCGGTGGCAAAGACTATGGGCGCAGTTTTGATGCTCCGGGGCTCTATGGCCACCATGTAAAAGGCAGTATATGGCAGAGTTCCGACGGCTCCATAACGAAATGCTAAGCTTCTCAAAGAGCATTCTGAGATACACAGGCCGCGCTATGGCCTATTCCGTAGTGATGGAAAGAGCCAGATGGTTGGATTCAGATTCAGATACCTTTATTTGCCATTTGGTACACATAGGAATTTATTTTGACATAACATGAGTGCATTCAATTATCTTTTCACAAAGAGACAGACATAAGACAACACCGTGCAGGATTATACAGTAGTTCATAGTGCATCAAATGTTGCCGGTGATTAAAGTGCCGGTGTCACTAGGAGGCAGGGGTGGAAGGGAAGACAGAGTCATTGAGCAGCCTGGCAGCTGAGGGGAAAAAACGTTGTCTGTGGCGGGCTTTCGTAGCCTTCGGCAGCCGCAGTCTTCTCCCAGAGGCGAGCAGGGTGAGGAGGCCGTGGCTAGGGTGGGAGGGGTCGGCCATAATCTTCCTTGCTCTCTTCAGCGCCCTAGAGTCGTGCAGGGACTTGAGGCAGGGCAGCCAATCACCCCCTCCGCAGAGCGAATCACCCGCTGCAGCTTGGTGAGGTCTTTGGCAGCTGCAGCGGGGAACCAGGT
Organism: Protomyctophum parallelum; assembly: GCF_964188405.1. NCBI lineage: Eukaryota > Metazoa > Chordata > Actinopteri > Myctophiformes > Myctophidae > Protomyctophum > Protomyctophum parallelum. Next base: position 602,733 of record NC_139705.1, read on the forward strand.
GAGGATGGAGTGAGTGAGGATGGACTCCACAATGGCTGTGTAGAACTGAGCCATCATGAGCCTCGGCAGCCTGAATCTTTTCAGCTGTCGGAGGAAGTACACTCCAAGCTGCTGGGAGAGCAAAGAAAGATTGTTCTGGACCAAGCCATTAACCACAAGGGCCTTTCCAAGAAAACAATGACCACAGCGACAGAGCGCTGCTCCGAGGAGAACAAGGCGATACCGCACATCGGCGTCTTCTTTCCACCGCCGCCCGTATGACCAGCAGCTTACTTCCCGCGGCCGCTTCAGAGCACCACCACTGCCCAGAGCCGTCGCCTCCACTAGCCACAGTGTTCCCCGCTACGAGCACGCTCCGAAGCGAGAGGAGCAGTGGAGGCCGCCTTCAGCATCCCCTTTGCGGGGTCCCTAACGAGGCTTTAGGGGCAACAACAGAAAGCGGGGTGGTACATAGCAAGGGACGCTGTGTTTGGGGGATTCGAAGGGCACAGTCTCCCCCACACCACTTTCCCCACGGAACCCGGGGGGGAACCCGGACATTATGTAGTGGCTACGGGCCTCACATGCTGTCCAGGAAAAAGGAGAAGAATAGCACACGATTGTTTAATCAATGTATGTTCTGTCGATACTGTGTACGATGTAATGCCTCCTTTTTGTGCAATATTTATTTTTGCAATAAAAGATTTTACCACGGTGCACGCCATCCGTGTGGGGTAGGGTGCATCAAAATACACATTTCCGGAATATTGATTTGCCTGGGTGCTAAAAGTGTTACCATCCATGCAAAAACAATAGATACAAAATATTAAAGCGATACGAGGTGATTTAGAGGTGCAACGGTACGTCTGATTTTATGGCATAAGGGGGTAACAGGAACTGTGTCCCTTCACTCTGCCCTGCTCGCACATGGCCTGCTGGTGTGTGTGTGTGTGTGTGTGTGTGTGTGTGTGTGTGTGTGTGTGTGTGTGAATGTGAGTTATTCACGCACAAGGTTGCAACATTGTTATATTTCAAGCACGGAGACCTGTCTGCTCCTATATTCCCGCACCTCTGTGTGTGTGTGTGTGTGTGTGTGTGTGTGTTATTCAACAACATTGTGTGTGTTGTTGCAATATTGTTACATTTCAAGCCCGGAGACCTGTTTGTTCCAATATTCCCGCACATTTTACCCTCTGTTTTGCGGGAACTATTCTATTTTCACGCACCTGCATAAAAATGGGGGGGGGGGGGGGGCTTTGCCTATAAAAAGCTCTGCCTGTGTAGCTCAGTTGCTGAGTCAATTCCCTCAACGCCACCATCTCACACCACAGGATCCAGCTCTCACAAGATGGCCTTAGGCCCCTGCCAGAGGAGCCGCACCCTGGTTTTTGGTCTGGGCGCCACTATCACCGATGCAGATGCCATTATCACTGGCGCCAAGCTGCCAAGTGGTCACCAGATCTTGCGGTGATTGCTGTATAACTGCGACACACAACTGCATGCAAAGCGACCAGGTTTGACTGGAGCCATGTCACGCGTCCATTTTATGGAAAGGCCATCATCCCAATGGTGAGTGATCAGCGAGCATGTGAGAAGATGATAGCCCTCCTCGATGCCAACAACAAGCTGCGGCGCATACCAAAGGAAAGGCGCTCCAGTGAGGCTACTGCTCGACTGGTGGACGCAATGGAGCACAAGCTGGATGCCACGTTCCCACTGTGGACTCCAAACGCAGAGGAGCTGATCCGTGATGCAGAGGACCTTGCTTTTCTAGCCAGCATGAAGGGCGACAAAGGTTTGCTTTTATTTTTATGTAATTTTATGTTTCTGCTTATATTTTCTTATTTTAATGTTTTGTGCTTGATCTGTAAAGCACTTTGAGCTGCATTGCATGTCATGGAAGGTGCTATACAAATAAAGTTTATTATTATTATTATCATTATTAAGGTGAAGTGGCGACAGGAGCGTGAAGAAGCGCAGCAGGCCTACCTCACCAAGAAGCAGGAGATGACGGCGATGTCTACCAGCATGGTGGTATTAGAAAGCGAAAGTGATGAGGATGGCAATGCAGATGAAGCAGTTGCTCCACTGGCTGAGAACACACCCATCCGTGAACGCAAGAAGACAGGCACCACAGCCTTCATTCCATCTGACATTCTCAGCCGGCCAAGCCTTGTGTCACTGGCTACACGATTGAAGATGACACCAACGCAGCAGGCTGCTTTCACACGCGGCCTGATCGAGGAGTCAGGTGAAAATTCAGAAATGGTCTCCACATCCTACGCGACAGCAGACCGATCACGCCGTCAAGTGCTGAAGACCATCAGTGAGGAACAGCACGAGCAGTGGACACCCCCTCCCATGTGCACCCTGCACTGGGACAGCAAGTTGACACCAATGCTCAACAATGTGCGTCAGTTGGAGGAGCGTCTGACGGTGGTGGTCGGAGATGCGGAGCGGCTAAAACTACTCGGCGTGCCAGCATACATGAAGGGGACTAACGAGGCATGTGGAACGATCATCGCCCGGCTGACATGCAAGCTGCTGCAGGACTGGTGCTGTACCGATCAGGTTGTCAACATGGCATTTGACACCACGGCCTCAAACACCGGCCATCTCACAGCAGCCTGCATTGCCATCCAGAACTCACTGGGTCGACCACTACTCTGGTCCGGTTGCCGGCACCACATCGGAGAGGTGCTCCTCAGCCACATTTTCACTCACCTCAAGGTGGAGGTGTCACGATCGCCAGAGGTGACATTGTTTACACGTCTGCGGGACAACTGGAACCTGTTGCCACACAAGGGCGGCACATTGTCCTGCTACATTCCTGGGGATGCTGAACCACCATTTCTTGGCAAGTTGCGTGCTGAACTCAATGTTTGCGCTGCAGGACTGATCAAATACAAGAGGGGTGACTATCGTGAGTTTGTGCAGCTATGTCTAGTGTATCTGAGTGCAGACATTGCAGATCAAACTCCAGTAACCTTGCAACGACCGGGAGCACTGCACAAGGCACGGTGGATGGCCAAGCTGCTCTACACCCTCAAGCTGGCCTTGATGGAGCAGCACATTGCGTTGCTTCCTCAGGGGACCATCACAACACAACAGCAGGTGTTGAAGATTCGGGCGTTTGCCAAGTTCATTACGCACATCTACACAACATAGTGGATGGCCTGTGACACGGCCGTAGATGCTGGATGGAATGACCTCACACTCTACCGCCACCTGTGTGAATACAAGGCTGTTGACGAGGGCATCGCTGCATCAGCAATTAAGGCTCTGGAGAGGCACCTATGGTACCTGACAGGCGAGATGCTGCCCCTGGCACTCTTTAGCACCAAGGTGCCAGTTGGTGAGCGGCGCGCACTTGCAGATGCCATCTTGGAGCACGAGCCGGCTGATCTACCCATGCGAGCCCCACAGCTCCGCTTTGGCACTGGCTTTGGCAAGCCGAAGTTTCCAACCCTCTCGCCGACCACCAGCTTGGCTGACGTCGCCAACCCAGACTGCTGGTTCGGCATGCACCTGCTGCACATTGATCCAACTTTTCTTTCACTGGATGTAGAGGATTGGACTTCCAGTGCAGCATTTCAAACGGGTGCAGTGAATGTACGTGCCATCAATGTGGTGAATGACTGTGCCGAGCGTGGCGTCAAACTGACGTCAGACTTCGTGGCAGCAGCCAGGAGCGAGGAGAACCTGCAAAATGTGCTGCAGGCAGTTGAGCGCAAGCTGGACCAGGACTCGAGTAGGACACTATATTGAGACATGTTCGAGGACAGTAACTTGATTTACTTGAATACTGTACTAAAAATCAATTTCTTGTCGTTTTTGAGATTGCATCGATGTTATTCAGGAAAACACCCAAAAACGCCCATTTTGGTATTTTTCACATGCTGCGTTGGACCTCTAAATCTCAAGTAATTTTCCCATTTTTATGTGTGTCATAACAAAATGCAACCCCAGGCAGAATGATATGTTGAGATTTAATTTTAACATTGCAATTTGATGCACCCTAGTGTGGGGGGGGAGGTAAACAAAAACAAATCAACCCAAGGGGAATGAGCCCGATGCTATGGGGGTCATTCAGACACCCCATAGCAGCGGGATAAACAGTGCAAAGCACGGCGACAGAATCCCCCAGTTCTTTGGCCTCCCACAAGCATGGAGCCCGCAGTGTCAGACCACAGTGATCGCATTGTGGAGCTCAAGACAACTTGCTCCTGTCTACGGTCAGATTGTGATGATCTCAAGTCCACAATGTTAAATATGGAATCTCGGTCTAGGCGCCTGAACTGCCGTGTGGTCGGGATCCCGAAACAATTAGAAGGCTCAGACCCGGTCAAGTTCATGGCCGACCTCTTTGTGGAGGCCCTGAGGGACTGTTTTACCCTCCCCCCCCCCCCCCCCCCCCCCCCATTTTGGACGCCGCTCATCGAACCCGTCCCCCCCGCAAGGCAGGGCCTGCTACTCGACCACGGGTCTTCATTGTGAAATTCCATTATCTCCAGGACGGAGAACGTGCCCTGGGGCGCAAAAGAGAGCAAGTTAAATTCCGTGAGCATAAAATCCTATTGTTCCCTGACGTGCCAGCCAGCGTTGCCAAAAGGCGCGCATCATTTGCCGAGGTGAAACAATCATTTTGGAAAAAGAACGTCAAGATGACCACACAGGATGACGGCAATCTGCTGGTGGTCCACGACGGAAAGATGATTATCTTTAACTGCCCGGAGGATGCTCGGAAATTCTATGACCTACACTTCCACGGACCACGGTGAGGATTAATCTACATTGGCCTATATACCATTACTGGACTTCGCTCTTATACACATGCAAATCACAAGGTATGTCACTCACTAGCCTACTCATCGACTTTGGGTTTATATCGGATTGTGAGGCGCACACACACACACACACACACACACACACACACACACACACACACACACACACACACACACACACACACACTCATACACACAACTACGTACGGCCGTTGTTGACTGTTGTGCGTGTCCGTGCATAAACGCAGACCCACAACGTGCATACGAAAGGAGTGTAGGCATACAATCTAGTGCCAGGATAGCGTTTCTTTCTTTTTTGTATACTTTCATCATGTACTGGACCTACACACATTTCGTTTTCTTAATTGTTTTTCTTTCATTGACAATGACAAGGCATGTCGTTGAATGTTAGACTATATACATATGAATACAGCAATAGCAATAGCTCTGTTTTTTGCTTTTCTTTTCTTTTTCTTTTTTTCTTGGCTTCTCTCTCCCACTGAAACCATGTAGCCATGGGTGATATGGGAGGTTAGGCGCAGTATAGGGCCAAACCTCCCTCAAGCTGCTTATTTGCCCATCAGCTTTGGAGAGCCGACAGGTGCCCTTATAATCTCTCTGTCTGTTTAATGAGAGAGACCACTGCCTGTCCACACTACTATGTTTAAACTAAATAAACTGAACACATTTTTAAGTACCAATGCATATTCTTCTAGCTTTGCCTGCTTTTCCCAACGTTTTTGTAACATATAGAGGGACTAGAGGTCTAATTTATTCTCTATTATTACTTTAGTTTACACCTAGAGGGCGCCAGAGGTTCAATGTTTTTAGGGAAAAAATGAAGAAAATAGAAAGTAATATCAGTATTAGTATTAGCATTTTTGCCTAATACTAACCTCAGAGGGAATCCCCAGATGGCTTTCTTTCTTTCTTTTTTCTCACTTTTTCTTTAAGTCCATGTTTACACAAAATGATAAACAACTCGGGTGCCTCTCAACATTAGGAGGTAGGTCATAGGCGGCGGGTGCGTAAGGCTAGGGAAGGCTTAGCCTTCCCAAAAATTATGCTGGGTATTTTTTTTTATATATATATAATATATGTGCGCAGCATTATAGAAGGCTATTGTGTGTGTGTGTGTGTGTGTGCGTGTTGTCGCTGCCCCCTGGTGATCGCTGATCGGATAGGCTATATACACTATACAGCAACTGGCCTAATCAGCATATGATTGACTACTATTGGTATGTCTGTAAACCTCGTCTTCCAGTCGCTTTGTAGCAGAGAGTAGCGCGCACTGGTTTGTTTTGGGAAACAGCAAAACGCAAAATGTATTTTTCAAGGCAAAGATAAAGTAGCCTAATTCAGAAGAAGAAGCTGTGAGTCGGCTGTCAGCACTCAGCAGCACCACCAGTGCCGCACGGTTCACGGTTCACAGTCCACACCACTGCAGCAACACTGACACGTTCAGCGGAGTGACTGCTGTCTCTGTGCCGTCTGTGAAGAGCCATGAGCCGCGACTCCTGGAGGGGCAGCAACACCGCCGGGTAATCTACACTGACTGACTCGAGACTTGAGAAAAAGACGTCCAAAAGTCGTTGTCTGTGTATAGGCTAATTCATTGGTAAAAGTATGCTAAATAACTCATTTTTAGACCATCTGGGAAATAAATAAATAAATAAATCCGCGGCGGGAGAGCCCCCCCCCCCCCCAACGCAATTTTATAGCAGCCTACCCAAAGGTAAAACGCACCCGCCGCCTATGAGGTAGGTCTATCACACAGTTATCCCGGAAGTTAGTATTTTAATTTAGTAATGTAATTAATGTTTTGTCCTGTGTTTTGTTATGTGTATTATATGTGTCTGTATGGGTGGTGTATGCATGTGTGTTATGTGTTTCATGGTTCACAAACGCGCGCCAGAATGGTACCTTCAGTTCAGGAGGAACGGATTGTGTGGACCTGGTTTTTCCCTAATGGGACTGATCGAGGGTAGCTACTGGGACGTAAGTAGGGACTTGATCACCCCGGCTGGGTCACCTGAGTGAGGGGTATGATGTTGGGAGACCCGAAACCCCGATGACCTTGGGACACATCACTGAGGATACGTCCCAGGTGCATCCATGTATGTATGTATTTAGTTTGAGTTTTAGCCTGAGAAATAAAATAACAGAAGTATCAGAATTATTATCTTTGGATATACATGTATTGGCACTATCAGAAACTCACCTAGATGATACATTTAATGATGATTGTTGTAATCTCTAAGTAATGGACCCTCGTCTGGTTCTGACAGACCGGTCTTGTGTGTGTAGGCTGGGTGGTGTGTGACGACCCGGTTGAATCATTCCTTGGTCCGGCGGCGGACAGACTGACGGGCCCGGAAGAACTAACGTGACACGAGACAGTATCACGCTAAGACATTCACAAAGTTTATTACATACATACAGAACATATGTATAGCTTTTGGATCCTCATGTCCTAATGACGTCACTAACTACTAACTAGACATAACAATCTAGCTGCCTGCAGCACGCTGACCTTGCTGTCTAAATGTCTCCACTCCAGGAGCTAACTATAAAGTATGTTACAGTTCAGGCAGTACACAATAAATATTAAGTACATTGTATATTCACGTACAAGTACATTGCACACAAGTACACAGCATAGGCACTCAGATCATATCGTACTACAACAATGATGTAGGCCTACTGGGAATCCAGGGGTACAATATTTTTTAGAAGAGACAGAAATATTCATGGAGTGGGGGTAGCAGTTTATGTACAAAATCATATTCCAACAAAAGTAAGATTTGATCTAATGACTGCAGATATTGAAGTGATTTGGTTGCAAATTAATTTACCACATGTTAAACCCCTGCTTATAGGATGTGTCTATAGATCACCAAGTGCAAATATGGATTATCTTAACCAACTATGTTTAATGTTAGATAAAGTATGTGACCTTGGTCACGAAATGTATTAGGTGGTACAAATATTAACTGGAGCTCGTCTAATTGCCCACTTAAAGAGAAGCTCCAATCAACTGCAAGAACATGTCATTTAATTAAAATGGTGGAAAGACCAACTAGAGTGTGTTCAAGGAAAGATGGTGGCAAAAGTGAGACATGCATTGACCATATATTCACAAACTGTAGTTATTTATGCTCTAAAGCATTATCCATACCAGTGGGGTGTTCTGATCATAATCTAGTGGTAACTGTAAGAGACGCAAAGGTTCCTAAATCAGGACCAAAAATAGTCCACAGGAGATCAATGAAAATATTTAATGAAGAAGCATTTATAGATGATGTCAAAAATATTTGTTGGAAGCCAGTAATGGACAATGAAAATCCTGATGATGCACTTGAGGTATTTCATTTCTTACTTCTACAAATTATTGAAAAACATGATCCACTAATAAAACACACAGTAATAATAATAATAATAATAATAATAATAAAACTTTATTTGTATAGCACCTTTCATGACATGAAATGCAGCTCAAAGCGCTTTACAGAACAATGGAGAATAAAAGAAAAGCAAGGCAACGACATTAAAAAACAAGCAGTAATGCAATGCAGTGAGGACATGAATAACACAAATAAAAGATCATTTAAAAGCAATGTTGTAGAAGTGGGGGGGTCGTCTCTATGTTCCCTCAGCCCTATGTTCCCTCAGCCCCGAGGTGCGCTGCGGGTCGGGAGAGGGTTGCGGTTAGGTTTAGGTGTCTGCCCCGGGGGTGCGCTGCGGGTCGGGAGAGGGTTGCGGTTAGGTTTAGGTGTCTGCCCCGGGGGAGGTTAGGGTTAGGGTGAGGGAGGAGGTAGGTTGTCGTAGGCTGAGGGAACATAGAGCTGAGGGAACATAGGTACGGTCCCGAAGTGGGTCTTGAGCTGAGCTTTAAAAATGTATATAGAGGCTGCCTGACGAAGGTACAGTGGGAGCTTGTTCCATGCCGACAGCCCGTAGAAGCAAAAAGCTGCTTCCCCGTATTTTGTAGTTTTTTTAGGCAAAGCGAGCAGGCCAGCAGTGGAAGACCTTAGGGGGGGCGGTTTGGGACATATTTAGGCAGGCAGTCATGTAGGTAGGAAGGTGCGAGACCATTGAGAGCTTTATAGACAAGTAAAATAATTTTATAATAATCAATCCTAAAAACAATCGGAAGCCAGTGCAGTGATGCCAAAACTGGAGTAATATGTTCTCTCATCTTAGTTCTAGTTAAAACTCTGGCTGCTGCATTTTGGACAAGTTGTAATCTGTCAGTTGTTTTCTTAGGCAGTCCTGAAAAAAGTGCATTGCAGTAATCAAGCCGAGAAAAAACAAAGGCGTGGATTAGCGTTTTTGCATCGTCCAAGGACAAATAGGCTCTGATTCGTGCAATATTTCTAAGGTGAAAAAAGGCAATCTTGGTAACATTAAGGTAACAGTAAGGAATATGAAGTCTCCCTGGTTGGACACTGAATTAAAAGAAGCAATGAGACTAAGAAATGAAGCAAAACAAACGGCGATTAAGTTTGTAACTGTTTGATAATTAAAATTAACTTTTACTCTTTTTTATATTACGGGATAGTGACTGATCTCCTTTTGACACAACTGATTCATGTAGAATGACAGGAATACCTTAATTAAGCAATATTACACGAGAGGGTGTTGTTTAACGTGATTATTGAAGTGGAAATCACCTTCACCTTCACATATCCCGTAACCCCGGAGGGTCGTTGGGGCACCACAGACGATCTGTTGACCAGCTCTCTCCGTCCCTCTCTGTCCTCGGCAGCTCTCATTGCCTCGCTGAGTTTCAAGTGTGTCCATCCTCCGATGTTATCTTCCCATCTTTTCTTCTGTCTCCCTCTTCTCCTGCCACCTCGTACGGTGCCTTGCAGGATGGTCTTTGCAAGGCCTGAGGATCTGGTGATGTGTCCGTACCACCTCAGTTTACGCTTTATGACAGTGGTCAGAAGGTCATCATGTGGGCCGATGGCTTGGCTGATCTTTTGCCGTAGAGTTCCGCAAGCATCACTGAAGTGGCAATAATCACGTTAAACAACACCCTCAAGTGTAATATTGCAATTCTACAACAGTTACCCTTAAAAAAAACTTTTTTTTAATGACAGATGTAGTCACTACGACCACAAATGTCACTGAAGTAGACATAAAATAGTCCCTGTTGATTCAAGTAGCTGCACTCTGAGGCTCCCTCTAATCAACACAGCTGAGCTGTCAAAGCCGGCCCGGGGAGGAATTCAAGATAATATGCGTCGTCGTATGACCGTGTCGCGTTGCCCAAATAACTGATGTAAGCTAGCTTAGAACTCGTCGCGACTCGTTGTGAACTTGTAGATCGGCTATTTTCGTTGCGCGATACCGTTGTACCACAACGTATAAAATACTGTTACCATGACAATATTGTAAATAATTAAGTAACTTTCTACTAACAGTACATACAGTAACACAGCAGGCTACTTATTCAGTATGAGTTACAATTGAAATAAAGCACATTTTTAAACAGTTATTCCTTTTATTTTAAGCAATGCCATTTAGGTTACAATACACCAGTTTTTTGGAGTTTATTTTTTACATGAGAATAGGCTTACTAGTATACGGTATTCACCTATTTATAGACGTTAAATTGCACACTCCCATTAAAGGCACAGTTGGTGAAAGCAGCGGTGCTGTCCATTAAATCCATGTTGGATCTCTGTTGTTTAGCAGCCGGTGAGGCTGTAGAGCAGTTTCCCCCACCTAGCGCATTGCTCCACTGCTTTCTGTTATCGAGAGAAGGTGCCCAGTAGCTGTGTAAAGAACTCTCTGACTTGTGTCCGCTAACAGACATTATTTCTCTGGCTTCCAGCCCACAGCCCCAGTTTCTGAATGGTAGTGCTTCTGATGCTGTGATTTGTGTAAATCATGGATGTGCCCGCTTGCTCGCAGATATGTTTTAGCATGGAACTCAGGTAATTTACACCCATTGGCTCCAATGAGTACCACACATCACATTCATCTAGCTGTGCTGCTCTCTTTGGATGGAGATAAAACGCCTTAGCCTCTTTGGGCATTTTAGATAGGTATTTTTCAAATGATGCAACTGGACACAATGGATTCCCAGGGTCTTCAAACATACAGCCTCATCTGCTTTGACGATCCCTTTCATATTGTTGCTTGTGGTTCTTTGTTTCTTCATTGAAGGAAAGTGTCACATATTTTGCGCCTTCAAAAAGAAAATGGGACTGATGAGGATGTTTGATCATGTTTTCTAAATTATTTATATGCAACGACAGCTTAGCTATTTGATTAACCTACCTGTTGTATGTCGTTTGATAATGAATTAATGTGGTAGAAGACTCCTAAGACCCTCCTTTCCTCGAAATGAAGTTGGATGTCAAACCACACTTTATTTACCAAGCCCCGTCGTGTGTTTGTGTTCATAGCCTCCGAGCTCCGTATTATCTTCCTCTAGGTCCTCTTCGGTAATTGCGGGTCTATGTTCAGTTTTGTCATGGCCTGCTCTCCTCAGAGACTTTATCATTCTGTTAAAGACATTGTTTGCCGTTGTGAATTTGTTGTCTGAGTGTTTTATGTTAAATTGGTTGTTCAGTAATGAAGTTTTTGTTTTTGGAAAATTCATAGAGAAGGCATGGCAGTTACGTTGGAGAACGATGTATCCATGAGTAACTGCCTATTTGTTTATATGTATTATTATATATGTACAATTTTGTGAGTGTCTTGTAAGCCCGTGCGGGCTGGGCATCTTATGATGTAGGACACTTTAATAAAAACTCTATCTATCTATCTATGTTGTCCTTCATAATACACCATGCCCGGCTACATAGGAGGCCTTAGCTATGTTTCACCAGTTTCAATTGAAACAGGCCTCCACCCTCAGGAGGGCCTCCAAGCTCCAACTGAACGTCAGGCGTCAGTCAGGGCCACTTTTGGCCCCCTCTCGCTCACTCACTGCCATGCTCTCTCCCACAATGTTAAGTTACACCTATTTTATGTAAATAACCTTGGTAGAATGTGCACTTTAATTTGTGAAGGGACGACAGGATGAAGAGAGGTGGTGTTGTTGCTTTATTGTCGAGAGTAATGGCTGCGTGTGATATTGAACAGTCAAACTATTTGTATCAATACGGCTGTATCAACAAAATAATTATGTCATAGGTATATGGGGGCCTCATATTTGGTCTTGAAATGGGCCTCCAGATTCCTAAGGCCGCCCCTGCCAGGCTAAGAGGAGGGTCGTTGATGAAACGGTTAATGCCAGCTCTCAACCCAACGTAGCTACTGAGGGAGTAGTGTTTACCCTGGCCATTTCTAACCGAGCCATAAAACTCTCGGAGAATGCTGTTGAGATGCTCTTTTGTAATAGTTGCAAAATCCACGTCTTGTTTTTTGTTTAGCAAATAGTCCTGGAAACACTTCACAGCCCAAGTAGTTGACCTAGCTGTACTGACTTCATTCCTAGACTTCTCCAAGTTGTCGAGCTCTCTCGTTTGGTTTTGCGTTCTCCTTCTCTTCCTCTTCTTCCAACCATTCATCGCAAGTAAGTCCACCCAATAAATCAAAATTAGCACTATAATCCATTTCTGAACGGGGTGCTGGATGTTTGAATTTCCCTCTGGTAGGAATAGGCTAGTAAAGGCTACGAGTGACGCAGGCGCGCAGCTGTTGATATGAGTCTAATCAGGTGCGCGAGAGGTGCGGAGTGATTTATTCAATGTGATTAGGCCCAGGGCTAGGTGGTGAATGGTGTTAGTTTGATCCACGGCTAGAAGGCTGTTTCAACCAATCAGATTGCTTCCTCTTAACGACCTGTTGTAGAATAGACAATAGACACACAGCAAACAAACTCATGAGAACACAGCGAAGTTGTGATGAAGTTATGTGGCTCTTTATCCAACCAAATTAAATAATACTGATAATACAGACAGGTGTAAACACCCACAAAATAGAATGAATGAGCTAAAAGTTATGAAACCCGTTTGAACCGAATGTCCGCGATTCGCGCACGCATGCACGTACGCCAGCTAAATAGTTTATTAGATAAGTCTGTAAGAAAATAGTAATTAAAGTCCGAGTCTCGTGCACGCCCGCACGCTCCTATTGTTCCTTATCACTCCGTAAATCCAAACGGCTCCAAACGTCCCAGAACAAGGGAAAACCGAAATCTCACTCCAAAAAGTTATCCAAAAAGGAAAAGGGATCCCCAGAAACGATGTAATCCAAACGTAATGATTCCAAAGGAAAACAACAACAGTGGATCCTCGCGGGGTATAAAAGAAAATATAAACGGTCTCACCCAGTCTTTTCTGTGCAGTATAGTGCGCTGCAGTGTGGCCTTAGCTATTTTCCACCTATAGCGTTCGAGCAGAGTTTATTATTTAATAAATAATTGATCAAACTGATCCAGGTCTCCCGTGGACTTCCTGGATGGTTTGCCTCTCTCGTTTCATTCCTCCCGCGGGCCGGCCACCAACGCCTATTTTGTAGTGCGTCAGACAGCCTCGGACCCGCCAATCAAAACAATCCCCTCAAATCATAACATAGGCTTTCAAAACACCCCTTAAACAATAACAAAATAAAACATCTTAGGGCCTTACCCTTAAGGGATGGCGTTAATTAAGGACCATTATTACATATATGTGACATACACTTTTAAATGCCATAAATAAAATAAATCATTTTCTTAACATGTGTGGCAGCGCTACAAGTTTTGAATCGGATTGGCAAATATATAAAAAACTACAATGTTACTTTTCCAAATAAAAAGAAAAAAACTATTGTGTCATGAGAACAAAATAAAGAATGTTAAAAATGATAAAAAGAAAATGTGGAATGTAGTAAATGATATGATGGGTAGAAACCCTAAATCCTACCCATCCTATATTGAAGTTGATGGAGTATATCTAACCAAACCAGTTGAAATTGCTAACTATTTGAATGCTTACTTAGCAACATGCAGCATACAAGTATAAGCCCATCAACTACATTAATTAACAATTCAATGGACAACAAGGACTGTAGATTTAAAATAACAAATGTAACTGTTAATGAAGTTGAGTGTCTGCTTAACAAATGTAAAGACAGAACACCAGGTGATGACAATATAGATATAGAATGTATTAGTTTGTATCCGATTTAATTTAATTTAATACAGAGTATCAACATGCCTACAGGCCTGGCCACTCGACATGTACGGCATTGACACAGATGACTGATGATTGGCAATGTGATATTGATAATGGAAGACTGCTTTACTTGATTTTAGTGCAGCGTTTGATTTGATTGATCATTCTTTGTTATTAGAAAAACTTAAACAATATGGATTTACTGTAACTGCATTAAGATGGATGGAGAGTTACTTAAGCGACAGAAAGCAAACTGTTTTCTTTAATGGAAGTTTGTCTAAGGTCAGTCATGTTAATTGCGGAGTCCCTCAGGGAAGTTGATTGGGACCTCTATTGTTTTCTATTTTTATAAAAGCTAAAATCTCAATGTATGCAGAAGACTCAACCATATATGCATCGGGATCAACTACAGATGAGAAATTCTATTTTAGAACATCAATTGAAGTCAATTGTAGACTGGGCGAAGAGTAGAATAGAATAGCATAGAATAGACTTTTATTTGTCATTGCACACAAAGCATACACTGAGCATACAACGGAATTTCTAGGGAGCTCCCACATAACCGTAGTAAATAAAAACACTAACATACACAACATACAACACAGAGTAAAGTGCATGGTGATATTTAAAGTGCATGATAATAAACTTGTACGTAATAAACGTAATAAACTTGTACTCAATGTTGGTAAGACAAAGTCTATACTAATGGGAACAAAGCACCAGATAAGATCTGAACTAAAGTTGAATTTAAATATAAACAATATTCCCATTGAGACAAAACCTTTAGGTATTACCTTCACTAACACTTTATCATGGTCAAATCATGTTGACAACACTGTCAGTAAAATGGGAAGGGCTGTATCAGTCACTAGAATCATTTCTAGAGGTCTGCCACCAGATGTCATTATTAAGCAGGTCACAGCTTGATTACTGTTTTTTCACTTGGTCAAGTGCCTCAATTACGGATGGAAATGAATTACAAATTGTTCAAAATAAAGCAGCACGTTGTGCATTAAATTGTTCCTACATAACTAATGTTAAAGATATGCATGATAGATTAAGATGGCTGACTGTTAGTCAAAGGTCCACTTATTGCTTAGTACATTTCATCAGAAACATAAAAGTAACAGTCTCCAAAAATATTATATAAAAGTTTAATAAAAACATTCTGCTAATCATGAAAGACATGCAATTGAAGGAAGGTTTAATTTACCTAAAGTGAGGACATCAGTTATATAGAGAACTGTTATGTATAGAGCTGTTGTAGGATGGAATTCATTACCAGGATATATAATACAAGCAAACACAAAAGAAGGTTTCAAAATCATGGTAAAAAGGTATCTTCCAATATTTCATGAACCTGACTGATCTGTGTTTAACCATATTAATTCCAATGATGTGTTTTTATTTGAATTAATATTTGTTTATTGTTTTTGATGTTTTTTTAGTTAACATAGGAAGGATGTATAAAAATGTATATGGACCTATGGAGCTATGGAAAACCCCTTCCAACCTTTCTATGATGAAATCATATGAGAATGCAAAATTGCAATTGTTTTGAGATGTAACTCTTATCCTTTGTAAGTGAACCATTGTATGTTTGTGTATTGTATTTGTATTTTGTGGTGAATGATGTGTTGTGTTTTTGTGTACTGGACTCCAGGCAGAATAGCCATGCTTTTGCAAGTGCTAATGGGGATCCATAATAAAGTAAAGTAAAGTATTCCATTCCCCCCCTGCTAGGGGGCGCCATGTCACTGCCAAAAACCCTCGCAGTAATAGACAACTCGTTAGCGCGGGACCTTCCACAATGGATGGAATGCAAAGCACATCCGTGGGTGGTCCGTACTATTTCTCAGGGTTACAGACTCCAGTTTGCCTCAAAACCTCCCACGTTAGAGAAAGTATTTTTTTTATCAAGCACATGGGAAGGCGGCCCACATACAGACAGAAATAGCCTCTCTAATAAACAAGAAGGCCATACAGAAAGTTCCGCCGGATCAGAGTCGGAACGGATTTTACTCAAGGTATTTCCTGGTTCCAAAGAAAGGGGGCGGGCTACGCCCCATCTTAGACCTGAGACGATAGACGACATAGACAATATGATGGTCCTCGCAAGCAACAGACGGATGGCACACACCAGGTTGGTAGTGAATCATTTGATTTCTCTGGGTTTCAATGTAAATGACGAGAAAAGCAAGATGGTGCCGACACAAATTATAGATTTCATAGGCATTGTTGGATTCAATCACGTTTATGGCCCGTCTATCACAGGACAGAATTACGTCATTCAGGAAATGTGTAGCAATATTTCAACGAGGCAGTCGAGTGTCAAACTGTGCATGAGAATATAGTCGTGGCGCCGGCTATATCGCTGATACAACTAGGCAGATTGTATATGAGACCATTTAAAAAATGTATGTGATCGCTGAATGTACCCAGCAATCACCGTTGTTACAGACGAATGCGTGACAGCTCTACAACGATGGAAGGATGTGCGCTCTGTCTCGGAAGGTGTGGTGATGGGAATAGTTGCATCCAGGAAAGTAATTACTACGGATCCCAGTTTGACCGGGCGGGGTGCCACCCACGGGGTCAGGATGGCCAGAGGTGTGTGAGACATCTGTCTACAGACCTCCCATAAAAACTACCTAGAACAGGGGAGCGGACTTATTGTCCAGGGGTGCATGTCACTACGGGGAATGGTCCCAACATCTCACGGTGGTGGCCCAAATTTGGCCAGCCCCAAGTGGACCTGTTCGCTTCAGAGGAGAACACGCAGTGCCCACTGTTCTTCTCCATACAAGGAGCGAACCCTCTAGGGCTGGATGCCCTAGCAAACAGTTGGCCGAAAGGACTGTTGTATGCATTCCCCCCACTGTCCCTGATCTCTCCCACATTGGAGAGAGTGAGAGCGCAGGGCCTAGAACTTCTGGTGGCTCCGAGATGGGGCCACTGGATATCAGAAATAATGCCTCTCCTATACGGCCATCCGTGGTAACTACCACTGTGCAGAGACGAAAGTAAGGCTCTCTCAATGGCCATACAGATTTCTTATACCAGTAAAGGAATGTTGCCTCCTGAGGGGCTAAGGGCACATTCTACAAGAGGTATGTCCGCATCCTGGGCTCTCTGTAGAGGAGTCTCGATTCAGGATGTTTGTACTGCTGCAAGTTGGTCATCACCTTTGACCTTTGCTAGATTTTATAGACTGAATGTGGCTGCATCGTCCCTACTGTCACGATCTGTCTGTTGTATATATTTTATTGTGTAGTTAGGCTATATTCCTAGTGTTTCCTGTCTACTCTATTTGTTACTACCTGTCATGTCTCTACCCTGATTGCTAACTTGAGTCCACCTGTGTCATGTTAAGTTCTCAGCCAATCATGTGGTGTTTGTAGTTATTGTTTCACCTGTATGTAGTTAGTCTATGTCTAGCAATCAGGGTAGAGACAAGACAGGTAGTAACAAATAGAGTAGACAGAAAACACTAGGAACATAGCCTAACTACACAATAAAATATATACAACAGACAGATCGTGACAGTACCTCCCCCCAAGGAATGGATCCCAGACATTCCAACAACCAACTAAAAAAAACACAGAATACTAAGCAGGGCGGGTGGAGGGGAGTCGGAAGGAGGGTTCAGGGGCTACATAAAATACTAGGGCACAGAACAGAACTGGTAGGACAAAAGCAAAAATTAACAGATCTACAAGCTCAAAACAAGTTGGAACAAAACAAACACTGGACAAAACATACTTAGGGCAGCTAGGGCAAGACAAAATGTTAAACACACAGGCAGACAAACAGGCGACATTACATAGAGACAAGTAGGTAGATAGGTCAGAAAGAATACTGGAGGACCGGGAAGTAGACTGACAAACAAAAGGGCTGGCAGACAGACTGGCACTCACACAGGCAGACAAACAATTAGGTGGGGCGAGGGGCCTGGGAGGGCTAGCAAACTGTGGAAAGAGAGTGTTATGTACCTGAGAAACAGGAGGACTGATAAACCGAGGAACATGAGAGTTTGTGACCTTCAGAACAGGAGGGCTAGGGACAGGGCTCTGAACACGAACAGGAGTACATATAAGGTTAGGTGAGGGCTGAAAGTCATTAATACAGACTGCTGAAGAGAGCTTGGGTTGAACGGCGATGATCTCAGGTGGGTCATCAGCAGAGATGGCGGGTTGATGGTCTGTAGCGCCACTGGGCTGCAGCACAGTCTCTGTGTGCGAGGCTGTAGCACAGTCTCTGTGGTGCGAGGCTGTAGCACAGTCTCTGTGGCACCGAGCTGAAGTACTGCCTCTGTGATACCGGGCGGAGCCTCTGTGTCACTGGGCAACAGAGAGGGCTCTTGGACGTTGGAAAACGTGGGCTATGGAGAGCTGAGTAGCATCGGTTTAGGAGCGCCGCGCAGAGTAGGTTCTGAAGCGCCGAGCAGAGTAGGTTCTGAAGCACCGAGCAGAGTAGGTTCTGAAGCGCCGAGCAGAGTAGGTTCTGAAGCGCCGAGCAGAGTAGGTTCTGAAGCGCCGAGCATAGTAGGTTCTGAAGCGTCGAGCAGAGTGGGTTCTGAAGCGTCGAGCAGAGTGGGTTCTGGAGCACTGCGTGGTGAGGGATGCAGGTGGCGCCGGGAACGCCGATGACCAGGCCTCTTGCGAGAACCCAACTGTGCATCGGAAGGCAGCTGCTCAGTATAGGTAGGAATCTTAACCTTGCTACTAAAATAGTGCAGCAGGCTCACTGATTCCGTCTTCAGTGGGGAAGACTTGGGGCAGGCAGGCTGCAGGTTCATGACCCCGAGTCTGACAAGAGGAGCAGGCTGGGAAGCAGGGGCAACTGAGGTGGAATGACGAAAATCTTTTAGCCTCTCACAGACAATGTTAAGGTGAGGCACAAAGTGGCTCACCCATGGCCGCTCCTTTAACCATAGCTGCTGGGTCGAAATCCTACTTTCAATGTCAGCACGCTGATTGGGAGCTGATGTGATGAGGCAAGACACAGCATTCTCAAATTCATCCACCTTTAGTTGAAATAGTTTCTGTTCTGCTGGGTCCATTTTATGGCTAGATTATACTGTCACGGTGCGTGTCAGGTGAGGACCCAGAAGCAGAACACGGCAGGCAGGCAGATCAAGTCCAGTATTTATTAACAGCTCACAGGTATACAGGCAGGAACACAACGTAACAATAACTTATAATCCAGCAAGGAGACACTGAACACAGGGAGATTTAAATAGACACAGACTAACTACACACAGGTGAAACAATAACTACAAACACCACATGATTGGCTGAGAAATTAACATGACACAGGTGGACTCAGGGTAGAGACAAGACAGGTAGTAACAAATAGAGTAGACAGGAAACACTAGGAACATAGCCTAACATAGCCTAACTACACAATAAAATATATAACAGACAGATCGCGACACCTGGGCAGTCCTCAGCTTCCAGACAGGGGATAACCCTTAAACTGTGATTTCGGGATTACAAATAAGGGAGTTTATTATGTTCCCAGTGCGAGTCACTGAGCGTAGTATTTAATTATAAGAACTATAGGTTACAAACGTAACCCCGGTTCTTTAATAATACAAGCGAGGTGACTCGACAAAACGCGCTTCTTGTTCACTTCAACGAGAAGGTGCACATGTTATCTTGAATGCCAGAGTAAACCACGGGCCCTGCATATAAGTTGGGAGGTGGGGCCATGCAGGGACTACGTGGTTTACACCGAGCTAATCAAATTGTCTGGGAGCTTATCATGTAATGCTTCTGTGATCACGCCAGATGGCGCTCTTTCCCAGTGTGAGTCACCTCGCTTGTAATAAAAAAGAACCAGGGTTACATTTTTTAACCTATATTTATTAGAACAGACTAGATCCCATGGACCGGAGGGATGTGAACACACTACACCCCATGGCCTGGAGGGATGTGAACACACTACACCACATGGCCCGGGGGGATGTGAACAGACTATATCCCATGGCCCGTGGGGATGTGAACAGACCATCCATTTTCAATCGGTCAGAGTTAAGCTCCCAGCTGATTTTGTGTGGGAGTTCAGACTGATCCTGACCGTACTGAATAACTGCTAGCTTACATAATGTCTTGAGGCTAGGAATGAAGTCTAAGATGAACAGGTCAGTGGATTCACCCTCACCTCCAAAGATGATGACATCATCTCCCACCATGCAACAGCACATGCTATGCATTGGATCTGATCCTTTCCCCTTGGGCTTAACCTTCTTCCAGGAGAAGGCTGTGTATATTATGTACAGCCCCCTATTGTAGGTAAAGGCTGAATGACCGTAACGTCCTTCTGGACGAATCCTTGCAGAAGGTGTGCTCAGACAGAGGTCGGTCTCTGTGTCAAACACTCTGGTGGTGTTGTAGTGGTCAAAAAATGTCCACCTGCCCCCAAATACAAACATCTTTGTCCCGAGGATGGTGGCAGAATGACCTGCTATCGGAGTTCCTCTAGTGTCAATTACAGACAATTACAGTCCACAACAAAGGTCGACAACAAATGCATAAAGCATGTTGCAGAAATCTTGGTTATTCGACTGTATCTTCACAGCTGTGTGACCATAGCGCCTGGAGGCAACCTGAAGGTGACCGTCTCCTCTTCCATGTTTCACTGGAGATACAATTTCACTTGCAAATTGCGAAAAGGAGCTGGAAAACATGCTCAATATTGTTGCGGATTGGTGTTTGCCCGTAAATATCAGACACAAAGTTGAGATGTTGAGACTTTGGAATAGACTTGTTAATATGTCCGATGACAGACCTACCAAAACGATTTTTAACTGGGACATTTCTAATGGTTACCCCTGGGCTAGCCTCGGTACCAGGCTTTCATTTTTGTTGGTGCAAAAATTGAAAGCCTGGAGGAACGCATTGGCCGCTCTGGTCTAAAAGTGGGAGTCAACCCTTCCGGGTGGGCGTCGCTCCAAATGATGTGACGTAGCGCTGCACTAGGGGGGAGAGGAGGGGCCGGGGGTGACCGACAGATCGATGAGATCCAATCAGGGCGTGCGCAAATCTGAGCCGCGACCCGCCCCTCTAGACCAGAAACCTAACACGTTAGCTCAGGCTACCCCTGGGCCAATGAAGTAAAGTCTTTAGTTTTTATGAATAATTCATAATTTATGTATTTAAATAGACTATGCTGTAATATTCATGAAATACAGAACTATATGTTCCTTGGGTATAAGGAGAGTTGGGCTGTTGATTTATGGTACAAACCAAAACTAAGAACATATCGTCTTATTAAAAATAATTATGGCCCTGAACCTTATGTTACACAAAATATATCCAAAAGTCAGAGATCTTTTTGTGCACAGCTGCATTCTGGGACCTTACCATTAGCTTTAGAAACGGGTAGATTCAATGGTACTCCTGAGGAGGACAGAGTGTGTCTAGTGTGTGATTTGAAAGAAATTGAAAGTGAAATTAATTAGTTTTACTGCCCATTATATGAAGAATTAAAACATGTATTATTTTGTAAAATGACAACCATCTGTGCTAACTTTTTCTGGTTAGAGGACTACGAAAAACTGGAATTTTGTTTTAGGAAAGGTATTTTTGCGTTAGCAGACTTTTTATGCAAAGCATGGGAAAAAAGGCAGAATGTTTTGTTTGTGTAAAAAAAGAAAGAAAAACTGTTTCTTGAACACAATGCAATATTGAAGCAATGATTTGTATGGTGTGTCCTATAAGTCCATGTGGGCTGGGCGCCTTGGGTGCATGACACAAAAATATCATCCGTCCAAATGAAATAAACTGAACCGACTAAATTAAATGCCTCAACTCCTCAACGTGGGTGTGTTTCTCCTCAAGGTGTGTGTGTGTGTGTGTGTGTGTGTGTGTGCGTGTGTGTGTGTGCGTGTGTGCGTGCGTGCGTGCGTGCATGCAGGGTTGGTTTGCAATTGCTGGAATACACATACAAAATTGACATTCACAGTCCATTTTTAGCCTGTGAATCCACTCAACATAAGACGTGGATTAAACCACTCAGCTATCGGCTTCTGCCTGAAACTTTTTGTTCTTTACAAAAGTTGTAAGAAAACCAAAAGATCAAATTAATTCATGTAATGTTCATTCTATGACCAAAACAAATTAAACTACTACTACGTAAAACTAGGAGGTCCATTTAACACTTGCATGACTGTATTAGGGCCATGTACCACACAAGCCGACTTCAGGTCATGACTGTAGTAAGGCCAGGTAGCACACAAGCTGACTTCAGGTCATGACTGCAGTAAGGCCAGGTAGCACACAAGCTGACTTCAGGTCATGACTGTATAGTAAGGCCTTCATTGCCATCCCTAGTCCCTGCTTTACTGAAGTGTTAGTGATCAGGGAACGACAGTTTTCTACCTCTGGTCTGCTTTGAGGCAGGATTCCAGAGAAGAAGGGAAGATATAACCTCATTGTCAGCTCTGTAGTGGCCGGAAAACTGTGTTCTTCTGGATCGGACTAGTGAAGAAACACGGGGAAGGTTGTATTGGCGAGGTGTTTCAGCTTTCCGTGCTCGGACACGTTGTGGTGTCTCGATGGTAAATCACCGCCCAGGTAAGAGTACCCCCGGATGCCAGCAGAGGCAGAGAGACAGGAGAGGAACACACCAACCACTGGGAGTGGTTTTGTAATCCAGGTTAGACCAGCCTGTTAGACCAGCTGAGATGTGCGTCACAGGTATTCGCCCATCAGGGGAGGCCGACAGTACAAAACTGAGCTCTCTCTGCCTCAGAGGAGATTACACTCCGGGGGGTGAGGCAGCACGTCGTTAGACTGCTAGGGCGGTGAGTCGAGAACCACTATAATTCACTGTCACTCTATGCCACTATTGTGAATTATCATGCTGACACCTCTGTCTTATTCCCCCAGGCTTATACGGACGGCACGCTACACGCGCATTTGGAGCGTGCGTGCCACATGTAGCGCCGCGACTAAAACCCACAGAAAGAGAAGAGGATATAAGCCAGGATTTAATACGGAGCCGGGAATAGGAGTGACTGGATGGCTACCCGAGTACCCAGCCACCGGCGGCAGAGTCAGAGGACTCCCCAGAGGGTCGTTTCCCCCGTCTTGCTAAACTCTCCAAGACCTACCTGGCGATTCCAGCAACCAGCACTCCCAGGGAACGTGTATTTTCCCTGGCAGGGAACACAGTCACTCGGCAGCGTTCAAGTCTGCATCCTTCCCACATTAACGTTTTGTCTTGAAAAAACTTATGCCCACAGTGCTCAACGTGTGTAAAAACCAATATGCATATCTGCCCAAGCACAGTACCACAACAGCCTTAGTCAGAGCAATGCACACCTGGCTCACTGAGACCGACTCTAAACCAACAATGGTCAGAGTACTGTTGGCAGATATGTCAAAAGCATTTGACCGAATTGACCACGGGACCCTGATGCAAAACATACTGGACTTAGCACTATGCCCATCTCTGACAGCCTGGCTACACAGTTACATCACAGGGAGGAGACAAAGAGTGGCGGCAAATGGGGCCCACAGCCCCTGGATTGAAGTCACATCTGGGGTGCCACAAGGGGGGGTCGTCTCCCCATATGTCTTCCTCCTCTATATGGCTACCCGGTACGCTGTGTTTGAGGACACTCTTGATGTTGGATACGCAGATGACATCGGGCTGTCGAGAGCGATTCCCATATCTAGCATCATGTCAGACACATCAATGCGCCTGGAGGCACAAAGGCTGGACGAATGGGCAGAAAAGAACAAAATGATGTTTTGGGAAAAAGTCGGTTGAACTCAGAATATGTTTCTCACGGAACCCACCAAAACCAAAAAGGAGGTACCTGTTGTGGAAACATCAAAGTATCTAGGATACCACCTTGACCAAAACCTGACTGGAGATGTGCACATTGAAAATGCAATAAAAACTGCCTCTAAGCGGCTGCACTATCTCACGGTTATGGCGAGACACGGACTACCTGCAGATGACCTCGTCACCATCTACACCACTCTCATCAGGCTGTGTCTGGAATACAGCTCAGTGCTCCTAGTGGGCTGCTCTAAGAAACAACAGGCAGAGCTAGAGCGAGTCCAGACACGTGCCTGCAAAATCATCAAAAGGAGAGCTGGTAACATCTCACAACCCCTACCATCACTCCAGAGCAGGAGGGAGGAGGCTGCAGTGAAGATGGTCAAGGACATGCACGATGAACAACACCCTCTGCATGACCTGCTACCTCCAACACGAGGCAGCTGCACTGCCAGGACTTTGAGGAACCAACACAAGCTGGCTGAACCCGAACCCAAGGCCAAGACCAACAGGCTGAAAAATTCAACAGTGCACACTGCAGTCAGGCTATATAATGACACTATTTAGCTGCACAAAAACACAGTATGGCCACCTGAACTGCATACATGACCATGCTCTGCTGCCCTGAAAATGTTTAACCTTATAATTGTGTGTTTTTAGTCTATTTTATTATTATTATTATTATCATGTATCAATTTGTAAAGTTCTGCAGTTTTTTCAGTGGGGCCTCGGCTCCACTGCAAGCATGAATTAATAAAGTCAAAGTCAATTAATACACTAATCTTCCTCAATGCAAGAGAGACGGCCCGGTGACAATAATTAAAGAAGAGACAGAGGAGGACGGCAACTGTCCGTGATAGCGACAGCGAGTAGATTAGCCTTTTTGACAGATGTCACAGACCAACAGGTGGATGTATTGTTTGTTTTGTTTCATGAGGCCTTGAGACAACTTTTTGGTGAGTCCAATTTTTATTTGTTATTATTATTATTATTCAGCTGACCCGGGTTTGTTTGAGACATCTGAAATGTTGTTTGAGACGTTGAGTTCTCAGTACGCACGTGTGAGTGTTATTTGTATCGTTGTCATGGCAACCTGGCTGCTGCACAAAATGTGCCCCGGTGAGCGGCAGGACTCTGTTAAGGGTTATCTTATTAAACATTTTTTGTTTTCTATTTGTTTTCGTTTGAAATATTGATGATACTACATTGTATGGGTTGCTGTAAAGCATTGAACTTGCAGTATTAAAAATACAAATGGCATTGTTGTTACCTAGAATCTCTGCGTCTTAATTCAAGATCTTTGTCACATGCAAGCATTGTGAAAAACTTAGGCTGGGTGCTGCTCCACAATACACACACACACACACACACACACACACACACACCGTTTTCTACCAACCAACCACACACACACACACACACACACACAGTACACACATTTTTGTTTTTGTTTTTATTATTATTAATTATTTATTTTTACATATTAAGTAGTTAAACGACTAGTCGACTAGTAAACCAGGCAACTAGTCAACTAGTAAAAATCACTAAAAGTGAATGCCCTAACTAACACACACACACACACACACCATAGCATATACAGTAGGCTACAGTAGCTGTGTTACTCACCTGTAGAGATGAACGGATGTGGAGTCAGCCGCAGAACACACATGTAAGAGAGAGAGAGAGAGAGAGATAGAGAGATGTCAATCAATTTTCTACAATCCATTTGTCCATTTTATCCAGAAATGTAATGCCCCAATAAAGGATCTGTACTTCAGACAGATGCTGTCCACATTTCCTCGAGGCGCTACATGTATCGTTCTGTCTGAACTCTACTTAGGCTATGTGACTATTGTCACGTAATTAATTATCTAGTAGTTCATGCTTTGCTCTGTTTATTGACTCGTCATTATTTCAACTCGGAGTACGGTTGAGGTGGCGGACAGGCCCTCGTTTTAAATGTAGCCACAAACATCAACAGGAATATGCATTATACAGCAATATTAAACGTGTGTGTGTGTGTGTGTGTGTGTGTGTGTGTGTGTGTGTGCCTGGGATTCGAACTCTGGTCTCCCACGTGAAAGTCCAATGGGATGGCACTATAGCGCCACCATCAGGCGGTGAGCCACTCTGTTACACTATAGCGCCACCATCAGGCTGTGAGCCACTCTGCTACACTGTTATTTTTGTGTGCTCTTCTTTAAACACCAAAAGGGGTTCCCGTCCAGAATGGGTTAAGCCTTAATGAGTCTTCAAATTACACCTTAACCGTTAAGGTGTAATTTGAAGACTCATTTTAACTGGTTTTAATGACTCCGTCTCCATCTGCTATAGTTTAAAGGGATTGTGACATAACAAAACAAAACATTTCGGAGCTCAATTGCACCCAAAAAACCCTGAACTTTTAACATTCAGTAGATGTTCTGTGGTCTGGGGGTTTTCTGGCTCAAACAAGTGCTCTGATTTTCCTGCCGTTTGTGATGTCACAGCCTGCAAATCCCATATTTATGTCAATGTGATTTGCCAGCACATGACACTGTTTTCACTGTTTTGCCTGTGAAAGGCTTCTAAACTCCACGCAGCGAAAACTCCAGAACACAGGAAATCCACTGAATATTCAAAGTTCAGGTTGTGTAATATTGAGGTTTAATATTGAGGTTTGAAGACCAAACCGAAAAATGTAAATACATTTAAATTAATGTCATGAAACCTTTAACTAGGAGATGGAGACCCTTCGGCTACTGAACACACACAGCAATGATTACTATCACTACATCGACTGTTCAACAAAATACTCTTTTTGTTTTAACCAACACTGCTTTTCAAACCAATATAATCTACGGCTCAGCACCTTCACCAACGGTAGCATCTTCTGGCATCAACTGGAAAGTAATAAATAAATGCATTGGTCTCAAAAATTACATAATTAATTGTATTTTCATAGCGCTTTTCCAAGTGCTCAGGGACACACTGACATGTGGACCGGAGGAGGCGCCGGGATTCAAACCGCCGACCCAGGGATCATTGGATGACCCGCTCTACCTCCTGAGCCACAGCCGACCAAACATCTCAGTTCACTGCAGCTAACTGTGAGACCGAAGCTCTCTCTTGTCACTCGGTGAAGTGTGGAGAGTGCCGAGGGAAGAGGAAATTAATTTGATCCGTCTTTCAGCACCATTAATTATGGATTGATTCTGCATGGTGTTGAAAATGTGGAGATCTTCTTTGAAAAAATCAAAAAAGATTAAACACTTTCTAGTGTTGATTCCGTCGATGGTTGATTTTTTGATTGTGGCTACAGGTGCATGTCTTTTTCCGACACCAAAATAGCCGACAGGACAATGGTCCGACACTGTCGGACCATTGTCCGAAATACCGTCTTTTTACTCCAACAGTTCGACATGACATTAGACAGACAAAAGTTCCCGCAAAAGTCAGACGAGGCGTAGTTTAGACGAGGCAATAGTCCGACACGGGAGACGTGCAACGGCACCGCAAGTGAGTGTGCGTGCGTGCGAGAGAGCGGGGGAGAGAGAGAGAGAGAGAGAGGGGAAGAGGCGCACGTGTGTGTGTGTCTGTGTGTGTGTGTGTCCGTACCATAGACTGTAAAAAATATGGACAAAGCGTTCGCCGGGTCTAACATGGACGTAAAATGAAGCCTGTTATTCCTGCACTGTAAGTCGCCATCTTTCTAGATCCGTTTGGTACCAGCTGGCCATTGGCTGGCTCCGTTTTGGACCAGCTGGCCATTGGCTGCCCAGACAACGAGGCGGGACTTCCCCCCTTCTTCTTCGTTGGTTTTTATTTTGACTCGAGTGGGAGGGGAATCCCGATCATAGACTGTAACGGTAGCCACGCCCCTCAGAACATACGCGATGGGTTTTTTTCTTTATGGTAATTTTTTTAATTAATGGGACCATAATTTTTCAAAAAGAATATTATGACATTAGAAATGAGACTTTAAACTAGTGACTGGAAGAAGAAAGTATTCATGACCATGTTTATTAAGGTAATACAGTCTAGGTGAAGTTGGGCCAAAATACATGGGCCTCTATGGAGCTATGGGGCTTTTTGGGTCCAGTCCAGCGCCACAACAGGCCATTATATGAACTACCGATTTCAAATGAGGCTTCACGAAATATCTGGCTGACTGCCCCCCTGGTCCGTACACACTGGCGGAACTACATTGGGCCGGGCCGGGGGGGGAGACAGCACGACCGGGCCTCGCCGAACCTGACTCCCAACATTACCCCCCCACGCAAACAGTTGCTGAGATTGAGCAGGCGTGTTATATTTTGCCTATTATTTATGCTATATAAGTATATATTATTGACCGCATCTGTGTCACAGACATTGCGCAGCAGTGCACACTAGAGAGACAGAGAGAGAGAGAGAGGAGAGAGAGAGAGAGTCTCTACGTCTCTCTCTCTCTCCCCCATCTCTCTCTCTCTCTCTCTCCCACCCCCTCTCGGGTGGAGAGACCCTGCTGCGATCACAAAAATCGCAAAAAAAAAAAGAAGATCCGGGACCTCCATGATTTTTAGGGACTCGCTCCACTTTTCTACCCCAGAACAGAGCCTCGTCTGGGACGTGTCAAGTCCCTAAATCATGGAGGTCACAGATTTTTTTTTTTTTTTTTTTTCACCAGGCCGCCCGGGGGTCCCCAGATCTCCGGTCGGGACCTCCATGATTCGAGCTTGTAGATTCCTCACTCTCTCCCCCCAGAACAGTCAGAGGGTTTCTTTTAGCTTAGAGCAGTGATACTGTGGAGGATTTATTTTCAATGGAAATGTGTATTGCCTCGTTGGTATAACAAGCAGCACTCTCTAGCTGGCTAGTGGCTACTAGTCCAGTAGCTGTTAGCTCCTAGCTGCGTGCATCGGTGCTTGTCCTGTCTGCCAGCCTCTACATTCTCCTGCTCAACTCTACTGAATACTGATGTTATAATATTAAATGGAACTTACAGGGAAGACATTGATACACTACACAATTGTTCTTGTATTTATGGGCAGGGGCTGGATTGCTAATACAACAGACAGAGGCTAATGAATGTAGGCATAAATGTACCATGCACAGCACATTCATTTTCAAATTACACTTTGGACAAAATAGCCAAAGTGCCCAGATGTTGCTGGAAACTACAGCTCCATCTCACTGAATTAGAATATTTTGTAAAAGTTGATTTTTTTCTGTAATGTAATTCAAAAAGTGAAACTTTCATATAATTATTCTCAATTAATTGTGCATAAAGTGAAGTATTTAAAACCTTTTTTTGGTTTAATGTTGATGATTATGGCAAACAGCTCATAAAAATCTAGAAATCATATCTCAATGAATTAGAATATTTTACGAGACCACTAAAAAAATGTTTTTTTTTAAATGAGAAATGTTGACCATCTGAAAAGTATACAGTTAATACTTGGTCTGGGCTACTTTTGAACAAATTATTTCATCAATGGGGCGTGGCATGGAGGTGATCAGCCTGTGGCACTGTTGAGGTGTTATGTAAGCCCTAGCCTGAGCTAACGTGTTTCTGGTCTAGAGGGGCGGGTCGCGGCTGAGATTTGCGCACACCCTGATTGGATCTCATCGATCTGTCCGTCACACCCGGCCCCTCCTCTCCCCCCTAGTGCAGCGCTACGTCACATCATTTGGAGCGACGCCCACCCGGAAGGGTTGACTCCCAATTTTAGACCAGAGCGGCCAATGCGTTCCTCCAGGCTTTCAATTTTTGCACCAACAAAAATGAAAGCCTGGTACCGAGGCTATGGAAGCCCAGGTTTGCTTTGATAACAGCCGTAAATTAATTTGGATTGTTCAGTCTCATGTCTCACACTTTCCTCTTGACAATACAACCTAGATTCAATGTATAGCTTCAGTTTGTTGACAAGCTTCATGGAGATGCTAATTTTCCTTTCCAGCTAGATTTGGCACCTGCCCACAGAGCCAAAACTACTAGTAACTGGTGTACTGACCATGATCGTATTACTGTGTTAAAACTACTAGTAACTGGTGTACTGACCATGGTATTACTGTGCTTAACTGACCAGCCAACTGGCCTGACCTGAACCCCACAGATAATCTAGGTTCTATTGTCAAGTGGTCGACATTTCTTGTTTAAAAAATATTTGTTTTTGTGGTCTCGTAAAATAAAAATTCATTGAGATAGGATTTTTTTGATTTTCATGAGCTGTACGCCATAATCATCAAGATTAAAACAAGAAATGTTTGAAGTACTTCACTTTATGCACAATGAAATGAGAATATATGAAAGTTTCACTTTTTGAATTTTATTACAGAAGAAAATAAACTTTTACAAACTATTCTAATTCAGTGAGATGGAACTGTATATAGTGCCCACTGCCCACCTATCACTGTCCCATTTTAGTTGCCAAAACCAATGGGTTCTCTTGTAATTGCCTTTTGTTCTCACTTGCAACCTTATAATGCAGGTGCATAATGGACTACTGAAGGCTACATGCCTATAAGTGTTGGGGTTTTTTACTTTAACACACTGTTGCTATGCACCATGTGGCTGTAAAGGCAAGCCCTACAGTAATTTCACAGTATTTATTGATTGGCCAGACTAGCAATATAATACAAGTAAGACGCGCAAACGCGGGAAGCGAACGCAGCTCGTGTGTGTGTGGTTGTGTGTGTGTGTGTGTGTGTGTGTGTGTGTGTGTGTGTGTGTGTGTGTGCTATAGCTGCGCCCTGTGTGTGTGTGTGTGTGTGTGTGTGTGTGTGCTACAGCTGCGCCCTCTGGTGGCGGGCGGGTGGTGTCACAGCGGGACAGACACACACACACATACACAGACATGAGCAGCAGGGTCTCATAGTAAGTGGCTCACTGCGTTCGCAACAACATAACTTCAAAAGCTGCTTCTATAAAATGAAGCATGGATATTGGATTGACACACATTCGGTAAAGGCAACTTTGGGAAAACATCATTTTACAACCCCAAAATTTGGTGTGCGCTGCGTGCGCGCCATGGTATTAATTGGTGATTTATTTGTATTTTACACTGACTTTTATCGCTGTCTATGACAGGGGTAGATCGATGCAAATTTGGGGGGTTCGCCACATCGTTTGAAAATTGGTCTGAAATGTTTCAGTCTTGGGATTTTTTTGGCTTTAACCCCTGCGGACTATTGCCTCGTCTAAACTACGCCTCGTCTGACTATTGCGGGAACTTCTGTCTGTCTAATGTCATGTCGAACTGAGTAAAAAGACGGTATTTCGGACAATCGTCCGTCCAGGGTTGGGAGGGTAACTTTTAAAAAGGAATCCCCTACAGTTACAAGTTACTTGCTAAAAACATTTAGTCAGTAACGTAATCCCGATTACTCAATTTAAAAAGTAACTACAAGTTACTTTCAGTTACTTTTGGATTACTTTCAAGTAAAACTAAATTTAATTAGATAATACAAGTTTTACCATTGATAGACAAGAATGTTGAGCCTATGAAATTAAGATAAGGACAACTGAAATATGGTTAATGGAGTTGGAACAACTAAGGTTCGGGAGGTTTGACCAAGCAGAAGACAACCCACCTGCCTGCCATCTCCACCCTTGCCAACCAAACTCCACCCTTGCCAACCATGCAAACCACTCACCCACCTCCGACTAACCTGGCCACTCCTACCTCGCCCATAACCGCGGGTACTTAAACTCAAGTGTAAAAAATGCCAGTGTTCACAAGAGGTCCCTCATCACATAAGGTATCTCTGTATGCGGATGACCTCCTACTATACATATCGAATCCCTCAACGTCTATCCCGGAACTCATACATCTCCTACAACACTTCGGGAGATTGCCGGGCTACAAATTAAACTTCTCTAAAAGCCTGCTCTTCCCTATAAACGTATTGGCAGCGCCCTTGGACTATAGCAACTTCCCCTTTAAAGTTGAGCATCAATCCTTCACCTATCTAGGTGTCAAAGTCACCCAATCATTCAAGGATCTATATGATCTCAATTTTAAGTTGATGCTAGAACGAACTAAACAGGATCTTCAACGGTGGTCACTCCTTCCTATTACACTGGCTGGTCGGGTGAATACGATTAAAATGACAGTGCTGCCGCGCTTCTTGTATTTATTTCAAATGATACCCATTCTACTTACTAAAGCCTGGTTTAAAAAATTAGACAGCAACATCACTACTTTTATCTGGAACAAGTCAACTCCAAGGATAAAAAGGGCTAGCCTAGAGATGCCCAAGTGTGATGGGGGGATGGGCCTGCCAAACGTTTTATTTTATTACTGGGCAGCTAACATGTCCAAGTTGACATATTGGCTCTCCATGCACGAGACGGGGGAGGGTCCAACTTGGGTCTCAATGGAGCTTAACTCCAATCCACAGGTTCCCTTGATTTCTGCCCTGAGCTGCCCCTTGCCCTTTGGCTCTGACCTGCAAAATCTGAACCCAGTGGTCAAAAACTCCATACAAATTTGGTTCCAATTTAGAAAACATTTTGGCCTCAAGGAGGCAAACACACTCCTTCCATTGGTTGGTAACCACCTATTCCCCCCATCACAGAACGAAGGTTTGGCACAGATCTGGTCTGGTCTACTTTGAAGACCTCTTCACTGAGGGCTCATTTGCCTCGTTTGAATTCCTGAAACAAGACAATGACATCCCGAATAACCATTTCTTTAGATACCTGCAGGTGCGCAGTTTCGCTCAAAAACACTTCCCTTTCCCATCCCCGCCTTCTAAGACTGCTATAAACACAATACTTGAACTCCATCCCTTGAGGAAAAAGAATATATCAAAAATGTACGAAGTACTACAAAATATCAAACCCCCTTCATTTGATAACACTAAATTGGCTTGGGAAACAGATCTGGACATCACGTTATCGGACGAGTCTTGGCTTAACTGTCTAAGTAGAATTCACACCACCTCCTTGTGTATAAGTCACGGCCTCATCCAATTCAAGGTTGTACATAGGCTCCACTACTCTAATGAAAAACTAGCCAAGATTTACCCTGGTTTTGATGCTGGCTGTCCGAGATGCCAGCACAAGCCTGCTACGCTGGGTCATATGTTTTGGTCATGCCAATCACTAGTCAGGTTTTGGGAGAAAATTTTCGAGGCGGTGTCGTATGTATGTGGTGGAACGGTGGACCCATGCCCGGTGATTGCTGTTTTTGGGGTGTCTCCAATCGAGGAACGGCTCACGGGTCTTCAGGCAAACGCTGTGGCATTCACAACGCTTTTGGCTCGTAGATTGATACTTCGACAATGGAAGTCGGGGAAACCTCCCTCGTTCAAACAGTGGGTCAAAGAGGTCCTCTCCATGATTCCCCTAGAGAAACTAAGGTACAACCGTAGTGGTTCTAAAGATAGATTCATTATGACTTGGACCCCTTTCATAGAGTTTGTAGAAAGTATACCTTTCACTTAAACCCATATTCCCTTGTACAATCTGATACCTCACACTAAACCTGACATTGGGCGACCTCTGGTTGGAGGCCCTCAGTAAGTAGACAGTTGGATATAGAGCAATTTACTATTTAAACTGAAAGATGGATACAACGTATGTAACCTAGATACCATACCCTGGTGGAAAATGCTGTTTATTTAATTTATTTATTTTTATTATTTATTTATTTTTCTTCTTACTATGTTCATTAGTACTTTCAAAACTAGTTTACTAATTACTTTTACTGTCTTGTACTGTCTGTCTTTGTTTTATTTGTCTTGTTCTGTCCTTGATTGGGGGGGGGGAGGGGGGGATATTTACATGTCGGATACAACAAAATGTACACATGTTTTTTCATTTATTCATCAATAAAAATAAAAATAAAGTGTTTAAAAAAAAAAAAAATGCCAGTGTGCTAGTTTCCAGTAAACACAGCACACCCATACGTTACACGAGAAATAATCGCGTATTATTTTCTCACGTTAGTATAGATACCAGCATCTTCTCTCAGCTTGGCAGCCCTGCCCAAACTGAACTTGCGTAACATTCACGCCTATAGTCCATCAGCCCAGAATGGCCTCTCCGCCCAACATCTACCACTCGGACTACGAGGGTCCACCCACCGGCCCCGTCGCCGGCGCCAGCGATCCTAACGCCGCCGCCGAGCGCAGACCCGGTTCCGACCACCGTGCCAAACCCGCTACAGGTACTCACCGCACCGTCGCCGATCCTGCCGTCGCCCCGGAGACCCATGAACACCAGCAACGTGACGGATCACGTCCTTCCCTTTTTTTTTTTTTTTTTTATAATTTATATTTTTTGTCCCACGATTTTGTAACCCATTTTTCACCCCTGTGTCAATCATCCTGTGATGTGATCCTGGGCTCTACACACTCAACTCATGCTTCCTTCATGCTTGAGTGTCCAAGTTGCTCCTTTACACCTGACAGGGGGGAGTTTCCCTGGTTGGACGTAGCGCGTGGAAGGAGCACGTTATTCCAACCAGTTCCTTTCCCCTCCATCAGGCGTCCCGGCTGGCCAGGGGGAGGCAGTTTAGAGACCAGGATTACTGCATGTTTTTGTGAGGGTACCTACCCTAGGGGACACGGGGAGAACATGCAAACTCCACACAGAAAGGCCCTTTCGCCAACCCCGCCTTCGGGTATGGGCACTGATGACGCGGAGGAGGAAACACGCCGCCAGCACCCACAGCACCCCGAGCGGGAATCGAACCCAGGACCTTCTAGCTGTGAGGCGACAGCACTACCAACTGTGTCACCGTGCCCCCGATCTCGTCCTTCCCGAAGAACCACTCTTCGCCACGTCCACCAGCAGAACCCGGTACCAGCCCAGCAGCACTACTCCACCCGCTCTTCTACCCGTCGCCCCTGCCATCAATCCTCGGACGACGAGGACCTCCACCGGACACCCCGGGAGTTTCCCATTTTCACCAGATGTCCACCCTCTCCACCCCCACCCCCCCACCGAAGGAGCTCCAGCCACCTCAGCCTCCTCTACCCCTCACACGGCCATTATTTTCCATCCACCACTTACCTCCATATTTAGACAAAATCCACCTGGTTCTATCCCCCATGCCCCACCCGTTCCTCCCTCCCATTTCCAGCAGGCCGCAGCCACCCACCTCTACCCCCCCCACCCCACCTCCTCCCCCTTTCAGTACATTTACCAAGCTCCATCTCACCTAGGATTTCCCCCAGCCGCCCTAGGTTTTCCCCCAGCAGCACCCAGCGCCCCACACAGTAATGTGTCTTCTCCCCCACCCAGTGTTCCCCAACCCCCCCCCCCCCCCCCTTCCTTCTCCCTCTTCACAGCCACGCCAGCACCCGTCCCGCCTTCAGCCGTCGCCCTCAACGCCCCCATGGTCCCCTCACACCTCCGATCACAGATCCTACAAGGCATGGACATTGACCTTTCCTCCCTCATCCGCCCCTCCGCCAGCACAGCCCAACACCGGTCTGTAGACCTCGGAGGAATCTCCATCACCCTCTGCGACCTCTCCCCATCCACTTCCTCAGTCCTCACACCCACGAGTTTGTCCTCGCCTTCTCCATCTTCCGGGATATTCTATGCACCTCCTTCCCTTCCCGCCGCCAATAATTGGACGACTACCTGTATTTATGCATGGACCTTTGCACGCGCTTCGGAGGCAGCCTATTTTACGAATACCACCGCCAGTTCTCCGCCAGGGCCGCCTCCAGACTACAACAATTCATTCAACGCATGCGACGCGTCCATAGGCGGCCATGCTGGCTTCACCATGTATTTTAAGCCTTGACCGCCTATGCTGCGCAATCCATGCTGTGCATGCGGCACACCCATAGACGACCATGCTGCTTCACCATGTATTCCATGCCCTGGCCGTTTATGCCTCACGTCCCATGCTTCGCATGCGACGCGTCCATAGGCGACCATGCTGGCTCCACCATGTATTTCATGCCATGGCCGTTTATGCCGCGCGTAGCATGCGCAGACGACCATACCCCGCATTTATACTCCACGCCTCGGCGTTGTGACCACAATGACCATACTCCACGTTTATTCAATAAACCATCTTAAAGGGTTCCTATGTCTGATGTTTGGTCTTTCCTAGTGAAAGGTCATTTAATTGTTAAGAATTTGACCTCTCTGAACAGTTACATTACTGTAGAGTCATTGTGTCAACTTATAACAGATCATAAGAAAAATGCATCTTGACCTACAGAACCATTTTGATTGTTTGATTGACAACAACCAACAACTCCATCCATGTGTGGTCAAAGTGGCAAATAAAAACTCTTTTTGACATTCCTGGCTGACACTCATTTAGATAGACATGGCATGAGTTTAAAACATTGACTAGACAGTAAAGACTAATTTATATAGTCTACAAAGAACTCAGCCCTATACAATTATATTTATACCCCGTAGGCTAAATAAAAAGCCTCATTGTATTTGACCTAAAAGAGAAGACTGCGCTAGCCATTATTTATCCCCAATCCAATATATCATATATGCTCTCCTATCTAGTATCTCTGCAGTGTTGCCTGGTCTGATTATTATAAGCCACATTGGGCTTATTTTTCTGAAGTTGCTTGTAAATAACGGTAGAACGGTTGTGAGCTTGTAGATTGTCTATTTTCAAATAGCCAACATTATATAAATATGCACATTGTTTAATGGACGATATATAGTTTTGAAGTGCTCGTGTGGCCTTTTATAGTCGCTTCTTTTGGGCTTGTTTTCATAGACCTGGTTGATTATTTCTCTCGCAAATTGGCAACACCGCCCTGACGCAGCAGCAGCCTCCACTGTGAGGATTTTACTCAGAGTCAGAGAGGTAGCACTTACCCCACCCCCTTAGATAGCATTTTTGTAGACTTAGATAGCATTTGATACAGACTTATAGCATGTTATGTAGACAGCACTATAATTGCATTGTATGTAGTCATATCACGTCATAGTACATATGTATAGCATAGTAGTATAGATGTATAGTTTATATGTATAGCGTCATTATACAGATATTCCACTGTTACTTTCTTAGCTTACACATGTTTCTTGATAAATGTTTTTATGTGATCTATTCCCATGCTTTTTTGTTTTTGCTTAATGTAAATCGCTCTGTATTAAGAGCGTCTGCTAAATGCCTAAATTGTAAATTGTAATCCATTCCGTTTGGTGTTATAATAATTTATAACTTGTTTGGAAGGGGAGAATGTAATCCTCATGTAACCCCCATTACAACACCCCCGTTACT
This sequence comes from Protomyctophum parallelum, assembly GCF_964188405.1. Lineage (NCBI taxonomy): Eukaryota > Metazoa > Chordata > Actinopteri > Myctophiformes > Myctophidae > Protomyctophum > Protomyctophum parallelum. The sequence continues at coordinate 639,600 of NC_139705.1, forward strand.
GTAATCCAGATTACACATTTTCAAATGTTCTCTAAGACATTACAGTTACGTTTTTTTTTTAACTCTGATTACAGTAACGGATTACATGTAATCCGTTACTTCCCAACCCTGGACCATTGTCGACCCACCGGCTACTTGGGTGTCGGAAAAAAGACCGCCTCCCATGGCTACAACTATGACTAAACATACTGACTGAATGTCGTCAACAAATTAAAAACTAGACTAAAATGTCAGGGAGCGACTAGTGGAGAAGAGATCCAGTAGAACTAAATGTCAGGGAGGGACTAGTGGAGAAGAGATCCAGTAGAACTAAATGTCAGGGAGGGACTAGTGGAGAAGACATCCAGTAGAACTAAATGTTATGGAGGGACTAGTGGAGAAGAGATCCAGTAGAATATGTTATACATGTGTTCTCATGAGTATTGTTAAACATCTGCATTACTTAATTTACAATACGTCTACACAATTTTGATCAACGTTTGCCTGTTATATCTCCTAATGGTACCAACATCAATAAAGCATGGAAATGTGGACAAAGTCTTATCCAACGACAACACAATATTCTAAGTCTTGGCTCTGAGACGCTATATATCATAACATAATGATGGTCCTTGATATGAAAAGGGTTGAAAACCACTGCAGTCTAGAGGGACGGTAATAATAAATGATACCACATTTCAATAAATGGCTACCCTGTCCGGTGTTCACTCTCCATTCCTACATGCTGCCACTCCTACATTGACTTCTAATTGTCGGAATGGTGGTATGCTTCATATTTGTAAACATCCCACCATTCCGACAGAACAAAGTCCCACCATTCCGACAGGGACCCGCGGCAGAAAAAGTCCCACCATTCCGACAGATCACTTTCACAACTATTTATTTATTTATTATTTATATTTATATTTATATTTATATTTATATTTATATTTATATTTATGTATTTATTTATTATTTTATTTATTTATTATTATTAATTAATTTATTTATTTATTTATTTATTTATTTATATTAATATAAATATAATTTTTTATTTTTTATTATTTTTATTATTTTTTTATTTTATTTATGGTTTATTGATTATAGTACAAATGGTTTACAACTATTTATTTATTATTATTTATATTAATATAAATATTATTATTTATATTTATTTATTGTTTATTTTATTTATTTATTTTTATTTATTTTTTATTTATTTTTTATTTATTTATGGTTTATTGATTATAGTACAAATGGTTTACAACTATTTATTTATTATTATTTATATTAATATAAATATTATTATTTATATTTCTTTATTTTTTATTTTGTTTATTTATTTATTTATTTTTTATTATTTTTTATTTATTTTTTATTCATTTATGGTTTATTGATTATAGTACAAATGGTTTACAACTATTTATTTATTATTTATTTATTAATATTTATATTAATATAAATATTATTTTTTATATTTTTTATTTTATTTTTTTATTTTTTATTTATGGTTTATTGATTATAGTACAAATGGTTTACAACTATTTATTTATTATTATTTATATTAATATAACTAGTATTATTTATATTTATTTATATTTTATTTTATTTATTTATTTATTTATTTTGTATTATTATTTATTTATGGTTTATTGATTATAGTACAAATGGTTTACAACTATTTATTTATTATTATTTATATTAATATAAATATTTTTTATATTTTGTATTTTATTTATTTATTTTTTATTTATGGTTTATTGATTATAGTACAAATGGTTTACAACTATTTATGTATTATTTATTTATTATTATTTATATTAATATAATATTATTTTTTATATATATATATATATATATATATATTTTTTTTTTTATGGTTTATTGATTATAGTACAAATGGTTTATCCTGCTTGAATATTATCGAATGTAATAGCATGAATTACTCAATTGAATTATTAATTTAACTCTGAATTATATTCAGCTAGGATACAGTGTTTGATATTGATTGCCTATTCTATGCAACAGTGTTTGATCTCATGTTGATTACCTATTCTATGCAACAGTGTTTCATCTCATAATTAGTGCAGCAGAGTACTCTTTTTACTGCCTTGCTTAGATTGGTCAGTTCTTGATTGAATGTTTGTGATTGGTGCTCTTTTTCTTTGGTCAGTGTCATGTCAGTATCATGGTCAGTGTCATGTCAGTATCATGGTCAGTATCATGTCAGTGTCATGGTCGGTGTCATGGTCAGTGTCATGTCAGTTTCATGGTCAGTGTCATGTCAGTATCATGGTCAGTGTCATGTCAGTATCATGGTCAGTGTCATGCCAGTATCATGGTCAGTGTCATGTCAGTATCATGGTCAGTGTCATGTCAGTATCATGGTCAGTGTCATGGTCAGTGTCATGTCAGTGTCATGGTCAGTGTCATGCCTGTATCATGGTCAGTGTCATGTCAGTATCATGGTCAGTATCATGTCAGTATCATGGTCAGTGTCATGTCAGTATCATGGTCAGTGTCATGTCAGTATCATGGTCAGTGTCATGTCAGTGTCATGGTCAGTGTCATGCCAGTATCATGGTCAGTGTCATGTCAGTTTCATGGTCAGTGTCATGTCAGTATCATGGTCAGTGTCATGTCAGTATCATGGTCAGTGTCATGCCAGTATCATGGTCAGTGTCATGTCAGTATCATGGTCAGTGTCATGTCAGTATCATGGTCAGTGTCATGGTCAGTGTCATGTCAGTGTCATGGTCAGTGTCATGCCTGTATCATGGTCAGTGTCATGTCAGTATCATGGTCAGTATCATGTCAGTATCATGGTCAGTGTCATGTCAGTATCATGGTCAGTGTCATGTCAGTATCATGGTTAGTGTCATGTCAGTGTCATGTCAGTATCATGGTCAGTGTCATGGTCAGTGTCATGTCAGTGTCATGGTCAGTGTCATGCCTGTATCATGGTCAGTGTCATGTCAGTATCATGGTCAGTATCATGTCAGTATCATGGTCAGTGTCATGTCAGTATCATGGTCAGTGTCATGTCAGTATCATGGTCAGTGTCATGTCAGTGTCATGGTCAGTGTCATGCCAGTATCATGGTCAGTGTCATGTCAGTAGCATGTCAGTGTCATGGTCAGTATCATGTCAGTGTCATGGTCAGTGTCATGGTCGGTGTCATGTCAGTGTCATGGTCGGTGTCATGTCAGTGTCATGGTCAGTATCATGTCAGTATCATGGTCAGTATCATGTCAGTATCATGGTCAGTGTCATGGTCAGTATCATGTCAGTGTCATGTCAGTATCATGGTCAGTATCATGTCAGTATCATGGTCAGTGTCATGTCAGTATCATGGTCAGTGTCATGTCAGTATCATGGTCAGTGTCATGTAAGTGTCATGGTCAGTGTCATGCCAGTATCTTGGTCAGTGTCATGTCAGTATCATGTCAGTGTCATGGTCAGTATCATGTCAGTGTCATGGTCAGTGTCATGGTCGGTGTCATGTCAGTGTCATGGTCGGTGTCATGTCAGTGTCATGGTCAGTATCATGTCAGTATCATGGTCAGTATCATGTCAGTATCATGGTCAGTGTCATGGTCAGTATCATGTCAGTATCATGTCAGTATCATGTCAGTATCATGGTCAGTATCATGTCAGTATCATGGTCAGTATCATGGTCAGTATCATGGCAGTGTCATGGTCAGTATCATGTCAGTATCATGGTCAGTATCATGCCAGTGTCATGTCAGTATCATGGTCAGTGTCATGGTCAGTATCATGTCAGTGTCATGGTCAGTGTCATGTCAGTATCATGGTCAGTATCATGTCAGTATCATGGTCAGTGTCATGGTCAGTATCATGTCAGTGTCATGGTCAGTATCATGTCAGTATCATGGTCAGTATCATGTCAGTGTCATGGTCAGTATCATGTCAGTGCCAAGGTCAGTGTCATGTCAGTATCATGTCAGTATCATGGTCAGTATCATGTCAGTATCATGGTCAGTATCATGTCAGTGTCATGGTCAGTATCATGTCAGTATCATGGTCAGTATCATGTCAGTGTCATGGTCAGTATCATGTCAGTATCATGGTCAGTATCATGTCAGTGTCATGGTCAGTATCATGTCAGTATCATGGTCAGTATCATGTCAGTGTCATGGTCAGTATCATGTCAGTATCATGGTCAGTATCATGTCAGTGTCATGGTCAGTATCATGTCAGTGTCATGGTCAGTATCATGTCAGTATCATGGTCAGTGTCATGGTCAGTATCATGTCAGTGTCATGGTCAGTATCATGTCAGTATCATGGTCAGTATCATGTCAGTGTCATGGTCAGTATCATGTCAGTGCCATGGTCAGTATCATGTCAGTATCATGTCAGTATCATGGTCAGTATCATGTCAGTATCATGGTCAGTGTCATGCCTGTATCATGGTCAGTGTCATGTCAGTATCATGGTCAGTATCATGTCAGTATCATGGTCAGTGTCATGTCAGTATCATGGTCAGTGTCATGTCAGTATCATGGTCAGTGACATGTAAGTGTCATGGTCAGTGTCATGCCAGTATCATGTCAGTGTCATGGTCAGTGTCATGCCTGTATCATGGTCAGTGTCATGTCAGTATCATGGTCAGTATCATGTCAGTATCATGGTCAGTGTCATGTCAGTATCATGGTCAGTGTCATGTCAGTATCATGGTCAGTGACATGTAAGTGTCATGGTCAGTGTCATGCCAGTATCTTGGTCAGTGTCATGTCAGTATCATGTCAGTGTCATGGTCAGTATCATGTCAGTGTCATGGTCAGTGTCATGGTCGGTGTCATGTCAGTGTCATGGTCGGTGTCATGTCAGTGTCATGGTCAGTATCATGTCAGTATCATGGTCATTATCATGTCAGTATCATGGTCAGTGTCATGGTCAGTATCATGTCAGTATCATGTCAGTATCATGGTCAGTATCATGTCAGTATCATGGTCAGTATCATGGTCAGTATCATGGCAGTGTCATGGTCAGTATCATGTCAGTATCATGGTCAGTATCATGCCAGTGTCATGTCAGTATCATGGTCAGTGTCATGGTCAGTATCATGTCAGTGTCATGGTCAGTGTCATGTCAGTATCATGGACAGTATCATGTCAGTATCATGGTCAGTGTCATGGTCAGTATCATGTCAGTGTCATGGTCAGTATCATGTCAGTATCATGGTCAGTATCATGTCAGTGCCAAGGTCAGTGTCATGTCAGTATCATGTCAGTATCATGGTCAGTATCATGTCAGTATCATGGTCAGTATCATGTCAGTGTCATGGTCAGTATCATGTCAGTATCATGGTCAGTATCATGTCAGTGTCATGGTCAGTATCATGTCAGTATCATGGTCAGTATCATGTCAGTGTCATGGTCAGTATCATGTCAGTATCATGGTCAGTATCATGTCAGTGTCATGGTCAGTATCATGTCAGTATCATGGTCAGTAGCATGTCAGTGTCATGGTCAGTATCATGTCAGTGTCATGGTCAGTATCATGTCAGTATCATGGTCAGTGTCATGGTCAGTATCATGTCAGTGTCATGGTCAGTATCATGTCAGTATCATGGTCAGTATCATGTCAGTGTCATGGTCAGTATCATGTCAGTGCCAAGGTCAGTGTCATGTCAGTATCATGTCAGTATCATGGTCAGTATCATGTCAGTATCATGGTCAGTATCATGTCAGTATCATGGTCAGTATCATGCCAGTATCATGGTCAGTATCATGTCAGTGTCATGGTCAGTATCATGTCAGTATCATGGTCAGTATCATGTCAGTGTCATGGTCAGTATCATGTCAGTATCATGGTCAGTATCATGTCAGTGTCATGGTCAGTATCATGTCAGTGTCATGGTCAGTATCATGTCAGTATCATGGTCAGTATCATGTCAGTGTCATGGTCAGTATCATGTCAGTGTCATGGTCAGTATCATGTCAGTATCATGGTCAGTATCATGTCAGTGTCATGGTCAGTATCATGTCAGTGTCAAGGTCAGTGTCATGTCAGTATCATGGCTAAAATGTAATAAAAACTCAATCAGCTCATATATTATAAAGACATTATTGCATTATGAAGTTTTATTACAGTATGAGTCGCCTATGTGGAGGTTCTTAATGTAACACATTATTACATTATAGAAAAATCTATTAAGTTATGTGCTCGTCTTTTAATTAAATTATGAGCTGATTATTACATTATAAGTTGCTACACACCCCTTAAAACATTGCCTTGAAAATACATTTAAGATTTGTGGACTGTCGGAATGGTGGGACTAAAATGTGTCGGAATGGGGGGATGTCGGAATCGCAACATGTCGGAATGGGGGCATGTCGGAATGGGGGGATGTCGGAATGGCAGCATGTAGGAATGGAGGGATGCACCCTCCACAGCTAAACAAACAGTCAGATAAAGTTAATCCATTGTCACCTTCACATTCCCTCTCTCTCTCTCTCTCTCTCTCTCTCTCTCTCTCTCTCTCTCTCTCTCTCTCTCTTTAACAGCCCCCATGCGTGCAGCAGCTGTCTGTCTGTCTGTCACAGCGTGGCGCAGCCCGATGCCAAATGGTCGCGCCATTAAGAGTTCCACTCTAACTAACTAATGCCTGATGCCAGTGAGCAGGTGTGAATCCAGCTCTGGTCCTTCTAACCTAACGCTACGGAGCAGAACAGGTGTGAATCCAGCTCTGGTCCATAGCGTTAAGCAGACGTCCTTCTTATGGAGCAGAACAGGCGTGAATCCAGTTCCACTCTACCTACTGTATAACCCATTTAGGGCTGAGGTCGATAAAAAAGAAAGTCTTATAAATCCTAAAGGTTTTCTGAAAAACCTATGTCTCTATATGTCAGTGGTAGCCTACTCAACCTTTTCCCCCCAGAATCATCTGTATTTGGCTGCGGACCCCCATCTGAACATATGTTGTTCCAGGGAGCCCCCCCCAAGAAGCAAATATATGAGTTAAAAACGTTCGCTCTGAAAGAATATATTCAAACATAGCAGGCCTACAAGCTCGTAGTGCGGCACTTGGCACCAGTGCCGGTTCTAGGAGTCAAGAGGCCCTATGCAGGCACGGATTTGACGGTCTGCCAATTCTGGCATTTGCCAGAAGGGCCGTGCAGGGTGGGGCCCAAAAATAAATAGATAAATAAAATCCCTCACAAAAAACAAACAAAAAAAACACATACCGGTAGGCTGCACCCAGCCTGGCCACCGGCTCTATTAGAGAATTGGACCGGCCCGGTCCATAGGGGGGATAAAGTGATTGTGACATTGGTTGAAGCCCCCCCCCCCCCGGCCGCTAATGTGGTTGTGGTTTGCCCCATCTGGGCCGTCTGACTGACGTAAGCCTTGAGGTCAGGAGGGGATCAAGTTATACCAGTTCTACCTTATCAAACCAAAACTATTTGATTTGGTACGGTTACGGTAGCTTCGATAGTTTGTGACATCTTGATGAGACATCCTAGAGACAGTCTTAGACCTTGCATAATTGTGATGTCATGCATGAGAATGGGCAATGGAAACAGAAAGATAAGAGTCAAAACCCTGATGTACATGTACGTACTGTGGCGTCTCGCGGCGGGACCGTGCGCCACAGCGGCGCCGCCCCGGAGAGAGAGAGAGCGAGCGAGGCTGAGCGAAACACCGAGGGCTGGGCCACGTAGTCGGAGGCAGGTACGTCCCAAATTACCTGACGGAAACCTTCAGATAAGGAACACCTGCGCAGCCTCACAAACAAATAAAAGGACTCCGTCTCGTTGCTCTCGCCGACAGCTCTCTCCGGTGATGGTGGCGTGCGGTTCTAGTGGTAAGCGAGTAAACATTCCCTCACTAACATTATAATGAAATGTCGCATTAGACTGACTGTCTGTTTTCCTACCTCGTAGACTGATGCTCTGATGCTCTGATATCTGATGCCGTTGGGCTCGGCTGGACAGGAGGCGTTCAAGCGAAGCTTGTGAATTGGAAGACTATAGACCCCCCTCACTAGGGAAAGGGATTCTAAAGTAAGACTGTATCTATATCTGCGGACCCGGGGAAGGACCCTACCCGAGATGAAGAAGAACATTTGAGTTTATTCCCACTGAACATTATTAGTTGTTCTTTGCCCCTGACGATCAGTATCAGTGCAGATACCGAAAGTGGCAGGTCCCCAGCAAACATATTAACTAAACTAGGCCCCGAAGATGATATCGAAGCCTATATCGAACTGTTTGAAAGAACGGCCACCCGAGAGAGGTGGGCCCTGGGAGAGTGGGCCTCCATCCTGGCACCGTTCCTAACCGGGGAGGCACAGAAAGCGTGCCAAGACCTCTCCAGTGCTGATGCAAGAGATTTTGCCAAGCTGAAAGCCGCCATACTCACCCGCCACGGGTACAACCTTCCAGCCCGAGCCCAGCGGTTCCACAACTGGACGTTTCACCACGGACAGCCACCCCGCCCCCAAGTCGCCGCTTTGACACGCCTAACACGCAACTGGCTCATGACGCCAGGGGAACCAGTGTGCGTGGACCGTATCGTCATTGACAAATGCATCAGAGCCCTTCAGCCAGAAGCTAGAAAGCATGCCGGGCAAGTGAGCCCAAACTCTGTGGATGATCTCCTGGTTCTCCTGGTTCTCCTGGAAGCCTGCAACGATATGATGAAAGGCTCCCGACAGGAACCTGTGAAGACCCGGGGCGATGAACGCCCTGGACATGACCGCAAGCGGACACCGGAGGGACCCTCGTCTCCCAACAGCCGCAGAGAGCTGGCGCATGAGAAACACAAGGGCCCTCCGCCCCGTCACTGCTATATATGTGGGAAAACCGACCACATTTCGTGGACCTGCCCAGAGAAGGACAGGGACGTAACGATGGCCAGTGCGGCCTCGGACACCAGTCGCCCCTGTCTGTATAGTCCAGCCGACGGCTTGCACAAAGTCCAATGTGCCGGTCAAGGTGGAGGGGAAGGACACCAGCGCCCTCATTGATTCAGGCAGTGCCGTGACGCTGATTCGAACACCCCTGGCTGGAGAAATACACACAGAGACGGTGCCCGTGACGTGTGTGCACGGCGATGTGAGACACTATCCCACCACAACCATCTTGGTCCAGACGCCCCGTGGTGACGCGATGGTGACCGCCGGTGTCGTCCCCAACCTGCCTGTCCCCCTCCTCATCGGTGCGGATTGTGTCCTCTTTGACCGCTAATGGAACCCCCATACGACCTACAGAGCCCGAGAAACACGCTGCCGACACCGCTCCGCCGGGCGGCCCCAACGACCGTACCCAGCGCTCCCCGCCTTCCGGGCCAGCTCCGCAGACCCAGGAAGTGACAGCTCGGGCTCTGACCCCCCTCAGAGAGAAGTGAGAGACGAGGAGGAATGCAGCGGGCGGCCTGGCGAAGAGGAAGAACCGGGAGGCTCGGAGGACTCCACGGCCGGAGAAGACGGGAGAATATGCAGCTGCACAGTGGAAAGATCCAAACCTGGAGATGGCCCGACAGCAGGTGGCGATGATAGACGGAAAAGAGCACGGGGTGAGTGACCATACTTGCCCTTATTTCTCTGTCAAGAATGGCTTGTTGTACAGAGTGGTAAAAGATAAGGGGGGGGATAAGGTTGAGCAATTGCTAGTCCCCAAAGAATATGTGTCTCGTGTACTGTATTTGGCCCATACCCACCAGATGGGGGCACACCTGGGCGTCCAGAAGACCTATGATAGGATATTAATGCACTTTTATTGGCCTGGGCCCCAGGCCAATAAAAATCCTCAACAGCTCGTTTCACCCCAGGGCCTGGGGTGAAACGAGCTGTTGAGGATTTTAGCAAGGGCTGCCCTGAGTGTCAAAAAACAGCCCCCCGGCCCTCACACAGAAACCCACTTGTTCCAATGCCGATAATTGACATTCCGTTCGCCCGGTTGGGAATGGATATCGTGGGCCCTCTGCCGAAGTCCGCCCAAGGCCACAAATACATTTTAGTGATTTTAGACTACGCTACACGTTACCCTGAAGCCATTCCGCTCCGTGCGGCCACTGCCAAGGCTGTGGCGCATGAGCTGATAATGTTGTTTAGCCGGGTTGGCATAGCAACGGAAATTTTGACTGATCAGGGAAGCTGCTTCATGTCTAAACTATTAAAACAATTCTACGAATGGTTGAAGGTGAGGTCCATCCGAACGTCCGTATATCACCCACAGACGGACGGCCTAGTAGAACGTTTTAATAAAACACTGAAACAAATGTTAAAGAAAGTGGCAGAGACAGATGGGAAGGATTGGGACCGCCTAATCCCATAATTATGTGCTATTCTCTATCAGGGAAGTCCCACAGGCCTCTACCGGTTTCTCTCCTTTTGAACTAGTATACGGCCGCAGCCCCAGAGGCCTCCTGGACCTGGCTAAGGAGACCTGGGAGAGCCAGCCGGCCCCACAGCGGAGTGTGGTGGACCACATACAACACCTACAGGAGAGGGCCCGGAAAATCTGGCCAATAGTAAGGGAGCACATGCAGAAAGCCCAACAAGGCCAAGCCCGCATATACAACCGGGGGGCAGTCGTTCGAGAGTTTCACCCAGGTGAAAAGGTACTAGTCCTAGTCCCCACATCAGAATGCAAATTTTTGGCCAAGTGGCAAGGGCCCTTTGAAATAGTAGAAAGAAGGGGGCCCGTTGTGTATAAAGTCAGACAACCGGGGAAACGAAAATCTCACCAATTGTACCACGTGAACATTTTGAAAAAATGGCAACCCCCAGTACCGCTCCCCACAGTAGCGCTGCTGGCCAAAGTCACGGCTCCTTCGGTCCCGCCCGTCCCCGTAGGCGAGGACCTGACCCCCAACCAGTGTCAGGATGTAAAATAATTGTTATTGCGCAATAAAGACCGGTTCTCAGACCTACACGGGCGCACTCACATGATTAACCATGATATAGATACTCCCCCAGGAAAAGTGGTCCGGCAGCGCCCCTACAGGATACCCGAGGCCAGACGCATAGCCATCCGGGAGGAAGTCCAAAAGATGCTGGACCTCGATGTGATCGAGGAATCACATAGTCCCTGGGCCAGCCCCATAGTGATTGTCCCGAAGCCAGACGGTACGTTACGCTTTTCTGAATGAAATCTCACTATTTGATGCTTACCCTATGGCAAGAGTTGATGAACTGATAGAACGGCTGGGACCCGCACGGTACATCAGTACTCTGGACCTGACCAAAGGCTACTGGCAGGTGCCATTGACCGAGCGGGCCAAACAGAAAACTGCCTTTGCAACCCCTGATGGTTTATTTCATTACAAGGTCCTGCCGTTCGGGGTGCACGGTGCACCGGCCACCTTCCAGCGTTTAATGGACCGGGTCCTCCGGCCGCATCGGTCCTATAGCACGGCCTACCTGGATGACATCGCCATTTTCAGCTTGACCTGGGACCAGCACCTGACCCACATCGAGGCCGTGCTGGGTGCCCTCCGCGATGCCAACCTGACCGCCAATGCGAAAAAGTGCTGCATTGGTCTGACTGAAACAGACTACCTGGGTTTCACTATTGGACGCGGATGCGTGAAACCACAGACCAAAAAGGTAGAAAAATACGAGGCTGGCCGAGACCTGTCACAAAAAAGCAGGTAAAATCCTTTTTGGGATTAATGTCTTATTACCAGAAATGTATTAAGGGGTATTCGATGGTGGCGGCATCACTGTACGACTTGACAGCACAGAAGCAGCCACAGCAGGTGAAATGGACGGAGGAGACGGAAGCTGCTTTCCAAAGTTTAAAACAAGCATTGTGTCAAGAGCCTGTCTTAATATCACCTGATTTTGACAAACCATTCGTTTTGCACACAGATGCTTCAGGCACCGGAGTTGGCGCTGTGCTCGCGCAGGTGATAGAGGGAGAGGAGCACCCCATCACCTACATCAGCCGCAAACTCCTGAAACATGAACGAAATTATGCCACAGTGGAAAAGTCTGGCCATAAAGTGGGCCGTACACTACCTTCGCTATTACCTGTGGGGAAGGAGATTCACTTTGATAACAGACCATGCTCCATTGAAATGGATGGCCACCAACAAAGAATAGCCGCGTCACCAGGTGGTTCCTGGAGCTCCAGGACTACAACTTCACGGTCGAACACAGACCTGGGAAACTGATGGCCCACGCAGACGCCCTGTCGAGGATGTACGAAGATGAGATATCTGATGTCTCCCGGCCCACCGGTAGACATAGGGGGGGATATGTGGCGTCTCGCGGCGGGACCGTGCGCCACAGCGGCGCCACCCCGGAGAGAGAGAGAGTGAGCGAGGCTGAGCGAAGCACCGAGGGCTGGGCCACGTAGTCGGAGGCAGGTACGTCCCAAATTACCTGACGGAAACCTTCAGATAAGGAACACCTGCGCAGCCTCACAAAATAATAAAAGGACTCCGTCTTGTTGCTCTCGCCGACAGCTCTCTCCGGTGATGGTGGCGTGCGGTTCTAGCGGTAAGCGAGTAAACATTCCCTCACTAACATTATAATGAAATGTCGCATTAGACTGACTGTTTTCCTACCTCGTAGGCTGATGCTCTGATGCTCTGATATCTGATGCCGTTGGGCTCGGCTGGACAGGAGGCGTTCAAGCGAAGCTTGTGAATTTGGAAGACTATAGACCCCCCTCACTAGGGAAAGGGATTCTAAAGTAAGACTGTATCTATATCTGCGGACCCGGGGAAGGACCCTACCCGAGATGAAGAACATTTGAGTTTATTCCCACTGAACATTATTAGTTGCTCTTTGCCCCTGACGAGCTGACTGATTTATAATTATTGTTTTGCCTGTTTTTCCTCTGTTTAAATAAATGGGTGCCATATTTGGGCTCAAACCCTGGTTCTGCTTCTCGCTGTTGGTATCAATCCTCACAGTACATGATGGGTGAGAGCATGCCAGGATTTAAAGGAATGCACCGTCACACCTAGTTCCATGCAAGGGCTACTAACTTTGATCAGAGGTGAACAAGCTTCTAAGTGCAGATTGTGGACGATTGTGGAGAGTTATTATAGTTATATATTGTAACACCAAGATCAAGCTCAGTGAGCAGATGGAGGTTCTGGGTCTTTGTTGCTGTTGCTGTTTTTCTCAAAGCCTGTATCTGCCTAAGCTTAAGAAAAAATAAGTAAACACTTTCTCTCAACGGTGAAATCGTTTTTCAGCAAATGTATTTGCTCAGTACTGCCCTCCTTTGCTTTTGTAGCAAATAGATCCTTCTGAATAGAAGTGTTTTTGCTGCACCATTTTCCACTGTAAATAATACATATAATAGGCCACAGACACATGTGGCCGCTAAACCCCTTATCCCTAAACTACTTTGCATTTTTACTATTTTGAAAAACATTTTTGAATAGTTCAACTAGCGTTGTGAGCTTGTAGACATTAAGAAATGTTATGCAAAATAGTAAAAAAAAAAGGCAAATAAGTTTAGGGATAAGGGGTTTAGCGGTGACAAAAGTGTAGCCCTATATCCATAAAGAACTACACATATAATATTAGATTATTATCATCTTTACTGTGCTAGCCTATTGCCAACAATTCAATCAACCAACTGCAATCAATGGCAAACCACTTCACCTGTGGGCAGTGTGCAATTTGCAACTTGCATTCAACTGCATGTGGCATATTATCAAATTATTCTGTTGTGTCTGTTGTGAGATCTTAATTTTATTGCATATTCAAATACTAACTATAGTTTTTGGATAAGGCAGGTTTGGGGCCACAATGCATATAGTACAAAAATAGCTGATCTACAGCTCAAGCTGCGACGTGTTTTGAGCTCGTAGATCTGCAATTATTGCAATTTTTTTTATTGGAATCCTGAATAATTTTGTAGCTATTTCTGAATTGGAATCCTGAAAATTAACGTTATTATTTAATTTCAAATACATGTTCTCATGTTAACTTTATGAACTTAAATGCAAATACATTGGACATAAAAAGACTAGTATGTGGCCCCCTTTGTTGTTGTGGCCCCAAGCGACCGCTTATATTGCTTATGCCAAGAATCGGCCCTGCTTGGCACCTCTCAGCCAGCTGATGGTTTTGGATGGGAAGCAGGGGAGACATTAGTGGGGAGGGGAGTGGAGGTGGAAGACATTAGTGGGGAGGGGAGTGGAGGGGGAGCGGGAGGGGTGCTGCCTGTATGCACATGCTATAAGTGATAATATAATTGAACTAATGCGCAGAGAACCAACACTCCATATGGAATGGATGCATGCATGCATGGACGGCCTCGTTGTGATATTCGTCCCCATTAGGGAAACATTATGTTTCCACAAGGTCGTTATCGTAATGCGTTCCTGAGCCGCATGCCCCGCGCGACCGGAGAGAGATGCAGAGAGAGACTGAGAGAGAGAGAGAGAGACCACGACAAGTTTGGTTTGTAAATGAGAGAGTTGAACTGCATGGAGAGACGAGGGGCCGTTGGCAGTTTGACTGATTCATTCATCGTAATCCTCATTTGACTGCCGTTCTTTTTCACTAACCCTTGAAGAAGCAACGCGGCCGATATCGTCGTTCCATTTGATGGAAATCCACCTTAAAATAGTGTGATCGTTTGTAACAGTGACCAAATAATATTGCATGGCCCGGTTGGGAGGGAAAGTGTTAAGCCCAAACCGCTCCAATGCAGCTAGTCACGACTCCTCGCAACTACATTTTTTTAAAGGTATTATGACATGATTTATAACATAATTTTAAAAACATTAAAAGTCTTGGCCATGGTCCTTCAAACGTGTCTAAAAAGTTTGAACACTCAACTCCACTCCAGTATTTCTTGACACGAGTTTTTGTGCATCTGTAAAGTTCATCCTGAGAAGCCATGGAAAAACACATTATTTTAGCCTGTAGATGTCGGTAATTCCCCCTTTCCTGTCAACCCAAGATGCGCTACTTTGACAACTTGGTAGGAACGTCGTCAAAAATAAAAGAGTCATCTAGGCCAGTTGGTATCCAGTGTAAGGACTTGTGTTGATTGACACAGCCAACAACAGAGCAGATTGATTTTTCTCTAGAAGCCATTATTAGTAAGTATTACAAAGAAACAAAGTCGCGGTCACAATGAGGAAGCGGAGAAGAGAGGGTAGGCACTAGGCAGGGAGCAGAGGAGAGGGGGCGGAGGTTTAGCGGAGATCTACGTATATCTCTGCCGTCCAACCAGATGAGACATTTTTGCATAATTATTCACAAAAGTCCAGACAGCAGAGAATACACTGAATGTTCAAACTTCGTTTTTTTTTTTGTGAAATTGATGTCAAGAAAAGCCAAAAAAGCCAGAAAATCTACAAAAATGTGTTTTAAATGTCACAATCCCTTTAAGGACATGTCACACCAATGGAACTCCAATTGCAACTAAACAGTTTTACGGTGACTCCACCACTAATGCAACTCCAATTGCAACTAAACAGTTTTACGGTGACTCCACCACTAATGCAACTCCAATTGCAACTAAACAGTTTCACGGTGACTCCACCACCAATGCAACTCCTTGCAACTAAACAGTTTTAAGGACATGTCATACCAATGCAACTCCTGGCAAATAAACAGTTTTACGGTGACGCCACCACAAATTTAACTCCTTGCAACTAAACAGTTTTACAGTGACCCCACCACCAATGCAACTCCTTGCAACTAAACAGTTTTACAGTGACTCCACCACCAATGCAACTACCTGCAACTAAACAGTTTTAAGGACATGTCACACCAATGAAACTCCTTGCAACTAAACAGTTTTAAGGACATGTCACACCAATGCAACTCCGTGCAACAAAACAGTTTTACTGTGACCAATGCAACTCCTTGAAAGTACCCAGTACTCTAGTCTACATACTAAAGAGTAAACAATAAAACATTTGTCTTGGAAATGTAAGTACAGCACTCAAGTAAATTTACTTAGTTACTGTCCACCTCTGAGCATTAGCACAAGTTCATTTTCTTCCGTAATATAATTCAAAAAGTGAAACTTTCATATATTCTCAATGCATTGTGCATACAGTGAAGTATTTAAAACCTTTTTTTTGTTTTAATCTTGATGATTTTGGCGTATAGTTCATGAAAATTAAAAAAATCTTATCCCAATGAATTAGAATATTTTACAAGACCACACAAAAAATGATTTTTTAAAGAGAAATGACGACCATCTGAAAAGTATATTAATCTATGCAGTTAATGCTTGGTCTGGGCTACTTTTGAACAAATAATTTAATCAATGGGGCGTGGCATGGAGGTGATCAGCCAGTGGCACTGTTGATGTGTTATGGAAGCCCAGGTTTGCTTTGATAACAGCCGTAAATTAATTTGTATTGTTCAGTCTTATGTCTCTGGGGTTCAGCTCAGGCCAGTTGGCTGGTCAGTTAAGCACAGTAATACCATGGTCAGTACACCAGTTACTAGTAGTTTTGGCTCTATGGGCAGGTGCCAAATCGAGCTGGAAAGGACAATTAGCATCACCATGAAGCTTGTCAACATATTGAAGCACAATTTACTCTAAAAAGATGGCTGTGTTGAAACCAGTGTTACGTTCTCACTGTCAGTGTCACTGTCATGTCCAGAGTCTCAACACAACCCTCTATTGATGTTTTACAGCACTGTGTGCCTCCGTACATTGACAAGCTTTATGTTGATCTTCCTTTAACAGCAGCGTGTGTTGTGACCACCCGTCCTGGACGTACTCTGACCTCAGGCTGGGCGCTCAGTGCACTCCAATTTACAATTTAGGCATTTAGCATGCAGACGCTCTTAATCCAGAGTGATTTACATTAAGCAATAACAAAAGCATGGCATATATCACATTCATAAAAAGGAGTTATCATGAAATGTAAGCTAATAACGTAACGTACAGTATCTATAATAATGAAATATACAAACTATACATACTATACTATATTATACTATACATATGTACTATTCCTGGAAAGGTCTGTTATCATCCCCCCGAACCCTCCAAACTGGGGTCCCACAGGGATCTGTACTTGTTCCCCTCCTTTTCTCACTGTACACTAAATCCCTTGGCACTATCATCTCTGCTCACAATATATCCTATCACTTCTACACCGATGACACACAACTGTGTCTATCCTTCCCCCCATCTGCCACTCAGGTGGAAGAGTGCATCACTGCATGCCTGGCTGACATCTCACAGTGGATGTCCTCCAACCACCTTAAGCTGAACCCAGACAAGACTGAGCTTCTCTTCTTCCCAGCTAAGTCCTGCCCTATGTGGGAGCTAACTATTTCCGTAGACAACGCCCTGGTAACGTCTGTCCCAACAGCCAGGAATCTTGATGTTGTCCTGGACAGTCAGCTCTCGTTCAAAACTCGCATCACAGCTAGCCTGATTATCAGACTGTAGCTTTCTTGAAGCTTCAGTCTGACATTGTCTCCTGTCTGAGCGATTTCAAGGGGGAGGTGATTAGAATTTACCTCAACCAATAGCCATTGTTGTTGTTTTGTGTGTTGCGTGCGCTGTGTGATGACGCTGAAAACGGGCCTCGGCGCTGATTGGTTGTTCGTTAGACCCATGTAGAATAATTTGTAAGGCACACGTGCGCACGCACGCACGCACACACATGCACACACATACACACACACGCATGCACACACACACACACTGGGTGCTATTGAATGACACAGGGAGGCCCTGGGCGTCTGGGTCGGTGGTCACACACACACACACTCACACACACGCACACACACGCACGCCTCCTCTATGCATCTGTTGGCACCCGCCCAGTGATCCATCGCGTCAGAGCAAAACACATGGGCCGCTGTGACTTGAGGAATTCTGGGCAAAGCACACATCTGTTGGCACCCGCCCAGTGATCCATCGCGTCACAACAAAACACATGGGTCGCTGTGATTTGAAGTATTATGGGCACGCACACCCCACACACACACACACACACACACACACACACACGCACACACCACCCACACACACACACACACACACAAGCACACACCCCCACACACACACACACACACACACACACACACACACACACACACACACACACACACACACCATACACACACACACACACACACACACACACACACAGGGAAAGGACAGACAGACTCACAGGCAGGCAGGCAGGCAGGCACACACACACATGGGGAAAATGCACCACCTTGTTGCAGTATCTTTGCTTCCAAAACAGTGCAATAGGATGCACTCTTTTGACACACACACACACCCACCCACACACACACACACACACACACACACACACACACACACACATACACACGCACACACACGCACGCATCCTCTATTAATCTGTTAACACCCGCCCATAATCCATCGCGTCACAGCAAAGCACAGGGTTCGCTGTGACTTGAGGTATTCTAAACAAGGCTAAAACTAAGATTTCCCAGGGTGACACGCAGACCAGCTAATGACGCCTGGACATCACTAAATATCATGTGCATATAAGGAGTCTGAGATCCTGGCACCACACACACACAAATATGATCTATACTTACATGTATTTATGTCATGCATTTCACATATAAGGAGTTTGAGAACCTGGCACTCCGATTGGGAGACAGCGAAATCTTTTCAAGGCGGAGACGTAAGTCCCGACCTATTATCTTCCGTTGTGGCTTTATTATTGAGTAGGTCGTGTCTTAAATATTAATTTGTCCCGACGGTTTAATAATTCGCCCCAGCGCTTTATTTTCGTCGAGGCTATTTATGAATGCGTCGCCGTTCGCGACGTATTTTATAATAATTTGCCACGACTTAATAATAATTCGTCGCAGCGTTAAGAATCCGTTGTGGCGTGAGGACTCGTCGCGGCATAGCACGGGACTCGTCGCGGCTATATCTACCCGTTTGCGACGTAATATGTTGACTTTGGTATATTTGCGGTGGTATTGCCTTTTTCCGCGCATCGTGCCGTCTCCAGGCGAGCCTGCATTCCGCACGTGTGTGTGTGTGTGTGTGTGTGTGTGTGTGTGTGTGTGTGTGTGTGTGTGTGTGCGTGCGCAACGCCGTTTCTACTGTTATGTCAGAAAGGCGCACATGCAGCGTTTATAAGAGAGAGAGAGAGAGAGAGAGAGAGAGAGAGATTGAGGGGGGGGGGGGGGGGGGGTGAGTGACCGGCTGCCGCCACCGCGCAATCAATCAATCAATCAATCAATCACTCCACACCGATCAGCAACCCCTCTCACTCCCCCCCCTCTCTCTCTCTACCCCTGTATCTCTCTCTCTCTCTCTCTCTCTCTTGTTATGTTTAATAGTTAATAGTGCGCATTGTATTATATATTGTATATATAGTAGGCTAGTATATGTTTTTCGTTAATAATAATACATGCTAATTATTATTGAACCATTTCAAATATTTATATTTCAGTATACGAATTTATGCTCCATTTTACTGATCTAGCCTGTCTGTCTGTCGGCATCTGATCTACAAGCTCACGCATCGCAGCGGACAGCGGTTGATTATCGCTGGGCCGCAGCGGGTCTATATCCCCCCCCCCCCCCCCTCCTGCAGAAGTCATAGCTTGCCATAATTCTAATGATCATTTGCCGTCTGATTGATATGCAACGAACGTAGGCTATTTGTTTTATAAACGGCAGATCGGAGAGCGCGGTTCTGCAGCCCCATGCGCCTTGTGGATCAGAGCGCACAAGGGTTAATGATAATACTATATTATATAGGCCTAATAGGTATATGACAGACAGACAGCCAGCCAGTCTGTCTGTCAGTTAGCCAGTCAGCTATATATAGCCAGTCAGCCAGCCAAATAAAAACATGGCACATCATTTAAAAGACTCAGTGAGAATAGCATAATGTATCATACAGCGAATGAAAGCAAACTTCCCAAGGATGTGTGTGTGTGTGTGTGTGTGTGTGTGTGTGTAGCCATGTGTGCAACTATATTCTCGCACCTATACAGTCTGAGCGCTTGTGCTCCTATCCGTGTGCCTCCCCCCCCACCCCATGTGGAACCTTGTGTATAGAAGCTGCGTATAGCCTCATACTGAAAAAAAGATTTTACGCACAGCGCAAGGCAATGTGATTACGATCGTCCTTCTGGGGGGGGGGGGCATGATTAATGATTAATAGGCCTACTGTATGCTACTGTGCTGCTGGCTCGTCGATAAATGGACTATAGGCCTACTGGACTTTGATGTTATACTGCACGGATATAAGCGAACCAGTTTATCAATGTTGGATACCTGCGCTCTTTGCATGTGCACGGCAGATGGAGAGAGAGAGAGAGAGAGAGAGAGAGAAATGCGCTCAGTTCATTGGCTCTATAGGCAAGGGCAGAAGGTTCCTATAACGACAGTGGGTGCCCACCTTAGAGTAGCCTATATATTTTAAGGCACCCGCCCCGCAACTTATTATTATTGGCTTATTATTTTGCCAGCGGGTGCTTCGGCTCTTGTGCACCCGCGGAGTTGACGCAGTTGTCTATAGGCCTACGTGCCAGGATGATTTTAAATAAATATGTCTCTGTCTCTGCGTCTCTAGAGCTATAACATATATAGCAAACATCATGTGACACATGTGTGCACGCACACACACACACACACACACACACACACACACACACACACACACACACACACACAAGATTCTGACAGAATGCAGCGGCGCATGCTTAAAATAAACAGATATACAAGCTTATAGTGTACCATAGCGTACATACCAGCGTACTTACCGTTCAATAATAATTAGCATGTATTATTATTAACGAAAAACATACATACTAGCCTACTATTTTATTGGTCTAGTTCAGTTGTTTGAAACAAAATGGTTTCTGCTTCTGATTAGTTACTAACTTTACTAGACCAATTTAAAATAGTATTAGATGTTTTTCGTTAATAATAACTTATGCTAATTATTACTGAACCATTTTAGATGTTTATATTTCACCAACAGGCATGATATGCATTTATAGGCATAATAGGCCAGTGGCCACCGGCCGGCGCAGTACGGCGCAATCACAGCTCAGTCCATTTTAATATCATAGCCAGTTCCATGTTTATATACATCTGCTGGTGGGGGGTGCTGCTATATGTTGATTGCCCATTTGTATGCGATAACACATATTATATAATATAGGTGCTTGTATGGTGCGTGTATATATAATAGGCCTACATTTAAATGACCACATTTAACACACACATTTAACTCGCTCTATTGGTGCACGGACGCAGCAGCAGCTACTCACTCACAGCTGCACTATATCGCTCTGATAAACCCACATTAAGGAACAAGAAGTCAATAAGACACAGACATCACATTAAAAAGTAGCATACTTAAATATAATTTCATACAGTAGCTGCTGCACGTGCACTGTCAATCAGCGCAACGCGTTGTAAGCTTGCAGATCGGCTACCGCGGACTCACGCTGCATTATAAAACCCAAAGTAGACGGACAATAATAAGAACACTTACGTTATTTATTCTGCATTCTGCAGTTTCTGCAATGTACAAATCCAACTTTGTTTAGTGTGCTAATAAATGCTCCCGCAGTATTTAATGTTTTTAGAGCCACTACTACGCTACACTAAGCCACGCTACTTACTTAGTACTCGGTGTGTGTGTGTGTGTGTGTGTGTGTGTGTGTGTGTGTGTGTGTGTGTGTGTGTGTGTGTGTGTGTGTGTACAGCTGCGCTGCACAATAATTAGGAGAGAGAGAGGACGAGAGTTTATAGGCGCGGAGCGAGAGAGATAGAATGTAAAACACGTTGTTTCAAAGTCTTTATAGTTTTGACCAGATTTTAGTGTGCTTGCCTTGTGGCTTGTGTGTGTGCGGACACTGCGGAGGGGTTATTGTCACGTCACTATGGAGCATGCTGCCGCGCTGCTGAAGCAAGTCCAGTCTGGGTGAAATTCACATCGGAAAATTTATATAACGGCGCGTGAGCCCGCCCGGCCCTGGGCCCGTTGGGCAGTGACAAAGTCGGCCCGGGCCCAGCCCGTTTGCCCCGTCGGTACCCGACGGGCTTGCAGGTCTCTAACACACACACACGCACGCACGCACACACACACACACACACACACACACACACACACACACACACACCCTTGGGAAGTTTGCTTTCATTCGCTGTATGATACATTATGCTATTCTCACTGAGTCTTTTAAATGATGTGCCATGTTTTTATTTGGCTGGCTGACTGGCTATATATAGCTGACTGGCTAACTGACAGACAGACTGGCTGGCTGTCTGTCTGTCATATACCAATTAGGCCTATATAATATAGTATTATCATTAACCCCCGTGCGCTCTGATCCTCAAGGCGCACGGGGCTGCAGAACCGCGCTCTCCGATCTGCCGTTTATAAAACCAATAGCCTACGTTCGTTGCATATCAATCAGACGGAAAATGATCATTAGAATTATGGCAAGCTATGACTTCTGCAGGAGGGGGGGGGGGGGATATAGACCCGCTGCGGCCCAGCGATAATCAACCGCTGTCCGCTGCGATGCGTGAGCTTGTAGATCAGATGCCGACAGACAGACAGACAGACAGACAGACAGACAGACAGACAGGCAGGCTAGATCGGTAAAATGAAGCATAAATTTGTATAGTGAAATATAAATATTTGTATATATAATAGGCCTACATTTAAATGACCACATTTAACTCGCTCTATTGGTGCACGGACGCAGCAGCAGCTACTCACTCACAGCTGCACTATATCCCTCTGATAAACCCACATTAAGGAACAAGAAGTCAATAACACACAGACATCACATTAAAAAGTAGCCTACTTAAATATAATTGTATACAGTAGCTGCTGCACGTGCACTGTCAATCAACGCAACGCATTGTAAGCTTGCAGATCGGCTATCGCGGACTCACGCTGCATTTTAAAACCCAGAGTAGACGGACAATAATAAGAACACTTACGTTATGTATTCTGCATTCTGCAGTTTCTGCAATGTACAAATCCAACTTTGTTTAGTGTGCTAATAAATGCTCCCGCAGTATTTAATGTTTTTAGAGCCGTAGCCTATAGGCTACTTACTTAGTACTCGGTGTGTGTGTGTGTGTGTGTGTGTGTGTGTGTGTGTGTGTGTGTGTGTGTGTGTGTGTGTGTGTACAGCTGCGCTGCACAATAATTAGGAGAGAGAGAGGACAAGAGTTTATAGGCGCGGAGCGAGAGAGATATAATGTAAAACACGTTGTTTCAAAGTCTTTATAGTTTTGACCAGATTTTAGTGTGCTTGCCTTGTGGCTTGTGTGTGTGCGGACACTGCGGAGGGGTTATTGTCACGTCACTATGGAGCATGCTGCCGCGCTGCTGAAGCAAGTCCAGTCTGGGTGAAATTCACATCGGAAAATTAATATAACGGCGCGTGAGCCCGCCCGGCCCTGGGCCCGTTGGGCAGTGACAAAGTCGGCCCGGGCCGGGCCCGTTTGCCCCGTCGGTACCCGACGGGCTTGCAGGTATCTAACACACACACACACACACACACACACGCACATACACACACACACACACACACACACACACACACACACACACACACACACACACATCCTTGGGAAGTTTGCTTTCATTCGCTGTATGATACATTATGCTATTCTCACTGAGTCTTTTAAATGATGTGCCATGTTTTTATTTGGCTGGCTGACTGGCTATATATAGCTGACTGGCTAACTGACAGACAGACTGGCTGGCTGTCTGTCTGTCATATACCTATTAGGCCTATATAATATAGTATTATCATTAACCCCCGTGCGCTCTGATCCTCAAGGCGCATGGAGCTGCAGAACCGCGCTCTCCGATCTGCCGTTTATAAAACCAATAGCCTACGTTCGTTGCATATCAATCAGACGGCAAATGATCATTAGAATTATGGCAAGCTATGACTTCTGCAGGAGGGGGAGGGGGGATATAGACCCGCTGCGGCCCAGCGATAATCAACCGCTGTCCGCTGCGATGCGTGAGCTTGTAGATCAGATGCCGACAGACAGACAGACAGACAGACAGACAGACAGACAGACAGACAGACAGACAGGCAGGCTAGATCGGTAAAATGGAGCATAAATTCGTATAGTGAAATATAAATATTTGAAATGGTTCAATAATAATTAGCATGTATTATTATTAACGAAAAACATATACTAGCCTACTATATATATAATATATATATATACAATATATACAATGTGCACTATTACCTATTAAACATAACGAGAGAGAGAGAGAGAGAGAGAGAGAGAGAGAGAGAGAGAGAGAGAGAGAGAGAGAGAGAGAGAGAGAGAGAGATAGATACAGGGGTAGAGAGAGAGAGAGGGGGGAAGTGAGAGGGGTTGCTGATCGGTGTGGAGTGATTGATTGATTGATTGATTGATTGATTGCGCGGTCACTCACCCCCCCCCCTCAATCTCTCTCTCTCTCTCTCTCTCTCTCTCTCTCTCTTATAAACGCTGCATGTGCGCCTTTCTGACATAACAAAAACGGCGTTGCGCGCGCACACACACACACACACACACACACACACACACACACACACACACACACACACACGTGCGGAACGCAGGCTCGCCTGGAGACGGCACGGCAAATATACCAAAGTCAACCTATTATGTCGCAAACGGGTAGATATAGCCGCGACGAGTCCCGTTCTATGCCGCGACGAGTCCTTACGCCACAACGGATTCTTAACGCTGCGACGGATTATTATTAAGTCGTGGCGAATTATTATAAAATACGTTGCGAACGGCGACACATTCATAAATAGCCTCGACGAAAATAAAGCGCTGGGGCGAATTATTAAACCGTCGGGACGAATTAATATTTAAGCCACGACCTACTCAATAATAAAGCCACAACGGAAGATAATAGGTCGGGACTTACGTCTCCGCCCCGAAAGTATTTCGCCCCACCTGCCGATTGGACAAGGTCTAGATACAGACAGTATATAATGTTTGAGACAGAGGCATAGTTCTTGAGTACTTGTCCTTCCTCAATCCTTAGTACTCAACCTTACCCTTTGTATTGAGTTTGTGCTTAAAATGTACTGTAAATTCTACAAACTGTTAATAAATATTTCAATCAATCAATCAAAACCCGGCTTTCCTACCCTTCTCCTCTTTGTTTTTTGAACATCTTGTTAATCTCTTATATCAAATAAATGGACTCTTGTCATTTTAACTTTGCGACCTGTTCCGACTGCTTCATTTCATCGACGGCGTGTCCTGAACAGACCAGATACTTCACCCACCCCCACCACCGATTCTCATTGGATAATACTTTTTTTTACCAAAGAAACTATAGGTTCACATTGCAACACCAGACCAAGAGATTCAGTCCACTCAGAGAGTGGGCGGGAACTTTGGGCTGGATCCAGGCTACACATCACAGCTGTCACTCGATCCTGTAGGTTCACACTCTATAACATACGACGAATTAGACCGTTCCTCACCCAGAAATCAGCCCAGCTCCTAATCCAGACAACAGTCTTGTCAAAACTCGACTATCGTAACTTACTGGCCTACCA
The DNA here is from genome assembly GCF_964188405.1 of Protomyctophum parallelum. NCBI lineage: Eukaryota > Metazoa > Chordata > Actinopteri > Myctophiformes > Myctophidae > Protomyctophum > Protomyctophum parallelum. Next base: position 665,082 of record NC_139705.1, read on the forward strand.
GCATGTGCACTTAAGCCTCTCCAACTGATCCAAAATGTCACAGCTCGCTTGGTCTTCAACCAGCCAAAAGTATCACATGTCTCAACCCTGCTCCGCTCCCTCCACTGGCTCCCGATCGCTGCCCACACAGAATACAAAACTCTGATGCTGGCATTAAAAGGTATGGCTCCCCCATATCTTGCAAGTATGATTGAACCCTACAAACCCTCCCGCGCACTCAGATCAGCCAACGCAGGGAAGCTCACTAAAAACCCTCACTAAGAACGCCGGGACAACGCTCCACAAGTCCCAAACTCTTCTCCCTTCTGGCTCCAAAACTGTGGAATGCACTTCCCATTGCAGTCAGAACTGCAGCATCACTCCCAATCTTCCGCCGTAGTCTGAGAACCCACCTTTTCAGACTCCATCATGGCCCATAGCACTTACTTACCCTACCCCCTTAGATAGTATTTCTGTAGACTTAGATAGCATTTGATACAGACTTATAGCATGTTATGTAGACAGCACTATAATTGCATTGTATGTAGTCATAGGCACGTCATACTGTAGTTCATATGTATAGCATAGTATAGTATATGTATAGTTTATATGTATAGTTTCATTATATAGATATTCCACTGTTACGTTCTTAGCTTACGCATGTTTCATAATAAATGCTTTTATGTGATGTATTCCCATGCTTTTTTCTTCTTGCTTAAATGTAAATCGCTCTGGATTAGGAGCGTCTGCTAAATATGCCTAAATTGTAAATTGTACTATAAAGTGCTATGACTACAGTAACGTAGCCTACAGCCTACATGGGCAACTGGCGGCAACGGGCGGCCTGGGGGCCACATGCAGCCCCATGCACCTTCACTTAATGTGGCCCTCAAGTTAATATCAAACTATATATTTTATCCCACAGTTTTGTAACTCATTTTTTCACCAGTGTCAATTATCTAATGTGATCCTCCTCTGCCAACCTGAGGGGGCAACAGACTGACCTCATGCTTCCTTCTATGTATGAGGAGTCCAAGCTGCTTATTTTCACCTGCCAGGGGAGAGTTTCCCTGGTCGGACGTAGTGCGTGGATGGAACACATTATTTCGACCAGTTCCTTTCCCCTCCATCAGGCGCCCCGGCTGGCCAGGGGGAGGCAGTATAGGGACCAGGATTACTGCATATAGGGACCAGGATTACCACATTTCACACGGCACTTTAGTGTGCCGTGTGAAATGGCCAAGTGTGCCGTTAGATTTGAACTAAAGTAACCCACGGGTCCCCGACCCTCCTCGAGAGCAATAGATAGGCTACTGGGCTTCCTTTGCGAGTCCATTCAGTGAAGCGACACTCTGCCATAGAAATGCAAATGTATGGCTTTGACTACATGGGGCAATCACTGATCACATGTACTCACCTGGGCGACTCAGTATATTTGGAGCAATGGAACTTCAGTGTATGCACTGATGACGATACAAGCAGAGTGAAAGAAAATTAGGAATCCTGACGGCACACTGTTTTGTTGTTGTTTTTTACACTGTGAGGCGATGGTTAATGTTTACAAGCAAGAGCATTGAAAAGCCGGTGCTGTTCACCGCTCGATCTGTGCGACAAAATGGGGGCAGATCATAACATTGCTGACACTGAGTCTGGTGGCTTTCCAGAGGAAAATTTTGTAGTGTGTATCTTATCAACGGCTGTCTGCTGACTGAGCAATACAAAATATGCAGAACCACCTAAAAGAAAGCCACTGGTCGCAAGCACAATCACCAGACGGAAAATTCACTGGACTACCTGGCATACTGGAAAGAGACTACCCAAAACCAAAGCAAAATGGAATGCTATCTATCACTAAAAAGAGAATATACATTGTAGTGGAAGATTTAAAGGACCACTTCACCACTTTTCAACCTATCTTCATATAATAGGTTCTCACTAATAATCATGATAAAATGGCACAATTTTTTTCCACTCAGTCTGTGTCTCATAGGAGGGCTGTGGGCAGTTTAGAAACGGTCTTCCAGTGACATCATCATCAGGTAGATTCTTTTTTAAACAAGATTGTTTTACAAAAAGGTTTAGATTTTCATTATCGTGAGAACGATGGCTTCCATTTTCGCATTGCAACTTTCCAGGACTAGAAAGCCTGCAGTTTCTATTATTAGCTATACTAATAATATCTGTGTCAAAGTATACATTTTTAGGGTCAAGGAATCCAATTAAATATATTTCAAGAATACAAAACCCAATAGTTTTCTCTTTACAGGGGTAAAATATGCAAATTTAATTCGAAAAAATATGTTTTAACAGGGTAACTTTACCCCCCCCCCCCCTCACCCACTAAAACTTTCATTTAGTTTCCTCTTTGGCATGGAAGTACGTTAGGTTCATAGGGAAATATTTATGCAAAGAGACAAGCTGCATCACCTTTCATTTCTGAAATATACACGTCAAAATGGCCGCCATTATTTTCAGCAATAGAGCTATATTTGCTTCTGTTAAAGCTATAATAATAAAATGTATGTCAAAGTATAAATGTTTGAGGCCAAGTAATCCAAATATATAGATTCCAAGGGGGAAAAAACCCAATAATTATATCGTTACCATGACAACAGGGGTAAAATATGCTAATTTCATTTAAAAAAATGCATTTTAACAGGGTAACTTTACACCCCCTCATCTGCTAAAACCTTTGTTTAGTTTTCCCTTTGGCATGGAAGTACCTTAGGGTCATAGGAAAAGATTTATCCAAAGATATACACGTATCCAAAATATACACGTTTTTCAAAATGCCCGCCGACAATGAACCACTATTACACCAGACCCCATATCTTTGCTTTGGTTAGAGCTATAGCTTAATAATAATATTGGTGTCAAAGTATACATTTTTAGGGTCAAGGAATCCAATTAAATAGATTTCAAGAATAAAAAACAGAATAGTTTTCTCGTTACCATGACAACAGGGGTAAAATATGCAAATCTCATTAAAATAAATACGTTTTAACAGGGTAACTGTACACCCCCTCACAAACTAAAACTTTAATTTTGTTTCCTCTTTGGCATGGAAGTACTTTAAGGTCATAGGAAAAGATTTATCCAAAGAGACAAGCGGCATCACCTTTCATTTCTGAAATATACACGTTTTTCAAAATGGCCGCCAGCATTTACAGCAATACAGCATAGCCCATATCTTTGCTTCTGTTAATAATAAAATGAGTGTCAAAGTGTAAATATTTGGGGCCAAGTAATCAAATTATTTAATTTTTAAGGCAAATAACCCAATGTTTTTCTCGCTACCTTGACAATATAGGTCAAATATGCAAATTTAAATCGAAAAATACGTTTTAACAGGGTAACTTTCCACCCCGTCACCTGCTAAAACTTAAATTTTGTTTTCCCTTTTGGCATGGAAGTACTTTTGGGAAATAGGAAAGAATGTATGCAAAGAGAAGAATTGCATCACCCTTCATTTACCAAAAATATACACGTACAGCAGATCCAATAATTGCACTTCTGTTAAAGCTATAATAATAATACATTTTGTGTCAAAGTGTACATTTTTGGAGCCAATTAATCAAATTTAATAGGTTTCAGGGCAAAATAAATAAATACAAATAAAACAATCTCATCACCATGACAGCAGGGGTACATTTCATTAGAAGAAACATGTTTTAATAGGTTAACGTTCCACCCCTCACCCCTAAAACTTTTATTTTGTTGTCCTTTTGGCATGGAAGTGCCTTTGGAAAAGATGTATCAAAAGAGACGAGTTGCATCACCCTTCATTTACGAAATATACACATTTTCAAAATGGCCGCCACCATTTACAACAATAGAGCACCGAAGTCTGACGTCACTTTCAGTAGAGGGCGTCAGTCCCCAGGTTCATGTATTTGTTTAGTTGCATTGAAATCCGCATTGAGGCGATTTGAGATCGCCTCATATAACAACTGTGTTTGAAAAAATAAACATGTCACCCCGGCCGCTTCACTCATATGGATAATGAAGAATCAACCCTGACAATAACGCAGAGACAGCTTGTTTATTTTTGGACCACAACGCTTATAGTAGACGATATTAAGATCACCCCATGTTATTCTCCATAGAGAAATTACTTCCGCGAACCAGGGGAATCGTCGGGATGAGCGAGTTACGTCAGGACTTCGGTGCTCTATACAGCAGATCTAATATGTGACCGCTCTCAGTGATTTCAACCACAAGTCGGCACTAATGAAACTTCACAATAGTCCAAAACCCTTTTTTTTTTTTTTTTTTTTTTTTTTTGGTTTTTTTTTTAGCCACATTAACACTAGGAAGTCTGAAAAAAAATTCACTCCTGCTCAGTCTGGCTATTTCGGCCAAATCGACTGATCTCCCCCACTGGGGGAATCTCCCCCACTGTCTAAAGATCTTCACAGTTCACACCTCCCTCTCCAGGTGGAGATGTTGCCTGCACGCACGCACGCACTTTTCTTTTTTTCTTCCATTAGAGTTATATATTGTCATTTTTATATAGAGGACATTATAGGCTACGCGTGTGTTATCGATGTAATTCATATATATTTGATTGATTGTGCCAAAGAATCGCATCGGGTCAAACCGACCATGCAAACGAAAAACGAAAAAAAAATCTTTTCGATTGGTCCTAGAATGTCTTTGTCCTCAGGTTTCACGCTCTGATCACCGCCCATTAGCGTGCTTGTGTGTTTGTAAACACATAATTATTCTACATGGCTATAGTATGGAGGAGCATTTGGGTTATACTTTAGTTAGCTAGCTGTCTGTGTGTTGTGTGTTCTTTTTTCCCCTCCACCCCTCTTTTCTTTAAATCATAACTCGCTCATTTTTTGCTCATTAAAAAAAAAAAAAAAATACCATGTAAACTACGAAATTCGGGCTTTCATTTGGTATATATATCGGTTGTGTAGGCCCTCTCTACGAAACGGTATCAAGTGAAAAGGAAATGTCGGGAAATCGGTTTATAGTGTAAAAGATTAGATATAAGTCGTTCAAATACGGCCATTAGCACTGTTAATTCAACATCCGGTGAGGGGAGGATACGGATCGTGTATGTATTGTGTATGGAAATCAGCGCATACAGTAGGTGGGCTTTAGACCGGATGTAAGCCTTGCACACTAAATAGAAAAATATAGGCTACAGTCTGCAGCCTGGTGATACAAAAAATAAACTCCACACGTGAAATGCCACTGTTGAGGAGAAACCCCAGCTCAGCTGCTGTTTATAACATTGTGCAGTTATTGAATTTGTGAACATTTGCATGCCTCCTGTGGTATCCATTTTAGTCCATATTTGCAATATTCTATGTCAAGACTACATGTCTGTGCTAAGTCAGTTCGTCTCCAAGGCCAGCTGTCTTTGTTCGTGCACACACACGCACGCTTCCGGATCCGTCTATCAGCACCCGCCCATAGTCCATCAAGTCACAGGTTGGAGGTATTCTAAACAAAGCTATACTGAGACACACAGACCAGTTAATGATGCCTGGACATCACTAAATGCCATGTGCACATACACAAACACACACATACACACACATACACACACACACACACACGCATGCACATGGACACATAAGGCGGGGGGGTGCTATTGAATAACACGGGGAGGCCCTGGACGCCAGAACAGCGTGCACGTGCATTTACAGTAATGTATGGACTTGAGTATATAAGGCCAGACAAAGAACGATCTGGGCAGCCGGTTTCCCCCATTCCTCCTTCTCCTTCTCTCCCCAATGTAACTGGGTCATTCTCCCCGACGGCGTAAGGCCGTCGGACCTATGCTGTTTGCTGTGCTGTGTACTCTGAAATAAACATCAAGGAACATCATCTCGTCGTCTGTCTGCCGTGCACATTTACTCTCCTGTATGGTATTGTAATATACTACACTCCCTGAGAGGGAGAGAGAGAGAAAAAGGAAAGTTCCACGGGTCTGGTCGCTTGCAGAAAAGTTTACAGATAAAGAAGGACGGACAGGCTGAACTCTTTTGACTGACAAAGAGCTGGCGATATTTAGCCTATATGCCAGAATAGGCTGTGGAACAAATTTAATTAATCCACAGCAGAAGGCCTACATATGGGCCGTTATTTGCAAACTTAATCAGCATCAGCCCTCATTTATATTATTATATGCGTGTTCTCACAACAGCGCAACAGCAGCAGCAGTTGAGAGAGGGAGAGAGAGGGAAAAAAATAAATAGCCTTGCGTGCAGGCAGACTTGCAGATCAGTTCCACGTCGCTTGCAGAAAGAACTGTTCTTTTGACTGACAAAACATTTAGAGGTTCGGGAGGTCTATCTGGTTGCAAGTTTTTCAAACACTTTTTATTTTGTATTGCGCATCGGCAAGCATTCTCGCTTCATGGAAAGTAAATGTCGGTCGAGTCTAACAGAGCATTCAATAACATCCCACCCTCATCATGGATAATAATCATTGTATTCATATTCCTATTATCTTATCAAAATAATAAACACATTCCAAGTTAATTAACCAGCCAAACGTATAATGATTTAATTTGTTGGACATGGAATGCAGGCTTGAACAATGCCGTCTCCAGCTGTCGGAGGTGTGAAGATCATTAGACGAGTGGGGGAGAAGGGGGGACGGCGGTCGATTGGGCCGAAATAGCCAGACTGAGTAGGAGATATATGCTTAAAATCATATTTACAAAACGTTTCAAATGGGAAAAAAAACAGAGATGATTTCAATCAAATATTTAGACAAAAAATAATAAATAAAATAAACGTTTAAAGGACCTATAACATAAAATTCAACTTTTTAAATTTCTTTTGTGTTTTTGGGGCTCCCATGTGTGTTTTCTATCCCCACAAATAACCCATTTTGAACAATCAGGCCTTCATGTCATATGGGTGTTTTAATGGAAATTGCTCTCAGAAACAGCTCGACTGATTTTGGCCTCATCGTGATGTCATCAATGTCACCCTACTTTGTATAATTCCTCCTTTTTTTCAGTCTTCAGTTGCAAATTTGCATTTCCACTTTGTTTACAATGTCCACCATTGTTGATTTTCCAAGCTGGCATGGAATGGAAACAAGCCTGGTTTTATCTAGCATGAGTATTATAATGACTAAAATATTAAATAATCTGCATATCAGCACCCTCTCCACCTCAGGACAGTGTGGTACTGCAGCTAAAACTGCTTTCAAAGTCCAGAAATAATTGACAAGGCCTGGTTATATCAGAGTGGTGATTGAGGCTCAAACCATTAGAAATTAACTTTGAGGGACATAGACAATATGATTATTAAATATTAAAAGCAGTTTTAAAATGCATGTTATTTGCGCTTTAACACAGTTGGAATGTTTTTATTCCATCAGAAAGTCGTTTTAGTGTCATTAAGTCGTTGTAATTACATTGCAAAAATGTCTCTATAATTACAGATTATTTTGCGTATTTTGGGGCAAAGTAAAGTTCTTTGTTAATCAATGCTAACTAGACATACAGCTTCCCTGCTAAAGTATGCAAATTCCGCTAAAATCCGCCTTTTTGTACACAATCATTTTGGGAGATAATACTAGTCTTTTTACTAACTGGCTAACAGAAATAGCAGAGAAAGAAGTATTAACAATCGTATTTTGTAAAAAGTGTGTTTATTTTCGGTCCTCCTAAAGCTAATTCATGCTAATGTTCCAGCTGGGGGCACTGGTGATCAAAACAATGGAACATGCTGAAATGGCTTCCTATTTTCAATAGCAGAAGAAGAAGACTCGAATGAATTCAATGTAAACATTGTAACATTATGTCACCATAACATGGTTATTATTAATTGCTTTGGAATGTACCTGCCATGAAAATTAAGGTCATAATAACGCAGATCGCATCGATATGTAATATAGCGCGATAATGTACTTGTTTTAGCTACAGGATTGATATCAATATGTTAGCTTATGTATCTAATGGCTATCGTTGTGGGGTTGCCAGATTCTGCGAGAGAAATAAGCAAACCGGTATATTTTTCTTTTAAAACTTTGCAGAGCAAATTCTGTACTTTTAGGTTTCCGGTTCAACAAGTTTCAGATGGTCATATCTTCTTCATTATTTTTCCAATTTCAATGAGCAATACATCATTATGAAAGGTTACAGTGTGCAATGTAAAGAACTGAAAAATGACCATGTCCCCGGTCACATATATTTACTTCTGTTAAAATGTTTTGCTCATTTCCACTCACTAGCCCTTACCCGATATGGGCGCAGTATCCCCCTTTGTGGCCTCGGGGGGTACTGCTCCCTGGGTGCCTTTTCACATTTTTAATTCACTAATAAATTCATTATTAATCACTAATGAGTCAAATCGAAAAAAGGGCTTCGTGAAGACCTACATATTATTATGGTAAATTATGTGTGAAAAGTGGGAGTGATTTGGTGCAGGCAGTGTGGAGCTATAACAGTGTTTCTGACACACACACACACACACACACACACAGACAGACTGACACACAGACAGACACACAGACAGACATTGGCTGAATTATAGTATGATCATCATACATCATCATCCAATCAGCTGAGCACATTCCGTGCTCATACATACACACGTACACACAAAGCTGTGCATATAGGAGTGCCGCTCAAAAAAACAATGTTTTACTCATTACCATCACAATTGTGGTAAAATATGCACATGTAATTAATCAAATAAGTCTCAACAAGGTGACATTAAATTTCCCCCAGCATTGCACAATACAGCGGTTTCCTGCTGAGTACCATGGCCTCAGATGTGGAGATGCTGATCCTCTTCCTATGGCCACCAAACACTCGACAACAAACTTTCAGTGAGAGTTGAAGGTCTCGGCCCGGAGGTGCCATCAGGACCACATATTCTGAACCTTGAGATCCTGTCCATGAATATCACAAACAGGATAGGTGACAATGTGCAGCCTTGGTGAAGGCCAACCCCCACCACAAACGAATCTGACTTACTGCCCAACACACGGACACAGCTCTCGCTTTGGGTGTACAGAGATTGAATGGCCCTCAACAAGGACCCGCTCACCCCATATCCCTGCATCCTCAAAACACATGTAGACCGGATATACATAGCCTACTCCTAGGCCTTTTCCAGGATCTGTGCAAGAGTGAAGAGCTGGTCAGTTATTCCACGACAAGGACGGAATCCACCTTGCTCCTCTTGAATCTGAGGTTTGACTATATCGGCCAGAACCTCCTTTCCAGTATACCTTGATGTAAACTTTGTCAGGGAGACTGAGCAATGAATTGGCACACACCCTCGTCCCCTTTCTTAAAGAATGGCACAACTACCCCAGTCTGCCACTCTTTAGGCACTGTACCAGACTTCCACGCAATATTGAAAAGAACCATCCATCCATCAGATACACATACTGTCTGTCCACTATACGAAGACATCAGAGACACATACTGTCCACTGTACAAAGACATCAGAGACACATACTCTGTCCACTGTACCAAGACATCAGATACACATACTGTCTGTCCACTGTACCAAGACATCAGAGACACATACTGTCCACTGTACCAAGACATCAGACACATACTGTCCACTGTACCAAGACATCAGAGACACATACTGTCCACTGTACCAAGACATCAGAGACACATACTTTCTATAGATTGCACACACCCAACGTGAGTTTGAAAGTATGACCAACAACAAAAAACTCCCATACCTATTGGGAGAAATAATACAACAATGTGCAAACACAGCAGCAAGATTTGTTAACCGTTGTGACAAAAGGTCAGCCAATGGAATACAACCACCCTAAAGACTACTATCTGTATCCAGTAGACCTACTGCACATGTAAACAGAGCTGCTACCTTTAAACAGATCTTAAATATGTATACAATTTAAATAGTCCTGAGAAAATTGCTGCCATTTTTCCAAAAGTTTGTTTCAAAAAGCTTTATGCCCTGTTGTGTACATAACGATACAATTTGACATAGCTCTGTTTACAAACTACTGTACCTCCTCCAACTGTATACTTTACCCATTTCAACTGTTTTTATTGTATTGTGACACTTGCTTTGGCAATGTAAATGTATGTTTTCTCATGCCAATAAAGCTCCTAGATAGGAGACAGAGATGAGAGAGAGGTTTAATTAGAATAGCCAGGCTATGAATAACCTGCGACCTGACATTTGAACATGGAGACGTTCTGATTATCTGAATCTCTACGTGCACGTGGGACTATATACCCCCCATACAGGGTGTATATAGTCTATATAGTGTATATAGAGTACTGTATAATGATGTCTTCCATAAATCTCTCACTTTTCTCTTCCTGGGAAGCTCTCCTTTTGAAATCTCTCTTATTGCAAGTTGTAAATACTGAAGTACAAAATACCTCAAAATGGTACTTAAGTAAATGTTACTTTCCACCACTTCATGCACAATGTAAAGATTGCACATACACGTGTACACACACGCGCTCGCTTGAACACACACACAGGTCTGGACATAAGAGCAGCAGACTGGTCGATGGCAGCTTGTTAATAAAACACGTACAGAAATAGGAACGATGGCCTTTGCACATGCGTACATACACACACGCACACGCACATACATCTCGGAGCGTTGCCATAGGATTCATCCTGTTAGTAAGCCTGATACATCACCAGTAGTCCTTGAGGGGGTTCCAGGTGGTCCCCAGATAAATGATGGAGAGTTGGTAATACTTATAGATATTTAACTAGTGTACAATGAAACCAAATAGACCCGTACGGTTTCATTTGACACTCTCAAATCTGCAGAAGAAGTCTACACAATTAGAGAGTAGAATAATTGTTATTTTGATCAACGTTTGCATTAAGGGTACCAACATCAATACAGCATGGAATTGTGGACAAAATATTATCCAACGGTAATAAAACATTCTTTAGTTGTGGTTCTGAGAAGTTAATGTCACCAAATGGTGGTCCGTGGCTCAAATGGGTCTGGGAGGCTAAATGTTTTGCCCTTGTTGCTTTGAGGCACAGTTAGGCAGAAAGATAACTCCGGACAAAAGTACCAGGTGTAACAACTCTTTACTGAAGTCCCAGAGTAAAACTGAAATCAGCTAAATTAATACAAATACAACAAAACATCATCAGTTTGATTAAAATATAGCATAAATGATCATTCATTTGACATACATAATCACAAAGGTGCAAAATATACTCACAGACAATGCTTTGTCGCACAAGGAAAAAAGGACATCCGTCTGCCTTCACACACCAAACTGAACAAACTAGTGTGCTGCCCTGCTAATTACAATCTAGCACACCTTGAGCAGGCTCAGCAGAGACCTAATTACACAATGTCAAAGACCTGTCTTCAAACAAGGTACACTCTTCAAAATAACTTGTGAAATAGCACCACCCACTGGTGGACATAGTCATAGTCTCAGCCAGCAGACTAAATGTCACCAAATGGTTCTGAGAGGCTAAATGTCTGGCTCAATCCCAATTCCTCCCTTCGTCCTGGCCCTTAGCCCTTGCCCTTGCTTATGCGCGTTCACGTGAGGGGGAAGGGTTATCTCAATTGTCTTTAAAGCGAGGGGTAGGGCCGAGGGCGAGGGGTAGAATCCCCTTCGTTTGAAGGGATATCTCGACGGGACTTCAAACGGAGCAACATCACTGAGGGGCAGTGAGGGCTGAAAGGCGGACGAGGTAAGAAGCCTTTTATGTCCTTTATTATGGAAAAATATTATAATAAACAATATTATTTGAATGTATTAACAATCTGCGTCGCCAAAAATATCGCAATCTCTAGCAAAGGTTAACGTTACCTCACGTGAACTAACGATATGATACGGCGTTGCATTCATACAACGTTACCCATTCATTTGGCGCCGCATCGGCGCTTTATTCTTTTTTATTTATCGCCGGTGCGCCGGTGATACAACACGGATGCAAGCTAGCTTATTAGCAGGCATCAGTCCGACCCCCCAGACCACGATATGTCAACATTCTGCAGTTTTGGAGCTCTTAAAAGCCGTGAAATAGCCTACTGTACCTACATAACGCTGTCACTGCATAAGGTTGGCTACTCGCGCTGCAGTGATAGCTATGGTTTTATCATGACCAATGTTAAGCTAATCCCCACAAGTTGCAAAACTTACATAACTAATTAGCAATGGTGTTGTTTTTTTCCCCAGGCAAACCAGCTACAGAACAGATTGCAAGCTGCCGTGCAGACTATACATTGGATGGAGATGAATCACGATGGCATTTTCATTGATAGAAAATTACTCTGTTCTTAATGATATTAAAAACAATGAACAGTGACCACAACCCCTTCTTTCTATACTGTAAATTGTTTTTCCTTTTTCTAACCCTGTATATATATCTGTACCCATGCTATACAAACAATAATCAATTAATCAGGTACAACTGTTGAGCAGGTGTCAGAATGAGCTATATCTAGCTGAATTACATACATGGGCTACCAACATGAGACAAAATTACAATATATTTATTTCATCATAACCACAGCAATGTTATATTTACGTTCCATCTCTACAGCTTAAATCAAATGGAAAGTAGTTTCCAAAGTGGGTTATGGGCTAAATGATAGTTTGTACACTCTCAGAGTTAATTAACATTGATTTTACAATATAAATTGGGGGTCCTAGAGACAGAAATGCCATCAAAGTTTGGGGACCACTGGCCTGTAGTGAGCTTGCAGATCAGCTATTTTGTGAGAACAGGTTGTATATCAATTTCTACAAGGGACGTTCAATATTTAGGGACGTTCCAATTCCTAGGGGGATGATTTATCTCCCTACCCCTTGACACTCATTATGTAGGGACAAGGGGAAGGGGCAAGGGCTGAGGGGTAGGGTTAAAAAAGGAATTGGGATTGGGCCTAAATGTCACCAAATGGTGGTCCGTGGCTCAAATGGGTCTGAGAGGATAAATGTCATCACATGGTGGTCCTCTCGCACTGGGATAGTAGATGGCGTATATGACGCGTCCGTGGGCGGAGCGCGTCGGCAAGGCCTGCGTTTGTCTGGTTGTCATAGTAACACGCCCATTACTCTGGTGGTATTGTAGCGAGACTCCACAACACTTAATTGAATCAATTAATCTATCTGTCCACACTACAGCGACCGAAATGACACGCACACCCTGAAGGCGCCTGTAGTATATATGGCCAGTCTGTAGGTGGTGCTGTAGCATTAGCTGGCACAAAGCCACCCCCACCCCCCCCCCCCCCAAAAGAAGACATGATGCCAGTGTTGCCATGTCTGCATATTATAAGCAACTTTGGGCTTCTTTTTTGGCTTGTTAAGTGTATAGTTGATTATTTGGGAATGGAGTTGCTTAGTTAGCTACTAGTAAAAGTCCAATTCTTATTTTCTACCAGTATTTCCTCATTCACACAGAGAGGAAGCGTTTGTTGTTTACAAAAACAAAATTGCATTTCATTATGCACAACTGAAAGAAAGAAGTTATGTTTTTTAGTTTTTTCGCCCGTTTCATAGTCACCGCATGTCCGTGTTGATGAGAAACTTTCAGAGAGCAGACGCCACCATGAAGAACTCCACACTGTGTGCTGTGCTTGAAAATTGCAAAGTGCACTCTCTAATCAAGGGCCCTTAGCTTATTAAAATCAGCTGCTGCCTGCCTGAATAATATAGGTGGATATACACCAAACCAGTAGAGGGCAGTAATACACCTTGAAACGAGAACTGGTTAGTGTTGCTGCCTGATCATCTTTTACTTTTTCTTCCGCTCAAAAGGTGGAGGGGACGATCCCCCATCTCAATAAACTGAGGGTGATTACCCTCCCCCCCAACTGCGCTCCTGGTATTGCCACTACCACCAATAAGAGCAGCTTTCTGCACACATCATTCACTGGAGCAGTGGAACTGGAACCCCCATGTTGTGTCGGGTGTAGCCTACTTGTTGTTGTTTACTATAAATATGTATTAATATGGGGAGAAAATGTCTCGAAAGTATTCACAAATATTCCATGATTTACAAATGTGTTTCCAAGATTTACAAATGTGTTTCCAAGATTTGCAAATGTTTTTACATGATTTACACATATATTTTGTATTTTTACAAAGACAATATTAGATTTGTGTGCATTTATCCTAAAAGAACATTTGTAAATCTTCAATTCTGCGTGTGAATTGTAAATCTGCATTTGGCATTCCTTTTTCCTGTTGAATCATTTTGAGACAAACGTCACACTTTTTTATGATAATCTTTACAAATGTATTGTCCTATCCACAAAAAAACTTGTAACTTGTAAGTTGGCATTTATGTGCTTTATGACAATTTGTTAAAAAAAAATATATATATATATACTTGCAGGCGCATTTATCAAAAAATAACATTTGTAAATCATCAACTCTGTGTGTCAATTGTTGCCGCTGCATTTGTGGATTTTCTCAAGTCATTTGTGACTCCAGCCACTTGTGGATTTTCTCAAAGCATTTGTGAAACCAGCATGCGGTCTCAAAAAGGTGATTGGCTGCCTTGTTGCTAGGCTGCCTCTAAGCCAATGGGATACTTACCATGAATCCTATAGTCTGAAGATCATAAAAACACACAGCAACATGAGCTACAAGGCGAGGGAGGGCGAGGTGAATTTACCTGTCGGCCGCATGGGTCGGCCGGTCGGCCCATGGGTCGGCCGGTCGGCCGCATGGATCGGCCGGTGGATCATGGGTCGGCCGGTCAGCCCATGGCTCGGCCGGTGGCCCATGGGTCGGCCGGTGGCTCATGGGTCGGCCGGTCAGCCCATGGATCGGCCGGTGGCTCATGGGTCGGCCGGTCGGCCGCATGGATCGGCCGGTGGCTCATGGGACGGCCGGTCTGCCCATGGGTCGGCCGGTGGCTCATGGGTCGGCCGGTCTGCCCATGGTTCGCCCGGTCAGGCCATGGGTCGGCCGCATGGGTCGGCCGGTGGCTCATGGGTAGACCGGTGGCCCCATGGGTCGGCCGCATGGCTCGGCCCATGCGGCCGACCCATGAGCCACTGGCCGACCCATGCGGCCGACCAATCAGCCACCGGCCGACCCATGGGCTTGTAAATCTTGGAAACACATTTGTAAATTATGGAATATTTGTGAATACTTTCGAGACATATTTCTCGCCATATAGATAGGCCTACATAGCATCATCAAACTCACCACCAGTCAACCCTGGTATTGGTATTATTATCACTAACAGTACTGAAATGAAGGCATGAATGAATGGCCTGTAAGTGGGAGCCCTTTTTTCTTTTTGAGTGGTACAACCAGTCCTATATAGACAGCTATGTCCCTGGCTGGCTGGCTCTGTCCCTGTATCCCTGGGTCTGAGCACGGAAATAGCATATTTTCTCTGCAAGCGAATTGGATGCAGGGCGGCTCGCCGGAACCGGCCCGGCCCCCTGGGCGTGTTCCTGGGGGTCTGGATATTCCGGGGACCCCCACATGGTAACTGTGTCATTTCTTGACAGTTTTGGACGCGGGCGGCTCACCGGAACCGGTGGGTCTGGAAGTTCTGGGGATCCCCAGGGATCACACATGGGTGTGATATATATATATTTTTTTTACTATAAAGTAACTTTTCACATTACTTTTTGGTTTAAGCAACAGTAAAGTAACTAAGTTACTTTTGAAATGATGTAACTATTAAAAAGGTAACGGTCCCAACACTGAAGACATGTAAATATGAAATAAATGCTTAAGCATGAAAAGCTAGGTGTAATGTTAGAGACCACAGAAGTGAACCTTTCAAGCCTGTTTTCTCAACTCGCTCTTTTCTGCAAGACATTACTCTATAAGCCATATCTCCAAAACTGGTGGATCAAACTGAACAACCAATATGTCAATTTGAAGCTATGATTCCCTGCTTTCATATGACATAAAAAAACGAAAATTCAAAAAAATCCAATGCAGTCCCTCAGTCAATTTTGGAAACATATATACAGTTTGTGTGTGTGTGTGTGTGTGTGTGTGTGTGTGTGCGTGCGTGCATGCGTGTGTGCGTGCGTGCATGCGTGCGTGCATGCGTGCGTGCGTGCGTGCGTGCGCATTAATCAGCGTGCAGAAAAAGAAAGAGAAAGCAAAGATGAGAGAGAGGTATAGACAGAGAGGTAGAGAGAGATAGGTAGAGATAGGTATAGACTATAGAGAGAGGTAGAGAGAGAGAGGGGTAGAGAGAGAGAGAGAGAGAGAGAGAGAGAGAGAGAGAGAGAGATAGGTAGAGAGAGAGAGAGAGGTAGAGAGAGAGAGAGAGAGAGAGAGAGAGAGAGAGGTAGAGACGGAGGAACAGACAACGGGGCGTGCGAGCTGGAAAGTGAGGCCGAGGTAGTTCATCTCTGTCCCTGGAGAGAGAGAGCTTCTGATAGGTCTACAATGAGACCAGCCATCAGTCACCCAATCCCCATAGGTGCTAACACCCCCCCCACCCCCACGCACGCACGCACGCAAGGGTGCACGTGTGCACACACACACACACACACACACGCGAGGCATACTTTGGTTAGACAGAGCATTATGGTTAGACATAGCATTGGCCCGACTGTGTTAAGGTTGGTGAGGGGTGCGTTACTGGTTGGGAGAGGGTTAAGGTTTAGGTGTGCTGCACCGTGGGAGGTTAGGGTTAGGGCAGGCCCAGCCCTTAGTACAGGCCGACGAAGTGGCCGCTTCGAGTGCCACCTCTTAGGGGCGCCACTTAATATATTTATTGCGGCAAATGGATTTCTGCGTGGTTCAAATCCCAATGGTCCTGTGCGGGAAAGGGATTTCTACGTTTACCGCATTTTTTTTATTGATTACTTTCAATCGCCTTTCTACACACCCGGGCAATGTGTCCGAATCACAATTCATGACATCCGATCGTATCCATGCACCTCAGCTAATCTGCTCCTGTTTCTCCCTCCCCCCTGCATGTCTCAGGGGAGGGAGGGCTCCTGTTTGTTTTAGGGGAGGCGTCTTGTGTCTCGTGTAGTGTCTGTCAGAAACATGTAGCGACATGTTGGTCCGGCTCCATGATGGACACGTCTTGTGTCTCGTGTAGTGTCTGTCGGAACATGTAGCGACATGTTGGTCCGGCTCCATGATGGTCTCCCTTCCTTCATCAAACTCGAACAAACAAGAAAATGATCACGGATTGTATCGCAGAGGGACGGTTATTTTGTTATGATGATGATCATCGCTGTGGTCAGATGGAGCAATGCAAAGACGCGCGCCGCTGTTACTAGTCAGCAACACCACGCCAAGTTGGAACGATACATGAACGACAGACACGTATATAGATGGATAAATAATGACAACGCGTCTTTGCCTGCCGGGCGTCTATTTGATCCGTCATCATCATAATCTTCTTAAAAAATAAACAAAACAGTAGTAACGTATCCGCCATTTAGCGACGAAAGGTAAATGGGATCAATGTGTACTTTTTCCTCGTAAAAGTTTCATTCGGTGTATAGAATGCATAGGATTTTGTTCTATTTATTTTTAAAACTGCCTGTCAACGTCTGACATAAAACAGCTCCTAACTCGGCTTCTGTTCAAGATGAGCCTGTCACTACAAAAGCAGGTGTTTGTGGAGTGGACAAATATAGGTTTCTTTTGGGGTATGCGGTGTGCTTCTCGCTATGAGAGAACATTTACTGTAGGCCTAGGAAAAGTGTGTTTGTCCAATGCTATCATCGTAGCATACCGGGTAATCAGTTTGCGGGGGCCGTTAGCAATCTATGTGTTAAGCCCTCCAAAAAAAAAATCTGCACTGTTTTCTGCCCTTCCGGCCCGGGTTCAACCGGAAGGGAAAAGAAAAGATAAACTATATTGATTGGATTTCCCAAGTAAACTTAAGGCTCTGCAGACAGTGCATATATATTTACCAGGCATGACTCCAACTCTAAGCATCACTCAACAAAAAATGGCAAGTTAATAAAATGTATTCAATCCTCCACGAGCATAGATGGGTGTAGAACCGTACCAAAACCGCGCCAGATGTCCTAAAATTCGAATTATAACTGCATATACCGAAGAAATAATCTGTAGAGTGCGCCCCACGCACATGCACATGCGTGAACAGATCTGGCTTATAGCGCCACCTAGGGCCCAACCGGCCCTGGGTTAGGGTGAGGTTTTGATATATATAGACGACACACACACACACACCCCAGAGGAAACTGATCAACATTGGGGATGCTAAATGCTAATGCTACTACAGCAGCGACAAACAGATCAACGTTGGGATGCTAAATGCTAATGCTAATGTTACTACATCTGCCAGAGGACGAACAGATCAATGTTGAGATGCTAAATGCTAATGCTAATGTTACTACAGCCGCCAGAGGACAAACGGATGCTAAAAATAGAAGCTTGTGTTGATTATTTGATTTGATTAACATTAATGTCACCGTCACCTCCAGCAAAGACACGCATGTCTTTCTGTCAGAGCACAGGGGATGTGTTTGTGTGTGTGTGTACGTGCATGTGTGCTGGGAAAGGAAACCGGCGTGCATTCATTGTGTGCACACGTGTGTGTGTGACAGCAAATGACACCGTCTCACACACCAGTGGTTCAGAGTAAGTACATTTACTCCAGTACTGTACTAAAGTACACTTGATTGAATAGATTATACGGTTCTGTGCTCATAACACTCAGGTTCCAGTGCGGTGAGAAAAAGAACGAAAAAAATAATAATACATGCACACACATGCACAGACATTAGTTGTTTTAGTAGGATATACTACAGGAGCTTAATAAAACATTAATCTGAGGTCGCGCTAAGTAAAATAATGGTCCAGCCTGGAGCCAGACTAGGACTAGAGAGTTAGTCCACAGACTGGAGCCAGACTGGCTAAGATATGGAGGGCTATCACTTCCGGGTCGGAGGGCTCTTCTTTTCACTGCATTTCACTGGCCTCACGCTAACCCCAAGGACAGAGAGAGGTCCATCTATATTTGACTATTTGTAATTAGGCGATCTACAGGTTAGCCCTTCTCACTGCTGTGCTCAAAGAGACTGCAGAGACCTCATCTCCATCACTCCTCTCCCCATCACTCCCTGCCTCCTTCTCTCCCTCTCCTCTTCCTCTCCCCATCACTCCCTCCCTCCTTCTCCTCCTCTCCTCTTCCTCTCCCGATCACTCCCTCCCTCCCTCCTTCTCTCCCTCTCCTCTTCCTCTCCCCATCACTCCCTCCCTCCTTCTCCTCCTCTCCTCTTCCTCTCCCCATCACTCCCTCCCTCCTTCTCTCCCTCTCCTCTTCCTCTCCCCATCACTCCCTCCCTCCTTCTCATCCTCTCCTCTTCCTCTCCCCATCACTCCCTCCCTCCCTCCTTCTCTCCCTCTCCTCTTCCTCTCCGCATCCCTCCATCTCTCTTAATCCTCTTCCTCTCCATCCATCCCTCCCTCCTTCTCTCCCTCTCCTCTCCCCATCCCTCCATCTCTGTCAGCGGGGAGATGACAGGCCACGTTGCATCATTAAGCATCCACATCCTGGCGCTCCAGATGCAGCTCTAGGGGAACAGAGAGCTTTCATGTGACACGTCGCCGCGGTGAGCGGAGGTGCGCGGAGGTGTGCGGCGGTGCACGGTGAGCTGAGCTGATGAACTGTCTAATGCTCTATTAATGGGAGGCGACCCGTTAAGGGCCTCGGAGGAGGCGCTCGTTAAAAATTAATGGAGACAAGCTCTCTGCGTAACGCTCATAATTACACATACAGTCGCACACCTGGGTACAAATGAGCTGAGAGACAGGGAGAGAGATGGAGACGGGCTAGCTAGTGGTGAGAAGGAATCACAGAGGTTGGAGAAAATGGTCCAATACCACATCAATAGGACATCAGTTGACATGGATATGAATATTATTCCACTACCATTGGATCAGGCAAAATGTCAGCCTCAGTGCTGTATTCAGAATGGCTGGTTTTTGCTTTCACAGAAAGCACCTGATCTAATGTTCCTCAGTATATCACACAGAAAGCACCTGATATAATGCTCCTAAGTGTACCTCACCATGTGAAGAATATGGAGAGATTTTCTATTTGTTTTTAGTATTTTCTTGTTTTATCTCCTTTCACACTTTCCTCCCCCTCCACTTCTTCTTATCTCTCTTACTTCTACGAAATTACAGTACGATGCACATTGACAAATTTCACTTTTTCTTTCACGATAACATGTAACATGCGATGTGACCATACAGATATCGTAAGTTATGTCTATAACTATGGATCTATGAGACCGAACGATGACCGTCACTACGGTCATAACAACGAATGATGCCCTCATCTTCCTTTTCTCGAGATCAATATATATCAAAATTGTCATGCCCACATGACCCGTAGGAGGCGGTCTCACCGTATAAGTTATGTCCGGTGTGGCCGGCTCCGCCTCCAGCCTCGAACGCCTCATAATGTTCTGAGCGACAGGAGATAGTGACGGTCATCGTTCGGTCTCATAGATCTATAGTTATATACATAACTTACGATCTATATCGACCTCACTCTGACCGTCACTACGGTCATAACAACGGATGACTTATACCAACCGGGTCGCGAGGAACGGGGTACTCAGTCCCATCACCATCTCGCTGGGCAGCTGCAAGCAAGACGGTGGAACCCAGCGATAGATGGGATTCCACGTTCAGTCTGTAAAACCTCGCAAATGTGCAAGGCACAGTCCATGAAGCCACTGCACAAATGTCCTCCATGGACACTCCTAGTGCAGCCCAAGTGCAGCCCAAGCCCCAAGTGCAGCCCAAGAAGTGGCCACCCCCCTTGTGGAGTGGGCCACCACATTCTCCGGGACTGGCTGGCCTAGATCAACATAGGCCGCCGAGATTGTGCCCACAAGCCAATGCGACAACCGTTGCTTGGACAAGGGAAGTCCCAACCTCCTGCCCCCATAGCAGACAAACAGCTGCGTGCCTGTGCCTCGTATGGCCTGTGTGCGATCCACATGAGCACGAAGTGCTCGGACTGGACACAACGTAGAAAGGCCCTCCACAGTTTCCTGGGGGCCCAGAGCAGAACGCAATGCCGTAATCTCCAGCACTCGGTTCACCGTCTGCAGCGTAATTACCTTGGGTAGAAATGCCGGGTTAGGCCACAGCGACACCCCTGTGCCATCGGGTTTCCACCTCATGCAGTCTTGGCTGACTGACAAGGCCTGCAGCTCACTGACGCGTTTGGCAGAGGAAAGCGCCAAAAGAAGTGCCGTCTTACGAGAGAGGGATTTCAGATCGGACTGATCCATCGGCTCATACGGGGCTCCCATCAAGGACCGCAGTACCAGAGGGAGATCCCAAGCAGGGGCCCTCAAGGCCCGTCCGGGGCGTAGCCGCTTGACACCTGCCGTGAACTGAGTGACAAAACTATGCCTACCAATTGGTAGCCCATCAACCTCCTCATGCCGGCGCGAAATAGCGGCGGAATACACCCTGATGGTGCTGGCTGCTCTGCCAGCATCCAAGAGGGACTGGAGAAAACGTAACACTAGGGATACGTTGCAGGTGACAGGATTCGCCTGCTGGGCAGTACACCAGGCAGAGAAGCACTTCCACTTGTGGTCGTAACAGGCACGGGTGGAAGGCGCCCTGGCATTACGCATTGTGTCAAGGACGGCCTCATCTAGCCCTTGAGGGAGGGGCTCAGAAGAGGCCAGGCCCAGAGCTGCAGAGTCCTCGGCTTGGGGTGCCAAATCTGACCCTCTGCCTGGGACAAGAGGTCTGCTCTGGCCGGCAGCGGCCATGGAGACCCCTGAACCAGCTGAAGGAGGTCTGGAAACCAATATCTCCCTGGCCATTGGGGTGCAATCAACAAAATTATGTAATAACCCGATGCAATACCTGAGGAATCATGGGGGGTGGAGGGAAAGCGTATAACAAGCCGTCTGGCCACTCTCCTGACAGAGCATCCAGGCCCAAGGGGCCCCCCTGACCCGTCAGGGAGAACCATAGCTTGCAGTGAGCATTCTCTCGAGAGGCAAACAGGTCTGCTCGGGCCCAGCCGATCTGTGAGATCACCTGTGGGTGAAGTCTCCACTCGCCGGAGAGGGGGCCGGACCTGGACAGAAGGTCTGCTGCAGTGTTCACCACTCCCGGCACATAGACTGCCCTGAGGGAGGCCAAGCGAGGCGCGGCCCACCACAACAGATCCTGAGCCACCTGTAGGCAACGAAGTGACTTTGTGCCCCCCTGGTGATTTATATGATAGACCGCTGAAGTGTTGTCTGATCTCGCCAGGACATGCTTGTCGCGGATAAAGGGGAGGAGCGCCCTGAGGCCGAGATGAACAGCCCTCAGCTCCAACACATTGATGTGTTCGGACGTCCAGGGAAGCGCCCACTGACCCCTCGTTGTCCTGCCTTCCCATACGGCTCCCCAGCCGGTCTGGAAGGCATCTGTCGTCCCCACAGTCCTCCTGCACGGAAGGTCCCGAAGTGGGACCCCACGTGTCAGCATCGTGCCGTCCTTCCACGGCCGTAGGGAGTGAAGGCAAGACCTTGTCACCACTAGCTTCACATGCCGGTCCCGCTTGGGATCGAGGCTGAACGAATTCAACCACCTCTGGAGCAGTCTGGCCCTGAGCAGGCCGAGTGGGACGACTGCTGTTGGGGATGCTGTGGCGGATGCGATCATCCCCAACAGCCGCTGGACCCGAACCATCTCGACACGCGTGCCGAGACGGAAGTGGCGTAGGAGTGTTTGGATCCGTAGAACCCTCTCCGGGGACAGAGAGACCACCATGGTCACTGAATTGAGACACAGGCCGAGAAAACCTGTCTGTTGCCTGGGTTCGAGGTTGCTTTCCTTTTAAGTTCACTCGGAAACCCAAAATGTGAACATGGAAGTACGCGTCTTTCAGGTCGAGAGTGGCGAACCACTCTCCCTGGCCAATGGACCGACGTATGTGTTTTGTCTGTAACATCTTGAAAGGTAGGACCTTCATGTACCGGTTTAGCCACCTGAGATCGAGGACGGGCCGATACCCGCCGTCCTTTTTTGGCACCAGAAATTATGTCGAGTAAAAACCTGCTTTCTGATCAGTTGAACTCACCTTTGTAATTGCGCCTTTCTGCAGCAGGGTGGAAACCTCCTCCGCCAGAGCACGTGCTTGGACAGGGCTTGGACCCTTGAAAAGGGTGGGGGGATGCCGTTGAAATTGGAGTTTGTAGCCTCTGGCGACTGTCTCCAGTACCCAGGGGTCTGATGTACGCTCTACCCAGCTGTCCAAGCAAAGCCGGGAGAGACGTTCGACATGCAGAGCCCCCTTGGCGCCGTGTGCCCTTGTGGGGGCGACGCCCTTGAGGGCCACCTCTGTTAGTGGCTCGGGATCTAGACCCTTGCTGCCAGTGAAGCTGCTGCCGGGCGGCCGAACTGGGGGCCCGAAACGCCTCCTCCTGGTGCCTGTCACTCCCCCAGGACCCATGGTGGGGACCTGGGCCTTGATAAGACCGCCGTGGTCAGAGTTTGGAGGTAACAGACCGGCAAAAACGCTGAACGCTCTCCCGTGTCTGAGCACAGCGTTCAGTTCTGTCCAGCGTGTCCTGGAAGTCTGGATTGGCCATTGGACATGGCCAGGCACAACTGCTTTCTCCCGCAGCTCTTTCTTGATGTTCTCAGGGAGACGCATCTGAGCCAGCCAGACCTGACGACGAGCTAATGTCCCGTGTGAGCTGAGAATGAGCTAACACCGCGGCATCTACCAGGGACCAGGAGTCCGTGTCCTCCGACCCTATTGTCTTACTTAGAGCAGCCAAGAGGAGGACCAATGCATTCCCCGAGCGAGCTGCACGGGTTGCTGAATTGTATGTGCGACACACCAGACGATCAGTCTTCTCGCACTGCTTACTGGGGCAACGTGGGACAGTGGTAACTCGGTCAGGGCCAAGATCGGTCAATGCGGCCATGCCCTGCTCGACCGGTGGCATGTCTCCCAAGCCGGACTCGGGAGGATAAGCCATCTTTGCCAGGCCCCTGCACCCAGCATTAAATAGGGAGTCACTATCAGGCTTCCCCCAGTTAGTCATTAGCATCCCCGAATACCCCTCTGCTTCCGGAACAGTGGGGAACGAGCGAGCCTGGGACACCGCACTGAAGACACCCGCCGAAGAGGCGGACTTCGGGGCTGTAAGTGTCATACCCAACAGTTTAGCTGCCGATAACACGTGCAACACCAGTGTCTCACTAGCAGCGACGTCCAGAGCGGACTCTGCGTAGAGCGCAGATCTGAGACTGAAGCGTGGTCCGACCGTGGACCGCTAAAAGTAAGGGAGCCAGGCGCATGGATGGAAAGCACATATGGGTCATCCTCCGGGCCAGGCACCCCCCTGAAGGGAGATGCCTGCGAGGACACCACAGTTGAGGAGCATTCAGCTTCAAACCTCCCCATCTGCTCACTGAGGGACTGAATAGCAGCCAAAATCTCCCTCTGAGTTGTGCCCTGCGTCTCCCCAACCTCCTGGGCGTGAGCAGAACGCTTAGGCTTAGGGGCCCGAGAGGTGTGCCCACGAGACCTCCTATAATCATGGTCACCGAGGGATATGCAGGAAACCCAACCCGCTGCGAACAGTGTGGTAACAGGGTAATAATAGGCGAACTCAGAACACCCACTCACTATACATAACGTATGAGAGGGGATTAGGATAACAAAAAACAACCCTGCCAGCTGCGGACAGCGTAGCACCAGGGGTAGCGAATAGCAATATGCACAAATGTATCACAGTATTTAATCAAACGTCCACTCACTATACGCAAACGTATGAGGGGGAATAGTTAGCATAACAAAAACAACCCTGCCAGCTGCGGACAGCGTAGCACCCGGGGTAGCCAATAGCCGTATGCAACACTTTATATAATAATATTAACCAAAAAACTTCTACTCACTATACGCGAACGTATGAGAGGGAATAATCAGCAAAACAAAAACCAAACCCTGCCGCCTGCGGACAGCGTAGCATCAGGGGTAATAAATAGCAGTATGCACAAAATAATAGCAATGTTAATCAAACGTATACTCACTATACGCGCACGTATGAGAGGGACTAATTGTAACAAAAAACAAACCCTACCAGCTGCGGACAGCGTAGCACCAGGGGTAGTAAATAGCAGTATGCACAAGATAATAGCAATGTTAATCAAGTATACTCACTATACGCGGACGTATGAGAGGGGATAATTAGCAAAACAAACAACAAACCCTGCCGGCTGCGGACAGTAGCACCAGGTGTAGCAAATAGCAGTATGCAGGAATGTATAACAATTCAACATCTCCTCACCATACGCGCACGTATGAGGGGGGATAGTAGAATAGACAGTAACCAAAACAAATCCCACGTGCTGCGCACAGCGTCCGAGGGACTCAGTGACTGAAGTAATCAAACAGCTTCTTCTCCCCTACTCACAATACACTCAGTATGGAGGGAGGCCAAGTTAAAGAAATATCACTTAGTGACTCTACTAGAATCAACTAATGTGGATAACTACATCGCATGTGAACCCACGCGGAAATGACCGGTATGCCACCAACTTGGATGGAACCTGTCAGTTAAGCCCCGCAGCTGCGAACAGCGAAGCAACGGGTACAAACAATAACGAAAAAATAAAGTCGCCGTATCACGGCCGTTCCGCAACAAAACGGAACTCTTAAAGGTGCAGTGAAATGAAAAAGACGTTTTTCACACTTTTACACCATATCCGTGGTCATTATATGGGCATACCTAACAATGGATGCCAAAATAATGTGAAAATTCTCATTTCTGTATGTTTTTATATCAAAGGTCCAAAAAAAACGATTGCATTATTTATTTATTAAAACGAAAACGTGCTGCGTGATGACGTGTAGAGATACACATCGATAAAAGCCAATAACAATGAAGCTCACCCGTTTCATTTCCCATATTTGCGCATCCATCCATCACAGCTGCTATTGATTACATAATACTCCGTTTTTATTTCCATTCCAGATAACATCCAGACAGTGTATTACTCGGTTTCAACTTAATCATCACGCTAGAATATGTATCTGAAAACATTATAGGGTAGAAATAAGCCACATAACAGTAAACTGGTTGTGCTGGCTGACCATTATGATTTATAAACAAACAACACCACGCTGTTGCGCTTAGCATAGCTACCGTCCCTAGCTACCGTCCCATCGCCTGAAGGGATGCGACGCTCTGATCCGTTTCACTGCGCCTTTAAGGTAGCCTAACTGAAGGGCAAAACCCTGTAGGCAAAACAAACAAGTATACAACAAGTGTTACAGTTTAGCATTAGCAAACAAACACAGTAGGCTATAAAGTCACACAACACTGCAACCCACAGGGACTCAAGGCGCCTGCACCGAAGTGTACGGGTTTCCAAAGCAGTGAGTGTGGAAAAAGACTACTAGCGAAACCAAGCAGTCAGCATTAACAGTATAGATCTCAAAGATACGATACCATTATACCTACCTTACAGATCTCATGAGGCGAGAGAGGCAAAGAGGCGGAGCCGGCCGCACCGGACATAACTTATGCGGTGAGACCGCCTCCTACGGGTCATGTGGGCATGAGAATTTTGATATATATTGATCTCGAGAAAAGGAAGATGAGGGCATCATTCGTTGTTATGACCGTAGTGACGGTCAGAGTGAGGTCGATATAGATCATGTGATGTGACCATACAGATAACATGGGACGATACAGATAACATGTGACCATGCAGATAACATGTGACTATACAGACACCATGTGATGTGACCATACAGATAACTGTGACAATACAGATAACATGTGACCATAAAGATAACATGTGATGTGACCATACAGATAACATGTGATGTGACCATACAGATAACATGTGACCATACAGATAACATGAGACCATACAGATAACATGTGATGTGACCATACAGATAACATGTGACCATACAGATAACACGTGATGTGACCATACAGATAACATGTGGCCATACAGATAACATGAGACCATACAGATAACATGTGATGTGACCATACATATAACATGTGACCATACATATAGCATGTGACCATACAGATAACATGTGATGTGACCATACAGATATCATGTGACCATACAGATAACATGTGATGTGACATACATATAGCATGTGACCATACAGATAACATGTGACCATACAGATAACATGTGACCATACAGATAACATGTGATGTGAACATACAGATAACATGTGACCATACAGATAACATGTGATGTGACCATACAGATAACATGTGACCGTACATATAACATGTGACCATACAGATAACATGTGGCCATACAGATAACATGTGATGTGACCATACATATAACATGTGACCATACAGGTAACGTGAACATATATAACATGTGATGTGACCATACAGATAACATGTGACCGTACATATAATATGTGACCATACAGATAACATGTGATGTGACCATACAGATAACATCGTCGTAACCAACCAGTTCTCTAGACTCGCCAGTATGAGTGCCTGGCTAGCTGCAGCGTCTCTGTCGCTCGTATGATATCGGCTACATTAACAATTTTAACCTTTTTTTGGACCGTCCCTCTTTTTTCTACAAAGACGGTTTACACCCGAGCAGACCGGGAAGTCAAGCACTGGCCACCAACATAGCTGTTAGCCTCCGCCACCATCACCCACCCTACTTGACCACAACCACCATAACAATACAGTCCAGTCCTGACACATCCGTCACGGATTGACGTCCCCCGCGGTCCCAGCTCAATTAGTTCCGCCTCATTTCCCAGCCTAATTTCCATCAGGCTTTGACCAACATCAGATAACACAACTAGTTTAACAAATTATATTAACCAACCAATTATCACATTCAATATCAAAACAATAATAACACATAGACAGCAAAAGCTGTTTTCAGACCCTGGCATCCACTCAAACCGTGGCACTGTCCATTCCAACCTCTGCATGCTGAAACATGTCACCTCACCACCAGATGTCACTGCACCTCTTATTATGTGCCTGTTAAATGTTAGATCTCTCACAAACAAGTCTTTCATTTGCAGAGATCTTATTATGTCCTCAAATACAGACATACTTATGATTACAGAGTCATGGCTGGGTCCAGGCGATTATCCAACTCTCAAAGAGACCTGCCCACCCCAGTTTTCATATTTTAACCACCCTAGATTGGGCCATGCCGGTGGTCAAGCAACAGTGTACAGAAACACCCCTCCCTACAGCTCCCCTGTCCATACAGATAACATGTGACCATACAGATAACATGTGATGTGACCATACAGATAACATGTGATGTGACCATACAGACACCATGTGATGTGACCATACAGATAACATGTGACCATACAGATAACATGTGACCATACATATAACATGTGACCATACAGATAACATGTTGTAACATCTGTGCCAAGAGTCACATTGGTTCCATGCATTTTTTGTTTGCTATGCACCATTTTTCATGTACTTTATTATTTTCTACCAATCCGCTGCGCTATGAAATGTTTCTAGTTATCTGCTGGACTATGTGCCATGCAAAACCAGTTGGATACATGTGTTGCTATGGCAGCAGGCAGTGATTGGGAAGCCCCGCCCACAGCTCACCTGGTTGATGGAGTGAGGGGCAATCACATTGTTTGACTATTTTGTGATTGAAAACTTTATTTTGTTTTGAGTTAATAAATCACCGTTAAGCTTATTTGCCGATTTATTTAGTGATTCTTATTCTGAACTGACCCACCACCTCCCTCATTTTTGCTATAATTGGTTCCTTTGATTGTTATTATTGTACTCGTTATAATGTGATGTGACCACACATATAACATGTGATGTGACCATACAGATAACATGTGCTGTCACCATACAGATAGCATGTGATGTGACCATACAGATAACATGTGATGTGACCATACAGATACCATGTGATGTGACCATACAGATAACATGTTATGTGACCACACAGATAAGATGTGATGTGACCATACAGATAACATGTGATGTGACCATACAGATAACATGTGACCATACATATAACATGTGACCATACAGAAAACATGTGATGTGTCCATACAGATAACATGTGATGTGACCATACAGATAACATATGACCATACATATATGTGATGTGACCATACAGATAACATGTGACCATACAGATAACATGTGATATGAGGCCAGCCCAACAGCTGTATCTATCATGAAACGAGGTTATGCAGCCAGCAGGTAGTTAACACTTTCCCTCCCGATCACGAGTAGTAGTAAGTATCCTTGCCGAGCCATGAGGCCCATAGGGCAGGAGCCTATCTCCTGTTTCTGTAGCGTGAGGCAGCTTGATGTACAAGTACACCCCCTGGACATGACACTGGTATGTCACAGGGACTTGCCCCCAATCCAACCCTTGATGCTGAGTGTCAAGCAGGGAGGCATTGGGTCCCATTTTTCCATTCTTTGATATGACCCAGCCGGGGATTGAACCCCAACCTCCCAGTCTCAGGGCAGACAATCTAACCACAAGGCCATTGAGCTGGTACAATCACGAGTACCCCAAGTTAAGTTTTCATTGATTAATTCACAGTTTTTAATATGTTTTAAGTCCGACAAGGTTTTCATCGGACAGAGTGGGATAGGTGACGCGTTCGGATGACGTCACCGGAAAAAGATCAGTCGCACTGGCTTGCTATAAGGCTTCTGGGAAATTGAGGCACAATGCAAGGTCGATGGCTCGTAATGGCTGCGCCCGTGCTTCACTGTAGCCCGTTGTCGGGACCACGAAAGATTCTGGACCACTAATTACAAAACATCACACCATGTTATGGCGTATATTCATAAAACAGAACGATGATGAACCCTGTATCAACCCACAACTACTCAACCTATACAAACAAAGGGACAAAGCCTGGCTCAAACACCGCACATCCAATAATCCTGTTGACTGGGAAAATTACAGACTTCTCAGAAACCAATGCAAAACCAAAACAAGGAATGCTCAATCAGATCACTTTAAAAACAGCTTCAGACATGACTTCCATAACCCCAAACAGTTTTGGAATAAATTGAATCACTTTCTTAACAAAAACAATAAAAGCTCCATAAAACACCTCAAAATTAACAATGACATAATATCTGACCCACTGCATATTTCCCAAGCCCTTAACAACCACTTTTCCTCTATCTGTGCCAACTCCCCAGATGCAAACTCGTATATCACAGCCGGCTCTCCTTCAATTAATACTCACAATGGATCATTTTCATTTAAAAAAATCACACCTGTAGAGGTGCATCGTGTCATCTGTGAACTGAAGGAAAGCTGTGGGGCTGGTCCGGATGGCCTTGAATCCAAATACATCAAACATGCTGCTCACATTTTTATGTATCCCCTTGCCGATTTATTTAACCTGTCTCTGTCAACCTCCTCATTTCCATCAATATGGAAATGTGCGAAAGTCACCCCCATCTTTAAGAGTGGGGACACATCTGATCCCAATAACTATCGTCCCATTTCCATTATCTGTATCACTGCAAAAATATTTGAAAAACGAATCTATAATCAGCTCTCACATTATCTGAGTCTCCACAACATCCTGTCCCCAGTCCAATCAGGTTTCAGACCACATTTTTCCACCACTACAGCCTTGCTAAAATTCACCAGTGACGTACTCCTATCCTCCAGTAAAGGTCTCCTTACTGGAGCAATATTTATCGATTTATCCAAAGCCTTTGATGTGGTTGACCATTATCTACTACTTGACAAGCTCCATGCCATTGGCTTACAGCGAAATGCCATTCTCTGGTTTAATGCTTATCTCCATAATAGGCGCCAGTATGTTGTTTCACAAGGTACCCAATCCGATTACTCTATTATTGATAAAGGTGTCCCACAAGGTTACACCTTGGGTCCACTCCTTTTTTCTATTTTTATTAATGATTTACCGGATATTTGCTCACACAGTCAAGTTCAGCTCTATGCTGATGACACTGTTATATATTATTCTGGCTCTGACTTAACTCATATTCAATCATCCTTACAATCCGATTTCAACCTTGTTCAGAACTGGCTCCACAATAACAAATTACTGTTGAATAAGAGGAAGTCCTGCAGCATGGTGTTTGGCACACGACACAGTCAAGCAAGCACACTTGGAACTTCAAATGGCTCTCAACTTGAGAAAGTTGACTCCTTTAAATATCTTAGAGTGTGGCTCGACCCAGAGCTTACCTTCAAACCACACATATACTATGTTACTAAAAAAACGTATGGTTGCCTAAGCTCACTTTACCGTTCAATTAATTGCTTCTCCTTTGATGTTAGGAAAATAATTATTGCTCAAGTGATACTTCCCATTATTGACTATGCAGATGTTGTGTATCAGAACACAACCGACACTCATCTTAAGCCTCTAAATGTTTTATACAACTCCCTTTGCAGGTTTGTATTGAGATGCCCATATGATACCCATCACTGCCTCATGTACAAATCACTCAATTGGCTGCAGCCTAAATCAAGACGGCAACTACACTGGTATCTCTTCACCTATATGCATTTATTTTAGGTGCCCTGCTTACTTGAAGCAGTACCTGACTCAGTCTACCTCATCCTATCCACTAAGACATCTACAATACCCTTACTTTAAAATCCCCAAAATCTCCAATGTGGTCGGGCGGAGGTCCTTCTGCTACAAAGCCCCATTCGATTGGAACAACCTCCCTCTATATCTTAGATCCATCACATCATATAGTAGCTTCAGAACCTCCTTACATTCACATCTAGACTCAACTTGTCTATGCTTCTAACCTGACTGTAACCTTTTATGACCCTGAAATATTTGCACTATGACCTTATCTACAATGTGTATTATGTGGTGGTTGGTTGTGTAGGTGGATGATGGTGAGCAAGCTATTTGTGTATATACTGTATGTATGTATTTGTATAACTGTTTGTATCTGTGTACCACATGTTTTGTGTATTTGTGTACAGTATGCTTTTCTGTATTTGGTTTCATGGGTCCCTCTTGAAAATGAGATGCTGCATCTCAAGAGGCTGTCCCTTCCATAAAAATCTGAAATCTGAAATCTGATGTCGGCGCGGTACTTCTTCAAAGGTTAGTGAAAATCTAGGCAGTTAGAAGAGGATCAGGATTATTTAATCCTGCATCAAACTAAAACACCTAATTAACTCTTATTGAAGAGAGACACGCAGATGAGTGAGGCAACAACATGAAATGATAGAGAGAGACAGAGAAAGAGAGAGAGAGAGAGAGAGAGACAGAGAGAGAGAGAGAGAGAGAGACTATATTGATACCATAGACTGTAAAAAATATGGACAAAGCGTTCGCCGGGTCTAACATGGACGTAAAATGAAGCCTGTTATTCCTGCACTGTAAGTCGCCATCTTTCTAGATCCGTTTGGTACCAGCTGGCCATTGGCTGGCTCCGTTTTGGACCAGCTGGCCATTGGCTGCCCAGACAACGAGGCGGGACTTCCCCCCTTCTTCTCCGTTGGTTTTTATTTTGACTCGAGTGGGAGGGGAATCCCGATCATAGACTGTAACGGTAGCCACGCCCCTCAGAACATACGCAATGTTTTTTTTTCTTTATGGTCATTTTTTTAATTAATGGGACCATAATTTTCCAAAAAGAATATTATGACATTAGAAATGAGACTTTAAACTAGTGACTGGAAGAAGAAAGTATTCATGACCATGTTTATTAAGGTAATACAGTCTAGGTGAAGTTGGGCCAAAATACATGGGCCTCTATGGAGCTATGGGGCTTTTTGGGTCCAGTCCAGCGCCACAACAGGCCATTATATGAACTACCGATTTCAAATGAGGCTTCACGAAATATCTGGCTGACTGCCCCCCTGATTGATACACACACACCATGGACGCATTAAATAATTATGACAATATTTGCATATTGTATTGTGAAAGTTAATGTTCTATGTATATGTTTGATATTGTTATTTTATTATTATTGTTTTGCTTTGTTTTTTGCTGCATGTTATGCTTTGGCAATATTGTAATTACATTCATGCCAATAAAGCTATTTGAATTGAAATTGAATAGAGAGAGAGAGAGAGAGAGAGAGAGAGAGAGAGAGAGAGAGGGAGAGAGGGAGCCAGAGGGAGAGAGAGAGAGAAAGTAGGAGTTAAAAGAGTGCAATGATCATTAAGTTAGCACTTATACAAATCAGGACAAAGACATCAAAAGGGAAAAGGTGGTCTCAGGTTCCCCACCCCCCTGAAGTCTAAAGTGGTCCACACATGTCCAAATAAGGTATGGTCACCAGGGAGCACAGTAGGTGTACTAGCAGGGGTGTCAAACTGGTGATCTGCAGCCCGCCTGCCTCAAGCAACAAAAAAAACAAATATATATATATATATATATCACCCATTCTTGAGATAAGGGACAAAACTTTTTTCAAACTAGATTTTTTTTTTTTTAAGATACATTCAAATCAAATAGATGTATTTGTAGACACAGGTCTCAACTACCAATCTTGAGAAGGAACAGGTTTTTCGCATAACATTTCTTTCTAAAATGGGACATTTATGCACTTAATACCTGATTCATGTCAACTCCGTCAGACACACTAAAATCCCTTTTAATTGAATTTGATAATTTCAACAATAATATAAAGTCCTCAGTTATCTTATAATGGCTTTCAGTAATCAAGTTAAGTAATACAATTCTTTTAATATTGTTTTGTTCCAATATCACACTATTATGAAATATCCAATTTCTCAAATCCGTCATTTCAACCTTTATTTTCAATATTATAACATGAAAACAATGTAAAAAAAGAAAAGAAAAATCATCATTACATATCATTTCAGTTGGTGTTTCAATACATAAGCACAAAAGATTTAACATCGAATTTTCTATTTCTTTGGAAATTAATAAAAACATCACGGGACGAACGTCTGACGGAGTTGACGAACATCTGACGGAGTTGACAAGTTTAACTGATTTAGGTTCTAGACCACCTAGGATCTTGATTCTGGTGACTAATCCCACATTTTCAAGGATGAGGAATACAGTGGTACTATTTATATTGGCCCTGTGACCATGGCAGCCATTTTCAAAATTGCCGCCACCTGCTGTTATTTTACAATAACTCAAGTTCTACACCACCTAGGATCTTGATTCTGGTGACTAATCATACATTTTCAAGGATGTGGGATACATTGGTACTATTTAGATTTGTCCTGTGACCATGGTAGACATTTTTCAAAATGGCCGCCACCTGCTGTTATTTCCCAATAACTCAAGTTCTACACCACCTAGGTTCTTGATTCTGGTGACTAATCCTACATTTTCAAGGAGGAGGAATACAGTTGTACTATTTAGATTTATCCTGTGACAATGGCAGCCATTTTCAAAAATGTTGGACCTGCTATTATTTTACCAATTTAGTCAGGGAATATTATCAGAATAATGTCAAATCTGTGAATACATTTCTTACCAAGAATTTTTTCACCAATGTGTTTGTAAAGGTGTCTACTAACATATCCCACATTGATTTCTATTGAACCACCCTAGGGGCATTTTTGACAGCTGCTGAAAGTTGGGTACCATACCAAGTGGCTATGGCCAAACTAGGGAGTCTATGGCCAAAATAGGGGTCAAACCCCTTGGGCTAAATTCGGCCATATATCCACTTGCCCAAATGTGCTGACCTCATTTTGTGATGACGGCTATGGCCGTTTTCAGCCCAAGGAGTGTTCTTCGTGCATAGATAATGCTTGGAATGCATTCAGAATCATGAAAACTCCCTAGTTTGACATGTCACATGCTACTTAAA
The DNA here is from genome assembly GCF_964188405.1 of Protomyctophum parallelum. Lineage (NCBI taxonomy): Eukaryota > Metazoa > Chordata > Actinopteri > Myctophiformes > Myctophidae > Protomyctophum > Protomyctophum parallelum. Next base: position 699,801 of record NC_139705.1, read on the forward strand.
GCATAATGAACATTTTGCCTTATATAGGTTGTTGATGGTACCCCAACTTTCAGCAGCTGTCAAAAGTTCCCCTAGGGTGGTTGAATATAAAGCAATGTGGGATATGTTAGTAGACACCCTTCCAAACACATTGGTGAAGAAAATTCTTGATTTATTACCAGATTGTATTAATATCCCCTGACTAACTCATCTTCTAGACCACTTAGACCCGACTTCACCAACAGAGACCCGATTGACACCTAAACAACAAGTTTGGACAGCCCCACCAATTAGTGTTACGGAAAATAGCAAGTGTCTACCCTAGGCCCAAAGGGAGACACAGAACTTAGATGCGGCTCACATGTTGCACGACTCCTCAACAAGCTGCCACCAGAGATGAGAGCTGAATTCTGCCGCACAATGCTCTGCGGCCCAGGAGCAACCAACACCATGTTGGAGTTCTCTGAGTGGTTGAAGCACGAGTCCTAGCCATATAGCCTGTGCAAAGGCAAACACCTTGAAGACCTGCTTGAGGTGAACAGTGAGCAGTGAACAGTGAGCGAAAGACTGAAGACAGAAGATCTGCCTTCAGGACTATCAGGCAGGATGTGCAGACACTGAAGGCATCAGTGTCGTTCTGTGTCCCCAGCATGACAACCAAAGCAATGTTACCAAATCAAAGGAGCCTTCACCTCAAGTCACCTGGGGCTGGGTGAGCAATCGTATCCTGTATCTAGCCTCACAACTAAATACAGACACTTGGCCAGACTGCCGTTTGAAAGGGTCAAACCCTTCATCCTGATTGGGGAAGACCACCTCACCTAATCACACCAACCGAACAAGTGAGGTTGGGGCCTCCAGGTGGGCCAGCAGCCATCTGCACAAGACTGGGCTGGACCCTGCAGGAAAGCAATCTCCAGCCTAGACAATGTAAGTTGACTATAACAGAGCCCCAGAACACAGAGCTCATGAGAAGGATGGAGAAACACTGGCAGGAGGCCACCAAGATACAACGCCACACTGCAGTGGCCAGTGAAGTACCTGAAAGGGACAAGTCAAAGGCCAGAAAGCCCACCTCCTTTTAATGTCCTGTCAGTAGCAACTCAACCTGCACCTGAAATAAGCCCTGACCCCTCCCAGAAAAAGTTCATCCTTGAAAATGTAATGATTAGTCACCAGAATCAAGATCCTTGGTGATCTAAAACTTGAGTTATTGGTAAAATAACAGCAGGTTGGTGGTCATTTTGAAAAACAATGGCTGCCATGGTCACAGGACAAATCTAAATAGTACCACTGTATTCCTCAGCTTTTACAATGTCTTATTAGTCGCCAGAATCAAGATCCTAGGTGGTCTAAAACTTGAGTTATTGTAAAATAACAGCAGGTGGCGGCCATTTTGAAAAACAATGGCTGCCATGGTCACAGGACAAATCTAAATAGTACCAATGTATCCCACATCCTTGAAAATGTATGATTAGTCACCAGAATCAAGATCCTAGATGGTGTAGAACTTGAGTTATTGTAAAATAACAGCAGGTGGCGGCCATTTAGAAAAATGGCTGCCATGGTCACAGGGAAAATCTAAATTGTACCACTATATCCCTCATCCTTGAAAATGTAGTCTTAGTCACCAGAATCAAGATCCTAGGTGGTGTATAACTTGAGTTATTGTAAAATAACATCAGGTGACGGCAATTTTGGAAAATGGCTGCCATGGTCACCACGAGACAAATCTGTGATGGCCCTACAGCCAAAAATGTTCCTTAAGGCATGCTCTAACTGTGTGCCAAATTAGAATACGTCCCATTATTCAAAAACTATAATTTTATTGTTTTAGGAACACTTTTGTCAACTCCGTCAGATACATGTCAACTCTGTCAGACACAAAACCTGACGGAGTTGACGTCTGACGGAGTTGACAAAATGCCATTTGTTTTCATCTTAACCCTCTGTAGTACAATGTAGCCATTTTGTTTTTGCTTCATTTGTTAGCTAAACCTAACCCTAAACTAAAATAATAAACATTATTTTGGAATTCTTAACAAATTCTAATTCTTCACAATAATGTCCTGACGGAGTTGACATGTAAAAGCTGTGACCTCATTGATCTCAACATTGTTTGTTTAAAATATCAAACAATTGAATGCTTGTCAGACCAGGTGCTCCACTGTTGCAACAAATATAAACGGGACTTGGAAAAGGAGTCTTCGGGCTAAATCTGTCGACAATATTTTCTGATTAATTTAAGACTTTAAAAAAAACCTGATGGAGTTGACGGGAGACGTGGGACACACATTTGATATGAGATATCTAATGGAAAATATAAATAAAAATTAACTGTGTATATTGTTTGCTATGTTGTTGACAATCTACTTTAATTTAGTATGTATATTTATGTGATTGTGACAGTATTAGACACTTTTTTAGCAGTTTGAAATTGTGACCACTTGCTGGGGACAGGCTATATACAGGCGTTTTTGGGTACAGTGCCTGCTTTTAACTAATTCAGATGGCATATAAAACAATTATAATGAAATTAATGGCATAATAATACACAACTGTATTACATTTAACTTTGCAAGTGCTTTTATTTTTATGAATGAATTTATTTTTAACATAAATAAGGCTCTTATGTGTGGGACATGTTTTTTCCACTTTTGTCCCTCATCTCAAGAATGAGTGATATATATATATTTATATATTATTTATATATTTTAAATAGCCAAAATATAGGCTAATAAGTAAGGCTGCATGATATCAAGTTGAGCAAAGCCACTCTTCTCTTCTTCGCTTGTTAAGTGCCTGCCAGACAGACAATCAGATGAAATGAAGGCAGGTGTAGAGTAGAGTGTAGACTAGTAAACTGAACATGTTCTCTTTATATCAAGTACTTCATACCAGCCCCTTATGAAACTACTTCTCCCCAAATCCAAATGGATTTCATTTTCCATCCTGAATGGCAGTAACTAGCATACAATGAGAACTGAGAAGATCTCCACAAAGGTTTACTCATCAAAACTGATTATAAAACTGTAACCATCAAAGCATGCACTCAACATATAATGGTTATGTGACCATGGTCACATAACATAATATAAAATCTTATAAGTTTTATCTGATTATCTGATCATGTCCAAATCAGGTTCTCCAGTAGCCTCTTCAGTTTTTTGAAGATTTTTTGAGTGGTGCAACCACTCCCTTACGGAGTGGCTGCACCACTCAAGCTGGCTGGCTGGCGTGCGTCCGCAACTGGTTGTGGCCCCCATCAAGTGACCTTTTGACCAATGCGGCCCTCGCCCCAAGTTGAGTTCGACACCCCTGGCACTGTAGCTGCTTGCTATCAGCAGCTGTTATCAGCAGGCCAGATCCACTTAGCATACAGGGACCCCTGTTGCTGTCCATGCATCCTGTCCAGACATGCCTGTCTCTCATTTGTTGAGAGACAACTTCGAACAGTTATTTAAGCTATATTATTGTGAATTGTAGTTCCATATACATCATAACCTCCCTTTGAGGCTACCTTGCCTCATAAAACGAATATGGAACACAATTTACATTTCAGTAGTTTAAATAACTGTTCTAAGTTGTCTCTCAACAAATGAGAGACAGGCATGTCTGGACAGGATGCATGGACAGCAACAGGGGTCCCTGTATGCTAATAACAGCTGCTGATAGCAAGCAGCTACACCTACTGTGCTCCCTGGTGACCATACCTTATTTGGACATGTGTGGACCACTGTAGACTTCAGGGGGGTGGGGAACCTGAGACCACCTTTTCCCTTTTGATGTCTTTGTCCTGATTTGTATAAGAGCCTACTGAATTGTCTATGTGTTAGTCTTCAGGAGCCGACAGGCTGAAGGAGCTCGTCCATGGGGCTCTAGCCCATGGCTGTGTGATGCTGTTTTTGTACACTCTGATAATAAAGTGGACTTGGAAACTTTCATTGGCCTGTCCGTCGTCAGTCTTCTCTCTTAAGTTGTTAGAAAATATACTTCACACACACACACACACACACACACACACTCAAAGGCCACCCTTGCACAGAGGACCTCTCTCCCTATATCCCTCGCTCACTGTCTCTCTCTCTGTCGCCCTCTCCCCTCTCTCTCTCTCTCTCTCTCTCTCTCTCTCTCTCTCTCTGCTCTCTTGCTCACTCGCTGCCTTGCTCTCTCCCACGCTGTTAAGTTACACCTACTCCATGTTAATAACCTCCATCAAATGTGCTGCATTGGGAGGTAACTTCATTGTGAAGGGAGGACAGGATGAAGAGAGGTGTTGCTGCGCTCGCGCACACACACACACACACACACACACACACACGCACACGCACATGCACACGCACACACACACAATATGTTATAGGTCGCAGCAAAGTATGACCGTTTGTTTCAATTACAGCTAATTTATGTTTACACCACCAAAAGAACAGAAAACATCTCCAAACAGCCTCCAGGGCAAAGGGCTATTAACTAAAGCAGCGTTTTATATCGATTGGCTGCAGATTAAACAACACAGCCAGCCCTCCCTGTAACGTTCACACATTAACCCATGAAGCCCAGGAACGCCTCTGTACGTGACACCGTAGCTTTTAAACACTTTAACCATTACCATTATTTTTAAACTGCAGCTGTTGAAAAATACCAGATGTACACGCCCGTAGCGCGGCATTCATTCACAGCGAACATTTCTTCCAACTCATATGTCCCTAGAAAAACATTTTCAGATGCCCGGCAGACAAATACAGATAATGTTGGGGATCCTTGACATGACAAACTTTGAGAACCACTGATATAGAAACATAGTGGGCATTACATACATTGCCAAAAGGGGTTCCCGCCCAAAATGGGTTAAGAGTGGACGGGAGAATAATTGAATCAAGAAGAGGAACTGTGTGGCGAAATGACTTAACGCCTTTAAAGGAGAATTCCTTACTAGAAGGCTTTCTTACCTTTATTTGTAGTTGTTACGTCCCCACCAAAGAGGTCCAGGTGTTTTTTTGTGCATAAACGCATTATTGGCGCATTATTTCCCCTACCATATAAGCCCTCAATGAATTGCATTGAATTGAATGGGGCTATGGGGTGTTGTGCTAATTCGCTTATTTCCATCGCTCGAAAATCTATATATATATCCTCTCTTCATAGTGTAAATAGTATCCCAAGCGGCACACTTTACTACTTATTTCGATGGAAATAAGTGAATTAGCACAACAACCCAACCCCCATTAAGGGCTTATGGTAGGGGAAATAGCCAATAATGCACTTTTGCACAAAATCACACCTGGACCTCTTTGGTGGAGACGTAACAATTACAAATAAAGATAAGAAAGCCTAGTATGGAATTCTCCTTTAATACCCGATTGGCCCATTATATGTCATTGATTGCACAATCAGTTTTATGATAGGCCCCTATCATGAAAAGAAAATGTCAGTGGTGATCAGACTTTGTCATCAATCAGATCAGACTTTTTTGTGTTTGAGTAAATACAAATAAAATGTTTTCCTTATAATAATAAACAGTATCATATTAAAAGATTTGCTAAACATTTTCCAAAATAGCAGATCTACAGATCTAGAAAAAAATGCTTTGCGCTGTGATTCATTGTGAACTTGTAGATCTGCTATTTCCAGCATGCAACCAAGTGTAAAATGACTTATACTGCATCTCTTGTCCACTAGTCCTTTCCTAACATTTTAGTCTACTTTGTATTTGTTGTATACGAAATTGTCAATATATTTAGTCTTAGTTTTAGTCGTCATAGCTTAGTTTTCATTTAGTTTGTCAGTGAAAAATTTAGTCAACGAACATTATTTCGTCATATTATTAGTCGACAACAGGGCTCGAAATTAACGTTTTTACTTGGTAGCGCTTGTGCTACCAATTTCAAAATGAAGGAGCACCAGCAAAAAAATAGGAGCACCCACCAAAATCTAAGGAGCACCAATATGTAATCGATTTTTTACATTCATAAAAACAATAATATAACGTGTGGTTTACAAATAAATAAAATGACTAAAGTATAAAAATGCATGCCAGAATTTAAAATGTAGTGTCCAGACTTTCTGTCCCTCATCCATCCATCTCTTCAAAGAGACCGAGGCATCAAACATCTCCAGATGAGGACACTCTAGTCTACACTGATTCCGGCCAGTCACAAAATGATGTGTAGTGGCACTGGCACTGGCACTGGTGCTCCCAAATATATCTTTAGGTCGCAAAGATTAAAATTCAGGCGCATTTGCGACCAAAATGGTCGCAATTTCGAGCCCTGGACAAATTCAACAGTGTTTTGTTATTCTTTTCAGCTTCCCTGAACAATAAGCCCCTGCTGCCTGTGACTAATTCAGTCACATATGCGTCTCAATGTGAGACCGTCCACCCCTCCGCTCCACCCCGACATCCCCTCCCGCCTTGATGTGAGAACGTCCATCCACCCCTCCGCTCCACCCCGACCTCCTCCCCTGCGGGGATCGAACCCTCTCGGCCGTGGAATGTCCGCAGGTCAGCGACTAACTGCACACCCCCTCAGGACAATGGCAAAGCTGTTGTCCATCTGTCAGGGTTACTGTACTGTACTGTACTGTACTGTACTGTACTGTACTGTACTGTACTGTACTGTACTGTACTGTACTGTACTGTACTGTACTGTACTGTACTCATGCTTATACAATCTAACATGTAGGCATTTATCAGACTCATTCAGTAGATCCTGTAATATTTTGTGGCCAGATGTAATTTATTGGGGTCTAGTAGGACTATAGTAAATAATAAAATAATAATACATATTTAGCCCCATGTTCGAATGGGCAAATACAAAAAACGTAGCCAAAACACTCCGGAGACAGCGGGAGGTATGATTACATCTAACGCGACTAGCGACGGGACCACGGTGGGCCGTCTAACACATAATCTTTGCTGAGAATTGGACAGATTAATTTAGATCAAGAGTTATTAACGTTTTAAGATTTTCGGTCTCATCGGCTAAAATGGGGGTGGGGACATTTTCGACAATGTCCCACCGGGGAAATAACATTGAATGTTGCCCAACAGACGCAAGCTCCCAGCCTCAGGAGCGATGCGATCGGTTTTGATATCAATAAATCTCTGTCCTATTATAAATCTCCGCCCTGAGCGCTGGACGTTACTAATTTATGGAACGGAGAACTCCGTCCTTGCCACTCGGGGTGTTAACAGAACTGAATGTCCAATCAGCCTTGAAGCCATTGAAGTCATTCAACAGGTTCCTGTTCAATCATTCATCTATTCCATCCCAGACCGGAGACTTCAGATGCGTGCGTGTGTGTGTGTGTCCCACTGTGAGAGCACAGCCATTTAATCTGAGATCAAGCCGTCTTGGACACCTTCCTCTCTCTGGCATCCACTGGCAACACACACACACAAACACCCCCCCCCCCCCCCCAACATGGAGGGCTGGACTCAAAGACCAACCATCCACATCATCCCCTGATTCCTTCCCTTCTGACCTCTCTCTCTCTCTCTCTCTCTCTCTCTCTCACCCTCTCTCCCTCCCTCTCCCCTCTCTCTCTCTCTCTCTCTCTCTCTCTCTCTCTACACACAGTAATGTGTTTTCATCTCTGCTCCAACTCAGCCGTTTTCAGTGTTTTGACAATAATGTTCAGACGAGATTCATAATAATGACCATCTTATCTTCTAATATATCTCCCAGTTACAATAACCAACTTGTCTAACAAATTAGGGTTTATGATTCATTAATCAAATTAATTAATTAATACGTGTTTAATTGCATATTATTATTTGACCTGAAAATTTGTTTTTGTCCCAGTTTCTTGAAATATAAATGTCCCATCCTGTCCGATTCATGTCCGATGTCATGATTATGTGTTCCTGTGGGTCTGGAGGTTCCGGGGACCCCCACACGGAGTTGCACCAGGACAAATGGACTGTTAACACCTTCAATAATAATGATAATAATAGTCTTGTATTGTACAAAACATTAATAATTATACGCGAGTTGGAAGCATTAAGACCCATTTTAACCCTTTATGGCTTCCTTTCTGAAAAATAATGTTATTGTAAAAAGATTCACACGTTTAGATATTACTATTTACAATGATAAGCGGACGGGAGCTGGTGCCACTTGGACCTGGATGTAACGTAGGACTACAAAATGACGTCGGACTAAAATACCAAATTGCGTGCGCTGGGGGTTGTTGCCTGTTGGTCGGTGCACCGCCATGATGGCACACCTGAAACTCCTCCAGTGACAAAGGTTCCGCGGTGCAAACCTAGCACGATTAAATATTTAAAGCAGTTTTTTAATCACGTTATTCTTTCCCTGCAATGAATTAATCAACATGAATCAGTTAAAGTCCCTGCAGCCCCATAGAACACACACTCCTCTCCATCCTGCTGTATTCCAGGCCGGTCAGAAACTCTAGTAAAATGTGCCCTTCATAAATACTTAATAGATCAGTGACAAACGTTCAGTTAATTAAATATTCATGACTTGTTCGATGTGTGTGAATACTTGGGGCTGAGGATTAAAAACGGCCCAGTGAGAGAGAGAGAGGATTTAAAACGGCCCAGTGAGAGAGAGAGAGGATTTAAAATGGCGCAGTGAGAGAGAGAGAGGATTTAAAACGGCCCAGTGAGAGAGAGAGAGAGGATTTAAAACGGCGCAGTGAGAGAGAGAGAGGATTTAAAACAGCCCAGTGAGAGAGTGAGAGGATTTAAAACGGCCCAGTGAGAGAGAGAGAGGATTTAAAACGGCGCAGTGAGAGAGTGAGAGGATTTAAAACGGCCCAGTGAGAGAGTGAGAGGATTTAAAACAGAGAGAGGGCACTTCAAGTGTCTCTGTCTCTCATGGCTTCGGTTCTCAAGTGGAAGGAAGGAGGGGAGGAAGGTAGGACACACCGTACGGCGTTGAGATCAGTGGAGGAGAATGGGAGCGGTGTAGTGTTCGCTTCACCGCACGGCCACGACGAAAAGAGAGCCACGTTGGAAGTGAAAGGTCTTTTGGTTCTTAGGTAAACTCTCTGACCTGTACGGGTCACTGAAATGTGGGTCGCGACTGAGAATAACGAGATGGCAGCGACGGTGCAGCTGAGGGCGCTGTCAGAACTTATAGGCTCGGATCACATCTGGCTCCGTTTGATGGCTTGTAAGATAGATTGTTAAGGGGCGATTCACACTATGGTCCCGGGTGCCCACTCGGGACCACTTGGCAGATGTTGCGGTAGTGTGAATGATGCGTACCGTTCCCGGGAGCGGATCGCCCAACCGTCCCCGGGACCGCATGGGGGGCGGGTCTCTGGACCCGTTGAAGTGTATTCAGATACGGATCCAATGTGAATGCATGTGTACCTAAAGAAGGAAGTGGACTGTTTTTTTAATGAACGTGACATAATCTCTAGTCGACGAGCTAAGCGTAAAAAAAAAAAACAGACGCTGCATGACGCGTAACACCAGCACATTTCTCAACGCCGCACGTCTCCTGTTGAATCTGCGTATGCGCGCTGATCTTATTCAAGATTCAGATGCTAGCAGGAATGAAGTACAGGAGAGTTACAGTTAACAATAGATAACCTTTCTTGTGACCACCGTGTTCTGACGTATGGTGCGTTACCCGCTCAAATCATAGTGGAAATAGCAGTAGTGGGTCGCACACTACCGGGCTATGAGTTAAGAGTGAACAACCAAACCAAGATAAACAAAATAAATAAAAGTGAGCTGCCGGCAATAGATCTGTGCGTTCAACACCAACTATGGATCTAGCCTGAAAGAAAATCTACCGTTGAGTCAGAACACTTCAGCTCAAGTCCTTGAGAAAAGTGTCTCATAATTACTTCAGGTCTCATATATTTACAACGACTACACTGTGTGACGGCCCTTCCCCCTCTGCCTCACTGTAAGCTAGAGGGAAGCCTCTGTGATGGCAGACTAGTGGAGCAGGCCGTCAGCCCAATTGTGCTCACCTGAGGTGGGTGTGGCTTAGGGGACTATAAGGAGCTCTCCTGGCTGCGGTTCTCTCTCTCTCTGTCCTCCTTGCAAGCAGGACCACTCTTCACACATCCATGCACTGCAAACATTACTGATAACTGATATCCTCACATCCCATACTTTAATATAATACATATCATTACAAAACGTTATACTCTTGTGTGGACTCCCTGTTATTGCCATGAATCCCCTAGTGCATGACAACTGTCAAATAATTTATTTCAAACATCGGTTGGTTCATTATACATCACTTCAAACGCCAATCATGCGTAATTGAAAATGGGGAGTGAGTTTGCTGCCCTTCAAAAAGGAGATGCAAAGTTCCAAAATGCAATAAAGGTCAGACTAGAGAAGACCTTTCTGTGTTCATCAGTGACTGAGGCTACATTTAGAATGTGTCCACAGGGGTGAGAAGAACGATGAGCTACATTTAGAATGTGTCCACAGGGGTGGGGGCTGGGAGTGATGTCAGAACTACAAAACCATCAGAGTGTTTGACACAGAGACCAACCTCTGGCTGCACACACCTTCTGCACAGCTTGTTCCAGAAGGACGCTGCAATCATTCAGCCTTTACCTACAATGAAGAACTGTACATGTTTGGTGGTGAAGGGAGGAAAGGAAAATGCAATGATCTGTGGAAATTCAGTCCAGATACCTTCTCCTGGAAGAAGGTTGGGCCCAAGGGGAAAGGCCCGTCTAGGATGTATAGGATGTGCTGTTGTATGGTGGGAGATCGTATCATCTTCTTTGGAGGATACAACTCCCCTGATGACCTGTATGTCTTAGACTTCAGTCCTAGCCTCAATGCATTATGTAAGCTAGCAGTTATGCAGTACGGTCTGGAGCAGTCTGGACTCCCACACAACATCAGGTGGGAACTGAGAGCCATGACTAGCAACCAACAACGCACCAAAACCTGTTTCCAGTAACAGAAATACGAGGATAGAGGAAACATTATCTAAGATGGAAGTGGACAGGAGACCACGAGGTTTCCTTCTTCCTCTCTTCACTGGGATTCGAACGTTGGATCATAGGTTAGCCAAGTGCGTCATCTAGTGTAAAAAAAGCAAAGCAGTCGTACAAGTTGTCCTTGGCAGTGGATGAGTTGATTCACACACAGTTCTTTGGTTTTGTCACACTTAGAATACTGCCCTGTTATCTGGTCAGCAGCTACTAAATCTGATTTGAAAAAGTTACAAGTTGCTCAGAACAAAGCGGCTCGTCTGGCATTAGGCTCCTCATACAGGACTAGTATTGATTATATGCATGAACATCTTGCATGGCTTATGGTGGAAAATAAATTAGAGGTGAGTCTCCTAATGCTACTGCGAAATATCATCACCACCGGTAAGCCATACAGCCTGGCTCACCAGTTAAAAATGACTGCTGAACATGGTCACAACACCAGAGGAGCAGCCTCTGGAAACATAAGAATAAGAATAACACCAAAATCAAACTGTCTCAAAAACACTGGTATATATAGGGCAATAATTCTCTGGAATGCTCTGCCCAAAAACATCTTATCAACAATAAATAACAAAACTACTTTCAAAAGAAATGTCAAACGATACCTTGCCAATTTGTCAAGTATATAACTGATTTGAGTAGTTGAGTTTATTAATAGTTTTTATCATGTGAATTTGTTTTTGTATTTTTAATTTAGTTTTTCCTGTTTTAATGTGAATTTTTACTTGTACAACTGTATTGTATTTGTGTGATTCAGGACCCCAGGAAGACTAGAGGCTCTTTCATGTGTCTCTAATGGGGATCCTTTAATAAACATAAACATAAACACAGTGGGGTCTGTCTGGGTTAGCTGGAGGTTCCTCTGTTTAGATCAGCAGAGCATTAAAGCTAGATTGCCATCTAACAGTAGATCACAAAGGCTGTGCAGGTAGACCACATGGCATGGTCCAAAAATATATATATATATATATTTAATTTAAATCTATAAAAAATACTTTCTGGCATTTGCCACTTGAATTAAGGTGACCTGATTCATTGACATGTCGAATGGCCTGTCAGTTTAAACCCACAATGCAATACTTTGTGTTCAAGGTTGTTGTGCACAAACGTAACCCCTACCAAAGCCATTTATCATTCCATTGTTTGTTTTTGTGTTTTTGACCTGCATGATTAATGTGTTTAAAACTCCTTCCTTAAAACTCAATGTCTGCCAAGGACTTAATAAACTGCTTTTTTATCAACTCCCACAGTGCCAACAACGCCATTAACGCCTTTTTAAAACGTGTATAACGTTGGGCAAAAAATAAATTAAAATAAAAATAAATAAAAAAAATGTATAGAAACTGGCGGTCAGGGCCTTTTTTGCGCCCCCTAGTGGCGATGGAGGAGTTAAACAAACATTTAAAATGCCATTGAAATTAACAGAGTTTATTGTTTGTTTTGTCACAAACACAAACATTAAATGCCATTAAACACTCTGTGCCGGAAGTGCTTCAAAATAGGAGCTCTGGGTGGCCGGGGTTGTCTCAGCGCTTTTACTCTGAAAGCCATGACCCGGAAACAATTTACTAAAAAAGTTGACTTTACATTGCTAGCTTACATTGCGATCATTTTAGTTTATACAATATATGATGCAAAAAGCGTTCACGGGAGAGACGGATGAAGAGAAATGAAGCGCCAGCATATCGATCCATTCATAACCACGGAGAGCGCCCTGGATTACGAGATACGAGTCATTCTTTCCGCAGCGCTAACATGTAAGTCAACGGTAAGCTAATAATTGCCCAGAGCGTAGCACACTGCAGCCGAAAGGCGAACGGGCCAAAAGAAAAAATTGAAAAATTCTGAATAGTCTTATCTCGCCCCGTATCTTTGTGTACAGCTCGGTTCGAATTTCCTCGAGATATCTCGTGGATTGGGTTTAAAGTACCAAAAGTAGGCCTAGAATTAAGCAATACTACACGAGAGGATGTTCTTTATATAAAGACGACAACGCAAGCGTATTTACATGAGTAAATGCGCTTGGTCGTTTCATGCACAACCCCCCCCCCCCCCGTGCAAATCACCAGACCTGGATACTGTTTTGCTTTTTTTTTAACGCTTGTGCTTGAAATGTACCTATTCTGCATACTGGTCATAAATACATCAATCAATCAATCAATAAATAAATCACTTTCTGTCTCTCCTCTCCTGCTCCATTCATCCTTTCAGAGATATTGACGTTGATTGCTTCTTCCATCTAATATCTAATATCCTCACCCCCCCACCCACCCACACACGCACGCACACACTCGTGCACACACGCACACACACACGCACACGCACGCACACACACACACACACACACACACACCCCTGCAACTCCCCCCAATCTCATCCCTCTCCGACAGTCGAGGGGAAGGGAGAGAGAGAGGAAAAACCTCCCCCCCCATCAATCAGTCAGCAGACCCCACCCAGCAGCCATTAGCCATCAATCCAGGGGTCTTTAACTCATTTTGACCTGAGGCCGATTCTGAAAAAAGTTTTCTGAAAAAACCCCGAAAATGTCAGTGGTTCTCAACCTTTTTCATGTCAAGGACCCCAATAATTATTTGTATTTTGCCGCTGCCCCAATTCACCCAATTTGTGCCACATTTTAAAGATTTAAAAGAAAAATAGCAGATCTTGTGCTGGTGAGCTGGTGAGAGTGCTATGAGCTTGTAGATCTGCTATTTTTCAATAGCTAAAGTATAACATAATGCTTCAAACACCAAAAGGGGTTCCCGTCCTGAATGGGTTGGTTAAATGGTAAATGGTGCATTTATATAGCGCCTTTATCCAAGGCGCTTTACATAGATTCTGCATTACATTCACCCATTCACACACCGAAGTTTGATTAGAGTCGTCTTTAATAGAGCACATTAATCTCACATGTTTTTTTTTCCCTCCCCCTTCTCCGCTCCCTCCATTGGCTCCCAGTCGCTGCCCGCAAAGAATACAAAACTCTGATGCTGGCATACAAAACAACCAAAGGTACGGCACCGCCATATCGCCAAAGTCTGATCGGACCTTACAAATCCTCCTGCACGCTCAGATCAGCCAACGCAGGGAAGCTGGAAGTACCTTCACTAAACAACGCTCCACACGTCCCAGACTCTTCTCCCTTCTCTAAAACACCCTGGACAACGCTCCACACGCCAGACAGACAGATAGACACTCCATGCTGTCACATGGATAGAGACCAGAGGAAAAATGTCATCACCCGTGCTGCGGGTTACAAATCACCCGTGCTGCGGGTTACAAATCGCCCATGCTGCAGGTTACAAATCGCCCATGCAGCGGGTTAAAAGTCACCCGTGCTGCGGGTTAGAAATCACCCGTGCTGCGGGTTAGAAATCACCCGTGCTGCGGGTTACAAATTGCCCGTGCTGCAGGTTGGTTTATTATATATAGTCGTGACAGAAGACCCATGGTCTATATCATAGACCATGGGTCTTCTGTCACGACTATGGTTGTGTGTGTTTATGATTAATTATGAGTGTTATGAGTCTTCTAATATATATATATATATATATATATATATATATATATATATATATATATATATATATACATCTAGCAGCAGTTATGAACCCTGCATTAGACTACCTCTCCCCCCAAAAATGAACACAAATAATATCCTATACATACTATACACTGAATGAAAGCCCTGAATGTGTACCTTTTAGGAGGAAAACAGTACAAATTGATCCCATTAACAGTTTGTCAATAATTGGCTATTGAATGCAGCTTGCGCCCACCAGAGAGAACTTTAGAGAAGGCATGGACCTGAACAACTAAATATTCACATAATAAGGCCTATAGCGACATGTACATACTATATGCCGTATGAAACAGAATACTCTCTGCTTTCATAAGAAAAAAACTTCTACTGTAATAATAATAAAAAAGCACACACCTGTGAAGTGAGCAGTGCAACTCTGTCAGAGTTGCACCGCTCACTTCACAGGGGTGTGATTTTTTATTATTACAGTATTAGTTTTTTCTTTATATTGTCCGGGCGCATAGAAAGATGAATGAAAGTATTCAATACAAAAGTGCTATAAACGTATAGATACGCCATTCGCAACGGACGCATGGCTGACGTATGACATATTCATACGCATTTGTGAGCAAATTATGTGTTAACATCAGCAAGAACACACATGTTACCGACACAACTCTATGGTGGAATATTCAGGGTGAAAATAGCAGCCAGGAGAATGAGACTATCAGGATACTGCCAACGACACCAAGAACTGCCAGCCAGCCAACATGGTGCTACATGGTGCTATATCTTAACTTAAAATGTAGATTCATAGTAACTACAGGGAATGAATGGGGACAGAGCCAAATACATTCTAAATTCCTTCTAAGAGTTGTCTGACTGAGCTAGCGGTATAGTGGACCGTGGCCTGCTAGCTTCCAGAGAGAGAGAGAGAGACGTCAGTGAGACAGACAGAACAAATAAATGGAACAATGTCATGTCTTTCATTTATAAAAGGCTGCTCTGTGAATCCTGGAGAAGATTAATCATTCTCATTGAGCCGGCCGAGCGTCTCCCTCTCTCTCTCTCTCTCTCTCTCTCTCTCTCTCCAGGGAAATCAGAGCTCATTTATTGAGATCATTTGGCCTACATCAACCAGAGAATATCCCTCTCATTCCTTTTAGTCCCTCCATTATATCCACTCCATAATGACCATCCATGTCTGTCGGGCCCAGTGGAGAACAATGACCATCCATGTCTGTCGGGCCCAGTGGAGAACAATGCGCTCAGATCCGTTCTTTAATGTTTACACTGCTTTCAAGGCGGTTGCTCTGCTAAATGGAAGCAGAACAATTAGGCTCCGCTAAATGGATGACGGGTCCGCTCCTCTGTGGATTCAGTCACAGCAATCAATGGCCTTGACTGATGGAGTGATGCTGGATTCTCCTCCTGTCCAGAGAACAGCCATCACTAGGGATGGAGCTCCTTCATTTGTATTGATAACGAGCACCACATCGATAAGGCTTATCGACCTGGGTTCTCATCGAGCCCACTATCGAGAATGTTCTATTATTTTGTGGAAAGACAGGAGACAATACATTCTGAACAGAACCAGTATCTTGTATAAGGGCCTTCATATACACTACTTTTCTAACAGACGGAAGGCAATTGACCTTTTAACCAATACAATTAAATTAAATAAATATGTGTACCGTCACTTTAGAAGTGCAATTTTGTTTACCCGGACATCGCTGGTTGGCAGGTATGAATACACTTTTAGACCACCATGTTTGTGCCAGTGTGGATGATTAGATATATTTATCAATCGCCTCTTGTCTTGATGTCATTGGCCGCTATGCTCGATAACAGGCTTGATAAGCCCAAAGCTTATTGATACCGGATACTCGATAAGCCCAAAACGTATTGATACCGGGTACTCGATAAGCCCAAAGCTTATTGATACCGGGTACTCGATAAACCCAAAGCGTATTGATACCGGGTAAACAATAAGCTTGTTGTCCAATTTCTTCGGGTATGGTACGTCGCACGTCGTGTGACCATATTTGGTCGATCCGCTCTGATCTTCTCTTCCATCACTTTAGTTTAGATTGAAGTTAGTCAGGATGACAACCAATGAAGTGAGAGGCATTTACATGCCTAGCACACACGTCAATGACGCTCGCACACACACGCGCACACACACACACACACACACACACACACGTGAAGGACACACTTTACTGAAACACCTTTTACTGAAAGACGCTCCCCGCCAATTACCCTTTGTGTTCACATTGAACACTCCACCGCGCAGGGGGACGCTCACAAGCTCACAACACGTCGCAGCGCTTGTGGATCGGCTATTTTCAGCATGCAAGTAATTGTAAAATGACTTATACTGGATCTCTTGTCCACTAGTCCCCTCCTGACATTTAAGTCAATTTTCATTTGTTGACGAAATTGTCAGTATATTTAGTCTTAGTCTTAGTCATCATAGCTTAGTTTTCATTTAGTTTGCATTTAGTTTTCATCAGTGGAAAAAGGTGGTCGACATTTTTCGTCTTAGTTTTAGTCGACGAAAACAACACTGTATACAGTATGATGGTCAGGTTCACATGGAGGTCAGTGTAGGACAGAGTGCTCTGCTGATCAATATGTTTATAATAATGACAAAAGACCCAGCAGGACACTGTTGTACAGCATCGACACAATGCACTTTTACCGTTTACAATGACTAAAAGTTGAAGAGAAAATGACTGCTGCAACTGATACTTTCAATATGGAACCTTTTACAATCCAAAAGCCCATCTTTCAGTGTGGATTTGTGGATGTAAATGTATTGAAATGAACGCCTGTTCAAAGTCCACAGCCTGGAGATGAGAAGAAAGATGAGCTCATTGATGAGGCGAGTGTCAAAAGGTGCTAAATTTAGAATTCAGGACTTTTCCCACCACAGAGCAGTAATTAACATATGGACTAGTGTGTCCTCTTCTCAGTCATTAACATATGGACTAGTGTGTCCTCTTCTCAGTCATTAACATATGGACTAGTGTGTCCTCTTCTCAGTAATTAACATATGGACTAGTGTGTCCTCTTCTCAGTCATTAACATATGGACTAGTGTGTCCTCTTCTCAGTAATTAACATATGGACTAGTGTGTCCTCTTCGCAGGCATTAACATATGGACCAGTGTCTTCTTCTCAGTCATTAACATATGGACCAGTGTGTCCTCTTCTCAGTCATTAACATATGGACCAGTGTGTCCTCTTCTCAGTCATTAACATTATGGACCAGTGTGTCCTCTTCTCAAATCTCTTTTCATCATCACAGAAACACAATTTTAGAGTCGTATACAATAATATGCCAGCAGAGGCAACACGAGGCCGGCGTTCTCTTCCAAAAGGCACACACACATTATAATAGCATATACTGTATGCCTATAGAGAGAAATGTGAAAATGGATGTAAGGTTGCAAATATGCTTATCAGTGTTGCGAGGATGAGGGGGTACCTGGAAAAAACTCTCCCCCCAATACAAGGGGTACCTTGGCTAAAAAGGTTTGGGAATCCCTGGTGTAATGTATCCGTTTTCCTATGTTTTTCAAATGTATGTATTGTTTTTATATGTGGACTCAAGGAAGACTAGCAGGTAGGAAGACTAGCAGGTGCCCTGCCTGCCTGCCTGCCTGCCTGCCTGCCTGCCCGCCCACCCGCCCGCCCTGCTCAGTGACATAAGGGTCCATTTGGTTCCATTTGTACTACACTGCTCAGTGACATAAGGGTCCAATTGATTCCATTTGTACTACACTGCTCAGTGACATAAGGGTCCATTTGGTTCCATTTGAACTACACTGCTCACTGACATAAGGGTCCATTTGGGAGAGACAGCGAAATCCAAACGCGACGTACGACGTACGTTGTGACTGATTTTTTTTGCGTCGCGCCCTATTTTTTTGCGTCGCAACGTATTTTCGAGTACGTCCTGGCGTAAATATCAATTCGTCCCGTCAGAACGGACTCGTCGCGGCTATATCTACCCGTTTGCGACGTAATATGTTGACTGTTATTTCCCGTCGCAACGTAAAGAATCCGTTGTGGCGTGAGCTGGACTCGTCGCTGCAGAACGTGACTCGTCGCGGCTATATCTACCCGTTTGCGACGTAATAGGTTGACTTTGTTATATGCCCGGGGCGCCGGGTATATGCGCCCGGCACGTGCGCCTCTCCGCCGTCTCCAAGCGAGCCTGGGTGGTTCTCTGGGGTTCCAGCAGGCCTTTTTCCGCGCGCATCGTGCCCGGGGAACGGCCCATGCGCCCGTGCCTGCATGGCACCAGCGCGTGCACCTTGCCGGTCAGGTTCCATGGAGCCCTTCCCCGTCCCCAGGCGACCCTGCGTTCCAGAGCTGTCACCTTTTTTTGCCCACCGAAAATAGCAGATCTACCAGCTCCTACATACGGGATGGCCCGACCCGCGTCTGTGGACCCCTGGGGATCACGGTAGTCCACGGGGGTCCGTCTGTGTGTGTGTGTGTGTGTGTGTGTGTGTGTGTGTGTGTGTGTGTGTGTGTGTGTGTGTGTGTGGGGGGGGGGGTGTGTGTGTGGGGGTGTGTGTGTGTGTGTGTGTGTGTGTGTGTGTGTGTGTGTGTGTGTGTGTGCGAACTTCATGACAGTGGTGCAGCATTACATTGTATTTTGATTTGAAATAAATAATGATGAATAGATGTCTATACTGTTGCTTGTGTGTGTGTTATGCTATAGGGTTAGCTGGAACACACGCCCTGTATGATCTGTGGTGCGCATCTACAAGCTCCAAGTGTTGCGTCCACATGCAGCGCGTTGTGAGCTTGCAGATCGTCGGTGCCCCACTATAGAGAGATGGTAGGGTAATGCCCAAGCCTATTCGTATTCCTATATGATCTGTGGCTATATTAAAGGCCTTTTATATGTGATCTCACATAATGTGCGAGTCAGAGCTAACGTTACTCAATCATCATTTGCCGACTGATTTATATCACAGCACAGCTATAACATGTAATAAAAGTGGGTTTCCTATGTTTGCTATACATTGTAGCTATGTCAGAACCTGGACGGACCACAGACAAGGGATTTAAATATATAACAGAGCAATATTTATTAAAGGTAATACTCAGTGGGTTATAGCACAACAATAATAGAATGAGGCAAAAAGGTAATAAACTATATTATAATTATAATATTATATATTATATTATAAACTATATATTTCATATATGCACAGCACTTAATGATAAAACCACTCTATAAAATACCAGCCTATTTACATGTACACATAGTGACATAATACAACAGTGTTTGGTCATGTACTTAACTAGCCGCCAGGGCGGGACCCCCCAGGGTCTGAGCTGTGACGCCGTCCAACTCCCCAGGGGATGCTTAGCTGGCCGGCGTGCCGCGCTGACAATACAGTCTCTTTAAACTTGGTCAGCTGTCATCGTAGGTCGCGGAGCGAGGCGGCCGATCACCCTGCTACTTGCCCAGCCCTGTCTATCTACAGGAGACCGTAAGTGTAGTCTCCCCTCCTGCTTCATTCAAAGCTAACTCCCCCTCGCTGTCTGTCTTCGCTGTCGGCTGGACTAAAACCAGCGAACGGCCCCTCCCGTCCCCAGAGTGCCGTGCCGCAAGACGTATGCTCCGACCTCGACCTGTACAAACACCCAAGTGTCCCTTTTATACTGGCGTCCACCACCTGAATTCACTGCCGTCAATCAGTGCGTCTCTGCTCATCAATCA